>NC_133699.1:5670960-6386350 GCF_048934315.1 Petromyzon marinus | reverse complement strand
TAGTTGTGGTCGTGTGTGGAATGATATATAGTGTGTGTGTGTGTGGAATGATATATATATAGTGTGTGTGTGTGGAATGATATATATAGTGTGTGTGTGTGGAATGATATATATAGTGTGTGTGTGTGGAATGATATATATAGTGTGTGTGTGTGGAATGATATATATAGTGTGTGTGTGTGGAATGATATATATAGTGTGTGTGTGTGGAATGATATATATATAGTGTGTGTGTGTGGAATGATATATATAGTGTGTGTGTGTGAATGATATATATAGTGTGTGTGTGTAATGATATATATTAGTGTGTGTGTGTAATGATATATATAGTGTGTGTGTGAATGATATATATAGTGTGTGTGTGTAATGATATATATAGTGTGTGTGTGTAATGATATATATATAGTGTGTGTGTGTGAATGAAATATATATAGTGTGTGTGTGTAATGAATATATATAGTGTGTGTGTGTAATGAAATATATATATAGTGTGGTGTGTGTGTAATGAAATATATATAGTGTGTGTGTGTGTAATGAAATATATATATAGTGTGTGTGTGTGTGTGTAATGAAATATATATAGTGTGTGTGTGTGTAATGAAATATATATAGTGTGTGTGTGTGTAATGAAATATATATAGTGTGTGTGTGTGTAATGAAATATATATAGTGCGTGTGTGTGTGTAATGAAATATATATAGTGTGTGTGTGTGTGTAATGAAATATATATAGTGTGTGTGTGTAATGAAATATATATATATAGTGTGTGTGTGTAATGAAATATATATAGTGTGTGTGGTTAATGAATATATATATAGTGTGTGTGTAATGAAATATATATAGTGTGTGTGTGTGTGTAATGAATATATATAGTGTGTGTGTGTGTGTAATGATATATATAGTGTGTGTGTGTAATGATATATATATAGTGTGTGTGTGTGTAATGATATATATATGTGTGTGTGTAATGATATATATAGTGTGTGTGTGTAATGATATATATAGTGTGTGTGTGTAATGATATATATGTGTGTGTGTGTAATGATATATATAGTGTGTGTGTGTAATGATAATAGTGTGTGTGTGTAATGGATATATATAGTGTGTGTGTGTGGAATGATATATAGGTGTGTGTGTGTGGAATGTATATATATATAGTGTGTGTGTGTGGAATGATATATATAGTGTGTGTGTGTAATGATATATATTAGTGTGTGTGTGTAATGATATATATAGTGTGTGTGTGTGGAATGATATATATATAGTGTGTGTGTGTGGAATGATATATATATAGTGTGTGTGTGTAATGATATATATAGTGTGTGTGTGTAATGATATATATATGTGTGTGTGTGTAATGATATATATAGTGTGTGTGGATTATTGAATGATATATATAGTGAGTGTGTGTAATGATATATATAATATAGTGTGTGTGTGTAATGAAATATATATAGTGTGTGTGTGTAATGAAATATATATGTGTGTGTGTGTAATGAAATATATATATAGTTGTGTGTGTGTGTTGTAATGAATATATATAGTGTGTGTGTGTGTAATGAAATATATATATAGTGTGTGTGTGTGTAATGAATATATATAGTGTGTGTGTGTATGAAATATATATAGTGTGTGTGTGTGTAATGAATATATATAGTGTGTGTGTGTGTGTAATGAAATATATATAGTGCGTGTGTGTGTAATGAAATATATATAGTGTGTGTGTGTGTGTAATGAAATATATATAGTGTGTGTGTGTAATGAAATATATATATAGTGTGTGTGTGTAATGAAATATATATATAGTGTGTGTGTAATGAAATATATATATGTGTGTGTGTAATGAAATATATATAGTGTGTGTGTGTGTGTAATGATATATATAGTGTGTGTGTGTGTGTAATGATATATATAGTGTGTGTGTGTAATGATATATATATAGTGTGTGTGTGTGGAATGATATATATAGTGTGTGTTGTGGAATGATATATATTAGTGTGTGTGAATGATATATATAGTGTGTGTGTGTGGAATGATATATATAGTGTGTGTGTGTGGAATGATATATATAGTGTGTGTGTGTGGAATGATATATATATAGTGTGTGTGTGGAATGATATATATATAGTGTGTGTGTGTAATGATATATATAGTGTGTGTGTGTAATGATATATATAGTGTGTGTGTGTAATGATATATATAGTGTGTGTGTAATGAAATAAGTGTGTGTAATGATATATATAGTGAGTGTGTGTAATGATATATATATAGTGTGTGTGTGTAATGAAATATATATAGTGTGTGTGTGTAATGAAATATATATTGTGTGTGTGTGTAATGAAATATATATATAGTGTGTGTGTGGTGTGTAATGAAATAATATAGTGTGTGTGTGTAATGAAATATATATAGTGTGTGTGTGTGTAATGAAATATATATAGTGTGTGTGTGTGTAATGAAATATATATAGTGTGTGTGTGTGTAATGAAATATATATAGTGTGTGTGTGTGTGTAATGAAATATATATAGTGCGTGTGTGTGTGTAATGAAATATATATAGTGTGTGTGTGTGTAATGAAATATATATAGTGTGTGTGTGTAATGAAATATATATATAGTGTGTGTGTGTAATGAAATATATATATAGTGTGTGTGTAATGAAATATATATATAGTGTGTGTGTAATGAAATATATATATGTGTGTGTGTGTGTGTGTAATGATATATATAGTGTGTGTGTGTGTGTAATGATATATATAGTGTGTGTGTGTAATGATATATATATAGTGTGTGTGTGTGTAATGATATATATAGTGTGTGTGTGTAATGATATATATAGTGTGTGTGTGTGTAATGATATATATAGTGTGAGTGTGTAATGATATATAGTGTGAGTGTGTAATGATATATATAGTGTGTGTGTGTAATGATATATAGTGTGTGTGTGTAATGATATATATAGTGTGTGTGTGTGGAATGATATATAGTGTGTGTGTGTGTGTGGAATGATATATATATATATAGTGTGTGTGTGTGGAATGATATATATAGTGTGTGTGTGTGGAATGATATATATAGTGTGTGTGTGTGGAATGATATATATAGTGTGTGTGTGTGGAATGATATATATAGTGTGTGTGTGTGGAATGATATATATAGTGTGTGTGTGTGGAATGATATATATATAGTGTGTGTGTGTGGAATGATATATATATAGTGTGTGTGTGTGTAATGATATATATAGTGTGTGTGTGTGTAATGATATATATAGTGTGTGTGTGTGTAATGATATATAGTGTGTGTGTGTGTGGAATGATATATATAGTGTGTGTGTGTGGAATGATATATATAGTGTGTGTGTGTGGGAATGATATATATAGTGTGTGTGTGGAATGATATATATATATAGTGTGTGTGTGTGGAATGATATATATATAGTGTGTGTGTGTGGAATGATATATATAGTGTGTGTGTGTGTGGAATGATATATATATAGTGTGTGTGTGTGTGTGGAATGATATATATAGTGTGTGTGGAATGATATATATAGTGTGTGTGTGTGGAATGATATATATGGTGTGTGTGTGTGGAATGATATATATATATAGTGTGTGTGTGGAATGATATATATAGTGTGTGTGTGTGGAATGATATATATAGTGTGTGTGTGTGGAATGATATATAGTGTGTGTGTGTGGAATGATATATAGTGTGTGTGTGTGTAATGATATATATAGTGTGAGTGTGTAATGATATATAGTGTGAGTGTGTAATGATATATATAGTGTGTGTGTGTAATGATATATAGTGTGTGTGTGTAATGATATATATAGTGTGTGTGTGTGGAATGATATATAGTGTGTGTGTGTGTGGAATGATATATATATATAGTGTGTGTGTGTGGAATGATATATATAGTGTGTGTGTGTGGAATGATATATATAGTGTGTGTGTGTGGAATGATATATATAGTGTGTGTGTGTGGAATGATATATATAGTGTGTGTGTGTGGAATGATATATATAGTGTGTGTGTGTGGAATGATATATATATAGTGTGTGTGTGTGGAATGATATATATATAGTGTGTGTGTGTGTAATGATATATATAGTGTGTGTGTGTGTAATGATATATATAGTGTGTGTGTGTGTAATGATATATAGTGTGTGTGTGTGTGGAATGATATATATAGTGTGTGTGTGTGTGGAATGATATATAGTGTGTGTGTGTGGAATGATATATATAGTGTGTGTGTGGAATGATATATATATAGTGTGTGTGTGTGGAATGATATATATATAGTGTGTGTGTGTGGAATGATATATATAGTGTGTGTGTGTGTGGAATGATATATATATAGTGTGTGTGTGTGTGTGGAATGATATATATAGTGTGTGTGGAATGATATATATAGTGTGTGTGTGTGGAATGATATATATGGTGTGTGTGTGTGGAATGATATATATATATAGTGTGTGTGTGGAATGATATATATAGTGTGTGTGTGTGGAATGATATATATAGTGTGTGTGTGTGTGGAATGATATATAGTGTGTGTGTGTGGAATGATATATAGTGTGTGTGTGTGGAATGATATATATAGTGTGTGTGTGTGTGTGGAATGATATATATAGGTGTGTGTGTGTGGAATGATATATATAGTGTGTGTGTGTGGAATGATATATAGTGTGTGTGTGTGGAATGATATATATAGTGTGTGTGTGTGTGGAATGATATATATAGTGTGTGTGTGTGTGGAATGATATATATATAGTGTGTGTGGAATGATATATAGTGTGTGTGTGTGTGGAATGATATATATGGTGTGTGTGTGTGGAATGATATATATATAGTGTGTGTGGAATGATATATATGTGTGTGTGTGTGGAATGATATATATAGTGTGTGTGGAATGATATATAGTGTGTGTGTGTGGAATGATATATAGTGTGTGTGTGTGGAATGATATATAGTGTGTGTGTGTGGAATGATATATATATAGTGTGTGTGTGTGTGGAATGATATATATATAGTGTGTGTGTGTGTGGAATGATATATAGTGTGTGTGTGTGGAATGATATATATAGTGTGTGTGTGTGCAATGATATATAGTGTGTGTGTGAAATATATATATAGTGTGTGTGTGTAATGATATATAGTGTGTGTGTGTAATGATATATATAGTGTGTGTGTGTAATGAAATATATATAGTGTGTGTGTGTAATGAAATATATATAGTGTGTGTGTGTAATGAAAATATATATAGTGTGTGTGTGTGTAATGAAATATATATAGTGTGTGTGTGTGTGTAATGAAATATATATATAGTGTGTGTGTGAAATTATATATAGTGTGTGTGTGTGAAATTATATATAGTGTGTGTGTGTGAAAATTATATATAGTGTGTGTGTAATGATATATAGTGGGTGTGTGTGTAATTATATATAGTGTGTGTGTGTAAATATATATATAGTGTGTGTGTGTAATGATATATAGTGTGTGTGTAATGATATATAGTGTGTGTGTGTAATTATATAGTGTGTGTGTAATGATATAGTGTGTGTGTGTGTAATTATATAGTGTGTGTAATTATATATAGTGTGTGTGTGTATGATATATAGTGTGTGTGTGTAATGATATATATAGTGTGTGTGTGAAATGATATATATTGTGTGTGTGTGTAATGATATATAGTGTGTGTGTGTAATGATATATATAGTGTGTGTGTAATGATATATATATAGTGTGTGTGTAATGATATATATAGTGTGTGTGTAATGATATATATAGTGTGTGTGTAATGATATATATAGTGTGTGTGTAATGATATATATAGTGTGTGTGTAATGATATATATAGTGTGTTTGTGTGTGTAATGATATATATATATATAGTTTGTGTGTGTAATGATATATATAGTGTGTGTGTAATTATATATAGTGTGTGTGTAATTATATATAGTGTGTGTGTAATTATATACATAGTGTGTGTGTGTGTGTAATGATATACATAGTGTGTGTGTGTGTGTAATGATATATATAGTGTGAGTGTGTGTGTAATGATATATATAGTGTGAGTGTGTGTGTAAATGATATATATAGTGTGAGTGTGTGTGTAATGATATATATAGTGTGTTGTGTGTAATGATATATATATATAGTGTGTTGTGTGTAATGATATATACATAGTGTGTTGTGTGTAATGATATATAGTGTGTTGTGTGTAATAGATATATATAGTGTGTGTGTGTAATGATATATATAGTGTGTGTGTGTGTAATGATATATATAGTGTGTGTGTGTGTGTAATGATATATATATAGTGTGTGTGTAATGATATATATAGTGTGTGTGTGTGTGATGATATATATATGTGTGTGTGTGTGATGATATATAGTGTGTGTGTGTACATGATATATAGTGTGTGTGTGTGTAATGATATATAGTGTGTGTGTGTGTAATGATATATAGTGTGTGTGTGTGAAATTATAGATATATAGTGTGTGTGTGTGAAATTATAGATATATAGTGTGTGTGTGTGTGAAATTATAGATATATAGTGTGTGTGTGTGAAATTATAGATATATAGTGTGTGTGTGTGTGAAATTATAGATATATAGTGTGTGTGTGTGTGAAATTATATATATATAGTGTGTGTGTGTGTGAAATTATATATATAGTGTGTGTGTGTGTGTGAATTTTATATATATAGTGTGTGTGTGTGTGAAATTTTATATATATATAGTGTGTGTGTGAAATTATATATATAGTGTGTGTGTGTGTGAAATTATATATATAGTGTGTGTGTGTGTGTGAAATTATATATATAGTGTGTGTGTGTGTGAAATTATATATATATAGTGTGTGTGTGTGTGTGAAATTATATATATAGTGTGTGTGTGTGAAATTATATATATATTGTGTGTGTGTGTGTGTGAAATATATATATAGTGTGTGTGTGTGTGTAAATTATATATATAGTGTGTGTGTGTGTGTGAAATTATATATATATAGTGTGTGAAATTATATATATATAGTGTGTGTGTGAAATTATATATATAGTGTGTGTGTGTGTGTGAAATTATATATATAGTGTGTGTGTGTGAAATTATATATATAGTGTGTGTGTGTGTGAAATTATATATATAGTGTGTGTGTGTGTGTGAAATTATATATATAGTGTGTGTGTGTGATGATATATATATATAGTGTGTGTGTGTGAAATGATATATATATAGTGTGTGTGTGTGAAATGATATATATAGTGTGTGTGTGTGTGAAATGATATATATATAGTGTGTGTGTGATGATATATAGTGTGTGTGTGTAATGATATATATAGTGTGTGTGTGTAATGATATATATAGTGTGTGTGTGTAATGATATATATAGTGTGTGTGTGTAATGATATATATAGTGTGTGTGTGTAATGATATATATAGTGTGTGTGTGTAATGATATATATAGTGTGTGTGTGTAATGATATATATATAGTGTGTGTGTGTAATGATATATATATAGTGTGTGTGTAATGATATATATATAGTGTGTGTGTAATGAGATATATATAGTGTGTGTGTGTAATGAGATATATATAGTGTGTGTGTGTAATGAGATATATATAGTGTGTGTGTGTAATGAGATATATATATAGTGTGTGTGTGTAATGAGATATATATATAGTGTGTGTGTAATGAGATATATATATAGTGTGTGTGTAATGAGATATATATATAGTGTGTGTGTGTGAAATTATATATAGTGTGTGTGTGTGAAATTATATATAGTGTGTGTGTGTGAAATTATATATATAGTGTGTGTGTGTGAAATTATATATATAGTGTGTGTGTGTGAAATTATATATATAGTGTGTGTGTGTGAAATTATATATATATATATAGTGTGTGTGTGAAATTATATATATATAGTGTGTGTGTGTGTGAAATTATATATATATATAGTGTGTGTGTGTGAAATTATATATATATAGTGTGTGTGTGTGAAATTATATATATAGTGTGTGTGTGTGAAATTATATATATAGTGTGTGTGTGTGAAATTATATATATAGTGTGTGTGTGTGATGATATATAGTGTGTGTGTGTAATGATATATAGTGTGTGATGATATATATAGTGTGTGTGTGTGTAATGATATATATAGTGTGTGTGTGTGAAATTATATATATAGTGTGTGTGTGTGATGATATATAGTGTGTGTGTGTAATGATATATAGTGTGTGTGTGTAATGATATATAGTGTGTGTGTGTGTGTAATGATATATAGTGTGTGTGTGTAATGATATATATAGTGTGTGTGTGTGTAATGATATATATAGTGTGTGTGTGTAATGATATATATAGTGTGTGTGTAATGATATATATAGTGTGTGTGTGTGTAATGATATATAGTGTGTGTGTGTAATGATATATATGGTGTGTGTGTGTAATGATATATATGGTGTGTGTGTAATGATATATATGGTGTGTGTGTGTAATGATATATATAGTGTGTGTGTGTAATGATATATATAGTGTGTGTGTGTAATGATATATATAGTGTGTGTGTGTAATGATATATATAGTGTGTGTGTGTAATGATATATATAGTGTGTGTGTGTAATGATATATATAGTGTGTGTGTGTGTAATGATATATATGGTGTGTGTGTGTAATGATATATAGTGTGTGTGTGTAATGATATATAGTGTGTGTGTGTAATGATATATATAGTGTGTGTGTGTGTGTAATGATATATATAGTGTGTGTGTGTGTGTAATGATATATATGGTGTGTGTGTGTAATGATATATAGTGTGTGTGTGTAATGATATATATAGTGTGTGTGTGTAATGATATATATAGTGTGTGTGTGTAATGATATATATAGTGTGTGTGTGTGAAATGATATATATAGTGTGTGTGTGTGTGAAATGATATATATAGTGTGTGTGTGTGAAATGATATATATAGTGTGTGTGTGTGAAATGAGATATAGTGTGTGTGTGTGAAATGATATATATATAGTGTGTGTGTGTGAAATGATATATATATAGTGTGTGTGTGTGAAATGATATATATATAGTGTGTGTGTGTGAAATGATATATATATAGTGTGTGTGTGAAATGATATATATAGTGTGTGTGTGTGAAATGATATATATATAGTGTGTGTGTGTGTGTGTGAAATGATATATATATAGTGTGTGTGTGTGAAATGATATATATATAGTGTGTGTGTGTGAAATGATATATAGTGTGTGTGTGAAATGATATATAGTGTGTGTGTGTAATGATATATATAGTGTGTGTGTGTAATGATATATATATAGTGTGTGTGTGTAATGATATATATATAGTGTGTGTGTGTAATGATATATATAGTGTGTGTGTGTGTGTGTAATGATATATATAGTGTGTGTGTGTAATGATATATATAGTGTGTGTGTGTGTGTGTAATGATATATATAGTGTGTGTGTTTGTGTAATGATATATATAGTGTGTGTGTAATGATATATATATAGTGTTTGTGTAATGATATATATAGTGTGTGTGTGTAATGATATATATAGTGTGTGTGTGTAATGATATATATAGTGTGTGTGTGTAATGATATATAGTGTGTGTGTGTAATGATATATATATAGTGTGTGTGTGTAATGATATATATAGTGTGTGTGTAATGATATATATAGTGTGTGTAATGATATATATAGTGTGTGTAATGATATATATAGTGTGTGTGTGTGTGTAATGTATATATATAGTGTGTGTGTGTGTAATGATATATAGTGTGTGTGTGTAATGATATATAGTGTGTGTGTGTAATGATATATATAGTGTGTGTGTGTGTAATGATATATATAGTGTGTGTGTGTGTAATGATATATATAGTGTGTGTGTGTGTAATGATATATATAGTGTGTGTGTGTAGTGATATATATATAGTGTGTGTGTGTAGTGATATATATATAGTGTGTGTGTGTAGTGATATATATATAGTGTGTGTGTGTAGTGATATATATAGTGTGTGTGTGTAGTGATATATATAGTGTGTGTGTGTAGTGATATATATATAGTGTGTGTGTGTAGTGATATATATAGTGTGTGTGTGTGTGTGTTTAATGATATATATAGTGTGTGTGTGTTTAATGATATATATAGTGTGTGTGTGTGTTTAATGATATATATATAGTGTGTGTGTGTGTTTAATGATATATATATAGTGTGTGTGTGTGTTTAATGATATATATAGTGTGTGTGTGTGTTTAATGATATATATATAGTGTGTGTGTGTAATGATATATATAGTGTGTGTGTGTGTAATGATATATATATAGTGTGTGTGTAATGATATATATAGTGTGTGTGTAATGATATATAGTGTGTGTGTGTGTAATGATATATATAGTGTGTGTGTAATGATATATATAGTGTGTGTGTGTGGAATGATATATAGTGTGTGTGTGTGGAATGATATATATAGTGTGTGGAATGATATATATAGTGTGTGTGTGTGGAATGATATATATATAGTGTGTGTGTGTGGAATGATATATATAGTGTGTGTCTGTGGAATGATATATAGTGTGTGTCTGTGGAATGATATATAGTGTGTGTCTGTGGAATGATATATATAGTGTGTGTCTGTGGAATGATATATATAGTGTGTGTCTGTGGAATGATATATATAGTGTGTGTGGAACGATGGAAATAAAAGTGACGGTGGAAGAAAGGCGGTTGTCGTCCGAGTGAATCCAAGGCACTACACACACATACAAGCATTTGTTAAATTAATCGTTTATAAACATGGGAGGTAGGGGGGAGGGGGCTGGCTTTCATTTCCCTGCCCGAGTCAAAGGCACAGATGTACAAAAATGACACATTAACCACTGCACTGCTTGCGGAAGCACAAAACGCGACTACAAAGCTTGCGGAAGCGGGCTGGTCATGCATGGCTCTTTAGGACCGACTGTGCTGGACAGTGCGCCCATAAGGGGGCTTTTTGCCAGAACGCTGCACACCTGCACCTGCACCGCCTCGGTCTCTTCTTGAGCAGCATGATGTCTTCCGAGGATGGGGTACCAGTCTCCATGGACACAACCGCACCGTTCAGGTCCTGCGCCGGATCACAACGGGCTAAGGTTGACATCTGTGTTCGGCAGGACCCCCCCCACCGCACCTGCCCTCGTGCTTGCCCAAAGTGCATAATTAATTATTAACTCGCTCGCTCACGCCGTAGAAACACCATTGCAGAAAAAAACACCCAACAATAACACATTTCAATTCAGGGGAGCGAGGTGGCTGAGAAGTGAGAGCATGGAACCAGAACTGCCGAAATCCTGGATTTGAATCCAAGCAACCACCCAGATTTAAATTGGGTTTTGGAGTGGAATGAGTTGATGGTCTCAGCTCAGTCACCCATTGAACGCACCCAAATAACATTTAATGTAACACTTAATTTGGCTAAATTCCAGCTTTGAGAATAAAAAATCAGTTTCACTGTCATCATACACAAACCAATCTCGCAGAAAAGTGCACGGATTTTGCACATTCTTTTCCATGTTCTTTGTGATCCAAGTGTTATGCCAGGCAATATGCACAGAATATAATTGTTTTGTAGACACTCATCTCTAGTTCATTATTTTGATCCCTTTTCACCTTCAATAATTGCCCTTGATACACACTTAGATTTCCCAGATGTCTCCCTCTAATATTTCTCCAGTTTAAATAAAAGATTGATCCAGTTTAAACAGCGACTTTGATTCAATGATTATTTCCTCTTGTTCAGTGAACTTTTTTCATGGCTTTTGTTTTGCTCATTTATCTTTCGCCCCACTTTGCAGCCTTCTTTGGTATTTCTTCAATAATTTCCTGTATTACTTTACTTTTGGTTGTTATAATGACGATGTCATTAGGGAATCTGAGATGGCTATTTTTTCTACAATTTATCAAATCTAATTTTCAGAAAATGTGTGAGTGGATTTGTGAATAGCCTTGTTTGACTCACCTTCCACTATGAATTTTGTTACTTCCTTCATCAAAATATCAGTGTAGGTTGTTAATATTTTGTACATTGTTTTTATTTCCAAACATTTGTTATATTTAATGTAGGCCTTGATTCGAGAACTTAAATGAGTATCAATTTTCATTGCGTCAAGTACTTCTTTCAGTCTACAAAGGCCAAGCACAATGGTAAATGATATTCATTAATTTTCAATTTAAAATCTAACATATACATAGGTTTTATAATTTTGCTCCAATATCTGGTCCCGCTTCTTTGATGGTGTCTACAGTTATACCATGGTTTGCTGCTTTGCAAGACCATGAGATATAGCCATGGCTTGGAAAGGCCTTAATTCAGCAGTGGATAGATCGTGTCTGTGGATGATTGAACAAGGTAGCAACAATGCTTCGCAGAGACAGAATCATAAAACCAGGAAATCGTAACACATGACCCAGCGGGAAGCACATTCGCCACTCGTTACAGAGGTTCACGGTTCGAATCCGTCGGCCGCCCTCGTTATTACTGCGGTGTGCATCAACCATAAAAATAAGTGCCATCGACTTCAGAGTGGACGTAAAAAGAATCCTTGACATTATTCGCAAGAATGTGTGCCGGCATTCAAAGGGATCAAATGATTACATTTACCAAAAGATTTCTCACTGGGATTATACGTAGCAATCTTCACTTCCTAGCGGGGAAAAGTTGGTTAGACCCTCCTGAAAACAAGTCATGAGACTCCATGAGGTTTCCTTCGGTAATCAGGCCTAGTAAAAAGCCAAATGAAACTCAATGTATAAATAAATAAACACTTTAACTCTTCCAACAAATTATACCTGAGGATTCGATTTGGCACTCTGTGACCCCGGCTGGACACGTGACTGGACCCCAGTGGGGGTCGGGGGCCTAGGGGGCACCTTGGAGGGCACGTGGACAGCAGGGGGGCTTCGAGAGGGTTCTCGAAGGGAGGTGTGGCCGGGGCGGGGCCCGGGCACGCCGAGGCCCATATAAGCAGCCGCCTCACGAGGTTCGAGGCTGCCCGTATCAAGAACGAAGATGCATCGTGAAGATGCCAAGAAGAGTCAAGCATCCAGTCAGTGGACCTGGCAGTAGCCCACCTGGCTGGGTCACGCTAGAGTATTTGAGAAGTATGTGTTAGCTAGAGTAGGTCGGTGGTCACCACCTTATGTGCAGTGTTATATTACTTACCGTTCTAATAAATCAGCGTTGCCTCCCAAGGAGTCGTGTGTGCACCTAATTCGAACCCACTACAAATATATAAGGTAGTACTGTATTTAAAGTCACGTGTCAATCCACTGCTGGATGAGTGTCTCCACACTGCGGGCCGTGAGGTTATTGACCATACTTCACCACGCTAATCAAGGTGGCGTTGCATAGATGAGTGCAAAGAAAGTACAATTGATTTTGCTGCACTGCCCACAACAGCAGCCTGGAAAGAGCCAACACTAACAAACATAATACTGTAAAAATATTTTAAAATCACCCCATCACAGAGATGAAAAAAAACATGACTACATATCACTGTGACCTGTTATATTTACTGTGAATCATCAAATAATAAATTGTTTAAATCCACGCCTATACAGGCCACCATACTTCAATAGTGATTACCGTTGGTAGGGCTATTTTAATACACACAATGGACAGGAAGGACAAGATCAAAGGGCTCTCATAATCCACATGCAGAGTGTACGTTGCCTCATTAATCCCCACACCCCCCACTTTGCGCAAGAGCGTAGAGTGTGGTTACCACATCTACGCCTCTATAAGGAAACAGGTGGACTTCACAAATTTGGTTGTCGCCTGATGAAGCTGGTTGTAATTACTGGCGAAACATCGTACTCAGATTGTCAATGTTGTGGCTTCGCTCTCCATCACACCGATGTGCTGTACTAGTGACCAATTTACATGTTCTGTTTACGTGACAACCCTTACTAGTTGGCTGTGTCGGGTGGTGGCGGGTTTTAACGACACATTTATATATTTAAGCGAACTAACCCAAAATACCTCTTATGGATGTAATTTATCTTGCATTTTAATTCCATGAGCAAAGTTGCAAATTAAGCAAATATTGTCGAGACGATCATTGGTTGAACTTTGATCAAGTGAGCTGTTCTAATTGTGCACATTTCCATCAATGTTGCTTATAATATTTGGTTATCTGTAATATTTGGTTAGAGGTTATATAAGAGATGGCCTGCCCGCATGTTTGGTGGACAATGGGTGCATGCGGAGATGGTGTGGACTTCGTCTTCATCGGCGGCAGCCCCTTGGGGTTCGAGGATGACACCCATCAGATCTTGAGGTGGCTGAGGAGTCCAATTCACGATCTGCAGATCTTTGAGCTTTGGGGTCACGTGGTCCCAGATAGAAGTGGGAGCCACAATGCTGGGTTAGCTTCCTTTTCTGTTGTTATTTGGCAGCGATTCGGCATCAAGACGTTGGGTCTCAGTGGGCCGTCGCCTGGTGGATGCAGCAGCGCCACCCAAGGTGGGCGGCAGCCTACTCCGTCGAATCTCGAAGCCTGATGTTTCTGTACTTCAGGGAGGACTTTAGGGTGTCCTTGAACTGCTTACTTTGTCCTCCCCTCGTCCGCTGCCCATTAGAGAGCTGGGAGAAAAGGATCTGGTGGGGAAGGCAGTTCTCAGGTACGCGGAAGCAGTGGCCAGTCCATCAGAGTTGTTTTTTTAGAAGTATTGCTTCAATGCTGGTGGTGTCAGCATGGAGGACACTTGCACTTGATCCCCTGGATTTGATGGAGGCAGTGCTGTTGGAAACGCTCAAGCGCAATGACATGGCACCAATACATAGACAACATACCGGCAAGACTTAAAATCCTAGCATACCATCTTTAAAACTATCACATCTACACAAACACCGAGTCTACACAACATGTAGCTTCAGATAATTTCGGTGCAACAAAAAACAGATGGTTACTCATGACAGCCACATGGTAGACTATGTTGGGACAAACAAAACCTTTCCGTTAACGCTCATCAGAATATTTATTTATACAGCAGGAATCCGATGAGCTATAAACCTCTTTTTCACAGATGTCCAGTCGGGGCAGGTGAGAATAATACAACACAACACAAAAACTTGACAGTGAAAAGTATAGCAAATATATACAAATAATACTAAACTATGTTTTATCCTACCAGGTAAAGCATACTGAGCTATGAGCCTCTCATTCAGAAGCAACCTGGCAACAAATGATAGCTTAATAAACTGGTTTATCTTATAGAAATTTATTACAGCAAAATAATCAATAATCTAAACAAATTTCGATTTAAAGCTTTCGTGACTGCAATGATTCATCTTCTTTGGTTCTTTCGGTAAAGTCACGTAGAATGAGAATAAAAGAATAAATTGATAAAATAAAATAACACAATAATATTCTCACGACGTTTCGGCCACAACACAAGCGGCCTTCATCAGGTGAAGGGAGCGAGACTGTCTGGTAGAACAGCGCTGGAGTGAGAGAGCCACGTTCAGATCACGGCTTTTAAGCTGTGTGAGAGGAACAAAGAGCCTTGACGAAGGAATTAGCATAAAATTTAGCATTGAAAAGGCTGAATGATTAGCTTGTGACTGGTCACAGAAATAGCTATGTTAAAAGTTAAAGCATACACATCCGCAGAGGCACCCATTGTTAAAAGGAATTAGCATAGAATTTAGCATTGAAATAGCTAAATTAAGGCATTCGCTTGTAACTGCTACAGAAATAGTTACGTTGAAGTCAGAGCATACACATTCACCGAGGCACTTAGTACAAATCAAAACAGGAGAATTTAGCATTGAAATAACTAGGCGAATTTAGCATTGAAATAACTGGGTGATTTGCTGGTGACTGGTCACAGAAATGACTACACATCTGAGCTATTCACAGTACTATATAGTGAACCAATAAAAATTAAAATATAAATTACCTTCATGTTATCAATAAACTCTATATTCTCCAATCAGCTAAGCTACCAACCATAGTCGTTATATATCACAATGCTATATGGCGAAAAAATGGGTGGATTCTTACCCTCAAATTTCCGTACCACGGATAGCTACGGGCCCCGTTCAGACGGACGAGTTCGTCCATGGTCGGAACAGAGGAGGGGGAGAGAGACAGCTGCGAAGCCCTAGTATACTCCATGTTGTAAACCATACCATTAACCGTGGTGTGAGAGGTATTAAGAGGCAATGCTGGCGAAAGAGCTGCGGTCTGAAGGTCATCGTAAAATTACAATTAATTAAGAACAGAAATGATTTAACACATCTTTCCAGTGGTTACTAAGCCTGAATCCATCTTCTCGGTTGAAATTGTCTCTGTGCTTGTATATGTGAATGGCCTCATGAACGAATCTCTCATGGTAGCCAGTTGGTTTGCAAAGAACCTCCGTCTTGGAGAAGTCAATGTCATGTGAGCCCACTGAATTGTAACAGTGATCTGCCACGGCCGATTCAACAGCATTAATTGATGAGAACAAACAGTTCTTGTTGAAACCCTCTGCTGCCAGACCACCAAGATTATATGGCCTTCCAAAGATACACAAAGAAGATACACCCCTTCGTCCCATCGTCTCTACTATCAGCTCCCCCACCTACAAACTGGCACGTTTTCTGGCTGATATACTGCGACCTTTCACTGGAAAAACCACCTCTGCGGTACTAAATTCTACTCACCTGGTATCGACAATCAAAGACATTTCCCTGTCCCCAAACGACCTGCTTGTCAGTTTTGATGTGGTGTCCTTGTTCACCAAAGTCCTGGTACCTGACACCATCGCTATCATTGAAGACCTGGTTCATCAAGGACTGCATACTGATGTACCCCCCCTGGTGAGACATTGCTTAACCAACACATACTTCACCTGGAATGGAACTTTCTACAAACAAACTGAGGGCACCCCAATGGGCTCCCCCCTATCTCCGGTTGTAGCCAACGTATTCATGGAAAAATTTGAAACTGACGCCATCCAGACTGCCACTCTACGCCCGACCTTATGGAAGAGGTACGTTGATGACACCTTTGTCATCTGGCCACATGGCCAGCCTGCTCTAGACCAATTCCGCGACCACATCAATTCCATACACCCAGCCATCAGATTTACCATGGAGGTCGAAAAAGATGGCAAACTACCCTTTCTGGATGTCTTAATTAAAAGGAGACATGATGGTTCAATGAGCCACTCTGTCTACAGGAAAGCTACCCATACAGATGCTTACTTGAAACCGGATTCCCACCACCATCCATCCCAGAAGAACTGCCTCATCAAGACTCTATACCATAGAGCCCAATGCATTTCCGACCAGGAACACATTACCAGTGAACTCAAGCACGTACACCAGGCTCTCAGGGCTAATGGCTACTCCGACTACACAATCCGCAAAGCCATCACTCCAGTCATGAAGAAGGATCCTCTTGTGGAGCCACTCAAAACCATCACCTTACCCTACATTGCAGGGGTCACTAAAAAGATCTCCAAAATCCTGAATAAACACAAGATCCAGGTCCGATTCAACACAGTACACAAAATCCGTGATTTAGTTCCATCTGTAAAAGATGCTCTTCCAGACATACAGTACCCGGGCGTTTACAAACTAAAGTGCCTCTGTGGTAGTAGCTACATTGGAGAAACCAAAAGACATATCTCGGACCGCATCCGCGAACATAAAGCAGACTTGAAACACGGTAAGACGAACTCCTCGGCCGTGGCAGATCACTGTTACAATTCAGTGGGCTCACATGACATTGACTTCTCCAAGACGGAGGTTCTTTGCAAACCAACTGGCTACCATGAGAGATTCGTTCATGCGGCCATTCACATATACAAGCACAGAGACAATTTCAACCGAGAAGATGGATTCAGGCTTAGTAACCACTGGAAAGATGTGTTAAATCATTTCTGTTCTTAATTAATTGTAATTTTACGATGACCTTCAGACCGCAGCTCTTTCGCCAGCATTGCCTCTTAATACCTCTCACACCACGGTTAATGGTATGGTTTACAACATGGAGTATACTAGGGCTTCGCAGCTGTCTCTCTCCCCCTCCTCTGTTCCGACCATGGACGAACTCGTCCGTCTGAACGGGGCCCGTAGCTATCCGTGGTACGGAAATTTGAGGGTAAGAATCCACCCATTTTTTCGCCATATAGCATTGTGATATATAACGACTTATGGTTGGTAGCTTAGCTGATTGGAGAATATAGAGTTTATTGATAACATGAAGGTAATTTATATTTTAATTTTTATTGGTTCACTATATAGTACTGTGAATAGCTCAGATGTGTAGTCATTTCTGTGACCAGTCACCAGCAAATCACCCAGTTATTTCAATGCTAAATTCGCCTAGTTATTTCAATGCTAAATTCTCCTGTTTTGATTTGTACTAAGTGCCTCGGTGAATGTGTATGCTCTGACTTCAACGTAACTATTTCTGTAGCAGTTACAAGCGAATGCCTTAATTTAGCTATTTCAATGCTAAATTCTATGCTAATTCCTTTTAACAATGGGTGCCTCTGCGGATGTGTATGCTTTAACTTTTAACATAGCTATTTCTGTGACCAGTCACAAGCTAATCATTCAGCCTTTTCAATGCTAAATTTTATGCTAATTCCTTCGTCAAGGCTCTTTGTTCCTCTCACACAGCTTAAAAGCCGTGATCTGAACGTGGCTCTCTCACTCCAGCGCTGTTCTACCAGACAGTCTCGCTCCCTTCACCTGATGAAGGCCGCTTGTGTTGTGGCCGAAACGTCGTGAGAATATTATTGTGTTATTTTATTTTATCAATTTATTATTTTATTCTCATTCTACATGACTTTACCGAAAGAACCAAAGAAAATCTAAACAAATGTTTGTGAAAGTTATCCCATCATATCAGATGTTTATTAATGTCCTTCCTTTTGAGAAACCTAGACCATTATCGCTCACTAGGTGGGTTAGGATTGAAAACTAGCTACAGGCAGTCCCCGGATTATAGGGATGAAACTACAGTAATTAAAGAAAACGGTACGGGAGGCACAACTATTTCCGGCTATGGGATTTTATCTAGATTTGGGGGAAATTGTTGAGTTTCCGACATACGGAAAATTCAGGTTGCGGATCTTCCTCGGGAACCTAATGCTTCCGTAACCCGGGGATTGCCTGTAAGGAGGGAGCATCTGATATCAGTCTAAATCTCTAAGTCTCCAATGTGTCTGCTAAGGTGCGCGTGTGTGTGTATGCAGTGTGTCTCCGGCTCGTCTTCTTTCTTCCTTGAGTGTCCTTTGTGTAGTCCGAGCACTTCGGAGCTCTCTGTGTGTTCTTGATGCCACCCAGTTTGAAGACTGAGAGTCCTCGATGTCCACTGGGATGGCATTCTACTCTGGTGACCTACACATAGCACACATCATCACCATCACAATTATTCCACTGGCCAACAGGACACCACAGAAAACTGCCTGTCATTGAAACTACCTAGAGAAATGAATTGCACCGAAAATGGCTGATAACTCACGTGGTAACCACCTTCAAAATATAATTGTGGGCCGAGTAAGAGTGCGTACAACACTGTCAGACAACACTGTTTGACTTGGGGTAAATTCTCCAGTTTGAGGTTTTATGGTTTGTGAAAATACATCATGAGTACAACTTACCGCATATAGAAGAGGATGTAGGCCTGGTCTTGAAGCACTTCTGACTTGGCGACTGGCTCCACGTCAGCATCGTCCATTCTGAACCAGCTGCCATTGCTGACCTGAAGGAAAAAATACATGTACACTTAATTACGATCATTACCCAATTGCACCTGACTCATTTAAAAGCCAGCCATAGTGACAGATCATGAAAGTGGAATATTATATGGAAGTTAACACGTGTACTCATATGCTTCGTGTGTGTGTGTATGTATTATCATAGAGGGAAACAGTAGCGTAGCGGTTAGCACATTGCACTACGAACCCGGCAACCAGAGGTCAATTCCTGCTTACGACGTAACACCAGTGACGATTATCTCAACTGGTCGTGGGCCTCGTTCCCTCGGTCCACTCAGCCTCAAATGAACACATGGTGCAATATGTAAAAATTACCACTCAGGGGACAAAGGCGGCCGGGTGTAGTGCTGGCCACCCACCCCCGCGTGTGTCATTCTGGCTTTGACAGGTGCTCATGAACAGCACTTGCCCCAACAGTCGGGTAAGGCTATATGGGGGATATTTGTTTTTTTGTTTATCATGCAGAACATCACCTTGTTGTACGAGTAGTAGTGGCCGCTATTGGTGGTGGTCCCGTGGTGCACAATCACCGAGTAGAGTGAATAAAGTTGCGACTCTTGCACAACCTGACTAGACATGAATGGCCGTATGTCGAGTTTTTCAGGGAAGAGGAACTCCTACAAGGGATGAGGGAGGAGACAGTGATGGGCCAAGCATTAAAAGAGAGGAAAATAGGGAGCTGGCTAAGCAGGGGCAGAAGAAGGGAGCAAATTAACGTATTGGCGGTACACTGGTGCACCGTATATATAAAAAACTAAAATCACATTTTTCACGATGATATATTTTCCAGCGATTCCCAACCCATTTCAGGAAATTTTGTGGGGCTGCGTCAAAATAATTTATCGTGATCTCAAAGCAGTCGGAAGATGAGTGTCGGTTCACATTTTGATGTTCTACTGTTTTATGAGGACCGGTGTGTCATGCTGCACCGGTGTACCGCCAATACGTCCAAATGACAAAAAACGTTGAATACAAAATATATCTGAATATCAGTTTGCATTCTGTGCAGGAAGTAAAATTCACCCTGTCGATTTTGTGCCCAAACTCATCGTATCGCTTAATGGTGACGATAAGCACATTGGGCACCACGTGCAGGCTCACTCTCTTTGTTGATTTCCCCACGCGTGAGCACCTGTTCGCCAGACAATAGCAACGTTAGTTTACGGACGAGGTGCGTGTTTCATCACACACTGTATAAATGGGGATATACACGAACGTTTCAAGGTGCACGATGGAAGATTGCATACTCACATTCCACATCTGTATTCTGAAAGATTCTCGGTCTTTGTGAATTCATACAAAGCCTTCACCAGATCCAGGGATTTCTGTCAAAAGCCAAGAAGGCACAATCATGGAAAATTATTACTTTGAATAGAAATTCAGAAAATAATGAGCTAAGTGGCTCTCTGCAGTCAACTGGTTGTGGTACATAAATATAATGAATGACAAAAAAATCGACATCAGGCTGCAGCCTTCCCAATTCTTACGTTGATATTAAGAGAGATGTCAAGGCAAGAGTCCAACGTGTCTGAGATGCTGAAGCACTGCGTGCACTCAACTGTGAAAACACATAATATGAAAACATACAATATTACTGCTGCACATTGCATAATCATCAAAAGTATTCACACATTAACTGCCTAATATCATGAAAATGTTCAAATACCACCAACCCAGATGCGACTATAATTGTTATTTAAAAACATATTTGGTGAAAGCAGCAATGGCTACTAAATACATTTATTGTTGATACTGTGTTGGCAGTGGTGCCCTAACATAAATCACAGGTACTCAACACATTCGTCAATAGCACTGCCTTACAAGGAAAAATATGCAATTGGTGACATTTTAAGGAGTGATCTTTATTCATAGCACAGAAGCCAGAAACATAGGGTGGGCTACGAGTTGGATACTGCACTGTACACCACGTGGCCTGATGAGAAATTACATTTGGCGTACAGAAACCTTTGATAAACTCTTGCGTAATAAGCATGTGAAATCTATTTCCGTATTCGGCATCTTTTCTCACTTGTGTAGTCAATGATGATCGGGATGGTCTGCTAAAATTGTCACATGAATGATGACATAAACTAATTTGTATTCAATGTTAAAGTTTAAAATGTTGCTGGCAGATTGCATGTTGGGTAGCCTCGTCGCAGCGTGGTCAAAGAAATAAGCATTAGCACAATCCAGTTAATGATGTTCGTATATTGTATTATATTTTTATTATTTTATAGTTTCCCTTCTACGTGGTGACTTCACCGAAAGAACCAAGAATATGAATCCCTGCAGTCACGAAAGCTTTAAATCAAAAGATGTTCGTATAGTTGATGCAACCCCTTTTAACCTAGATAACTCCACAGGAATGGGAGTAGAGTGAATGATATAACTTGTAAACAATGAAAGAGAAACGGGAAAGGGAATGCATATTTTGTGCATGTGTGCTTATGTCCTTGTGTACGTGTTTTTTTTTACATCTACAGAGAATATAAGGTTGCATGCGAGAGCTTGCATAGCCCAGTATGGATTGTGAAATTGGGTGAAATCACTACTTAAAGGGTGAATGTTTCCAGAAGGGGCACAGGTACCTACCTCTCGATTTCAGGTACCCCCTGAAGATCTGGTGGATCAATGTTGGGGTCTCCATGTCAATATTCAGCCTGGAAAAACACGCAATGAAACACACAGACAGCTACTCCAGAGGCAATGTCTTTACGAGATGAACACTCGGGAGAGTTACATGTTTTTCCCTACTAGTATTAACTCGCTGAAGTGGCAATGTCTTAACTACCTCGCCAGCTATACAGGTCATGGGTTTGATCCCAATGCTGACGCCTGTAAATTTGCAGTTTGCATTCTCTCCCTGTGGTTGCGTGTATTTTTTTTTTATACGAGCCCACCGATTTTTCCCTCCATATTTAGAAACATGCATTTAGTGTATTTGTTAAATAATAATTAAAATAAAGTGAATACAAATATGAATAATAAAATATACAATTAAAAAAACAAAAAACCCACTAATGTAGACTGGTTCTTAATCGGAGTGAGCGTACTGCCAGTCTATAATGTAGACTGTAGCCTGGTTTTTAAGCTTGGTGAGCGTATTGGCAGTCAATAATGTAGACTGTAGCCTGGTTATCCTGAGAACATATTTTTTTCTGAACAATCCAGGCATCCATGTGCTGGTATTGTGCAACTATTTATGGAGTTTGCTGGGGCATGCAGTACTTACTGGCTTTGGTTGAAGAGGCAGGATTGGTGCAGCGTATCTATCACGTAACTCAGAAAGACATGCGCATCTTCCTGCCTGCCAAAACACAGGTCCTCGCCGATGTCTGTGTGGAAATGGACAGAGGTCACAGATGATGTGGTCACACAGTTGCTGGCACAGTATATAGCTTATGAAGTCCCTCATCAACTAAATTGGAAGATTTGTGGGTTAATCACAGAACTGGGTATGGCTGGCAGTGTTTAGAACGAGCATCAAGAGAGTAATGCAGGACCGGAAGAACATCCGATGCATTGGAGTTGTAAAATCAGTGCTGACCAAAACGAGTAATTTTCTGTTCGATATTGTATACAAAAACTGATTCAAACTGCCCTTTCAGGAGATCTTGAGATGACCGATGTTTCAACGTCAAAGACACTTGGGAATTGTGCTGGAACTTACTTTTGAAATTGAGAACTATGTCGATGGGATCGATGGCCATGCCCCGATTCATGAAGGTGTTGAAGACGTGTTTCTCCAACAGACACATCATGCAAAACTCAGTCTGTTTGCCTGTGAAGAGGGGCAGGGGTGACACACAGTGAAAATACAAACCAATCGCACAAATTGCCCAGCCGCGCACAGCCAGGTAATCTACACAACACTCGATTGTAGCTCGTCTCGAATGCAAAATATCTTGGGAGAACTCACAGGTCCATGAGTGATCGCTGTAAAGCAAAAAGTTTGCCAGCGGCGCCGTGTACGTGAGGCCCTGCAGGCTGGCATTCACGAAACACGTATTCCCGAGGTTGTTGAGCCCAGCACCCTCATGTAGATCCTCCTGCCACTTGAGAACTAAGTTGTCTGTCGCAGGTGTTGTGAATTCTAAAGATGGAATGCTGTCCTCATCTGCACACATGACATGATGGAAACACATCATTAACGTTCACAGCACTTTTATTATAACTCACAGCACTACTGAAGGGAATGGTTTACAAATTGGGTGTCTTAGCCTGTACCCGTGCTGGCATTTTTTTTGTGGTGCTGTTAGGTAGACACAATCCTCTTCACCAGCTGGCGAGATGCAAATGTATTAAATGTTTTTGAAGTGTTCAGCACTAGTAATCAGAATTGCCTGAAGAGCATCTTCAGCCTGTAAGTTTTACATCGACAGCAATGGCTAGACAACCACAGCAGCGTGACGAGATATCAAAGTGTACGTATGTGTGCACGTTGAACTTCTTTCACACCGTGCGTCGCCATCCATACTAATCGGAGGGACGGGGTCACGCCAGCAAACACTTACCTCCCGCATTAGGTTTGTGCAGCCCAGTCGTGCTGGACTCGGTCACAAAAGACACGGCGGATGGAACGGTGCTGTGTTGGATCTCCAGCCCCTTGTCATCTGCTGCTGACACCGCCGGGGGTGATGTGGATGCCTCATCCTTGACGACGATGCTGGAGATGGTGTCCGCTTCTGCCTGTTGAATACTCTTGGCCTCCTGCTACGGCAGCAGTAAAAGCAGCCTTAAGTCACGGACACGCATCGCCACTACACTGCAGCATTGCTCAAACTGCTAAGTGCGGATTCTTATTTCAAACAACATGGCAAGCCAATCTAATAATGGAGACTCTGCTTTTAGATACCAGGATCTATCTTTGTTTCCAAAGAAGTTGGACAAAAACATACTCTATGTCTAAATTCTCCTTAGTGATATTCTGAAGACGTTACATTAAAAAGATGCATGTGATATCACTTGAGCGCAAATACAGACCCATATGGACACACATTCCCATACGGGTATACATCCCTTCATACGCCCTCCCCATTCTTGCAGTGCGTGAAATTGGAAATCATGCATATTTTAAATACTCAAATGGCTTAATGTGCTATTCATGCAACGGTTAGCAATCTGGTGTTATCGTACGGAATTTGGTGCCACAATTTCCTGGCATGTCAGTAGAAATACATCCTTCCCACCTTTATTCACCCTGCAGTATAAATAGGGACACCACAGGTAGTCGATGGACAAGCCATGTGTGTTGTGGGGTCAGGTGTGGGTGCTCCCACATTTTCCAAGATGTTTGGTGGGTGTAGAAGGTGAGTTTCCTCTCGTGCAAACCCAACCGCGAGCAATCGTATGATCAAACAATTTCAAGGCTGCACCTTTACGTGTGGACTGGTCTTCTTTGCAAGTTTTGCAACGTAAACTTTAATTTTTTACCTTCATTTTATCAATACTGATCTATACTACAGGTTTTCTTCTTTTTAGATCGTGTAAATATATAAATGTTTCGTTAAACCGGCCACAATCCGACACAGCCAATTTGTAAGGTTTACCACTTAAACAGATCGTGCCAATTCGTTACGAGTACAGCACACCGGTGTGTTGGAGAGCCAAGCCACAACATTTACAATCCGAGTACGACGTTTCGCCAGTAATCTAACCCAAAAGAAAGGACAAAACGGTATTATGGATGATTTTGGTCACGAAAGCATACGTGATAATTGAATTTTGCCTAATCACCTACTGTGATTTATCCTCCCTCTTTGCTGCTCCTACAGCCTCCCTTACCTTAGTCAGATGATCTGCATTGCTTTCATCAGATGATGTCTCCTCCTCGTCCTTCCCCGCACCTCCGAGCAGCACGTTTGCCTAGGTACGGTGCGAAAGAAGTTCAACATGCATCACGAGTTTAAACTGGTGTTGCAGCTTTCAAAAGACTCGAAAGAGGGCTGCCTTTTTTATCCTCACTTTCTGACTCAAACTGTTGTTGAAGCTTTCAACAACGTGAGCCTGCTTTATGTCGGCTTTAGCATCACACTGTGGGAAGATTATATGACTTGGCTCAACGTAGTTTTTTTGGTAGTTAGTACGATTCTAGATTTAAAGCTTTCGTGACTGCTAGGATCCATACTCTTTGGTTCTATTGGGTAAAGTCACGTAGGTGAAAATAAAATAACAAAAATTCACGACGTTTCGGCCACAACACAAGCGGCCTTCACCTGATGAACACAAGCGGCCTTCACCTGATGAAGGCCGCTTGTGTTGTGGCCGAAACGTCGTGATTTTTTGTTATTTTATTTTCACCTACGTGACTTGACCCAATAGAACCAAAGAGTATAGTTAGTACGAGTTTATAATTAATGTAGTGCTTCAGGCTTACCCTGTCCATATATAGGTAAACCAAATCAACGTCTGAACTGATATTTTTCGTTCTCCAAATAACAAAGACATTGTTATTGAATGTTTCTAGTTATTAGCAGACTCTGTTAGATGTACCCAGTCACCCGCTGTGATTTATCCTCCCTCTTTGCTGCTCCTACAGCCTCCCTTACCTTAGTCAGATGATCTGCATTGCTTTCTTCAGATGATGATGTCTCCTCACCGTCCTTCCCCGCACCTCCGAGCAACACATTTGCCTAGGTACGGTGCAAAAGAAGTTCAACATGCATCACGACTTTAAACTGGTGTTGCAGCTTTCAAAAGACTCGAAAGGGGGCTGCCGTTTTTTTCCTCACTTTCTGACTCAAACTGTTGTTGAAGCTTTCAACAACGTGAGCCTGAAATTTTGATTTAAAGCTATCGTGACTGCAGTAACGATAAACTGCCAAATCGTTGCGCGTGGCGCCAACGGGTTTTTAAATAAATAAATAAATGGATAAAATTCACCGTTTTTAAATAAATTCATGCAAACCAACACACCTGAAGACGACCGTTTGTGTTATGGTCGAAACGTCGTGATAATTTTTATTGCTTTATATTTTTTATTATTTTGTTGTTTCCCTTCAACGTGACTTTACCGAAAGAACTAAGACCGTGAGCCTGCTTTATGTCGGCTTTAGCGTCATACTCTGTGGGAAGATTATCACTTGGCTCAGCGTAGTTTTTAGGTAGTTAGTACGACTTTTAAATTAATGTAGTGCTTCAGGCGTACCCTGTCCATATATATAGGTAAACCAAATGAACCTCTGAATTGATATTTTTCGTTCTCCAACTAACAAAGAAATTGTTATTGAATGTTTCTAGTTATTAGCAGACTCTGTTAGATGTACCCAGTCACCCGCTGTGATTTATCCTCCCTCTTTGTTGCTCCTACAGCCTCCCTTACCTTAGTCAGATGATCTGCATTGCTTTCATCAGATGATGTCTCCTCACCGTCCTTCCCCGCATCTCCGATCAGCACGTTTGCCTAGGTACGGTGCGAAAGATGTTCAACATGCATCACGACTTTAAACTGGTGTTGCAGCTTTCAAAAGACTCGAAAGAGGACTGCATCTTTTTTAATCTGATTAAACGAATCTGACTTCTGTCCATCAGATGATGATGATGTCTCCTCACTTTCAGTCTCAAACTGTTGTTGAGGCTTTCAACAACGTGAGCCTGCTTTATGTCGGCTTTAGCGTCACACTCTGTTGTAGTGCTTCAGGCGTACCCTGTCCATATATAGGTAAACCAAATGAACCTCTTAACTGCAATGTTTCGTTCTCCAAATAAAAACGAATTATTGAATGTTTCTAGTTATTAGCACAGACTCTGTTAGATGTGCCCAGTCACCCGCTGTGAGTCATCTCCCTCTCTGCAGCAGATCTTACTGCCCTTACCTTAGTCAGATCATTTTCCTTGTGTCCAACGATTGATGCCTCCTGACTCGTTGACGTTAAACTGGTGTTGCAGCTCTGAAAAACGCTCTCACTGGAACGGCTGCTCACCAGACTCGAAAGAGGGCTGCCCTTGCGAACCGTAGCAGGACTGCCCAGCGAGGTCCCAGCATAGGTGTCCTCATCATCAGAACTGCTTCGGCAACAGCAGCATAGCTTTTTGAAAAACTTTCTGAATAATTTCTTTACACCTTTCTTCATGGTGGCCATGCCACCAATGTGCCAGAGCACCGAAACTTTCCAAAAATTTTTATCACGAGAACGCCAGAGGGCAAGTGAAGACACCTCTGCTTCCCAAGAAATCCGAAGAGCCTGTAGGATGTGACGTCACACGCCGGACTGTAGTGACGTTACAATACGACACCTTATGAGGAGTGTCACTTGACGTCACGCGCCGGACTGCAGTGACGTTTCAATAAGACACCTTATGACAAGTGTCACATGACGTCACAGACTCCCGACTACACCGACGCCACACAACTGCATTTTTAATCTTAGTTCTTTCGGTAAAGTCACGTAGAAGGGAAACAATAAAATAATAAAAACATAAAACAATACAATTCTCACGACGTTTCCACTGCAACACAAGCAATCATCATCAGGTGTGAAAACCACAACAAGAAAATTTTATGATGATTGCTTGTGTTGCAGTGGAAACGTCGTGAGAATTTTATTGTTTTATATATATTTATTATTTTATTAATTTATTGTTTCCCTTCTACGTGACTTTACCGAAAGAACCAAGAATATTAATCCCTGCAGCCACGAAAGCTTTAAATCAAAATTTAACTGCATTTTCTTGTTGTGCTTTTCACACCTAATGCTGATTACTTGTGTTGCAGTCGAAACGTCGTGAGAATTTTATTGCTATATATTTTTATTATTTTATTGTTTCCCTTCTACGTGACTTTACCGAAAGAACCAAGAATATGAATCCCTGCATAGTCACGAAAGCTTTCAATCAAAATTTAACTGCATTTGTTGCTCAAATAGCTTTCCTTGGTGCTAATTAACAGAGCTATTGCTTGCCTGCATTAGAAGCGTAACATCACACACAGCCCACTGTATGCGTTAGGTTTCACTTAGCATTAAACACCAGAATCCACTCTAGCAAGAATTCCATCCTGGCATGGAGGACACCTTGCGTTACATTACAGGTTTCCCAAAATTCCACTTTTATTAATTTACTCCCAATTCAAATTGTTCTGCACTTGTGACATGCTAAGCAACTAACGCTGTCTGATTGGCAACACACCTGCTCAAGCTCTGGGATAACAGGTGTGTGTTGGGCATCAGTGCTTGTCAACTTTGCTCTAATTAGTGTATTTTCTAATATTCAATAACGTATTTAATTACTCATTGAGGTTTAATGAGCTCACCTGTCTCGATTTTTGTCCAATTGTTGCAGATACGAGTCACAACACTTGATTCATGTGCAGTGATATCAATGTGAATTAAAGTGCTCTGTTACCAATAAAGTACAATTTTGACTGGAGAAGATCAATGGGTGGGGTTTGGGAATCTGAGACGGTACAATCACGAATGTTAATCAAATCTACATATATGAGGGCTTAGCCTGCTTCACGTCGGCTTCAGTCGCACAATGTAATTTTTTCAAGTATTCAGCACGGGGTTTAAATTAATGCAGCGCTTCAGGTTGACCCTGCTGAAATGTAGCTGTTGTATATGTGGGTGTGTGAAAATTGATGACAAATAATTAAAATTAAATGAAATTCGAAATTTGCATAATTAATCAAAAATTATGTTAATTCGTGTAATTATGCGTATAACTATGCTAATTAGAGAGGTGATCGTATTAATTTATACGAGTGGTTGTGTTAATGATAGCCTTCATGATAATCAGGTCCCCGCCTCGTTGACGAGGTGGGGTTATCAATCAGGATAACGCAATCAATCGTGTGCAGTTACCCTAGTGTCAATTCGGCCTCGTTGTCTAACTTCGTATTATTGATCAGCATAATACAATGATTCTCGCTTTAACACTCCCCGAGTGTTCATATTTTAGGTCCCATGTTCACATCGTTCGCTTTAGTTTAATGAGTGTGGATTGGTGTGTTTATAGTTTTGGTTCCCGAGTTCATATCTCGTCGCAGGATACAGATCTTATGCAAAAACTTCAGGAAAGAATCACACGACCACTTCTGTATTAATCAATTTATTTTCTAATTAAACCTTAACTATAATATGTATGTGACTCTCAATCTCGGAACTTCAACACGGTATCCACACGGTATCAAGACCGTATCATCAACGACTGTACGATTTCACTTTGATAACACATGGACCCCCCATAAAGCGATTGCTGTTAGTGAGAGAGTCAGAACATGCAAATGCTATGCTACACAAAAGCTTATACATTATAATATGAACGATCATTATGCTTGAAATGGTCAGCACATTACCACAGGCGATTGATTAACATGCAACGGTATTCATATTAAAAGACAATCAAACAGTTATTATTTCCAAAGGCATAAATGTAACAACAGATCCACCGGACAGAATATAAGATTACCGAAATGGCTTAGTGTGAGGGTATGCGGCGGAACGTGTTATCTCACGGGAGATTAATTAATTAATTCGTGAATAAGATTGTATGATCAGAAAATCGGTTTAGCACGATTCCTCCCCGGGAGCGTAGCTCCGTGGCGAAGGTGCCAAGGCTAATTCGTATTGATGGATCGGTTGGTAACTTATGCGATTAGAAGTACAGTCCAAAACAAAATATTGAAGAGGGAAATTATGAATATACTTATAAATGACGGACTGTTATCACACGAACGATGCTTCCACAGCCAGATGGTTCACGGACTTGAGTGTTCGCTTCTGGTTAAGGACCTGTGTATGTTTGAGTGATATGAATTGTTTTGAATAGTCAGTGTTTGGAATTAATTCTTTGCGTTGCCATACGCTGAAGTTGGCATCGCTTGTAGGAGAAGTAGCCTCGCTCCCTTTAGAGCGGTGAGGTGTGTAGGAGTGCATCATACGAATCGCCGCCCTCCTCCACACAGCAGCCAGCCTCTGTCCACGGGGGAGAGTTGCTTGATCGCTCTCAGTTCCGCTCAGTGGACACCTCTCTCCACTGCTGGATGAACTGCGCGATCACGCTCGTGCTGGTTTGCTGAAGCAGTTTCTCTCCGCTGTTGGATGAGCTGCATCGGCACGCTCCCTCTCTCTGGGTGGAGAACTCGAACGTGCTCGTTGCTGGTTTGCTGAAAGCAGGTTTTTCTCCACTGCTGGATGACTCAAGTCGCACGTGCTCTTGCTCTGGTTTGCAGAAGCTCTTGCTTGGTGCGTCGGTCGCTCTGCAGCTGGACTCAATGTAGAATCAGCAATACTCTGTCTTTCAGCTCTTGGAAATCACACTAGGTGACGCCTCACTACCCTGCGAGTCTTGCCAACGTCAGTGGGTAGCGACGGGGCCACTTTGGCTTCTGCTCGCCGCCCCCTGCTCTGCAGCTCGCCGGCTGGCGACCTGTTGCTCTCGTTCCCGATTGGAACTGCTCCTGAGCCGACCCACTGGTCGAACTCCCCGCGTTCCGACCTCCTCCGAGTCGAACTCCCCGAGTTCCGACCCCCCTGGTCGAACTCTTCCGAGTTGCTCCTCCGAGTCGAACTGTCTCCCGAGAGTCGACCCCCCCCCCCCCGGTCGAACTCTGGTGAGTTGCTCCTCCGAGTCGAACTGTCTCCCGAGAGTCGACCCACTGGTCGAACTCTGGTGAGCCGACCCCCCCCCCCCGGGTCGAACTGAGGTTTCAATGCTCAGGATTCTCTTTTTATGCCCAAAAATCCCTTCACTCGGATCCTGCCCACAAGGCGGGGTTTCTTTCGATTTTTGCTGTGTCAGGATTTGTCCATATGTATCTGTGTCCGTGTGTGTGTCTGTACGTGTGTCAGTGTGTGTCCTTGTGCATCACCCACGGTATATTCCGTTGTCATACTCCTACCATAAAACCCACAAGTAAAACAATCAAATGTTATAAATTGTCTCGAAGGCGCCTCTCTGTCTGGGTGCACAACCTGGAGGGAGGGGCGATATTCCCTCCGACTTTCACCGACGCACAAAGAAATAGTTAAAAAGTTTTAAGTTAACATTTCATTTCATCTGAGTTCCATAGTTATGATTCTGTATTAATCCAAGGTCTGAGTCAGCTTCTCGTTGTGGTGTTTGACTCGTGTTTCCCCAAGCGTATACACACTCCTACCCCGCGCTGCAGGGATACAAAGACGGCCGGGATTTCCCTTTCTCTCCGACCCTGGGTTTAACATCGCCCTTTGCTTATGTTGCAGTTTTGCTGTGCGCTTGCATTTCTTTTCCTCTCTACTCTTACTTTAACCCTTCTTATTATTTGCGTATGGGTGGAGGCTAGAGCATTTATGTTGACTTAGGAAAACCTGATTGTTATAGGCTTCGGGTCAAGTCGTATAGAAATTATTAAAATATGTAAATACATTTCATATTAAATTAATAGACGGGTGATGGTTACATTGACGTAGCTTGTGGCAGGGTTCAATTGAAGTGGGTGTGAAGATCAATAACTTTAGCCTACCCTGTCGTTAAATTCCGACTTTAAGTTACTTTAATAGTAATGCAGAACCAATTAGCTTTTTTGACTTAACTAGATCTAGGCTAACGCAACCTCCCAGTGACCCTGGCTTTGTGTTTACGTCAGCCCCATTGCAATCCGCTGCGCTCTGCTCTCTATCTGCTCCCTCTGACCCTGGGAGGGCTCTGAACGTCAAAATCGTGTTAGTGGGTCAAGGTAAATATGACCTCCACATGCCATGCTGAGGCCTGGTTTGGTGTTTTTATTCATTATTAAAATTAAAAGAAACAATAGAAATATGTATCTATATGTATTGAAAAATTACGTGTTAATATTAAGATGGAAAGGGGGGCATATACAACATAGCTAACCCAATTCAATCTCCGATCAAAAATGTTTCGGGATTCAAAAACAAGATAAAAAACAAAACTTGTTATTAGCACAGACTATTATATGCCCCATACTTCAGGAGTATAGCTTAATCACGACCGTGCATGCGTATTACATTACATTTTGGATTCACAAGCATTGACTTAAGTCCGTGCGAAAGAGGCCTGTCTTTTTTCGTGATTTAATTCACGAACTTTTAAATTACTTTCCGCGAGCAACAACAACAACAACGCCATGGCCCGGTGTTTGTAGAACTCTCGCTACGGCGCGTTTCCCAGGGCGGTTCGATTCTGGGTGGACTCTCCAAAGCCTCTGTCGCCCGTGGTTGAGAGCCTGGAGCAAGGGGATTTGACGGCGGACCACAGCTTTGCGACTAGAGTGCACGGGCACGCAACAGAGTGGGGCGCCTTGAAAGGGGCTCCCGTGGTGGAGGGAGGTGTCAGTTTGGCTCTTGGCGGCTCGCTGCAGTCTCCTCCGCCGGGGGAACGAGCCAAGGGGGCCCCTTTGGAAGAAGACGGATTCGGGAGACGTGCCGTGCGGCCGGTCAAGTTCCAAGGAATATGCGATGGTGGCGGTGATGATGATGATGGGAGAAGTGGGCGGTGGTGATGAAGAAGATGGTGTCAATGTTCGTGGTCATGATGCTGACGGTGGTGGTGAGGACATTGATTTTGCCGACAAAATCATGAATGTTGCAGAGTTTGAAAGAAATCGCAGTGGTGAAGTTCGTGACGACGATGATGGTAGTGTTGGTGATGACGAGCTCAGCGACAATAGCCTTCATTCCGGCGAGTGCGACAACGTCAACAATGACCCTGACATTTTTTTCAACGACGACTTCAGCGTCTCTTCCATCGAAATGCGCAACTCGCCACCCGCCGACGCGCCAGCTCGATCCTTCTCCAAAGAACCCGAGGCAGAGTGCACCTCTGGGCACGGCTCCACCATCGCGTCGGGCAGCAGCGCAACACGACCAACGGGGACGGAGGAGACGAAGGCGGATCTCGGGCACGGGAGAGGGGCCTCTCGTGGAGATTTCAAAGGCCGTGCCCGCGGGCCCGTGACCCAAGAGCTCGCGCCGCCGAGTCGGTCGGGCCGGCAGGCGGCGAGGAACCGGGGGAGAGCAGCAGTTTATTGGAGCTCTCCTCCGCAGAGACCCCGAGGCTTGGCGAGGAGGCGGAGCAAGAAATCGCCGGGAGCGGTGAGAAAATGAATCGAATCTTTTGATAGACACGCCACACACGACTGGATGAGCGCCTCTCGGCGCCGCGCGGTGCGTGGGGGTTGTTTGACCATACTTCACCGCACTGGTCAGTGCGGGGTAACAGGTCCTTGCAGGGTGGGCTGGTAGGAACATTGGAATTTTGCGCAATTTTATGACATTGTTACGTAAAATTGTGCAAATTGAGAGCGTCTTCCCACTTTTTTGCCCTCAATCGTTGAGGGTTCTTCGGACATATTAACCTCTGTAGAGGAATGGAATGGTGAAATCCTTATTGACTGAAATCTGCTCATTTTGGAGCAATGTATCATAAAATTGTTAAGGGCTGGGCCGAAAAATGACAACAATTGCATTTAAAAAAAATGAGGATTTGTTTCCCGGTATACGGTAGTATGGGGCTTTAGACTCCGGATTATTAGCATTTCTGCTCGAAATCGAAACATGACCGGCTTATGGCCTTATACCTGTAAATTTGTGTTGAATATGTCATGACAAAACTGAGAGACAAGGCTTCGAGAGTCTTCGATAGTTCATTATTCCACTATGAAATACTATCTTGGATCACTAAACTACGATTGAGGTGGTGGTTGCATGTTGGATGGGGTTGGCGCAGTTGCGGCGCCTGCTGGGATTGGCTTTGGGTCGATGGCCTCTGCGATTTTGTCTCCGATTTTGTAAAGGGTTCCAGCAACAAATGCGGCCTCTGTTTCAGCAAGCAGCTTTTCAACGGTGGCATCCAAAAATCCGTCGGTGTCTTCGAAGTCGTTGTTGCTCATGGTGTTCATGTCTTGTACCGAGAAAAACTCATAGTGCCGAATCCACAAGTGTGAGCACATTGTTGTGAAAGGAACTAAGTATACAGAAAAAATCCATTTGTAAAATATACAACACGGGATATTTCCTCTGCCTTTTGCAATAAAATGCACAAAGTGGTCGTCCATTTTATCCAATTTTATTCACTAAATGTTCAAGGGGGCGTCCATTTTATTCAATGTTATTGGCTGAAAATGTACCAAAGCTGTCTATTTACTCGAAGAATATTTGGCTCGGTTCCATGTAGATTTATTTGTCACCAGGAAAATAAACAAAATTTGAGTCAATAAGAATAGAATAGCCAAATCGTGAGCTATTTCTGGTAGTCTGTACTTCGTATGCCTTTTGGAATGAAATGAACAAAGGAGTCGTCTATTTTATCCTATTTTATTCACTAAAATGCACTGAATTGAATTGAGCTTACTTTTGACATCAATTGAATTGCGTTTGCTATAGACGTAATTTTTTTTTTATTGAAATACATTTTAATTGAAATAAATTTTAAGATACAATGGCATGAAGAGGCTCAAATTTGCCCTTGAAATTAATACCCCTTAACATTTGGGTTTGATATTATTTTGTTTGATAATAATATCTGGATTTGTGCACACAATACAAAATAATGAACACGTCACATTTAATAGATGACAGCTCGGGTCTCTTCAAGCTCTCACGGACTCTTGTAGGAATATTTCGCCCTGTCAGCGCGGATGACGGGTGTTCCGCAAGCTGCTGGCAGGATGAATGTGGGAAGGGCTTGCACTGTGGAATTCGGGACTGAGAAAGGCGTCAGTGAATTTGCCACAGCCCCAAAAGCGAAGTTCGCAAGTGAGATAATGTGACTTCCAAATGTTGGGTGCAATAAGACATATCAAGTCTCTGCGCTGTCTTTTGCTGATTTGACACCCAACAGCACGAGATTTGACTTCGTTGAAGTATTGTGACACCCAACAGCACGAGATTTCACTTCTTATGAAAGGGAACGGACGGACGGACGCATTAATCTATTGCAGGCTGGTACACTCAGTTACAACTTCGTTCCTACCAGTAAAAGGTGGGCAGCATATACGTGGATGCATTGAAGTACAGAACGATTGTTTACGTAGCCCCGCAGCAGCCTATAGCACCTGTTTGTGCGTAGTAGTGGTCGCCCATACAAGCCCTATCCAGATTGAACCCTGCTTAGCTCCCTGATCTGATGGGATTGGACTCGTATTCTTCATCAGCTGCATTGACGATTGAACCTCGCCATCAATAGGTCATCCCTAACAGTTCATCATACTCATCCTCGAAATTATGTTTTTCCATAACGCTTGTTTACCCAATAATCAATTTTTTTCAGGCCAGTCCAACCACGTTTTTGCAGTCTGTGGGGGTGATGATTGCCATGATTCCAATCGCGGGTACTTTTTTTACGTCACAAATTTGGAGAAAAACGTCGGCACGCACAATGGCTTCATGCTTGCGAATGACGCCACGGGGATCTTGGATGCGAAGCAGACTGCGTGTTTAAAAATGCATTCTAATCTATTGTAGTTGATACTCCAGAGGTGTATAATTATCGGGACGTCCGCAGGAATCGAAACGTAAATCCTCTGCAACGTGGAGCGGACGCGGAATCGCCGCCGATTATCATCATGGCACACACACACACGCGATCATACGCTTTGATTTTTTTTTAGGGAAAGGGGTTGGTGGATCACGCCGATTTTTCCAGTCCTAAATCGGCTCGACTCCCGAGGATGCAAGGAGATGCCTGTGCAGATACAGAAAAAAACCCACACGTTATCCTCGTGTTACGCGTTGTTTTCTCCCAGTATTCCTTTCACGTGAAGCCAAACTTCATGCGATTTGCAAAACGTCCCAACGCACCAGAACCCTCCTGACAAGTAATCTCGAGACTGAATGTGACTTTCCTGCGTAATTAGCATTATTTGTCACGTGGCCATTAAATGTGGTGTATTTTTACGTTTTTAAAGTCCAAGTTGTGTCACTTCAGGTGAGCTACCAGCAGAGGGCAGTGTGCAGAAAAAGGATTTGAATCATGTACACGGAGCTTTGTGAGTAGCGTGTTTACCTCCCGCTTGGGTGGCTTTTCTCATGGTCCATGTGACACAAATATGGTCAAGAGCCACGGCCCATTGGAGGCGAACCTTACTGACAAAATTCCATCTTGCGTCTCTCGACCATACTAATAAAAAAGCACACTTGAGTCCATCAACCTATCTACCTTTTTGGATGAATGCTATCCACGCAGGAGCATCAGCAGCCATGATCAATTTACGACTTGATGAAGGCCTCCCCAAGCCATTACAGGTCCGCGAGCGATGTTCAATGTAACAACGCATAGAGCCACGTGCGCACGAGCCGATGTAATCGCTCCATCTGCGCGATTGAAGTTCTCTTTTGAGATGTTCCTCTTCTTTGGCTGTAACTCCTTAATTGATCTCGACCATCGGTAATTCAAATATTATTACTGCAATTACAAAGTGGAATGACCTTCCCGCAGGGAGCGCCCGTGGATGATCCGTGGACCGAGTGGGTGTGCGTGCAGATCGAGTCGGCCGTGGAACACGAGCTGGTGGAGGAAGGAGGTCACGTCCCAGACCCAATCTTCATGCTCTAGGCCAGTGTTTTTCTCTAATTTTCAGAGGGGGGGGGGGGGGGCTACTTTCGCCAATAACACATCAGTGTGATGGTCGCCACGTATTTAAAATTATTGTGATTTGACAGCACGATGAACATTTTTCAAATTTGTATTGTCGGGGGCTGCCCGTTAGGGGCCACACTAAAGGCCATCAGGGGCCACCAGTGGCCCGCGGGACTTGCAATGAAGAACACTGCTCTAGGCAATCATCGGCACCCTCACCGGTTGCATTCAATAATCGATTATTACGAGGGCTTCTGCACACCGGTATGATTATTTGACCATACTTCACCATTCCGATCAGTGTGGTTTGCAGGCATGGACCAAACGTGGCGATCATAAAAGTGCAGTAGAACAGTGGATTTTCCTGCATGTAGCCCCAAAGCCTTTAACAAGCTGGTATGACCACCTATTTATCACTATCCAGCTCAAGTCTGCTTGGCTTCCGAGATCGGGTACATTCCGGGTGATTGTCACAGGTGGCATTAATATACATGGTAGATATTTAATTACATTACTGCAAGGTAGACCTTATAAATGCCACATGAGCAGACGGCCATAGTAGGCATACAATAATACGCGAGGTTTTTTACGTAAGTTTTTTCTGTAAACGTAATGACGATCTGTACAAAATCGGAAAGCGTCTTATAATGTCATGTACGTTGATGTGCTCAATTAAAAGCACACCAGGGTACAATATATGTACAGTACAACGATGGACTGCAGATTTGGGGCCTGCAATCGAATGAAGTTTCAAACCAGTATTTTTTTTTATTTTCGCGAACGGCATCTGCAGCATCTGGTTTAAGTACGGCAGCGCTGACGACAATTTCACACATGAGTGGCCACTCTTATCCTTGGTTAGTTTATAACATGGAACACACAAGCCCGAATGACTGCCACCAGAAATGTGCGACCTTGTAAAGTGAGCGGTATATTACAACACAACATCGCGATAGCATGTGCAAAAAAAATACATACTGTTTATACGTATATCACAGCGGAATTGCTTTTTCTCAGGCCAAGCAAATGTGTGGAAGCAGACAAGCGAGCGAATGAATATAGCAGGCGTTACTAAAAAGATCTCCAAAATTCTAAACAAACACAAGTTCCTGGTCCGGTTCAATACAGTACGCAAATTTCGTGATCTGATCCCATCCGTGAACGATGTCATTCCTGACTTACAGTACCCCGGGGTTTACAAATTGAGCTGCACTTGTGATGATTGCTATATCGGGGAGACGACACGACATGTCTCTGACCGAATTCGCGAGCACAAATCAGATTTGAAACACGGCAGAACGAATGATTCTGCCGTAGCTGACCACTGTTACAATGCTGTTGGTGATCACGATATAGTTTTCTCCGATACCAAGGTCCTTTGTAAACCCACGGGTTTTCATCAGAGATTTATCCACGAGGCAATTCAGATTTACAAACACAGACACAATTTCAACCGAGAAGATGGTTTCAAATTAAGCAACCATTGGAAAGATCTTCCTTGGTTCTTTTGGTAAAGTCACGTAGAATGAGAATAAAATAATAAATTGATAAAATAACACAATAATATAATAATATTCTCTCTCTTTGTGAGAATATTATTGTGTTATTTTATTTAATCAATTTATTATTTTATTCTCATTCTACGTGACTTTACCGAAAGAACCAAAGAAGATGAATCATTGCAGTCACGAAAGCTTTAAATCGAAACATTGGAAAGATGTTCTAAATCATACCAAACATTAAACTAATTTTCAATGGTATTTATCCAAATAGTGATATACCGAACTTTCACAGAAGCTTATTTCACTTCACACCTACATTTGTAAACTCCCCCCCCCCCCGTGCCGGTCCTCTACGTTCCACTTCACACCCCCTCCCCCCCTCCGTGCCGGTCCTCTTGTGCTTTACGGTCATTTTATGCTAATTCCTTTGTCAAAGCGTTTGGTTTCCTCCCACACAGCTTAAAAGGACGCGACCTGGGCTGGACTGTCTTCGCTCCAACGCTGTCCTCGTGACAGTACGGTCCCCTTCACCTAATGAAGGCCACTTGTGTTGTGGCCGAAACATCGTGATTTTTGTTATTTTATTTTTTTACCTACGTGACTTTACCCAATAGAACCAAAGAGTACAGCTTTATCCTATTAGTGGTTTTATGCCGCGCGAGTATCCCGCTAACTACTAGTGTCTGTGCGAGTCAGCAGGCCCTCCAAACCTATTCCTCGAGGAGTCCAGATTCAGCTTATCCTGCATATAGCTCCGTTTTCTACCCTCTATTCAATAGCCCAAACTTACCTCTCCTCTACTTACGATTCCTTCCACTCTGCTGCGCTGAACGCTGTAGAAAGGCGATACTGTGAGTCGTCTCCGGAGAGGGTTGAGTCTAGCTGCGCTGGGCTCGTCGCACGGAGATAGATAAGTCACTGCGTGTGAAGAGATAGACGAGTCAATGTGTGTGAGGGAGATAGAGAGAGAACCACTGTGTGTGCGGGGAGTGAAGAAGAGACTGTGTGGGGAGACAAGGAGTATGAGCGGACGGTGCTGAGGGGAATTCGAGTGTTTGAGTTGGCGGAGCGCGGAGAGGAGAAATTATAGTGTGTGTGTGTGTGAAATTATATATAGTGTGTGTGTGAAATGAGATATATAGTGTGTGTGTGTAATGAGATATATATAGTGTGTGTGTGTGTAATGAGATATATATAGTGTGTGTGTGTAATGATATATATAGTGTGTGTGTGTAATGATATATATAGTGTGTGTGTAATGAAATATATATAGTGTGTGTGTGTAATGAAATATATATAGTGTGTGTGTGTGTGTAATGAAATATATATAGTGTGTGTGTGTGTGTGTAATGAAATATATATAGTGTGTGTGTGTAATGAAATATATATAGTGTGTGTGTGTAATGAAATATATAGTGTGTGTGTGTGTAATGAAATATATATATAGTGTGTGTGTGTGTAATGAAATATATATAGTGTGTGTGTGTGTGTAATGAAATATATATATAGTGTGTGTGTGTAATGAAATATATATAGTGTGTGTGTAATGAAATATATATATAGTGTGTGTGTGTAATGAAATATATATATAGTGTGTGTGTGTGTGTAATGAAATATATATAGTGTGTGTGTGTGTGTAATGAAATATATATAGTGTGTGTGTGTGTAATGAAATATATATAGTGTGTGTGTGTAATGAAATATATATATAGTGTGTGTGTGTGTAATGAAATATATATATAGTGTGTGTGTGTGTGTAATGAAATATATATATATAGTGTGTGTGTGTGTGTAATGAAATATATATATAGTGTGTGTGTGTGTGTAATGAAATATATATAGTGTGTGTGTGTAATGAAAATATATATATAGTGTGTGTGTGTAATGAAATATATATATAGTGTGTGTGTGTAATGAAATATATATAGTGTGTGTGTAATGAAATATATATATAGTGTGTGTGTAATGAAATATATATATATAGTGTGTGTAATGAAATATATATATAGTGTGTGTGTGTGTAATGAAATATATATAGTGTGTGTGTGTGTAATGAAATATATATATATAGTGTGTGTGTGTGTAATGAAATATATATATAGTGTGTGTGTGTGTAATGAAATATATATATATATATAGTGTGTGTGTGTGTGTAATGAAATATATATAGTGTGTGTGTGTAATGAAATATATATAGTGTGTGTGTGTAATGAAATATATATATAGTGTGTGTGTGTGTAATGAAATATATATATAGTGTGTGTGTGTGTAATGAAATATATATATAGTGTGTGTGTGTAATGAAATATATATAGTGTGTGTGTGTGTGTAATGAAATATATATAGTGTGTGTGTAATGAAATATATATATAGTCTGTGTGTGTGTAATGAAATATATATATAGTGTGTGTGTGTGTAATGAAAGATATATATTGTGTGTGTGTGTAATGATATATATTGTGTGTGTGTGTAATGATATATATATTGTGTGTGTGTGTAATGATATATATTGTGTGTGTGTGTGTAATGATATATATATTGTGTGTGTGTGTGTAATGATATATATATTGTGTGTGTGTGTAATGATATATATATTGTGTGTGTGTGTAATGATATATATATTGTGTGTGTGTGTAATGATATATATTGTGTGTGTGTAATGATATATATAGTGTGTGTGTGTAATGATATATAGTGTGTGTGTGTGTAATGATATATAGTGTGTGTGTGTGTAATGATATATATATAGTGTGTGTGTGTGTGTAATGATATATATAGTGTGTGTGTGTGTGTAATGATATATATAGTGTGTGTGTGTAATGATATATATAGTGTGTGTGTGTAATGATATATATAGTGTGTGTGTGTAATGATATATAGTGTGTGTGTGTGTAATGATATATAGTGTGTGTGTGTGTAATGATATATATAGTGTGTGTAAAATGATATATATAGTGTGTGTAATGATATATATAGTGTGTGTAATGATATATATAGTGTGTGTGTGTGTGTAATGATAGATATATAGTGTGTGTGTGTAATGATAGATATATAGTGTGTGTGTGTGTAATGATAGATATATAGTGTGTGTGTGTGTAATGATAGATATATATAGTGTGTGTGTGTGTGTGTAATGATAGATATATATTGTGTGTAATGATAGATATATATATAGTGTGTGTGTGTGTGTAATGATAGATATATATAGTGTGTGTGTGTGTAATGATAGATATATATAGTGTGTGTGTGTGTAATGATAGATATATATAGTGTGTGTGTGTGTAATGATAGATATATATAGTGTGTGTGTGTGTGTAATGATAGATATATATAGTGTGTGTGTGTGTGTAATGATAGATATATATATATAGTGTGTGTGTGTGTAATGATAGATATATATAGTGTGTGTGTGTAATGATAGATATATATAGTGTGTGTGTGTGTGTAATGATATATATATAGTGTGTGTGTGTGTAAAGATATATATATAGTGTGTGTGTAATGATATATATAGTGTGTGTGTGTAATGATATATAGTGTGTGTGTGTAATGATATATATATAGTGTGTGTGTGTGTAATGATATATATATAGTGTGTGTGTGTAATGATATATATATAGTGTGTGTGTGTGTAATGATATATATATAGTGTGTGTGTAATGATATATATAGTGTGTGTGTAATGATATATATATAGTGTGTGTGTAATGATATATATATAGTGTGTGTGTGTAATGATATATATAGTGTGTGTGTGTAATGATATATATATTGTGTGTGTGTGTGTAATGATATATATATTGTGTGTGTGTGTGTAATGATATATATTGTGTGTGTGTGTAATGATATATATATTGTGTGTGTGTGTGTGTAATGATATATATTGTGTGTGTGTGTGTGTAATGATATATATATTGTGTGTGTGTGTGTAATGATATATATTGTGTGTGTGTAATGATATATATTGTGTGTGTGTAATGATATATATAGTGTGTGTGTGTGATGATATATATATATTGTGTGTGTGTAATGATATATATATTGTGTGTGTGTGTAATGATATATATTGTGTGTGTGTGTAATGATATATATAGTGTGTGTGTGTGTAATGATATATATAGTGTGTGTGTGTAATGATATATATATAGTGTGTGTGTGTGTGTAATGATATATATAGTGTGTGTGTGTGTAATGATATATATATAGTGTGTGTGTGTGTGTAATGATATATATATAGTGTGTGTGTGTAATGATATATATATAGTGTGTGTGTGTGTAATGATATATATATAGTGTGTGTGTGTGTGTAATGATATATATATAGTGTGTGTGTGTGTGTAATGATATATATAGTGTGTGTGTGTGTGTAATGATATATATAGTGTGTGTGTGTAATGATATATATAGTGTGTGTGTGTGTAATGATATATATAGTGTGTGTGTGTAATGATATATATAGTGTGTGTGTGTAATGATATATATAGTGTGTGTGTAATGATATATATAGTGTGTGTGTGTAATGATACATATAGTGTGTGTGTGTGGAATGATATATATAGTGTGTGTGTGTGTGTGTGGAATGATATATATTGTGTGTGTGTGTGGAATGATATATATAGTGTGTGTGTGTGTGTGGAATGATATATATAGTGTGTGTGTGTGGAATGATATATATAGTGTGTGTGTGTGTGTGGAATGATATATATTGTGTGTGTGTGTGTGGAGGCTGGAGGCCTCCACACACACACACAGGAGGCGGGAATGACGTCAGGGCCGGTGCTGGGCTCGGGAGGCCACGATGGTGGTGTGAGGCCATGGCACTCTGTGACCCCGGCTGGACACGTGACTGGACCCCAGTGGGGGCCGGGGGCCTAGGGGGCACCTTGGAGGGCACGTGGACAGCAGGGGGGCTTCGAGAGGGTTCTCGAAGGGAGGTGTGGCCGGGGCGGGGCCCGGGCACGCCGAGGCCCATATAAGCAGCCGCCTCACGAGGTTCGAGGCTGCCCGTATCAAGAACGAAGATGCATCGTGAAGATGCCAAGAAGAGTCAAGCATCCAGTCAGTGGACCTGGCAGTAGCCCACCTGGCTGGGTCACGCTAGAGTATTTGAGAAGTATGTGTTAGCTAGAGTAGGTCGGTGGTCACCACCTTATGTGCAGTGTTATATTACTTACCGTTCTAATAAATCAGCGTTGCCTCCCAAGGAGTCGTGTGTGCACCTAATTCGAACCCACTACAAATATATAAGGTAGTACTGTATTTAAAGTCACGTGTCAATCCACTGCTGGATGAGGGTCTCCACACTGCGGGCCGTGAGGTTATTGACCATACTTCACCACGCTAGTCAAGGTGGCGTTGCATAGATGAGTGCAAAGAAAGTACAATTGATTTTGCTGCACTGCCCTCTGCTGCCCACAACAGCAGCCTGGAAAGAGCCAACACTAACAAACATAATACTGTAAAAATATTTTAAAATCACCCCATCACAGAGATGAAAAAAAAACATGACTACATATCACTGTGACCTGTTATATTTACTGTGAATCATCAAATAATAAATTGTTTAAATCCACGCCTATACAGGCCACCATACTTCAATAGTGATTACCGTTGGTAGGGCTATTTTAATACACACAATGGACAGGAAGGACAAGATCAAAGGGCTCTCATAATCCACATGCAGAGTGTACGTTGCCTCATTAATCCCCACACCCCCACTTTGCGCAAGAGCGTAGAAGTGTGGTTACCACATCTACGCCTCTATAAGGAAACAGGTGGACTTCACAAATTTGGTTGTCGCCTGATGAAGCTGGTTGTAATTACTGGCGAAACATCGTACTCAGATTGTCAATGTTGTGGCTTCGCTCTCCATCACACCGATGTGCTGTACTAGTGACCAATTTACATGTTCTGTTTACGTGACAACCCTTACTAGTTGGCTGTGTCGGGTGGTGGCGGGTTTTAACGACACATTTATATATTTAAGCGAACTAACCCAAAATACCTCTATTATGGATGTAATTTATCTTGCATTTTAATTCCATGAGCAAAGTTGCAAATTAAGCAAATATTGTCGAGACGATCATTGGTTGAACTTTGATCAAGTGAGCTGTTCTAATTGTGCACATTTCCATCAATGTTGCTTCTAATATTTGGTTATCTGTAATATTTGGTTAGAGGTTATATAAGAGATGGCCTGCCCGCATGTTTGGTGGACAATGGGTGCATGCGGAGATGGTGTGGACTTCGTCTTCATCGGCGGCAGCCCCTTGGGGTTCGAGGATGACACCCATCAGATCTTGAGGTGGCTGAGGAGTCCAATTCACGATCTGCAGATCTTTGAGCTTTGGGGTCACGTGGTCCCAGATAGAAGTGGGAGCCACAATGCTGGGTTAGCTTCCTTTTCTGTTGTTATTTGGCAGCGATTCGGCATCAAGACGTTGGGTCTCAGTGGGCCGTCGCCTGGTGGATGCAGCAGCGCCACCCAAGGTGGGCGGCAGCCTACTCCGTCGAATCTCGAAGCCTGATGTTTCTGTACTTCAGGGAGGACTTTAGGGTGTCCTTGAACTGCTTACTTTGTCCTCCCCTCGTCCGCTGCCCATTAGAGAGCTGGGAGAAAAGGATCTGGTGGGGAAGGCAGTTCTCAGGTACGCGGAAGCAGTGGCCAGTCCATCAGAGTTGTTTTTTTAGAAGTATTGCTTCAATGCTGGTGGTGTCAGCATGGAGGACACTTGCACTTGATCCCCTGGATTTGATGGAGGCAGTGCTGTTGGAAACGCTCAAGCGCAATGACATGGCACCAATACATAGACAACATACCGGCAAGACTTAAAATCCTAGCATACCATCTTTAAAACTATCACATCTACACAAACACCGAGTCTACACAACATGTAGCTTCAGATAATTTCGGTGCAACAAAAAACAGATGGTTACTCATGACAGCCACATGGTAGACTATGTTGGGACAAACAAAACCTTTCCGTTAACGCTCATCAGAATATTTATTTATACAGCAGGAATCCGATGAGCTATAAACCTCTTTTTCACAGATGTCCAGTCGGGGCAGGTGAGAATAATACAACACAACACAAAAACTTGACAGTGAAAAGTATAGCAAATATATACAAATAATACTAAACTATGTTTTATCCTACCAGGTAAAGCATACTGAGCTATGAGCCTCTCATTCAGAAGCAACCTGGCAACAAATGATAGCTTAATAAACTGGTTTATCTTATAGAAATTTATTACAGCAAAATAATCAATAATCTAAACAAATTTCGATTTAAAGCTTTCGTGACTGCAATGATTCATCTTCTTTGGTTCTTTCGGTAAAGTCACGTAGAATGAGAATAAAAGAATAAATTGATAAAATAAAATAACACAATAATATTCTCACGACGTTTCGGCCACAACACAAGCGGCCTTCATAAGGTGAAGGGAGCGAGACTGTCTGGTAGAACAGCGCTGGAGTGAGAGAGCCACGTTCAGATCACGGCTTTTAAGCTGTGTGAGAGGAACAAAGAGCCTTGACGAAGGAATTAGCATAAAATTTAGCATTGAAAAGGCTGAATGATTAGCTTGTGACTGGTCACAGAAATAGCTATGTCAAAAGTTAAAGCATACACATCCGCAGAGGCACCCATTGTTAAAAGGAATTAGCATAGAATTTAGCATTGAAATAGCTAAATTAAGGCATTCGCTTGTAACTGCTACAGAAATAGTTACGTTGAAGTCAGAGCATACACATTCACCGAGGCACTTAGTACAAATCAAAACAGGAGAATTTAGCATTGAAATAACTAGGCGAATTTAGCATTGAAATAACTGGGTGATTTGCTGGTGACTGGTCACAGAAATGACTACACATCTGAGCTATTCACAGTACTATATAGTGAACCAATAAAAATTAAAATATAAATTACCTTCATGTTATCAATAAACTCTATATTCTCCAATCAGCTAAGCTACCAACCATAAGTCGTTATATATCACAATGCTATATGGCGAAAAAATGGGTGGATTCTTACCCTCAAATTTCCGTACCACGGATAGCTACGGGCCCCGTTCAGACGGACGAGTTCGTCCATGGTCGGAACAGAGGAGGGGGAGAGAGACAGCTGCGAAGCCCTAGTATACTCCATGTTGTAAACCATACCATTAACCGTGGTGTGAGAGGTATTAAGAGGCAATGCTGGCGAAAGAGCTGCGGTCTGAAGGTCATCGTAAAATTACAATTAATTAAGAACAGAAATGATTTAACACATCTTTCCAGTGGTTACTAAGCCTGAATCCATCTTCTCGGTTGAAATTGTCTCTGTGCTTGTATATGTGAATGGCCTCATGAACGAATCTCTCATGGTAGCCAGTTGGTTTGCAAAGAACCTCCGTCTTGGAGAAGTCAATGTCATGTGAGCCCACTCATTCTACGTGACTTTACCGAAAGAACCAAAGAAAATCTAAACAAATGTTTGTGAAAGTTATCCCATCATATCAGATGTTTATTAATGTCCTTCCTTTTGAGAAACCTAGACCATTATCGCTCACTAGGTGGGTTAGGATTGAAAACTAGCTACAGGCAGTCCCCGGATTATAGGGATGAAACTACAGTAATTAAAGAAAACGGTACGGGAGGCACAACTATTTCCGGCTATGGGATTTTATCTAGATTTGGGGGAAATTGTTGAGTTTCCGACATACGGAAAATTCAGGTTGCGGATCTTCCTCGGGAACCTAATGCTTCCGTAACCCGGGGATTGCCTGTAAGGAGGGAGCATCTGATATCAGTCTAAATCTCTAAGTCTCCAATGTGTCTGCTAAGGTGCGCGTGTGTGTGTATGCAGTGTGTCTCCGGCTCGTCTTCTTTCTTCCTTGAGTGTCCTTTGTGTAGTCCGAGCACTTCGGAGCTCTCTGTGTGTTCTTGATGCCACCCAGTTTGAAGACTGAGAGTCCTCGATGTCCACTGGGATGGCATTCTACTCTGGTGACCTACACATAGCACACATCATCACCATCACAATTATTCCACTGGCCAACAGGACACCACAGAAAACTGCCTGTCATTGAAACTACCTAGAGAAATGAATTGCACCGAAAATGGCTGATAACTCACGTGGTAACCACCTTCAAAATATAATTGTGGGCCGAGTAAGAGTGCGTACAACACTGTCAGACAACACTGTTTGACTTAGGGTAAATTCTCCAGTTTGAGGTTTTATGGTTTGTGAAAATACATCATGAGTACAACTTACCGCATATAGAAGAGGATGTAGGCCTGGTCTTGAAGAACCTCTGACTTGGCGACTGGCTCCACGTCAGCATCGTCCATTCTGAACCAGCTGCCATTGCTGACCTGAAGGAAAAAATACATGTACACTTAATTACGATCATTACCCAATTGCACCTGACTCATTTAAAAGCCAGCCATAGTGACAGATCATGAAAGTGGAATATTATATGGAAGTTAACACGTGTACTCATATGCTTCGTGTGTGTGTGTGTATGTATTATCATAGAGGGAAACAGTAGCGTAGCGGTTAGCACATTGCACTACGAACCCGGCAACCAGAGGTCAATTCCCGCTTACGACGTAACACCAGTGACGATTATCTCAACTGGTCGTGGGCCTCGTTCCCTCGGTCCACTCAGCCTCAAATGAACACATGGTGCAATATGTAAAAATTACCACTCAGGGGACAAAGGCGGCCGGGTGTAGTGCTGGCCACCCACCCCCGCGTGTGTCATTCTGGCTTTGACAGGTGCTCATGAACAGCACTTGCCCCAACAGTCGGGTAAGGCTATATGGGGGATATTTGTTTTTTTGTTTATCATGCAGAACATCACCTTGTTGTACGAGTAGTAGTGGCCGCTATTGGTGGTGGTCCCGTGGTGCACAATCACCGAGTAGAGTGAATAAAGTTGCGACTCTTGCACAACCTGACTAGACATGAACGGCCGTATGTCGAGTTTTTCAGGGAAGAGGAACTCCTACAAGGGATGAGGGAGGAGACAGTGATGGGCCAAGCATTAAAAGAGAGGAAAATAGGGAGCTGGCTAAGCAGGGGCAGAAGAAGGGAGCAAATTAACGTATTGGCGGTACACTGGTGCACCGTATATATAAAAAACTAAAATCACATTTTTCACGATGATATATTTTCCAGCTATTCCCAACCCATTTCAGGAAATTTTGTGGGGCTGCGTCAAAATAATTTATCGTGATCTCAAAGCAGTCGGAAGATGAGTGTCGGTTCACATTTTGATGTTCTACTGTTTTATGAGGACCGGTGTGTCATGCTGCACCGGTGTACCGCCAATACGTCCAAATGACAAAAGACGTTGAATACAAAATATATCTGAATATCAGTTTGCATTCTGTGCAGGAAGTAAAATTCACCCTGTCGATTTTGTGCCCAAACTCATCGTATCGCTTAATGGTGACGATAAGCACATTGGGCACCACGTGCAGGCTCACTCTCTTTGTTGATTTCCCCACGCGTGAGCACCTGTTCGCCAGACAATAGCAACGTTAGTTTACGGACGAGGTGCGTGTTTCATCACACACTGTATAAATGGGGATATACACGAACGTTTAAAGGTGCACGATGGAAGATTGCATACTCACATTCCACATCTGTATTCTGAAAGATTCTCGGTCTTTGTGAATTCATACAAAGCCTTCACCAGATCCAGGGATTTCTGTCAAAAGCCAAGAAAGCACAATCATGGAAAATTATTACTTTGAATAGAAATTCAGAAAATAATGAGCTAAGTGGCTCTCTGCAGTCAACTGGTTGTGGTACATAAATATAATGAATGACAAAAAAATCGACATCAGGCTGCAGCCTTCCCAATTCTTACGTTGATATTAAGAGAGATGTCAAGGCAAGAGTCCAACGTGTCTGAGATGCTGAAGCACTGCGTGCACTCAACTGTGAAAACACATAATATGAAAACATACAATATTACTGCTGCACATTGCATAATCATCAAAAGTATTCACACGTTAACTGCCTAATATCATGAAAATGTTCAAATACCACCAACCCAGATGCGACTATAATTGTTATTTAAAAACATATTTGGTGAAAGCAGCAATGGCTACTAAATACATTTATTGTTGATACTGTGTTGGCAGTGGTGCCCTAACATAAATCACAGGTACTCAACACATTCGTCAATAGCACTGCCTTACAAGGAAAAATATGCAATTGGTGACATTTTAAGGAGTGATCTTTATTCATAGCACAGAAGCCAGAAACATAGGGTGGGCTACGAGTTGGATACTGCACTGTACACCACGTGGCCTGATGAGAAATTACATTTGGCGTACAGAAACCTTTGATAAACTCTTGCGTAATAAGCATGTGAAATCTATTTCCGTATTCGGCATCTTTTCTCACTTGTGTAGTCAATGATGATCGGGATGGTCTGCTAAAATTGTCACATGAATGATGACATAAACTAATTTGTATTCAATGTTAAAGTTTAAAATGTTGCTGGCAGATTGCATGTTGGGTAGCCTCGTCGCAGCGTGGTCAAAGAAATAAGCATTAGCACAATCCAGTTAATGATGTTCGTATATTGTATTATATTTTTATTATTTTATAGTTTCCCTTCTACGTGGTGACTTCACCGAAAGAACCAAGAATATGAATCCCTGCAGTCACGAAAGCTTTAAATCAAAAGATGTTCGTATAGTTGATGCAACCCCTTTTAACCTAGAGAACTCCACAGGAATGGGAGTAGAGTGAATGATATAACTTGTAAACAATGAAAGAGAAACGGGAAAGGGAATGCATATTTTGTGCATGTGTGCTTATGTCCTTGTGTACGTGTTTTTTTTTTACATCTACAGAGAATATAAGGTTGCATGCGAGAGCTTGCATAGCCCAGTATGGATTGTGAAATTGGGTGAAATCACTACTTAAAGGGTGAATGTTTCCAGAAGGGGCACAGGTACCTACCTCTCGATTTCAGGTACCCCCTGAAGATCTGGTGGATCAATGTTGGGGTCTCCATGTCAATATTCAGCCTGGAAAAACACGCAATGAAACACACAGACAGCTACTCCAGAGGCAATGTCTTTACGAGATGAACACTCGGGAGAGTTACATGTTTTTCCCTACTAGTATTAACTCGCTGAAGTGGCAATGTCTTAACTACCTCGCCAGCTATACAGGTCATGGGTTTGATCCCAATGCTGACGCCTGTAAATTTGCAGTTTGCATTCTCTCCCTGTGGTTGCGTGTATTTTTTTTTTATACGAGCCCACCGATTTTTCCCTCCATATTTAGAAACATGCATTTAGTGTATTTGTTAAATAATAATTAAAATAAAGTGAATACAAATATGAATAATAAAATATACAATTAAAAAAACAAAAAACCCACTAATGTAGACTGGTTCTTAATCGGAGTGAGCGTACTGCCAGTCTATAATGTAGACTGTAGCCTGGTTTTTAAGCTTGGTGAGCGTATTGGCAGTCAATAATGTAGACTGTAGCCTGGTTATCCTGAGAACATATTTTTTTCTGAACAATCCAGGCATCCATGTGCTGGTATTGTGCAACTATTTATGGAGTTTGCTGGGGCATGCAGTACTTACTGGCTTTGGTTGAAGAGGCAGGATTGGTGCAGCGTATCTATCACGTAACTCAGAAAGACATGCGCATCTTCCTGCCTGCCAAAACACAGGTCCTCGCCGATGTCTGTGTGGAAATGGACAGAGGTCACAGATGATGTGGTCACACAGTTGCTGGCACAGTATATAGCTTATGAAGTCCCTCATCAACTAAATTGGAAGATTTGTGGGTTAATCACAGAACTGGGTATGGCTGGCAGTGTTTAGAACGAGCATCAAGAGAGTAATGCAGGACCGGAAGAACATCCGATGCATTGGAGTTGTAAAATCAGTGCTGACCAAAACGAGTAATTTTCTGTTCGATATTGTATACAAAAACTGATTCAAACTGCCCTTTCAGGAGATCTTGAGATGACCGATGTTTCAACGTCAAAGACACTTGGGAATTGTGCTGGAACTTACTTTTGAAATTGAGAACTATGTCGATGGGATCGATGGCCATGCCCCGATTCATGAAGGTGTTGAAGACGTGTTTCTCCAACAGACACATCATGCAAAACTCAGTCTGTTTGCCTGTGAAGAGGGGCAGGGGTGACACACAGTGAAAATACAAACCAATCGCACAAATTGCCCAGCCGCGCACAGCCAGGTAATCTACACAACACTCGATTGTAGCTCGTCTCGAATGCAAAATATCTTGGGAGAACTCACAGGTCCATGAGTGATCGCTGTAAAGCAAAAAGTTTGCCAGCGGCGCCGTGTACGTGAGGCCCTGCAGGCTGGCATTCACGAAACACGTATTCCCGAGGTTGTTGAGCCCAGCACCCTCATGTAGATCCTCCTGCCACTTGAGAACTAAGTTGTCTGTCGCAGGTGTTGTGAATTCTAAAGATGGAATGCTGTCCTCATCTGCACACATGACATGATGGAAACACATCATTAACGTTCACAGCACTTTTATTATAACTCACAGCACTACTGAAGGGAATGGTTTACAAATTGGGTGTCTTAGCCTGTACCCGTGCTGGCATTTTTTTTGTGGTGCTGTTAGGTAGACACAATCCTCTTCACCAGCTGGCGAGATGCAAATGTATTAAATGTTTTTGAAGTGTTCAGCACTAGTAATCAGAATTGCCTGAAGAGCATCTTCAGCCTGTAAGTTTTACATCGACAGCAATGGCTAGACAACCACAGCAGCGTGACGAGATATCAAAGTGTACGTATGTGTGCACGTTGAACTTCTTTCACACCGTGCGTCGCCATCCATACTAATCGGAGGGACAGGGTCACGCCAGCAAACACTTACCTCCCGCATTAGGTTTGTGCAGCCCAGTCGTGCTGGACTCGGTCACGAAAGACACGGCGGATGGAACGGTGCTGTGTTGGATCTCCAGCCCCTTGTCATCTGCTGCTGACACCGCCGGGGGTGATGTGGATGCCTCATCCTTGACGACGATGCTGGAGATGGTGTCCGCTTCTGCCTGTTGAATACTCTTGGCCTCCTGCTACGGCAGCAGTAAAAGCAGCCTTAAGTCACAGACACGCATCGCCACTACACTGCAGCATTGCTCAAACTGCTAAGTGCGGATTCTTATTTCGAACAACATGGCAAGCCAATCTAATAATGGAGACTCTGCTTTTAGATACCAGGATCTATCTTTGTTTCCAAAGAAGTTGGACAAAAACATACTCTATGTCTAAATTCTCCTTAGTGATATTCTGAAGACGTTACGTTAAAAAGATGCATGTGATATCACTTGAGCGCAAATACAGACCCATATGGACACACATTCCCATACGGGTATACATCCCTTCATACGCCCTCCCCATTCTTGCAGTGTGTGAAATTGGAAATCATGCATATTTTAAATACTCAAATGGCTTAATGTGCTATTCATGCAACGGTTAGCAATCTGGTGTTATCGTACGGAATTTGGTGCCACAATTTCCTGGCATGTCAGTAGAAATACATCCTTCCCACCTTTATTCACCCAGCAGTATAAATAGGGACACCACAGGTAGTCGATGGACAAGCCATGTGTGTTGTGGGGTCAGGTGTGGGTGCTCCCACATTTTCCAAGATGTTTGGTGGGTGTAGAAGGTGAGTTTCCTCTCGTGCAAACCCAACCGCGAGCAATCGTATGATCAAACAATTTCAAGGCTGCACCTTTACGTGTGGACTGGTCTTCTTTGTAAGTTTTGCAACGTAAACTTTAATTTTTTACCTTAATTTTATCAATACTGATCTATACTACAGGTTTTCTTCTTGTTAGATCGTGTAAATATATAAATGTTTCGTTAAACCGGCCACAATCCGACACAGCCAATTTGTAAGGTTTACCACTTAAACAGATCGTGCCAATTCGTTACGAGTACAGCACACCGGTGTGTTGGAGAGCCAAGCCACAACATTTACAATCCGAGTACGACGTTTCGCCGGTAATCTAACCCAAAAGAAAAAAAGAAAGGACAAAACGGTATTATGGATGATTTTGGTCACGAAAGCATACGTGATAATTGAATTTTGCCTAATCACCTACTGTGATTTATCCTCCCTCTTTGCTGCTCCTACAGCCTCCCTTACCTTAGTCAGATGATCTGCATTGCTTTCATCAGATGATGTCTCCTCATCGTCCTTCCCCGCACCTCCGAGCAGCACGTTTGCCTAGGTACGGTGCGAAAGAAGTTCAACATGCATCACGACTTTAAACTGGTGTTGCAGCTTTCAAAAGACTCGAAAGGGGGCTGCCGTTTTTTTCCTCACTTTCTGACTCAAACTGTTGTTGAAGCTTTCAACAACGTGAGCCTGAAATTTTGATTTAAAGCTATCGTGACTGCAGTAACGATAAACTGCCAAATCGTTGCGCGTGGCGCCAACGGGTTTTTAAATAAATAAATAAATGGATAAAATTCACCGTTTTTAAATAAATTCATGCAAACCAACACACCTGAAGACGACCGTTTGTGTTATGGTCGAAACGTCGTGATAATTTTTATTGCTTTATATATTTTATTATTTTGTTGCTTCCCTTCAACGTGACTTTACCGAAAGAACTAAGACCGTGAGCCTGCTTTATGTCGGCTTTAGCGTCATACTCTGTGGGAAGATTATCACTTGGCTCAGCGTAGTTTTTAGGTAGTTAGTACGACTTTTAAATTAATGTAGTGCTTCAGGCGTACCCTGTCCATATATATAGGTAAACCAAATGAACCTCTGAATTGATATTTTTCGTTCTCCAAATAACAAAGAAATTGTTATTGAATGTTTCTAGTTATTAGCAGACTCTGTTAGATGTACCCAGTCACCCGCTGTGATTTATCCTCCCTCTTTGTTGCTCCTACAGCCTCCCTTACCTTAGTCAGATGATCTGCATTGCTTTCATCAGATGATGATGTCTCCTCACCGTCCTTCCCCGCATCTCCGATCAGCACGTTTGCCTAGGTACGGTGCGAAAGATGTTCAACATGCATCACGACTTTAAACTGGTGTTGCAGCTTTCAAAAGACTCGAAAGAGGACTGCATCTTTTTTAATCTGATTCAACGAATCTGACTTCTGTCCATCAGATGATGATGATGTCTCCTCACTTTCAGTCTCAAACTGTTGTTGAGGCTTTCAACAACGTGAGCCTGCTTTATGTCGGCTTTAGCGTCACACTCTGTTGTAGTGCTTCAGGCGTACCCTGTCCATATATAGGTAAACCAAATGAACCTCTTAACTGCAATGTTTCGTTCTCCAAATAAAAACGAATTATTGAATGTTTCTAGTTATTAGCACAGACTGTTAGATGTGCCCAGTCACCCGCTGTGAGTCATCTCCCTCTCTGCAGCAGATCTTACTGCCCTTACCTTAGTCAGATCATTTTCCTTGTGTCCAACGATTGATGCCTCCTGACTCGTTGACGTTAAACTGGTGTTGCAGCTCTGAAAAACGCTCTCACTGGAACGGCTGCTCACCAGACTCGAAAGAGGGCTGCCCTTGCGAACCGTAGCAGGACTGCCCAGCGAGGTCCCAGCATAGGTGTCCTCATCATCAGAACTGCTTCGGCAACAGCAGCATAGCTTTTTGAAAAACTTTCTGAATAATTTCTTTACACCTTTCTTCATGGTGGCCATGCCACCAATGTGCCAGAGCACCGAAACTTTCCAAAAATTTTTATCACGAGAACGCCAGAGGGCAAGTGAAGACACCTCTGCTTCCCAAGAAATCCGAAGAGCCTGTAGGATGTGACGTCACACGCCGGACTGCAGTGACGTTACAATACGACACCTTATGAGGAGTGTCACTTGACGTCACGCGCCGGACTGCAGTGACGTTTCAATAAGACACCTTATGACAAGTGTCACATGACGTCACAGACTCCCGACTACACCGACGCCACACAACTGCATTTTTAATCTTAGTTCTTTCGGTAAAGTCACGTAGAAGGGAAACAATAAAATAATAAAAACATAAAACAATAAAATTCTCACGACGTTTCCACTGCAACACAAGCAATCATCATCAGGTGTGAAAACCACAACAAGAAAATTTGATGATGATTGCTTGTGTTGCAGTCGAAACGTCGTGAGAATTTTATTGTTTTATATATATTTATTATTTTATTGTTTCCCTTCTACGTGACTTTACCGAAAGAACCAAGAATATTAATCCCTGCAGCCACGAAAGCTTTAAATCAAAATTTTACTGCATTTTCTTGTTGTGCTTTTCACACCTAATGTTGATTACTTGTGTTGCAGTCGAAACGTCGTGAGAATTTTATTGCTATATATTTTTATTATTTTATTGTTTCCCTTCTACGTGACTTTACCGAAAGAACCAAGAATATGAATCCCTGCATAGTCACGAAAGCTTTCAATCAAAATTTAACTGCATTTGTTGCTCAAATAGCTTTCCTTGGTGCTAATTAACAGAGCTATTGCTTGCCTGCATTAGAAGCGTAACATCACACACAGCCCACTGTATGCGTTAGGTTTCACTTAGCATTAAACACCAGAATCCACTCTAGCAAGAATTCCATCCTGGCATGGAGGACACCTTGCGTTACATTACAGGTTTCCCAAAATTCCACTTTTATTAATTTACTCCCAATTCAAATTGTTCTGCACTTGTGACATGCTAAGCAACTAACGCTGTCTGATTGGCAACACACCTGCTCAAGCTCTGGGATAACAGGTGTGTGTTGGGCATCAGTGCTTGTCAACTTTGCTCTAATTAGTGTATTTTCTAATATTCAATAACGTATTTAATTACTCATTGAGGTTTAATGAGCTCACCTGTCTCGATTTTTGTCCAATTGTTGCAGATACGAGTCACAACACTTGATTCATGTGCAGTGATATCAATGTGAATTAAAGTGCTCTGTTACCAATAAAGTACAATTTTGACTGGAGAAGATCAATGGGTGGGGTTTGGGAATCTGAGACGGTACAATCACGAATGTTAATCAAATCTACATATATGAGGGCTTAGCCTGCTTCACGTCGGCTTCAGTCGCACAATGTAATTTTTTCAAGTATTCAGCACGGGGTTTAAATTAATGCAGCGCTTCAGGTTGACCCTGCTGAAATGTAGCTGTTGTATATGTGGGTGTGTGAAAATTGATGACAAATAATTAAAATTAAATGAAATTCGAAATTTGCATAATTAATCAAAAATTATGTTAATTCGTGTAATTATGCGTATAACTATGCTAATTAGAGAGGTGATCGTATTAATTTATACGAGTGGTTGTGTTAATGATAGCCTTCATGATAATCAGGTCCCCGCCTCGTTGACGAGGTGGGGTTATCAATCAGGATAACGCAATCAATCGTGTGCAGTTACCCTAGTGTCAATTCGGCCTCGTTGTCTAACTTCGTATTATTGATCAGCATAATACAATGATTCTCGCTTTAACACTCCCCGAGTGTTCATATTTTAGGTCCCATGTTCACATCGTTCGCTTTAGTTTAATGAGTGTGGATTGGTGTGTTTATAGTTTAGGTTCCCGAGTTCATATCTCGTCGCAGGATACAGATCTTATGCAAAAACTTCAGGAAAGAATCACACGACCACTTCTGTATTAATCAATTTATTTTCTAATTAAACCTTAACTATAATATGTATGTGACTCTCAATCTCGGAACTTCAACATGGTATCCACACGGTATCAAGACAGTATCATCAACGACTGTACGATTTCACTTTGATAACACATGGACCCCGCATAAAGCGATTGCTGTTAGCGAGAGAGTCAGAACATGCAAATGCTATGCTACACAAAAGCTTATACATTATAATATGAACGATCATTATGCTTGAAATGGTCAGCACATTATCACAGGCGATTGATTAACATGCAACGGTATTCATATAAAAAGACAATCAAACAGTTATTATTTCCAAAGGCATAAATGTAACAACATCCACCGGACAGAATATAAGATTACCGAAATGGTTTAGTGTGAGGGTATGCGGCGGAACGTGTTATCTCACGGGAGATTAATTAATTAATTCGTGAATAAGATTGTATGATCAGAAAATCGGTTTAGCACGATTCCTCCCCGGGAGCGTAGCTCCGTGGCGAAGGTGCCAAGGCTAATTCGTATTGATGGATCGGTTGGTAACTTATGCGATTAGAAGTACAGTCCAAAACAAAATATTGAAGAGGGAAATTATTAATATACTTATAAATGACGGACTGTTATCACACGAACGATGCTTCCACAGCCAGATGGTTCACGGACTTGAGTGTTCGCTTCTGGTTAAGGACCTGTGTATGTTTGAGTGATATGAATTGTTTTGAATAGTCGGTGTTTGGAATTAATTCTTTGCGTTGCCATACGCTGAAGTTGGCATCGCTTGTAGGAGAAGTAGCCTCGCTCCCTTTAGAGCGGTGAGGTGTGTAGGAGTGCATCATACGAATCGCGCCCTCCTCCACGCAGCAGCCAGCCTCTGTCCACGGGGGAGAGTTGCTTGATCGCTCTCAGTTCCACTCAGTGGACACCTCTCTCCACTGCTGGATGAGCTGCGCGATCACGCTCGTGCTGGTTTGCTGAAGCAGTTTCTCTCCGCTGTTGGATGAGCTGCATCGGCACGCTCCCTCTCTCTGGGTGGAGAACTCGAACGTGCTCGTTGCTGGTTTGCTGAAAGCAGGTTTTTCTCCACTGCTGGATGACTCAAGTCGCACGTGCTCTTGCTCTGGTTTGCAGAAGCTCTTGCTTGGTGCGTCGGTCGCTCTGCAGCTGGACTCAATGTAGAATCAGCAATACTCTGTCTTTCAGCTCTTGGAAATCACACTAGGTGACGCCTCACTACCCTGCGAGTCTTGCCAACGTCAGTGGGTAGCGACGGGGCCACTTTGGCTTCTGCTCGCCGCCCCCTGCTCTGCAGCTCGCCGGCTGGCGACCTGTTGCTCTCGTTCCCGATTGGAACTGCTCCTGAGCCGACCCACTGGTCGAACTCCCCGCGTTCCGACCTCCTCCGAGTCGAACTCCCCGAGTTCCGACCCCCCTGGTCGAACTCTTCCGAGTTGCTCCTCCGAGTCGAACTGTCTCCCGAGAGTCGACCCCCCCCCCCGGTCGAACTCTGGTGAGTTGCTCCTCCGAGTCGAACTGTCTCCCGAGAGTCGACCCACTGGTCGAACTCTGGTGAGCCGACCCCCCCCCCGGGTCGAACTGAGGTTTCAATGCTCAGGATTCTCTTTTTATGCCCAAAAATCCCTTCACTCGGATCCTGCCCACAAGGCGGGGTTTCTTTCGATTTTTGCTGTGTCAGGATTTGTCCGTATGTATCTGTGTCCGTGTGTGTGTCTGTACGTGTGTCAGTGTGTGTCCTTGTGCATCACCCACGGTATATTCCGTTGTCATACTCCTACCATAAAACCCACAAGTAAAACAATCAAATGTTATAAATTGTCTCGAAGGCGCCTCTCTGTCTGGGTGCACAACCTGGAGGGAGGGGCGATATTCCCTCCGACTTTCACCGACGCACAAAGAAATGGTTAAAAAGTTTTAAGTTAACATTTCATTTCATCTGAGTTCCATAGTTATGATTCTGTATTAATCCAAGGTCTGAGTCAGCTTCTCGTTGCGGTGTTTGACTCGTGTTTCCCCAAGCGTATACACACTCCTACCCCGCGCTGCAGGGATACAAAGACGGCCGGGATTTCCCTTTCTCTCCGACCCTGGGTTTAACATCGCCCTTTGCTTATGTTGCAGTTTTGCTGTGCGCTTGCATTTCTTTTCCTCTCTACTCTTACTTTAACCCTGCTTATTATTTGCGTATGGGTGGAGGCTAGATCATTTATGTTGACTTAGGAAAACCTGATTGTTATAGGCTTCGGGTCAAGTCGTATAGAAATTATTAAAATATGTGAATACATTTCATATTAAATTAATAGACGGGTGATGGTTACATTGACGTAGCTTGTGGCAGGGTTCAATTGAAGTGGGTGTGAAGATCAATAACTTTAGCCTACCCTGTCGTTAAATTCCGACTTTAAGTTACTTTAATAGTAATGCAGAACCAATTAGCTTTGTTGACTTAACTAGATCTAGGCTAACGCAACCTCCCAGTGACCCTGGCTTTGTGTTTACATCAGCCCCATTGCAATCCGCTGCGCTCTGCTCTCTCTCTGCTCCCTCTGACCCTGGGAGGGCTCTGAACGTCAAAATCGTGTTAGTGGGTCAAGGTAAATATGACCTCCACATGCCATGCTGAGGCCTGGTTTGGTGTTTTTATTCATTATTAAAATTAAAAGAAACAATAGAAATATGTATCTATATGTATTGAAAAATTACGTGTTAATATTAAGATGGAAAGGGGGGCATATACAACATAGCTAACCCAATTCAATCTCCGATCAAAAATGTTTCGGGATTCAAAAACAAGATAAAAAACAAAACTAGTTATTAGCACAGACTATTATATGCCCCATACTTCAGGAGTATAGCTTACTCACGACCGTTCATGCGTATTACATTACATTTTGGATTCACAAGCATTGACTTAAGTTCGTGCAAAAGAGGCCAGTCTTTTTTGTGATTTAATTAACGAACTTTCAAATTACTTTCCGCGAGCAACAACAACAACGCCATGACCCGGTGTTTGTAGAACTCTCGCTACGGCGCGTTTCCCAGGGCGGTTCGATTCTGGGTGGACTCTCCAAAGCCTCTGTCGCCCGTGGTTGAGAGCCTGGAGCAAGGGGATTTGACGGCGGACCACAGCTTTGCGACTCGAGTGCACGGGCACGCAACAGAGTGGGGCACCTTGAAAGGGGCTCCCGTGGTGGAGGGAGGTGTCAGTTTGGCTCTTGGCGGCTCGCTGCAGTCTCCTCCGCCGGGGGAACGAGCCAAAGGGGCCCCTTTGGAAGAAGACGGATTCGGGAGACGTGCCGTGCGGCCGGTCAAGTTCCAAGGAATATGCGATGGTGGCGGTGATGATGATGATGGCAGAAGTGGGCGGTGGTGATGAAGAAGATGGTGTCAATGTTCGTGGTCATGATGCTGACGGTGGTGGTGAGGACATTGATTTTGCCGACAAAATCATGAATGTTGCAGAGTTTGAAAGAAATCGCAGTGGTGAAGTTCGTGACGACGATGATGGTGGTGTTGGTGATGACGAGCTCAGCGACAATAGCCTTCATTCCGGCGAGTGCAACAACGTCAACAATGACCCTGACATTTTTTTCAACGACGACTTCAGCGTCTCTTCCGTCGAAACGCGCAACTCGCCACCCGCCGACGCGCCAGCTCGATCCTTCTCCAAAGCACCCGAGGCCGAGTGCACCTCTGGGCACGGCTCCACCATCGCGTCGCGCAGCAGCGCAACACGACCAACGGGGATGGAGGAGACGAAGGCGGATCTCGGGCACGGGAGAGGGGCCTCTCGTGGGGATTTCAAAGGCCGTGCTCGCGGGCCCGTGACCCAAGAGCTCGCGCCGCCGAGTCGGTCGGGCCGGCAGGCTGCGAGGAACCGGGGGAGAGCAGCAGTTTATTGGAGCTCTCCTCCGCAGAGACCCCGAGGCTTTGCGAGGAGGCGGAGCAAGAAATCGCCGGGAGCGGTGAGAAAATGAATCGAATATTTTGATAGACACGCCACACACGACTGTATGAGCGCCTCTCAGCGCCGCGCGGGGCGTGGGGGTTGTTTGAACATACTTCACCGCACTGGTCAGTGCGGGGTAACAGGTTCTTGCAGGGTGGGCTGGTAGGAACATTGGAATTTTGCGCAATTTTATGACATTGTTACGTAAAATTGTGCAAATTGAGAGCGTCTTCCCACTTTTTTGCCCTCAAAATCGTTGAGGGTTCTTCGGACAAATTAACCTCTGTAGAGGAATGGAATGGTGAAATCCTTATTGACTGAAATCTGCTCATTTTGGAGCATCATAAAATTGTTAAGGGCTGGGCCGAAAAATGACAACAATTGCATTTAAAAAAAATGAGGATTTGTTTCCCGGTATACGGTAGTATGGGGCTTTAGGCTCCGGATTATTAGCATTTCTGCTCGAAATCGAAACATGACCGGCTTATGGCCTTATACCTGTAAATTTGTGTTGAATATGTCATGACAAAACTGAGAGACAAGGCTTCGAGAGTCTTCGATAGTTCATTATTCCACTATGAAATACTATCTTGGATCACTAAACTACGATTGAGGTGGTGGTTGCATGTTGGATGGGGTTGGCGCAGTTGCGGCGCCTGCTGGGATTGGCTTTGGGTCGATGGCCTCTGCGATTTTGTCTCCGATTTTGTAAAGGGTTCCAGCAACAAATGCGGCCTCTGTTTCAGCAAGCAGCTTTTCAACGGTGGCATCCAAAAATCCGTCGGTGTCTTCGAAGTCGTTGTTGCTCATGGTGTTCATGTCTTGTACCGAGAAAAACTCAAAGTGCCGAATCCACAAGTGTGAGCACATTGTTGTGAAAGGAACTAAGTATACAGAAAAAATCCATTTGTAAAATATACAACACGGGATATTTCCTCTGCCTTTTGCAATAAAATGCACAAAGTGGTCGTCCATTTTATCCAATTTTATTCACTAAATGTTCAAGGGGGCGTCCATTTTATTCAATGTTATTAGCCGAAAATGTACCAAAGCTGTCTATTTACTCGAAGAATATTTGGCTCGGTTCCATGTAGATTTATTTGTCACCAGGAAAATAAACAAAATTTGAGTCAATAAGAATAGAATAGCCAAATCGTGAGCTATTTCTGGTAGTCTGTACTTCGTATGCCTTTTGGAATGAAATGAACAAAGGAGTCGTCTATTTTATCCTATTTTATTCACTAAAATGCACTGAATTGAATTGAGCTTACTTTTGACATCAATTGAATTGCGTTTGCTATAGACGTAATTTTTTTTTATTGAAATACATTTTAATTGAAATAAATTTTAAGATACAATGGCATGAAGAGGCTCAAATTTGCCCTTGAAATTAATACCCCTTAACATTTGGGTTTGATATTATTTTGTTTGATAATAATATCTGGATTTGTGCACACAATACAAAATAATGAACCCGTCACATTTAATAGATGACAGCTCGGGTCTCTTCAAGCTCTCACGGACTCTTGTAGGAATATTTCGCCCTGTCAGCGCGGATGAAGGGTGTTCCGCAAGCTGCTGGCAGGATGAATGTGGGAAGGGCTTGCACTGTGGAATTCGGGACTGAGAAAGGCGTCAGTGAATTTGCCACAGCCCCAAAAGCGAAGTTCGCAAGTGAGATAATGTGACTTCCAAATGTTGGGTGCAATAAGACATATCAAGTCTCTGCGCTGTCTTTTGCTGATTTGACACCCAACAGCACGAGATTTGACTTCGTTGAAGTATTGTGACACCCAACAGCACGAGATTTCACTTCTTATGAAAGGGAACGGACGGACGGACGCATTAATCTATTGCAGGCTGGTACACTCAGTTACAACTTCGTTCCTACCAGTAAAAGGTGGGCAGCATATACGTGGATGCATTGAAGTACAGAACGATTGTTTACGTAGCCCCGCAGCAGCCTATAGCACCTGTTTGTGCGTAGTAGTGGTCGCCCATACAAGCCCTATCCAGATTGAACCCTGCTTAGCTCCCTGATCTGATGGGATTGGACTCGTATTCTTCATCAGCTGCATTGACGATTGAGCCTCGCCATCAATAGGTCATCCCTAACAGTTCATCATACTCATCCTCGAAATTATGTTTTTCCATAACGCTTGTTTACCCAATAATCAATTTTTTTCAGGCCAGTCCTACCACGTTTTTGCAGTCTGTGGGGGTGATGATTGCCATGATTCCAATCGCGGGTACTTTTTTTACGTCACAAATTTGGAGAAAAACGTCGGCACGCACAATGGCTTCATGCTTGCGAATGACGCCACGGGGATCTTGGATGCGAAGCAGACTGCGTGTTTAAAAATGCATTCTAATCTATTGTAGTTGATACTCCAGAGGTGTATAATTATCGGAACGCCCGCAGGAATTGAAACGTAAATCCTCTGCAACGTGGAGCGGACGCGGAATCGCCGCCGATTATCATCATGGCACACACACACGCGCGATCATACGCTTTGATTCTTTTTTTAGGGAAAGGGGTTGGTGGATCACGCCGATTTTTCCAGTCCTAAATCGGCTCGACTCCCGAGGATGCAAGGAGATGCCTGTGCAGATACAGAAAAAACCCACACGTTATCCTCGTGTTACGCGTTGTTTTCTCCCAGTATTCCTTTCACGTGAAGCCAAACTTCATGCGATTTGCAAAACGTCCCAACGCACCAGAACCCTCCTGACAAGTAATCTCGAGACTGAATGTGACTTTCCTGCGTAATTAGCATTATTTGTCACGTGGCCATTAAATGTGGTGTATTTTTACGTTTTTAAAGTCCAAGTTGTGTCACTTCAGGTGAGCTACCAGCAGAGGGCAGTGTGCAGAAAAAGGATTTGAATCATGTACACGGAGCTTTGTGAGTAGCGTGTTTACCTCCCGCTTGGGTGGCTTTTCTCATGGTCCATGTGACACAAATATGGTCAAGAGCCACGGCCCATTGGAGGCGAACCTTACTGACAAAATTCCATCTTGCGTCTCTCGACCATACTAATAAAAGAGCACACTTGAGTCCATCAACCTATCTACCTTTTTGGATGAATGCTATCCACGCAGGAGCATCAGCAGCCATGATCAATTTACGACTTGATGAAGGCCTCCCCAAGCCATTACAGGTCCGCGAGCGATGTTCAATGTAACAACGCATAGAGCCACGTGCGCACGAGCCGATGTAATCGCTCCATCTGCGCGATTGAAGTTCTCTTTTGAGATGTTCCTCTTCTTTGGCTGTAACTCCTTAATTGATCTCGACCATCGGTAATTCAAATATTATTACTGCAATTACAAAGTGGAATGACCTTCCCGCAGGGAGCGCCCGTGGATGATCCGTGGACCGAGTGGGTGTGCGTGCAGATCGAGTCGGCCGTGGAACACGAGCTGGTGGAGGAAGGAGGTCACGTCCCAGACCCAATCTTCATGCTCTAGGCCAGTGTTTTTCTCTAATTTTCAGAGGTGGGGGGGGGGCTACTTTCGCCAATAACACATCAGTGTGATGGTCGCCACGTATTTAAAATTATTGTGATTTGACAGCACGATGAACATTTTTCAAATTTGTATTGTCGGGGGCTGCCCGTTAGGGGCCACACTAAAGGCCATCAGGGGCCACCAGTGGCCCGCGGGACTTGCAATGAAGAACACTGCTCTAGGCAATCATCGGCACCCTCACCGGTTGCATTCAATAATTGATTATTACGAGGGCTTCTGCACACCGGTATGATTATTTGACCATACTTCACCATTCCGATCAGTGTGGTTTGCAGGCATGGACCAAACGTGGCGATCATAGAAGTGCAGTAGAACAGTGGATATGCTGCATGTAGCCCCAAAGCCTTTAACAAGCTGGTATGACCACCTATTTATCACTATCCAGCTCAAGTCTGCTTGGCTTCCGAGATCGGGTACATTCCGGGTGATTGTCACAGGTGGCATTAATATACATGGTAGATATTTAATTACATTACTGCAAGGTAGACCTTATAAATGCCACATGAGCAGACGGCCATAGTAGGCATACAATAATACGCGAGGTTTTTTACGTAAGTTTTTTCTGTAAACGTAATGACGATCTGTACAAAATCGGAAAGCGTCTTATAATGTCATGTACGTTGATGTGCTCAATTAAAAGCACACCAGGGTACAATATATGTACAGTACAACGATGGACTGCAGATTTGGGGCCTGCAATCGAATGAAGTTTCAAACCAGTATTTTTTTTTATTTTCGCGAACGGCATCTGCAGCATCTGGTTTAAGTACGGCAGCGCTGACGACAATTTCACACATGAGTGGCCACTCTTATCCTTGGTTAGTTTATAACATGGAACACACAAGCCCGAATGACTGCCACCAGAAATGTGCGACCTTGTAAAGTGAGCGGTATATTACAACACAACATCGCGATAGCATGTGCAAAAAAAATACATACTGTTTATACGTATATCACAGCGGAATTGCTTTTTCTCAGGCCAAGCAAATGTGTGGAAGCAGACAAGCGAGCGAATGAATATAGCAGGCGTTACTAAAAAGATCTCCAAAATTCTAAACAAACACAAGTTCCTGGTCCGGTTCAATACAGTACGCAAATTTCGTGATCTGATCCCATCCGTGAACGATGTCATTCCTGACTTACAGTACCCCGGGGTTTACAAATTGAGCTGCACTTGTGATGATTGCTATATCGGGGAGACGACACGACATGTCTCTGACCGAATTCGCGAGCACAAATCAGATTTGAAACACGGCAGAACGAATGATTCTGCCGTAGCTGACCACTGTTACAATGCTGTTGGTGATCACGATATAGTTTTCTCCGATACCAAGGTGCTTTGTAAACCCACGGGTTTTCAGAGATTTATCCACGAGGCAATTCAGATTTACAAACACAGACACAATTTCAACCGAGAAGATGGTTTCAAATTAAGCAACCATTGGAAAGATCTTCTTTGGTTCTTTCGGTAAAGTCACGTAGAATGAGAATAAAATAATAAATTGATAAAATAAAATAACACAATAATATAATAATATTCTCTCTCTTTGTGAGAATATTATTGCGTTATTTTATTTCATCAATTTATTATTTTATTCTCATTCTACGTGACTTTACCGAAAGAACCAAAGAAGATGAATCATTGCAGTCACGAAAGCTTTAAATCGAAACATTGGAAAGATGTTCTAAATCATACCAAACATTAAACTAATTTTCAATGGTATTTATCCAAATAGTGATATACCAAACTTTCACAGAAGCTTATTTCACTTCACACCTACATTTGTAAACTTCCCCCCCCCCCCCCCCCCGTGCCGGTCCTCTACGTTCCACTTCACACCCCCTCCCCCCCTCCGTGCCGGTCCTCTTGTGCTTCACGGTCATTTTATGCTAATTCCTTTGTCAAAGCGTTTGGTTTCCTCCCACACAGCTTAAAAGGACGCGACCTGGGCTGGACTGTCTTCGCTGCAACGCTGTCCTCGTGACAGTACGGTCCCCTTCACCTGATGAAGGCCACTTGTGTTGTGGCCGAAACATCGTGATTTTTGTTATTTTATTTTTTTACCTACGTGACTTTACCCAATAGAACCAAAGAGTACAGCTTTATCCTATTGGTGGTTTTATTCCGCGCGAGTATCCCGCTAACTACTAGTGTCTGTGCGAGTCAGCAGGCCCTCCAAACCTATTCCTCGAGGAGTCCAGATTCAGCTTATCCTGCATATAGCTCCGTTTTCTACCCTCTATTCAATAGCCCAAACTTACCTCTCCTCTACTTACGATTCCTTCCACTCTGCTGCGCTGAACGCTGTAGAAAGGCGATACTGTGAGTCGTCTCCGGAGAGGGTTGAGTCTAGCTGCGCTGGGCTCGTCGCACGGAGATAGATAAGTCACTGCGTGTGAAGAGATAGACGAGTCAATGTGTGTGAGGGAGATAGAGAGAGAACCACTGTGTGTGCGGGGAGTGAAGAAGAGACTGTGTGGGGAGACAAGGAGTATGAGCGGACGGTGCTGAGGGGAATTCGAGTGTTCGAGTTGGCGGAGCGCGGAGAGGAGAAATTATAGTGTGTGTGTGTGAAATTATATATAGTGTGTGTGTGAAATTATATATAGTGTGTGTGTGTGTAATGATATATAGTGGGTGTGTGTGTAATTATATATAGTGGGTGTGTAATGATATATAGTGTGTGTGTGTAATGATATATAGTGTGTGTGTGTGTGTGTAATGATATATAGTGTGTGTGTAATTATATAGTGTGTGTGTGTAATTATATAGTGTGTGTTTGTGTGTAATGATATATATAGTGTGTGTGTGAAATTATATATAGTGTGTGTGTGTGAAATTATAGTGTGTGTGTGTAATGATATTTATAGTGTGTGTGTGTAATGATATATATAGTGTGTGTGTAATGATATATATAGTGTGTGTGTGAAATTATATATAGTGTGTGTGTGAAATTGTATAGTGTGTGTGTGTGAAATTATATATAGTGTGTGTGTGAAATTATAGTGTGTGTGTAATGATATATAGTGTGTGTGTGTGAAATTATATATAGTGTGTGTGAAATTATAGTGTGTGTGTGTGCAATGATATATAGTGTGTGTGTGTAATGATATATAGTGTGTGTGTGAAATTATATATAGTGTGTGTGTGAAATTATAGTGTGTGTGTGTAATGATATATAGTGTGTGTGTGTAATGATATATAGTGTGTGTGTGTGTAATGATATATAGTGTGTGTGTGTAATGATATATAGTGTGTGTGTGTCTAATGATATAAAGTGTGTGTGTAATGATATAAAGTGTGTGTGTGTAATGATATATAGTGTGTGTGTGTAATGATATAAAGTGTGTGTGTGTAATGATATAAAGTGTGTGTGTAATTATATAGTGTGTGTGTAATTATATAGTGTGTGTTTGTGTGTAATGATATATAGTGTGTGTGTGAAATGAGATATATAGTGTGTGTGTGTAATGAGATATATATAGTGTGTGTGTGTGTAATGAGATATATATAGTGTGTGTGTGTAATGATATATATAGTGTGTGTGTGTAATGATATATAGTGTGTGTGTAATGAAATATATATAGTGTGTGTGTGTGTGTGTAATGAAATATATATAGTGTGTGTGTGTGTGTAATGAAATATATATAGTGTGTGTGTGTGTGTGTAATGAAATATATATAGTGTGTGTGTGTAATGAAATATATATAGTGTGTGTGTGTGTGTAATGAAATATATATAGTGTGTGTGTGTGTGTAATGAAATATATATATAGTGTGTGTGTGTGTGTAATGAAATATATATAGTGTGTGTGTGTGTGTAATGAAATATATATAGTGTGTGTGTGTAATGAAATATATATAGTGTGTGTGTAATGAAATATATATATATAGTGTGTGTGTGTAATGAAATATATATAGTGTGTGTGTGTGTAATGAAATATATATAGTGTGTGTGTGTGTGTAATGAAATATATATAGTGTGTGTGTGTGTAATGAAATATATATAGTGTGTGTGTGTGTGTAATGAAATATATATATAGTGTGTGTGTGTGTGTAATGAAATATATATAGTGTGTGTGTGTGTGTGTGTAATGAAATATATATAGTGTGTGTGTGTGTAATGAAATATATATAGTGTGTGTGTGTGTAATGAAATATATATAGTGTGTGTGTAATGAAATATATATATAGTGTGTGTGTGTAATGAAATATATATATAGTGTTTGTGTGTAATGAAATATATATAGTGTGTGTGTGTAATGAAATATATATATAGTGTGTGTGTGTAATGAAATATATATATAGTGTGTGTGTAATGAAATATATATATAGTGTGTGTGTAATGAAATATATATATAGTGTGTGTGTGTAATGAAATATATATATAGTGTGTGTGTGTAATGAAATATATATATAGTGTGTGTGTGTAATGAAATATATATATAGTGTGTGTGTGTAATGAAATATATATATAGTGTGTGTGTGTAATGAAATATATATATAGTGTGTGTGTGTGTAATGAAATATATATAGTGTGTGTGTGTGTGTAATGAAATATATATAGTGTGTGTGTGTAATGAAATATATATAGTGTGTGTGTGTGTGTGTAATGAAATATATATAGTGTGTGTGTAATGAAATATATATATAGTGTGTGTGTAATGAAATATATATAGTGTGTGTGTAATGAAATATATATATAGTCTGTGTGTGTGTAATGAAATATATATATATTGTGTGTGTGTGTAATGAGATATATATTGTGTGTGTGTGTAATGATATATATTGTGTGTGTGTGTAATGATATATATTGTGTGTGTGTAATGATATATATATTGTGTGTGTGTGTGTAATGATATATATTGTGTGTGTGTGTGTAATGATATATAGTGTGTGTGTGTGTAATGATATATATATTGTGTGTGTGTGTAATGATATATATTGTGTGTGTGTGTGTAATGATATATATAGTGTGTGTGTGTAATGATATATATAGTGTGTGTGTAATGATATATAGTGTGTGTGTGTAATGATATATATATAGTGTGTGTGTGTGTAATGATATATATAGTGTGTGTGTAATGATATATATATAGTGTGTGTGTGTGTAATGATATATATATAGTGTGTGTGTGTGTAATGATATATATAGTGTGTGTGTGTAATGATATATAGTGTGTGTGTGTAATGATATATATAGTGTGTGTAAAATGATATATATAGTGTGTGTAATGATATATATAGTGTGTGTAATGATAGATATATAGTGTGTGTGTGTAATGATAGATATATAGTGTGTGTGTGTAATGATAGATATATATAGTGTGTGTGTGTAATGATAGATATATATAGTGTGTGTGTGTAATGATAGATATATAGTGTGTGTGTGTGTAATGATAGATATATATAGTGTGTGTGTGTGTGTAATGATAGATATATATTGTGTGTAATGATAGATATATATATAGTGTGTGTGTAATGATAGATATATATAGTGTGTGTGTGTGTGTGTAATGATAGATATATATATAGTGTGTGTGTGTGTAATGATAGATATATATAGTGTGTGTGTGTAATGATAGATATATATATAGTGTGTGTGTGTGTGTGTAATGATAGATATATATATATATAGTGTGTGTGTGTGTGTGTAATGATAGATATATATATAGTGTGTGTGTGTGTGTAATGATAGATATATATATAGTGTGTGTGTGTGTGTGTAATGATAGATATATATAGTGTGTGTGTGTGTAATGATAGATATATATAGTGTGTGTGTGTGTAATGATAGATATATATAGTGTGTGTGTGTGTAATGATAGATATATAGTGTGTGTGTGTGTAATGATAGATATATATAGTGTGTGTGTGTGTGTAATGATAGATATATATATAGTGTGTGTGTGTAATGATATATATATAGTGTGTGTGTGTGTAAAGATATATATATAGTGTGTGTGTAATGATATATATATATTGTGTGTGTGTAATGATATATATAGTGTGTGTGTGTAATGATATATATAGTGAGTGTGTGTGTGTAATGATATATATAGTGAGTGTGTGTGTGTAATGATATATATTGTGTGTGTGTGTAATGATATATATAGTGTGTGTGTGTAATGATATATAGTGTGTGTGTGTAATGATATATATAGTGTGTGTGTGTAATGATATATATATAGTGTGTGTGTGTAATGATATATATATAGTGTGTGTGTGTGTAATGATATATATATAGTGTGTGTGTAATGATATATATATAGTGTGTGTGTGTGTAATGATATATATATATAGTGTGTGTGTAATGATATATATAGTGTGTGTGTAATGATATATATATATAGTGTGTGTGTGTAATGATATATATAGTGTGTGTGTGTAATGATATATATATTGTGTGTGTGTGTAATGATATATATTGTGTGTGTGTGTGTGTAATGATATATATATATTGTGTGTGTGTGTGTAATGATATATATATATTGTGTGTGTGTAATGATATATATATTGTGTGTGTGTGTGTAATGATATATATATTGTGTGTGTGTGTAATGATATATATATTGTGTGTGTGTGTAATGATATATATTGTGTGTGTGTGTGATGATATATATTGTGTGTGTGTGTAATGATATATATATTGTGTGTGTGTGTAATGATATATATTGTGTGTGTGTGTAATGATATATATTGTGTGTGTGTGTAATGATATATATAGTGTGTGTGTGTGTAATGATATATATAGTGTGTGTGTGTGTAATGATATATATAGTGTGTGTGTGTGTAATGATATATATAGTGTGTGTGTGTGTAATGATATATATAGTGTGTGTGTGTGTAATGATATATATAGTGTGTGTGTGTGTGTAATGATATATATAGTGTGTGTGTGTGTAATGATATATATATAGTGTGTGTGTGTGTAATGATATATATAGTGTGTGTGTGTAATGATATATATATAGTGTGTGTGTGTAATATATATATTGTGTGTGTGTGTAATGATATATATATAGTGTGTGTGTGTGTAATGATATATATAGTGTGTGTGTGTGTAATGATATATAGTGTGTGTGTGTGTAATGATATATATATAGTGTGTGTGTGTGTAATGATAGATATATATAGTGTGTGTGTGTAATGATAGATATATATATAGTGTGTGTGTGTGTGTGTAATGATAGATATATATATAGTGTGTGTGTGTGTGTGTAATGATAGATATATATATAGTGTGTGTGTGTGTGTAATGATAGATATATATATATAGTGTGTGTGTGTGTGTGTAATGATAGATATATATAGTGTGTGTGTGTGTAATGATAGATATATATAGTGTGTGTGTGTGTAATGATAGATATATATAGTGTGTGTGTGTGTAATGATAGATATATAGTGTGTGTGTGTGTAATGATAGATATATATAGTGTGTGTGTGTGTGTAATGATAGATATATATATATAGTGTGTGTGTGTGTGTAATGATATATATATAGTGTGTGTGTGTGTAAAGATATATATATAGTGTGTGTGTAATGATATATATATTGTGTGTGTGTAATGATATATATAGTGTGTGTGTGTAATGATATATATAGTGAGTGTGTGTGTGTAATGATATATATAGTGAGTGTGTGTGTGTAATGATATATATTGTGTGTGTGTGTAATGATATATAGTGTGTGTGTGTAATGATATATAGTGTGTGTGTGTAATGATATATATAGTGTGTGTGTGTAATGATATATATATAGTGTGTGTGTGTAATGATATATATATATAGTGTGTGTGTGTGTAATGATATATATATAGTGTGTGTGTAATGATATATATATAGTGTGTGTGTGTGTAATGATATATATATATAGTGTGTGTGTAATGATATATATATAGTGTGTGTGTAATGATATATATATAGTGTGTGTGTGTAATGATATATATAGTGTGTGTGTGTAATGATATATATATTGTGTGTGTGTGTGTGTGTAATGATATATATTGTGTGTGTGTGTGTAATGATATATATATTGTGTGTGTGTGTGTGTAATGATATATATATTGTGTGTGTGTAATGATATATATATTGTGTGTGTGTGTGTAATGATATATATATTGTGTGTGTGTGTAATGATATATATATTGTGTGTGTGTGTAATGATATATATTGTGTGTGTGTGTGATGATATATATTGTGTGTGTGTGTAATGATATATATATTGTGTGTGTGTGTAATGATATATATTGTGTGTGTGTGTAATGATATATATTGTGTGTGTGTAATGATATATATAGTGTGTGTGTGTGTAATGATATATATAGTGTGTGTGTGTGTAATGATATATATAGTGTGTGTGTGTGTAATGATATATATAGTGTGTGTGTGTGTAATGATATATATAGTGTGTGTGTGTGTAATGATATATATAGTGTGTGTGTGTGTGTAATGATATATATAGTGTGTGTGTGTGTGTAATGATATATATATAGTGTGTGTGTGTGTAATGATATATATAGTGTGTGTGTGTAATGATATATATATAGTGTGTGTGTGTAATATATATTGTGTGTGTGTGTAATGATATATATATAGTGTGTGTGTGTGTAATGATATATATAGTGTGTGTGTGTGTAATGATATATAGTGTGTGTGTGTGTAATGATATATATATAGTGTGTGTGTGTGTAATGATATATATATAGTGTGTGTGTGTGTAATGATATATATATATAGTGTGTGTGTGTGTAATGATATATATATAGTGTGTGTGTAATGATATATATAGTGTGTGTGTGTAATGATACATATAGTGTGTGTGTGTGGAATGATATATATAGTGTGTGTGTGTGTGGAATGATATATATTGTGTGTGTGTGTGGAATGATATATATTGTGTGTGTGTGTGGAATGATATATATATAGTGTGTGTGTGTGTGTGGAATGATATATATAGTGTGTGTGTGTGTGTGGAATGATATATATTGTGTGTGTGTGTGTGGAGGCTGGAGGCCTCCACACACACACACACAGGAGGCGGGAATGACGTCAGGGCCGGTGCTGGGCTCGGGAGGCCACGATGGTGGTGTGAGGCCATGGCACTCTGTGACCCCGGCTGGACACGTGACTGGACCCCAGTGGGGGCCGGGGGCCTAGGGGGCACCTTGGAGGGCACGTGGACAGCAGGGGGGCTTCGAGAGGGTTCTCGAAGGGAGGTGTGGCCGGGGCGGGGCCCGGGCACGCCGAGGCCCATATAAGCAGCCGCCTCACGAGGTTCGAGGCTGCCCGTATCAAGAACGAAGATGCATCGTGAAGATGCCAAGAAGAGTCAAGCATCCAGTCAGTGGACCTGGCAGTAGCCCACCTGGCTGGGTCACGCTAGAGTATTTGAGAAGTATGTGTTAGCTAGAGTAGGTCGGTGGTCACCACCTTATGTGCAGTGTTATATTACTTACCGTTCTAATAAATCAGCGTTGCCTCCCAAGGAGTCGTGTGTGCACCTAATTCGAACCCACTACAAATATATAAGGTAGTACTGTATTTAAAGTCACGTGTCAATCCACTGCTGGATGAGGGTCTCCACACTGCGGGCCGTGAGGTTATTGACCATACTTCACCACGCTAGTCAAGGTGGCGTTGCATAGATGAGTGCAAAGAAAGTACAATTGATTTTGCTGCACTGCCCTCTGCTGCCCACAACAGCAGCCTGGAAAGAGCCAACACTAACAAACATAATACTGTAAAAATATTTTAAAATCACCCCATCACAGAGATGAAAAAAAAACATGACTACATATCACTGTGACCTGTTATATTTACTGTGAATCATCAAATAATAAATTGTTTAAATCCACGCCTATACAGGCCACCATACTTCAATAGTGATTACCGTTGGTAGGGCTATTTTAATACACACAATGGACAGGAAGGACAAGATCAAAGGGCTCTCATAATCCACATGCAGAGTGTACGTTGCCTCATTAATCCCCACACCCCCACTTTGCGCAAGAGCGTAGAAGTGTGGTTACCACATCTACGCCTCTATAAGGAAACAGGTGGACTTCACAAATTTGGTTGTCGCCTGATGAAGCTGGTTGTAATTACTGGCGAAACATCGTACTCAGATTGTCAATGTTGTGGCTTCGCTCTCCATCACACCGATGTGCTGTACTAGTGACCAATTTACATGTTCTGTTTACGTGACAACCCTTACTAGTTGGCTGTGTCGGGTGGTGGCGGGTTTTAACGACACATTTATATATTTAAGCGAACTAACCCAAAATACCTCTATTATGGATGTAATTTATCTTGCATTTTAATTCCATGAGCAAAGTTGCAAATTAAGCAAATATTGTCGAGACGATCATTGGTTGAACTTTGATCAAGTGAGCTGTTCTAATTGTGCACATTTCCATCAATGTTGCTTATAATATTTGGTTATCTGTAATATTTGGTTAGAGGTTATATAAGAGATGGCCTGCCCGCATGTTTGGTGGACAATGGGTGCATGCGGAGATGGTGTGGACTTCGTCTTCATCGGCGGCAGCCCCTTGGGGTTCGAGGATGACACCCATCAGATCTTGAGGTGGCTGAGGAGTCCAATTCACGATCTGCAGATCTTTGAGCTTTGGGGTCACGTGGTCCCAGATAGAAGTGGGAGCCACAATGCTGGGTTAGCTTCCTTTTCTGTTGTTATTTGGCAGCGATTCGGCATCAAGACGTTGGGTCTCAGTGGGCCGTCGCCTGGTGGATGCAGCAGCGCCACCCAAGGTGGGCGGCAGCCTACTCCGTCGAATCTCGAAGCCTGATGTTTCTGTACTTCAGGGAGGACTTTAGGGTGTCCTTGAACTGCTTACTTTGTCCTCCCCTCGTCCGCTGCCCATTAGAGAGCTGGGAGAAAAGGATCTGGTGGGGAAGGCAGTTCTCAGGTACGCGGAAGCAGTGGCCAGTCCATCAGAGTTGTTTTTTTAGAAGTATTGCTTCAATGCTGGTGGTGTCAGCATGGAGGACACTTGCACTTGATCCCCTGGATTTGATGGAGGCAGTGCTGTTGGAAACGCTCAAGCGCAATGACATGGCACCAATACATAGACAACATACCGGCAAGACTTAAAATCCTAGCATACCATCTTTAAAACTATCACATCTACACAAACACCGAGTCTACACAACATGTAGCTTCAGATAATTTCGGTGCAACAAAAAACAGATGGTTACTCATGACAGCCACATGGTAGACTATGTTGGGACAAACAAAACCTTTCCGTTAACGCTCATCAGAATATTTATTTATACAGCAGGAATCCGATGAGCTATAAACCTCTTTTTCACAGATGTCCAGTCGGGGCAGGTGAGAATAATACAACACAACACAAAAACTTGACAGTGAAAAGTATAGCAAATATATACAAATAATACTAAACTATGTTTTATCCTACCAGGTAAAGCATACTGAGCTATGAGCCTCTCATTCAGAAGCAACCTGGCAACAAATGATAGCTTAATAAACTGGTTTATCTTATAGAAATTTATTACAGCAAAATAATCAATAATCTAAACAAATTTCGATTTAAAGCTTTCGTGACTGCAATGATTCATCTTCTTTGGTTCTTTCGGTAAAGTCACGTAGAATGAGAATAAAAGAATAAATTGATAAAATAAAATAACACAATAATATTCTCACGACGTTTCGGCCACAACACAAGCGGCCTTCATCAGGTGAAGGGAGCGAGACTGTCTGGTAGAACAGCGCTGGAGTGAGAGAGCCACGTTCAGATCACGGCTTTTAAGCTGTGTGAGAGGAACAAAGAGCCTTGACGAAGGAATTAGCATAAAATTTAGCATTGAAAAGGCTGAATGATTAGCTTGTGACTGGTCACAGAAATAGCTATGTCAAAAGTTAAAGCATACACATCCGCAGAGGCACCCATTGTTAAAAGGAATTAGCATAGAATTTAGCATTGAAATAGCTAAATTAAGGCATTCGCTTGTAACTGCTACAGAAATAGTTACGTTGAAGTCAGAGCATACACATTCACCGAGGCACTTAGTACAAATCAAAACAGGAGAATTTAGCATTGAAATAACTAGGCGAATTTAGCATTGAAATAACTGGGTGATTTGCTGGTGACTGGTCACAGAAATGACTACACATCTGAGCTATTCACAGTACTATATAGTGAACCAATAAAAATTAAAATATAAATTACCTTCATGTTATCAATAAACTCTATATTCTCCAATCAGCTAAGCTACCAACCATAAGTCGTTATATATCACAATGCTATATGGCGAAAAAATGGGTGGATTCTTACCCTCAAATTTCCGTACCACGGATAGCTACGGGCCCCGTTCAGACGGACGAGTTCGTCCATGGTCGGAACAGAGGAGGGGGAGAGAGACAGCTGCGAAGCCCTAGTATACTCCATGTTGTAAACCATACCATTAACCGTGGTGTGAGAGGTATTAAGAGGCAATGCTGGCGAAAGAGCTGCGGTCTGAAGGTCATCGTAAAATTACAATTAATTAAGAACAGAAATGATTTAACACATCTTTCCAGTGGTTACTAAGCCTGAATCCATCTTCTCGGTTGAAATTGTCTCTGTGCTTGTATATGTGAATGGCCTCATGAACGAATCTCTCATGGTAGCCAGTTGGTTTGCAAAGAACCTCCGTCTTGGAGAAGTCAATGTCATGTGAGCCCACTCATTCTACGTGACTTTACCGAAAGAACCAAAGAAAATCTAAACAAATGTTTGTGAAAGTTATCCCATCATATCAGATGTTTATTAATGTCCTTCCTTTTGAGAAACCTAGACCATTATCGCTCACTAGGTGGGTTAGGATTGAAAACTAGCTACAGGCAGTCCCCGGATTATAGGGATGAAACTACAGTAATTAAAGAAAACGGTACGGGAGGCACAACTATTTCCGGCTATGGGATTTTATCTAGATTTGGGGGAAATTGTTGAGTTTCCGACATACGGAAAATTCAGGTTGCGGATCTTCCTCGGGAACCTAATGCTTCCGTAACCCGGGGATTGCCTGTAAGGAGGGAGCATCTGATATCAGTCTAAATCTCTAAGTCTCCAATGTGTCTGCTAAGGTGCGCGTGTGTGTGTATGCAGTGTGTCTCCGGCTCGTCTTCTTTCTTCCTTGAGTGTCCTTTGTGTAGTCCGAGCACTTCGGAGCTCTCTGTGTGTTCTTGATGCCACCCAGTTTGAAGACTGAGAGTCCTCGATGTCCACTGGGATGGCATTCTACTCTGGTGACCTACACATAGCACACATCATCACCATCACAATTATTCCACTGGCCAACAGGACACCACAGAAAACTGCCTGTCATTGAAACTACCTAGAGAAATGAATTGCACCGAAAATGGCTGATAACTCACGTGGTAACCACCTTCAAAATATAATTGTGGGCCGAGTAAGAGTGCGTACAACACTGTCAGACAACACTGTTTGACTTAGGGTAAATTCTCCAGTTTGAGGTTTTATGGTTTGTGAAAATACATCATGAGTACAACTTACCGCATATAGAAGAGGATGTAGGCCTGGTCTTGAAGAACCTCTGACTTGGCGACTGGCTCCACGTCAGCATCGTCCATTCTGAACCAGCTGCCATTGCTGACCTGAAGGAAAAAATACATGTACACTTAATTACGATCATTACCCAATTGCACCTGACTCATTTAAAAGCCAGCCATAGTGACAGATCATGAAAGTGGAATATTATATGGAAGTTAACACGTGTACTCATATGCTTCGTGTGTGTGTGTGTGTATGTATTATCATAGAGGGAAACAGTAGCGTAGCGGTTAGCACATTGCACTACGAACCCGGCAACCAGAGGTCAATTCCCGCTTACGACGTAACACCAGTGACGATTATCTCAACTGGTCGTGGGCCTCGTTCCCTCGGTCCACTCAGCCTCAAATGAACACATGGTGCAATATGTAAAAATTACCACTCAGGGGACAAAGGCGGCCGGGTGTAGTGCTGGCCACCCACCCCCGCGTGTGTCATTCTGGCTTTGACAGGTGCTCATGAACAGCACTTGCCCCAACAGTCGGGTAAGGCTATATGGGGGATATTTGTTTTTTTGTTTATCATGCAGAACATCACCTTGTTGTACGAGTAGTAGTGGCCGCTATTGGTGGTGGTCCCGTGGTGCACAATCACCGAGTAGAGTGAATAAAGTTGCGACTCTTGCACAACCTGACTAGACATGAACGGCCGTATGTCGAGTTTTTCAGGGAAGAGGAACTCCTACAAGGGATGAGGGAGGAGACAGTGATGGGCCAAGCATTAAAAGAGAGGAAAATAGGGAGCTGGCTAAGCAGGGGCAGAAGAAGGGAGCAAATTAACGTATTGGCGGTACACTGGTGCACCGTATATATAAAAAACTAAAATCACATTTTTCACGATGATATATTTTCCAGCTATTCCCAACCCATTTCAGGAAATTTTGTGGGGCTGCGTCAAAATAATTTATCGTGATCTCAAAGCAGTCGGAAGATGAGTGTCGGTTCACATTTTGATGTTCTACTGTTTTATGAGGACCGGTGTGTCATGCTGCACCGGTGTACCGCCAATACGTCCAAATGACAAAAGACGTTGAATACAAAATATATCTGAATATCAGTTTGCATTCTGTGCAGGAAGTAAAATTCACCCTGTCGATTTTGTGCCCAAACTCATCGTATCGCTTAATGGTGACGATAAGCACATTGGGCACCACGTGCAGGCTCACTCTCTTTGTTGATTTCCCCACGCGTGAGCACCTGTTCGCCAGACAATAGCAACGTTAGTTTACGGACGAGGTGCGTGTTTCATCACACACTGTATAAATGGGGATATACACGAACGTTTAAAGGTGCACGATGGAAGATTGCATACTCACATTCCACATCTGTATTCTGAAAGATTCTCGGTCTTTGTGAATTCATACAAAGCCTTCACCAGATCCAGGGATTTCTGTCAAAAGCCAAGAAAGCACAATCATGGAAAATTATTACTTTGAATAGAAATTCAGAAAATAATGAGCTAAGTGGCTCTCTGCAGTCAACTGGTTGTGGTACATAAATATAATGAATGACAAAAAAATCGACATCAGGCTGCAGCCTTCCCAATTCTTACGTTGATATTAAGAGAGATGTCAAGGCAAGAGTCCAACGTGTCTGAGATGCTGAAGCACTGCGTGCACTCAACTGTGAAAACACATAATATGAAAACATACAATATTACTGCTGCACATTGCATAATCATCAAAAGTATTCACACGTTAACTGGCTAATATGAAAATGTTCAAATACCACCAACCCAGATGCGACTATAATTGTTATTTAAAAACATATTTGGTGAAAGCAGCAATGGCTACTAAATACATTTATTGTTGATACTGTGTTGGCAGTGGTGCCCTAACATAAATCACAGGTACTCAACACATTCGTCAATAGCACTGCCTTACAAGGAAAAATATGCAATTGGTGACATTTTAAGGAGTGATCTTTATTCATAGCACAGAAGCCAGAAACATAGGGTGGGCTACGAGTTGGATACTGCACTGTACACCACGTGGCCTGATGAGAAATTACATTTGGCGTACAGAAACCTTTGATAAACTCTTGCGTAATAAGCATGTGAAATCTATTTCCGTATTCGGCATCTTTTCTCACTTGTGTAGTCAATGATGATCGGGATGGTCTGCTAAAATTGTCACATGAATGATGACATAAACTAATTTGTATTCAATGTTAAAGTTTAAAATGTTGCTGGCAGATTGCATGTTGGGTAGCCTCGTCGCAGCGTGGTCAAAGAAATAAGCATTAGCACAATCCAGTTAATGATGTTCGTATATTGTATTATATTTTTATTATTTTATAGTTTCCCTTCTACGTGGTGACTTCACCGAAAGAACCAAGAATATGAATCCCTGCAGTCACGAAAGCTTTAAATCAAAAGATGTTCGTATAGTTGATGCAACCCCTTTTAACCTAGAGAACTCCACAGGAATGGGAGTAGAGTGAATGATATAACTTGTAAACAATGAAAGAGAAACGGGAAAGGGAATGCATATTTTGTGCATGTGTGCTTATGTCCTTGTGTACGTGTTTTTTTTTTACATCTACAGAGAATATAAGGTTGCATGCGAGAGCTTGCATAGCCCAGTATGGATTGTGAAATTGGGTGAAATCACTACTTAAAGGGTGAATGTTTCCAGAAGGGGCACAGGTACCTACCTCTCGATTTCAGGTACCCCCTGAAGATCTGGTGGATCAATGTTGGGGTCTCCATGTCAATATTCAGCCTGGAAAAACACGCAATGAAACACACAGACAGCTACTCCAGAGGCAATGTCTTTACGAGATGAACACTCGGGAGAGTTACATGTTTTTCCCTACTAGTATTAACTCGCTGAAGTGGCAATGTCTTAACTACCTCGCCAGCTATACAGGTCATGGGTTTGATCCCAATGCTGACGCCTGTAAATTTGCAGTTTGCATTCTCTCCCTGTGGTTGCGTGTATTTTTTTTTTATACGAGCCCACCGATTTTTCCCTCCATATTTAGAAACATGCATTTAGTGTATTTGTTAAATAATAATTAAAATAAAGTGAATACAAATATGAATAATAAAATATACAATTAAAAAAACAAAAAACCCACTAATGTAGACTGGTTCTTAATCGGAGTGAGCGTACTGCCAGTCTATAATGTAGACTGTAGCCTGGTTTTTAAGCTTGGTGAGCGTATTGGCAGTCAATAATGTAGACTGTAGCCTGGTTATCCTGAGAACATATTTTTTTCTGAACAATCCAGGCATCCATGTGCTGGTATTGTGCAACTATTTATGGAGTTTGCTGGGGCATGCAGTACTTACTGGCTTTGGTTGAAGAGGCAGGATTGGTGCAGCGTATCTATCACGTAACTCAGAAAGACATGCGCATCTTCCTGCCTGCCAAAACACAGGTCCTCGCCGATGTCTGTGTGGAAATGGACAGAGGTCACAGATGATGTGGTCACACAGTTGCTGGCACAGTATATAGCTTATGAAGTCCCTCATCAACTAAATTGGAAGATTTGTGGGTTAATCACAGAACTGGGTATGGCTGGCAGTGTTTAGAACGAGCATCAAGAGAGTAATGCAGGACCGGAAGAACATCCGATGCATTGGAGTTGTAAAATCAGTGCTGACCAAAACGAGTAATTTTCTGTTCGATATTGTATACAAAAACTGATTCAAACTGCCCTTTCAGGAGATCTTGAGATGACCGATGTTTCAACGTCAAAGACACTTGGGAATTGTGCTGGAACTTACTTTTGAAATTGAGAACTATGTCGATGGGATCGATGGCCATGCCCCGATTCATGAAGGTGTTGAAGACGTGTTTCTCCAACAGACACATCATGCAAAACTCAGTCTGTTTGCCTGTGAAGAGGGGCAGGGGTGACACACAGTGAAAATACAAACCAATCGCACAAATTGCCCAGCCGCGCACAGCCAGGTAATCTACACAACACTCGATTGTAGCTCGTCTCGAATGCAAAATATCTTGGGAGAACTCACAGGTCCATGAGTGATCGCTGTAAAGCAAAAAGTTTGCCAGCGGCGCCGTGTACGTGAGGCCCTGCAGGCTGGCATTCACGAAACACGTATTCCCGAGGTTGTTGAGCCCAGCACCCTCATGTAGATCCTCCTGCCACTTGAGAACTAAGTTGTCTGTCGCAGGTGTTGTGAATTCTAAAGATGGAATGCTGTCCTCATCTGCACACATGACATGATGGAAACACATCATTAACGTTCACAGCACTTTTATTATAACTCACAGCACTACTGAAGGGAATGGTTTACAAATTGGGTGTCTTAGCCTGTACCCGTGCTGGCATTTTTTTTGTGGTGCTGTTAGGTAGACACAATCCTCTTCACCAGCTGGCGAGATGCAAATGTATTAAATGTTTTTGAAGTGTTCAGCACTAGTAATCAGAATTGCCTGAAGAGCATCTTCAGCCTGTAAGTTTTACATCGACAGCAATGGCTAGACAACCACAGCAGCGTGACGAGATATCAAAGTGTACGTATGTGTGCACGTTGAACTTCTTTCACACCGTGCGTCGCCATCCATACTAATCGGAGGGACAGGGTCACGCCAGCAAACACTTACCTCCCGCATTAGGTTTGTGCAGCCCAGTCGTGCTGGACTCGGTCACGAAAGACACGGCGGATGGAACGGTGCTGTGTTGGATCTCCAGCCCCTTGTCATCTGCTGCTGACACCGCCGGGGGTGATGTGGATGCCTCATCCTTGACGACGATGCTGGAGATGGTGTCCGCTTCTGCCTGTTGAATACTCTTGGCCTCCTGCTACGGCAGCAGTAAAAGCAGCCTTAAGTCACAGACACGCATCGCCACTACACTGCAGCATTGCTCAAACTGCTAAGTGCGGATTCTTATTTCGAACAACATGGCAAGCCAATCTAATAATGGAGACTCTGCTTTTAGATACCAGGATCTATCTTTGTTTCCAAAGAAGTTGGACAAAAACATACTCTATGTCTAAATTCTCCTTAGTGATATTCTGAAGACGTTACGTTAAAAAGATGCATGTGATATCACTTGAGCGCAAATACAGACCCATATGGACACACATTCCCATACGGGTATACATCCCTTCATACGCCCTCCCCATTCTTGCAGTGCGTGAAATTGGAAATCATGCATATTTTAAATACTCAAATGGCTTAATGTGCTATTCATGCAACGGTTAGCAATCTGGTGTTATCGTACGGAATTTGGTGCCACAATTTCCTGGCATGTCAGTAGAAATACATCCTTCCCACCTTTATTCACCCAGCAGTATAAATAGGGACACCACAGGTAGTCGATGGACAAGCCATGTGTGTTGTGGGGTCAGGTGTGGGTGCTCCCACATTTTCCAAGATGTTTGGTGGGTGTAGAAGGTGAGTTTCCTCTCGTGCAAACCCAACCGCGAGCAATCGTATGATCAAACAATTTCAAGGCTGCACCTTTACGTGTGGACTGGTCTTCTTTGTAAGTTTTGCAACGTAAACTTTAATTTTTTACCTTAATTTTATCAATACTGATCTATACTACAGGTTTTCTTCTTGTTAGATCGTGTAAATATATAAATGTTTCGTTAAACCGGCCACAATCCGACACAGCCAATTTGTAAGGTTTACCACTTAAACAGATCGTGCCAATTCGTTACGAGTACAGCACACCGGTGTGTTGGAGAGCCAAGCCACAACATTTACAATCCGAGTACGACGTTTCGCCGGTAATCTAACCCAAAAGAAAAAAAGAAAGGACAAAACGGTATTATGGATGATTTTGGTCACGAAAGCATACGTGATAATTGAATTTTGCCTAATCACCTACTGTGATTTATCCTCCCTCTTTGCTGCTCCTACAGCCTCCCTTACCTTAGTCAGATGATCTGCATTGCTTTCATCAGATGATGTCTCCTCATCGTCCTTCCCCGCACCTCCGAGCAGCACGTTTGCCTAGGTACGGTGCGAAAGAAGTTCAACATGCATCACGACTTTAAACTGGTGTTGCAGCTTTCAAAAGACTCGAAAGGGGGCTGCCGTTTTTTTCCTCACTTTCTGACTCAAACTGTTGTTGAAGCTTTCAACAACGTGAGCCTGAAATTTTGATTTAAAGCTATCGTGACTGCAGTAACGATAAACTGCCAAATCGTTGCGCGTGGCGCCAACGGGTTTTTAAATAAATAAATAAATGGATAAAATTCACCGTTTTTAAATAAATTCATGAAAACCAACACACCTGAAGACGACCGTTTGTGTTATGGTCGAAACGTCGTGATAATTTTTATTGCTTTATATATTTTATTATTTTGTTGTTTCCCTTCAACGTGACTTTACCGAAAGAACTAAGACCGTGAGCCTGCTTTATGTCGGCTTTAGCGTCATACTCTGTGGGAAGATTATCACTTGGCTCAGCGTAGTTTTTAGGTAGTTAGTACGACTTTTAAATTAATGTAGTGCTTCAGGCGTACCCTGTCCATATATATAGGTAAACCAAATGAACCTCTGAATTGATATTTTTCGTTCTCCAAATAACAAAGAAATTGTTATTGAATGTTTCTAGTTATTAGCAGACTCTGTTAGATGTACCCAGTCACCCGCTGTGATTTATCCTCCCTCTTTGTTGCTCCTACAGCCTCCCTTACCTTAGTCAGATGATCTGCATTGCTTTCATCAGATGATGATGTCTCCTCACCGTCCTTCCCCGCATCTCCGATCAGCACGTTTGCCTAGGTACGGTGCGAAAGATGTTCAACATGCATCACGACTTTAAACTGGTGTTGCAGCTTTCAAAAGACTCGAAAGAGGACTGCATCTTTTTTAATCTGATTCAACGAATCTGACTTCTGTCCATCAGATGATGATGATGTCTCCTCACTTTCAGTCTCAAACTGTTGTTGAGGCTTTCAACAACGTGAGCCTGCTTTATGTCGGCTTTAGCGTCACACTCTGTTGTAGTGCTTCAGGCGTACCCTGTCCATATATAGGTAAACCAAATGAACCTCTTAACTGCAATGTTTCGTTCTCCAAATAAAAACGAATTATTGAATGTTTCTAGTTATTAGCACAGACTCTGTTAGATGTGCCCAGTCACCCGCTGTGAGTCATCTCCCTCTCTGCAGCAGATCTTACTGCCCTTACCTTAGTCAGATCATTTTCCTTGTGTCCAACGATTGATGCCTCCTGACTCGTTGACGTTAAACTGGTGTTGCAGCTCTGAAAAACGCTCTCACTGGAACGGCTGCTCACCAGACTCGAAAGAGGGCTGCCCTTGCGAACCGTAGCAGGACTGCCCAGCGAGGTCCCAGCATAGGTGTCCTCATCATCAGAACTGCTTCGGCAACAGCAGCATAGCTTTTTGAAAAACTTTCTGAATAATTTCTTTACACCTTTCTTCATGGTGGCCATGCCACCAATGTGCCAGAGCACCGAAACTTTCCAAAAAATTTTATCACGAGAACGCCAGAGGGCAAGTGAAGACACCTCTGCTTCCCAAGAAATCCGAAGAGCCTGTAGGATGTGACGTCACACGCCGGACTGCAGTGACGTTACAATACGACACCTTATGAGGAGTGTCACTTGACGTCACGCGCCGGACTGCAGTGACGTTTCAATAAGACACCTTATGACAAGTGTCACATGACGTCACAGACTCCCGACTACACCGACGCCACACAACTGCATTTTTAATCTTAGTTCTTTCGGTAAAGTCACGTAGAAGGGAAACAATAAAATAATAAAAACATAAAACAATAAAATTCTCACGACGTTTCCACTGCAACACAAGCAATCATCATCAGGTGTGAAAACCACAACAAGAAAATTTGATGATGATTGCTTGTGTTGCAGTCGAAACGTCGTGAGAATTTTATTGTTTTATATATATTTATTATTTTATTGTTTCCCTTCTACGTGACTTTACCGAAAGAACCAAGAATATTAATCCCTGCAGCCACGAAAGCTTTAAATCAAAATTTTACTGCATTTTCTTGTTGTGCTTTTCACACCTAATGTTGATTACTTGTGTTGCAGTCGAAACGTCGTGAGAATTTTATTGCTATATATTTTTATTATTTTATTGTTTCCCTTCTACGTGACTTTACCGAAAGAACCAAGAATATGAATCCCTGCATAGTCACGAAAGCTTTCAATCAAAATTTAACTGCATTTGTTGCTCAAATAGCTTTCCTTGGTGCTAATTAACAGAGCTATTGCTTGCCTGCATTAGAAGCGTAACATCACACACAGCCCACTGTATGCGTTAGGTTTCACTTAGCATTAAACACCAGAATCCACTCTAGCAAGAATTCCATCCTGGCATGGAGGACACCTTGCGTTACATTACAGGTTTCCCAAAATTCCACTTTTATTAATTTACTCCCAATTCAAATTGTTCTGCACTTGTGACATGCTAAGCAACTAACGCTGTCTGATTGGCAACACACCTGCTCAAGCTCTGGGATAACAGGTGTGTGTTGGGCATCAGTGCTTGTCAACTTTGCTCTAATTAGTGTATTTTCTAATCTTCAATAACGTATTTAATTACTCATTGAGGTTTAATGAGCTCACCTGTCTCGATTTTTGTCCAATTGTTGCAGATACGAGTCACAACACTTGATTCATGTGCAGTGATATCAATGTGAATTAAAGTGCTCTGTTACCAATAAAGTACAATTTTGACTGGAGAAGATCAATGGGTGGGGTTTGGGAATCTGAGACGGTACAATCACGAATGTTAATCAAATCTACATATATGAGGGCTTAGCCTGCTTCACGTCGGCTTCAGTCGCACAATGTAATTTTTTCAAGTATTCAGCACGGGGTTTAAATTAATGCAGCGCTTCAGGTTGACCCTGCTGAAATGTAGCTGTTGTATATGTGGGTGTGTGAAAATTGATGACAAATAATTAAAATTAAATGAAATTCGAAATTTGCATAATTAATCCAAAATTATGTTAATTCGTGTAATTATGCGTATAACTATGCTAATTAGAGAGGTGATCGTATTAATTTATACGAGTGGTTGTGTTAATGATAGCCTTCATGATAATCAGGTCCCCGCCTCGTTGACGAGGTGGGGTTATCAATCAGGATAACGCAATCAATCGTGTGCAGTTACCCTAGTGTCAATTCGGCCTCGTTGTCTAACTTCGTATTATTGATCAGCATAATACAATGATTCTCGCTTTAACACTCCCCGAGTGTTCATATTTTAGGTCCCATGTTCACATCGTTCGCTTTAGTTTAATGAGTGTGGATTGGTGTGTTTATAGTTTAGGTTCCCGAGTTCATATCTCGTCGCAGGATACAGATCTTATGCAAAAACTTCAGGAAAGAATCACACGACCACTTCTGTATTAATCAATTTATTTTCTAATTAAACCTTAACTATAATATGTATGTGACTCTCAATCTCGGAACTTCAACACGGTATCCACACGGTATCAAGACAGTATCATCAACGACTGTACGATTTCACTTTGATAACACATGGACCCCGCATAAAGCGATTGCTGTTAGTGAGAGAGAGAGAGTCAGAACATGCAAATGCTATGCTACACAAAAGCTTATACATTATAATATGAACGATCATTATGCTTGAAATGGTCAGCACATTATCACAGGCGATTGATTAACATGCAACGGTATTCATATAAAAAGACAATCAAACAGTTATTATTTCCAAAGGCATAAATGTAACAACAGATCCACCGGACAGAATATAAGATTACCGAAATGGCTTAGTGTGAGGGTATGCGGCGGAACGTGTTATCTCACGGGAGATTAATTAATTAATTCGTGAATAAGATTGTATGATCAAAAAATCGGTTTAGCACGATTCCTCCCCGGGAGCGTAGCTCCGTGGCGAAGGTGCCAAGGCTAATTCGTATTGATGGATCGGTTGGTAACTTATGCGATTAGAAGTACAGTCCAAAACAAAATATTGAAGAGGGAAATTATGAATATACTTATAAATGACGGACTGTTATCACACGAACGATGCTTCCACAGCCAGATGGTTCACGGACTTGAGTGTTCGCTTCTGGTTAAGGACCTGTGTATGTTTGAGTGATATGAATTGTTTTGAATAGTCAGTGTTTGGAATTAATTATTTGCGTTGCCATACGCTGAAGTTGGCATCGCTTGTAGGAGAAGTAGCCTCGCTCCCTTTAGAGCGGTGAGGTGTGTAGGAGTGCATCATACGAATCGCGCCCTCCTCCACACAGCAGCCAGCCTCTGTCCACGGGGGAGAGTTGCTTGATCGCTCTCAGTTCCGCTCAGTGGACACCTCTGTCCACTGCTGGATGAGCTGCGCGATCACGCTCGTGCTGGTTCGCTGAAGCAGTTTCTCTCCGCTGTTGGATGAGCTGCATCGGCACGCTCCCTCTCTCTGGGTGGAGAACTCGAACCTGCTCGTTGCTGGTTTGCTGAAAACAGGTTTTTCTCCACTGCTGGATGACTCAAGTCGCACGTGCTCTTGCTCTGGTTTGCAGAAGCTCTTGCTTGGTGCGTCGGTCGCTTTGCAGCTGGACTCAATGTAGAATCAGCAATACTCTGTCTTTCAGCTCTTGGAAATCACACTAGGTGACGCCTCACTACCCTGCGAGTCTTGCCAACGTCAGTGGGTAGCGACGGGGCCACTTTGGCTTCTGCTCGCCGCCCCCTGCTCTGCAGCTCGCCGGCTGGCGACCTGTTGCTCTCGTTCCCGATTGGAACTGCTCCTGAGCCGACCCACTGGTCGAACTCCCCGCGTTCCGACCTCCTCCGAGTCGAACTTCCCGAGTTCCGACCCCCCTGGTCGAACTCTTCCGAGTTGCTCCTCCGAGTCGAACTGTCTCCCGAGAGTCGACCCCCCCCCCCCCCCCCCCGGTCGAACTCTGGTGAGTTGCTCCTCCGAGTCGAACTGTCTCCCGTGAGTCGACCCACTGGTCGAACTCTGGTGAGCCGACCCCCCCCCCCCCGGGTCGAACTGAGGTTTCAATGCTCAGGATTCTCTTTTTATGCCCAAAAATCCCTTCACTCGGATCCTGCCCACAAGGCGGGGTTTCTTTCGATTTTTGCTGTGTCAGGATTTGTCCGTATGTATCTGTGTCCGTGTGTGTGTCTGTACGTGTGTCAGTGTGTGTCCTTGTGCATCACCCACGGTATATTCCGTTGTCATACTCCTACCATAAAACCCACAAGTAAAACAATCAAATGTTATAAATTGTCTCGAAGGCACCTCTCTGTCTGGGTGCACAACCTGGAGGGAGGGGCGATATTCCCTCCGACTTTCACCGACGCACAAAGAAATGGTTAAAAAGTTTTAAGTTAACATTTCATTTCATCTGAGTTCCATAGTTATGATTCTGTATTAATCCAAGGTCTGAGTCAGCTTCTCGTTGCGGTGTTTGACTCGTGTTTCCCCAAGCGTATACACACTCCTACCCCGCGCTGCAGGGATACAAAGACGGCCGGGATTTCCCTTTCTCTCCGACCCTGGGTTTAACATCGCCCTTTGCTTATGTTGCAGTTTTGCTGTGCGCTTGCATTTCTTTTCCTCTCTACTCTTACTTTAACCCTGCTTATTATTTGCGTATGGGTGGAGGCTAGATCATTTATGTTGACTTAGGAAAACCTGATTGTTATAGGCTTCGGGTCAAGTCGTATAGAAATTATTAAAATATGTGAATACATTTCATATTAAATTAATAGACGGGTGATGGTTACATTGACGTAGCTTGTGGCAGGGTTCAATTGAAGTGGGTGTGAAGATCAATAACTTTAGCCTACCCTGTCGTTAAATTCCGACTTTAAGTTACTTTAATAGTAATGCAGAACCAATTAGCTTTGTTGACTTAACTAGATCTAGGCTAACGCAACCTCCCAGTGACCCTGGCTTTGTGTTTACATCAGCCCCATTGCAATCCGCTGCGCTCTGCTCTCTCTCTGCTCCCTCTGACCCTGGGAGGGCTCTGAACGTCAAAATCGTGTTAGTGGGTCAAGGTAAATATGACCTCCACATGCCATGCTGAGGCCTGGTTTGGTGTTTTTATTCATTATTAAAATTAAAAGAAACAATAGAAATATGTATCTATATGTATTGAAAAATTACGTGTTAATATTAAGATGGAAAGGGGGGCATATACAACATAGCTAACCCAATTCAATCTCCGATCAAAAATGTTTCGGGATTCAAAAACAAGATAAAAAACAAAACTTGTTATTAGCACAGACTATTATATGCCCCATACTTCAGGAGTATAGCTTAATCACGACCGTTCATGCGTATTACATTTTGGATTCACAAGCATTGACTTAAGTCCGTGCGAAAGAGGCCTGTCTTTTTTGTGATTTAATTCACGAACTTTTAAATTACTTTCCGCGAGCAACAACAACAACAACGCCATGGCCCGGTGTTTGTAGAACTCTCGCTACGGCGCGTTTCCCAGGGCGGTTCGATTCTGGGTGGACTCTCCAAAGCCTCTGTCGCCCGTGGTTGAGAGCCTGGAGCAAGGGGATTTGACGGCGGACCACAGCTTTGCGACTCGAGTGTACGGGCACGCAACAGAGTGGGGCACCTTGAAAGGGGCTCCCGTGGTGGAGGGAGGTGTCAGTTTGGCTCTTGGCGGCTCGCTGCAGTCTCCTCCGCCGGGGGGAACGAGCCAAAGGGGCCCCTTTGGAAGAAGACGGATTCGGGAGACGTGCCGTGCGGCCGGTCAAGTTCCAAGGAATATGCGATGGTGGCGGTGATGATGATGATGATGGCAGAAGTGGGCGGTGGTGATGAAGAAGATGGTGTCAATGTTCGTGGTCATGATGCTGACGGTGGTGGTGAGGACATTGATTTTGCCGACAAAATCATGAATGTTGCAGAGTTTGAAAGAAATCGCAGTGGTGAAGTTCGTGACGACGATGATGGTAGTGTTGGTGATGACGAGCTCAGCGACAATAGCCTTCATTCCGGCGAGTGCGACAACGTCAACAATGACCCTGACATTTTTTTCAACGACGACTTCAGCGTCTCTTCCGTCGAAACGCGCAACTCGCCACCCGCCGACGCGCCAGCTCGATCCTTCCCCAAAGCACCCGAGGCCGAGTGCACCTCTGGGCACGGCTCCACCATCGCGTCGGGCAGCAGCGCAACACGACCAACGGGGATGGAGGAGACAAAGGCGGATCTCGGGCACGGGAGAGGGGCCTCTCGTGGGGATTTCAAAGGCCGTGCCCGCGGGCCCGTGACCCAAGAGCTCGCGCCGCCGAGTCGGTCGGGCCGGCAGGCGGCGAGGAACCGGGGGAGAGCAGCAGTTTATTGGAGCTCTCCTCCGCAGAGACCCCGAGGCTTGGCGAGGAGGCGGAGCAAGAAATCGCCGGGAGCGGTGAGAAAATGAATCGAATCTTTTGATAGACACGCCACACACGACTGGATGAGCGCCTCTCGGCGCCGCGCGGTGCGTGGGGGTTGTTTGACCATACTTCACCGCACTGGTCAGTGCGGGGTAACAGGTCCTTGCAGGGTGGGCTGGTAGGAACATTGGAATTTTGCGCAATTTTATGACATTGTTACGTAAAATTGTGCAAATTGAGAGCGTCTTCCCACTTTTTTGCCCTCAAAATCGTTGAGGGTTCTTCGGACAAATTAACCTCTGTAGAGGAATGGAATGGTGAAATCCTTATTGACTGAAATCTGCTCATTTTGGAGCAATGTATCATAAAATTGTTAAGGGCTGGGCCGAAAAATGACAACAATTGCATTTAAAAAAAATGAGGATTTGTTTCCCGGTATACGGTAGTATGGGGCTTTAGACTCCGGATTATTAGCATTTCTGCTCGAAATCGAAACATGACCGGCTTATGGCCTTATACCTGTAAATTTGTGTTGAATATGTCATGACAAAACTGAGAGACAAGGCTTCGAGAGTCTTCGATAGTTCATTATTCCACTATGAAATACTATCTTGGATCACTAAACTACGATTGAGGTGGTGGTTGCATGTTGGATGGGGTTGGCGCAGTTGCGGCGCCTGCTGGGATTGGCTTTGGGTCGATGGCCTCTGCGATTTTGTCTCCGATTTTGTAAAGGGTTCCAGCAACAAATGCGGCCTCTGTTTCAGCAAGCAGCTTTTCAACGGTGGCATCCAAAAATCCGTCGGTGTCTTCGAAGTCGTTGTTGCTCATGGTGTTCATGTCTTGTACCGAGAAAAACTCAAAGTGCCGAATCCACAAGTGTGAGCACATTGTTGTGAAAGGAACTAAGTATACAGAAAAAATCCATTTGTAAAATATACAACACGGGATATTTCCTCTGCCTTTTGCAATAAAATGCACAAAGTGGTCGTCCATTTTATCCAATTTTATTCACTAAATGTTCAAGGGGGCGTCCATTTTATTCAATGTTATTAGCTGAAAATGTACCAAAGCTGTCTATTTACTCGAAGAATATTTGGCTCGGTTCCATGTAGATTTATTTGTCACCAGGAAAATAAACAAAATTTGAGTCAATAAGAATAGAATAGCCAAATCGTGAGCTATTTCTGGTAGTCTGTACTTCGTATGCCTTTTGGAATGAAATGAACAAAGGAGTCGTCTATTTTATCCTATTTTATTCACTAAAATGCACTGAATTGAATTGAGCTTACTTTTGACATCAATTGAATTGCGTTTGCTATAGACGTAATTTTTTTATTGAAATACATTTTAATTGAAATAAATTTTAAGATACAATGGCATGAAGAGGCTCAAATTTGCCCTTGAAATTAATACCCCTTAACATTTGGGTTTGATATTATTTTGTTTGATAATAATATCTGGATTTGTGCACACAATACAAAATAATGAACCCGTCACATTTAATAGATGACAGCTCGGGTCTCTTCAAGCTCTCACGGACTCTTGTAGGAATATTTCGCCCTGTCAGCGCGGATGATGGGTGTTCCGCAAGCTGCTGGCAGGATGAATGTGGGAAGGGCTTGCACTGTGGAATTCGGGACTGAGAAAGGCGTCAGTGAATTTGCCACAGCCCCAAAAGCGAAGTTCGCAAGTGAGATAATGTGACTTCCAAATGTTGGGTGCAATAAGACATATCAAGTCTCTGCGCTGTCTTTTGCTGATTTGACACCCAACAGCACGAGATTTGACTTCGTTGAAGTATTGTGACACCCAACAGCACGAGATTTCACTTCTTATGAAAGGGAACGGACGGACGGACGCATTAATCTATTGCAGGCTGGTACACTCAGTTACAACTTCGTTCCTACCAGTAAAAGGTGGGCAGCATATACGTGGATGCATTGAAGTACAGAACGATTGTTTACGTAGCCCCGCAGCAGCCTATAGCACCTGTTTGTGCGTAGTAGTGGTCGCCCATACAAGCCCTATCCAGATTGAACCCTGCTTAGCTCCCTGATCTGATGGGATTGGACTCGTATTCTTCATCAGCTGCATTGACGATTGAGCCTCGCCATCAATAGGTCATCCCTAACAGTTCATCATACTCATCCTCGAAATTATGTTTTTCCATAACGCTTGTTTACCCAATAATCAATTTTTTTCAGGCCAGTCCTACCACGTTTTTGCAGTCTGTGGGGGTGATGATTGCCATGATTCCAATCGCGGGTACTTTTTTTACGTCACAAATTTGGAGAAAAACGTCGGCACGCACAATGGCTTCATGCTTGCGAATGACGCCACGGGGATCTTGGATGCGAAGCAGACTGCGTGTTTAAAAATGCATTCTAATCTATTGTAGTTGATACTCCAGAGGTGTATAATTATCGGGACGTCCGCAGGAATCGAAACGTAAATCCTCTGCAACGTGGAGCGGACGCGGAATCGCCGCCGATTATCATCATGGCACACACACACACGCGCGATCATACGCTTTGATTTTTTTTTAGGGAAAGGGGTTGGTGGATCACGCCGATTTTTCCAGTCCTAAATCGGCTCGACTCCCGAGGATGCAAGGAGATGCCTGTGCAGATACAGAAAAAACCCCACACGTTATCCTCGTGTTACGCGTTGTTTTCTCCCAGTATTCCTTTCACGTGAAGCCAAACTTCATGCGATTTGCAAAACGTCCCAACGCACCAGAACCCTCCTGACAAGTAATCTCGAGACTGAATGTGACTTTCCTGCGTAATTAGCATTATTTGTCACGTGGCCATTAAATGTGGTGTAATTTTACGTTTTTAAAGTCCAAGTTGTGTCACTTCAGGTGAGCTACCAGCAGAGGGCAGTGTGCAGAAAAAGGATTTGAATCATGTACACGGAGCTTTGTGAGTAGCGTGTTTACCTCCCGCTTGGGTGGCTTTTCTCATGGTCCATGTGACACAAATATGGTCAAGAGCCACGGCCCATTGGAGGCGAACCTTACTGACAAAATTCCATCTTGCGTCTCTCGACCATACTAATAAAAAAGCACACTTGAGTCCATCAACCTATCTACCTTTTTGGATGAATGCTATCCACGCAGGAGCATCAGCAGCCATGATCAATTTACGACTTGATGAAGGCCTCCCCAAGCCATTACAGGTCCGCGAGCGATGTTCAATGTAACAACGCATAGAGCCACGTGCGCACGAGCCGATGTAATCGCTCCATCTGCGCGATTGAAGTTCTCTTTTGAGATGTTCCTCTTCTTTGGCTGTAACTCCTTAATTGATCTCGACCATCGGTAATTCAAATATTATTACTGCAATTACAAAGTGGAATGACCTTCCCGCAGGGAGCGCCCGTGGATGATCCGTGGACCGAGTGGGTGTGCGTGCAGATCGAGTCGGCCGTGGAACACGAGCTGGTGGAGGAAGGAGGTCACGTCCCAGACCCAATCTTCATGCTCTAGGCCAGTGTTTTTCTCTAATTTTCAGAGGTGGGGGGGGGGCTACTTTCGCCAATAACACATCAGTGTGATGGTCGCCACGTATTTAAAATTATTGTGATTTGACAGCACGATGAACATTTTTCAAATTTGTATTGTCGGGGGCTGCCCGTTAGGGGCCACACTAAAGGCCATCAGGGGCCACCAGTGGCCCGCGGGACTTGCAATGAAGAACACTGCTCTAGGCAATCATCGGCACCCTCACCGGTTGCATTCAATAATCGATTATTACGAGGGCTTCTGCACACCGGTATGATTATTTGACCATACTTCACCATTCCGATCAGTGGTTTGCAGGCATGGACCAAACGTGGCGATCATAAAAGTGCAGTAGAACAGTGGATTTTCCTGCATGTAGCCCCAAAGCCTTTAACAAGCTGGTATGACCACCTATTTATCACTATCCAGCTCAAGTCTGCTTGGCTTCCGAGATCGGGTACATTCCGGGTGATTGTCACAGGTGGCATTAATATACATGGTAGATATTTAATTACATTACTGCAAGGTAGACCTTATAAATGCCACATGAGCAGACGGCCATAGTAGGCATACAATAATACGCGAGGTTTTTTACGTAAGTTTTTTCTGTAAACGTAATGACGATCTGTACAAAATCGGAAAGCGTCTTATAATGTCATGTACGTTGATGTGCTCAATTAAAAGCACACCAGGGTACAATATATGTACAATACAACGATGGACTGCAGATTTGGGGCCTGCAATCGAATGAAGTTTCAAACCAGTATTTTTTTTTTATTTTCGCGAACGGCATCTGCAGCATCTGGTTTAAGTACGGCAGCGCTGACGACAATTTCACACATGAGTGGCCACTCTTATCCTTGGTTAGTTTATAACATGGAACACACAAGCCCGAATGACTGCCACCAGAAATGTGCGACCTTGTAAAGTGAGCGGTATATTACAACACAACATCGCGATAGCATGTGCAAAAAAAATACATACTGTTTATACGTATATCACAGCGGAATTGCTTTTTCTCAGGCCAAGCAAATGTGTGGAAGCAGACAAGCGAGCGAATGAATATAGCAGGCGTTACTAAAAAGATCTCCAAAATTCTAAACAAACACAAGTTCCTGGTCCGGTTCAATACAGTACGCAAATTTCGTGATCTGATCCCATCCGTGAACGATGTCATTCCTGACTTACAGTACCCCGGGGTTTACAAATTGAGCTGCACTTGTGATGATTGCTATATCGGGGAGACGACACGACATGTCTCTGACCGAATTCGCGAGCACAAATCAGATTTGAAACACGGCAGAACGAATGATTCTGCCGTAGCTGACCACTGTTACAATGCTGTTGGTGATCACGATATAGTTTTCTCCGATACCAAGGTCCTTTGTAAACCCACGGGTTTTCATCAGAGATTTATCCACGAGGCAATTCAGATTTACAAACACAGACACAATTTCAACCGAGAAGATGGTTTCAAATTAAGCAACCATTGGAAAGATCTTCCTTGGTTCTTTTGGTAAAGTCACGTAGAATGAGAATAAAATAATAAATTGATAAAATAAAATAACACAATAATATAATAATATTCTCTCTCTTTGTGAGAATATTATTGTGTTATTTTATTTAATCAATTTATTATTTTATTCTCATTCTACGTGACTTTACCGAAAGAACCAAAGAAGATGAATCATTGCAGTCACGAAAGCTTTAAATCGAAACATTGGAAAGATGTTCTAAATCATACCAAACATTAAACTAATTTTCAATGGTATTTATCCAAATAGTGATATACCGAACTTTCACAGAAGCTTATTTCACTTCACACCTACATTTGTAAACTCCCCCCCCCCCCCCGTGCCGGTCCTCTACGTTCCACTTCACACCCCCTCCCCCCCTCCGTGCCGGTCCTCTTGTGCTTTACGGTCATTTTATGCTAATTCCTTTGTCAAAGCGTTTGGTTTCCTCCCACACAGCTTAAAAGGACGCGACCTGGGCTGGACTGTCTTCGCTCCAACGCTGTCCTCGTGACAGTACGGTCCCCTTCACCTAATGAAGGCCACTTGTGTTGTGGCCGAAACATCGTGATTTTTGTTATTTTATTTTTTTACCTACGTGACTTTACCCAATAGAACCAAAGAGTACAGCTTTATCCTATTAGTGGTTTTATGCCGCGCGAGTATCCCGCTAACTACTAGTGTCTGTGCGAGTCAGCAGGCCCTCCAAACCTATTCCTCGAGGAGTCCAGATTCAGCTTATCCTGCATATAGCTCCGTTTTCTACCCTCTATTCAATAGCCCAAACTTACCTCTCCTCTACTTACGATTCCTTCCACTCTGCTGCGCTGAACGCTGTAGAAAGGCGATACTGTGAGTCGTCTCCGGAGAGGGTTGAGTCTAGCTGCGCTGGGCTCGTCGCACGGAGATAGATAAGTCACTGCGTGTGAAGAGATAGACGAGTCAATGTGTGTGAGGGAGATAGAGAGAGAACCACTGTGTGTGCGGGGAGTGAAGAAGAGACTGTGTGGGGAGACAAGGAGTATGAGCGGACGGTGCTGAGGGGAATTCGAGTGTTTGAGTTGGCGGAGCGCGGAGAGGAGAAATTATAGTGTGTGTGTGTGAAATTATATATAGTGTGTGTGTGAAATGAGATATATAGTGTGTGTAATGAGATATATATAGTGTGTGTGTGTAATGAGATATATATAGTGTGTGTGTGTAATGATATATATAGTGTGTGTGTGTAATGATATATATATAGTGTGTGTGTAATGAAATATATATAGTGTGTGTGTGTGTGTAATGAAATATATATAGTGTGTGTGTGTGTGTGTAATGAAATATATATAGTGTGTGTGTGTGTGTAATGAAATATATATAGTGTGTGTGTGTAATGAAATATATATAGTGTGTGTGTGTGTAATGAAATATATATATATAGTGTGTGTGTGTGTGTAATGAAATATATATATAGTGTGTGTGTGTGTAATGAAATATATATAGTGTGTGTGTGTGTGTAATGAAATATATATATAGTGTGTGTGTGTAATGAAATATATATAGTGTGTGTGTAATGAAATATATATAGTGTGTGTGTGTAATGAAATATATATATAGTGTGTGTGTAATGAAATATATATAGTGTGTGTGTGTGTGTAATTAAATATATATAGTGTGTGTGTGTGTGTAATGAAATATATATAGTGTGTGTGTGTGTGTAATGAAATATATATATAGTGTGTGTGTGTGTGTAATGAAATATATATATAGTGTGTGTGTGTGTGTAATGAAATATATATATAGTGTGTGTGTGTGTAATGAAATATATATAGTGTGTGTGTGTGTAATGAAATATATATAGTGTGTGTGTAATGAAATATATATAGTGTGTGTGTAATGAAATATATATATAGTGTGTGTGTGTAATGAAATATATATAGTGTGTGTGTGTAATGAAATATATATATAGTGTGTGTGTGTAATGAAATATATATATATAGTGTGTGTGTGTAATGAAATATATATATAGTGTGTGTGTGTGTAATGAAATATATATATAGTGTGTGTGTAATGAAATATATATATAGTGTGTGTGTGTGTGTAATGAAATATATATATAGTGTGTGTGTGTGTGTAATGAAATATATATAGTGTGTGTGTGTAATGAAATATATATATAGTGTGTGTGTGTAATGAAATATATATATAGTGTGTGTGTGTGTAATGAAATATATATATATATAGTGTGTGTGTGTGTAATGAAATATATATATAGTGTGTGTGTGTGTAATGAAATATATATAGTGTGTGTGTGTAATGAAATATATATATAGTGTGTGTGTGTGTGTAATGAAATATATAGTGTGTGTGTGTAATGAAATATATATATAGTGTGTGTGTAATGAAATATATATATAGTCTGTGTGTGTGTAATGAAATATATATAGTGTGTGTGTGTGTAATGAGATATATATTGTGTGTGTGTGTAATGATATATATTGTGTGTGTGTGTAATGATATATATTGTGTGTGTGTGTAATGATATATATATTGTGTGTGTGTGTAATGATATATATATTGTGTGTGTGTGTGTAATGATATATATAGTGTGTGTGTGTGTAATGATATATATATATTGTGTGTGTGTGTGTAATGATATATATTGTGTGTGTGTGTGTAATGATATATATAGTGTGTGTGTGTAATGATATATATAGTGTGTGTGTGTAATGATATATAGTGTGTGTGTGTAATGATATATATATAGTGTGTGTGTGTAATGATATATATAGTGTGTGTGTAATGATATATATAGTGTGTGTGTAATGATATATATATAGTGTGTGTGTGTGTAATGATATATATATAGTGTGTGTGTGTGTAATGATATATATATAGTGTGTGTGTGTGTAATGATATATATAGTGTGTGTGTGTAATGATATATATAGTGTGTGTGTAATGATATATATAGTGTGTGTAATGATATATATAGTGTGTGTGTAATGATAGATATATAGTGTGTGTGTAATGATAGATATATAGTGTGTGTGTGTAATGATAGATATATATAGTGTGTGTGTGTAATGATAGATATATAGTGTGTGTGTGTGTAATGATAGATATATATAGTGTGTGTGTGTGTAATGATAGATATATATAGTGTGTGTGTGTAATGATAGATATATATAGTGTGTGTGTGTGTAATGATAGATATATATTGTGTGTAATGATAGATATATATATAGTGTGTGTGTGTGTAATGATAGATATATATATATAGTGTGTGTGTGTGTGTAATGATAGATATATATAGTGTGTGTGTGTGTAATGATAGATATATATAGTGTGTGTGTGTGTGTAATGATAGATATATATAGTGTGTGTGTGTGTGTGTAATGATAGATATATATATAGTGTGTGTGTGTGTGTGTAATGATAGATATATATATAGTGTGTGTGTGTAATGATAGATATATATAGTGTGTGTGTGTGTGTAATGATAGATATATATAGTGTGTGTGTGTGTAATGATAGATATATATAGTGTGTGTGTGTAATGATAGATATATATATAGTGTGTGTGTGTGTGTAATGATAGATATATATAGTGTGTGTGTGTGTGTAATGATATATATATAGTGTGTGTGTGTGTAAAGATATATATAGTGTGTGTGTAATGATATATATATTGTGTGTGTGTAATGATATATAGTGTGTGTGTGTAATGATATATATAGTGAGTGTGTGTGTGTAATGATATATATAGTGAGTGTGTGTGTGTAATGATATATATAGTGTGTGTGTGTAATGATATATATAGTGTGTGTGTAATGATATATATAGTGTGTGTGTGTAATGATATATATTGTGTGTGTGTAATGATATATATAGTGTGTGTGTGTAATGATATATATAGTGTGTGTGTGTGTAATGATATATATAGTGTGTGTGTGTGTAATGATATATATATAGTGTGTGTGTGTAATGATATATATATAGTGTGTGTGTGTAATGATATATATATAGTGTGTGTGTGTAATGATATATATATAGTGTGTGTGTGTGTAATGATATATATATAGTGTGTGTGTAATGATATATATAGTGTGTGTGTAATGATATATATAGTGTGTGTGTAATGATATATATAGTGTGTGTGTAATGATATATATAGTGTGTGTGTAATGATATATAGTGTGTGTGTAATGATATATATATTGTGTGTGTGTGTAATGATATATATATTGTGTGTGTGTGTGTAATGATATATATATTGTGTGTGTGTGTGTAATGATATATATTGTGTGTGTGTGTGTAATGATATATATATTGTGTGTGTGTGTGTAATGATATATATATTGTGTGTGTGTGTGTAATGATATATATATTGTGTGTGTGTGTGTAATGATATATATTGTGTGTGTGTGTAATGATATATATATTGTGTGTGTGTGTAATGATATATATAGTGTGTGTGTGTGTAATGATATATATATATATAGTGTGTGTGTGTGTAATGATATATATATAGTGTGTGTGTGTGTAATGATATATATAGTGTGTGTGTGTGTGTAATGATATATATATAGTGTGTGTGTGTGTAATGATATATATATAGTGTGTGTGTGTGTAATGATATATATATAGTGTGTGTGTGTGTGTAATGATATATATAGTGTGTGTGTGTAATGATATATATATAATGTGTGTGTGTGTGTAATGATATATATATAGTGTGTGTGTGTAATGATATATATATATTGTGTGTGTGTGTAATGATATATATAGTGTGTGTGTGTGTGTGTAATGATATATATAGTGTGTGTGTGTGTAATGATATATATAGTGTGTGTGAATGATATATATAGTGTGTGTGTGTGTAATGATATATATAGTGTGTGTGTGTGTAATGATATATATATAGTGTGTGTGTGTGTGTAATGATATATATATAGTGTGTGTGTGTGTAATGATATATATAGTGTGCGTGTGTAATGATATATATAGTGTGTGTGTTGTGTGGAATGATATATATAGTGTGTGTGTGTGTGGAATGATATATATAGTGTGTGTGTGTGGAATGATATATATAGTGTGTGTGTGTGTGTGGAATGATATATATTGTGTGTGTGTGTGTGGAGGCTGGAGGCCTCCACACACACACACAGGAGGCGGGAATGACGTCAGGGCCGGTGCTGGGCTCGGGAGGCCACGATGGTGGTGTGAGGCCATGGCACTCTGTGACCCCGGCTGGACACGTGACTGGACCCCAGTGGGGGCCGGGGGCCTAGGGGGCACCTTGGAGGGCACGTGGACAGCAGGGGGGCTTCGAGAGGGTTCTCGAAGGGAGGTGTGGCCGGGGCGGGGCCCGGGCACGCCGAGGCCCAAATAAGCAGCCGCCTCACGAGGTTCGAGGCTGCCCGTATCAAGAACGAAGATGCATCGTGAAGATGCCAAGAAGAGTCAAGCATCCAGTCAGTGGACCTGGCAGTAGCCCACCTGGCTGGGTCACGCTAGAGTATTTGAGAAGTATGTGTTAGCTAGAGTAGGTCGGTGGTCACCACCTTATGTGCAGTGTTATATTACTTACCGTTCTAATAAATCAGCGTTGCCTCCCAAGGAGTCGTGTGTGCACCTAATTCGAACCCACTACAAATATATAAGGTAGTACTGTATTTAAAGTCACGTGTCAATCCACTGCTGGATGAGGGTCTCCACACTGCGGGCCGTGAGGTTATTGACCATACTTCACCACGCTAGTCAAGGTGGCGTTGCATAGATGAGTGCAAAGAAAGTACAATTGATTTTGCTGCACTGCCCTCTGCTGCCCACAACAGCAGCCTGGAAAGAGCCAACACTAACAAACATAATACTGTAAAAATATTTTAAAATCACCCCATCACAGAGATGAAAAAAAAACATGACTACATATCACTGTGACCTGTTATATTTACTGTGAATCATCAAATAATAAATTGTTTAAATCCACGCCTATACAGGCCACCATACTTCAATAGTGATTACCGTTGGTAGGGCTATTTTAATACACACAATGGACAGGAAGGACAAGATCAAAGGGCTCTCATAATCCACATGCAGAGTGTACGTTGCCTCATTAATCCCCACACCCCCACTTTGCGCAAGAGCGTAGAAGTGTGGTTACCACATCTACGCCTCTATAAGGAAACAGGTGGACTTCACAAATTTGGTTGTCGCCTGATGAAGCTGGTTGTAATTACTGGCGAAACATCGTACTCAGATTGTCAATGTTGTGGCTTCGCTCTCCATCACACCGATGTGCTGTACTAGTGACCAATTTACATGTTCTGTTTACGTGACAACCCTTACTAGTTGGCTGTGTCGGGTGGTGGCGGGTTTTAACGACACATTTATATATTTAAGCGAACTAACCCAAAATACCTCTATTATGGATGTAATTTATCTTGCATTTTAATTCCATGAGCAAAGTTGCAAATTAAGCAAATATTGTCGAGACGATCATTGGTTGAACTTTGATCAAGTGAGCTGTTCTAATTGTGCACATTTCCATCAATGTTGCTTATAATATTTGGTTATCTGTAATATTTGGTTAGAGGTTATATAAGAGATGGCCTGCCCGCATGTTTGGTGGACAATGGGTGCATGCGGAGATGGTGTGGACTTCGTCTTCATCGGTGGCAGCCCCTTGGGGTTCGAGGATGACACCCATCAGATCTTGAGGTGGCTGAGGAGTCCAATTCACGATCTGCAGATCTTTGAGCTTTGGGGTCACGTGGTCCCAGATAGAAGTGGGAGCCACAATGCTGGGTTAGCTTCCTTTTCTGTTGTTATTTGGCAGCGATTCGGCATCAAGACGTTGGGTCTCAGTGGGCCGTCGCCTGGTGGATGCAGCAGCGCCACCCAAGGTGGGCGGCAGCCTACTCCGTCGAATCTCGAAGCCTGATGTTTCTGTACTTCAGGGAGGACTTTAGGGTGTCCTTGAACTGCTTACTTTGTCCTCCCCTCGTCCGCTGCCCATTAGAGAGCTGGGAGAAAAGGATCTGGTGGGGAAGGCAGTTCTCAGGTACGCGGAAGCAGTGGCCAGTCCATCAGAGTTGTTTTTTTAGAAGTATTGCTTCAATGCTGGTGGTGTCAGCATGGAGGACACTTGCACTTGATCCCCTGGATTTGATGGAGGCAGTGCTGTTGGAAACGCTCAAGCGCAATGACATGGCACCAATACATAGACAACATACCGGCAAGACTTAAAATCCTAGCATACCATCTTTAAAACTATCACATCTACACAAACACCGAGTCTACACAACATGTAGCTTCAGATAATTTCGGTGCAACAAAAAACAGATGGTTACTCATGACAGCCACATGGTAGACTATGTTGGGACAAACAAAACCTTTCCGTTAACGCTCATCAGAATATTTATTTATACAGCAGGAATCCGATGAGCTATAAACCTCTTTTTCACAGATGTCCAGTCGGGGCAGGTGAGAATAATACAACACAACACAAAAACTTGACAGTGAAAAGTATAGCAAATATATACAAATAATACTAAACTATGTTTTATCCTACCAGGTAAAGCATACTGAGCTATGAGCCTCTCATTCAGAAGCAACCTGGCAACAAATGATAGCTTAATAAACTGGTTTATCTTATAGAAATTTATTACAGCAAAATAATCAATAATCTAAACAAATTTCGATTTAAAGCTTTCGTGACTGCAATGATTCATCTTCTTTGGTTCTTTCGGTAAAGTCACGTAGAATGAGAATAAAAGAATAAATTGATAAAATAAAATAACACAATAATATTCTCACGACGTTTCGGCCACAACACAAGCGGCCTTCATCAGGTGAAGGGAGCGAGACTGTCTGGTAGAACAGCGCTGGAGTGAGAGAGCCACGTTCAGATCACGGCTTTTAAGCTGTGTGAGAGGAACAAAGAGCCTTGACGAAGGAATTAGCATAAAATTTAGCATTGAAAAGGCTGAATGATTAGCTTGTGACTGGTCACAGAAATAGCTATGTCAAAAGTTAAAGCATACACATCCGCAGAGGCACCCATTGTTAAAAGGAATTAGCATAGAATTTAGCATTGAAATAGCTAAATTAAGGCATTCGCTTGTAACTGCTACAGAAATAGTTACGTTGAAGTCAGAGCATACACATTCACCGAGGCACTTAGTACAAATCAAAACAGGAGAATTTAGCATTGAAATAACTAGGCGAATTTAGCATTGAAATAACTGGGTGATTTGCTGGTGACTGGTCACAGAAATGACTACACATCTGAGCTATTCACAGTACTATATAGTGAACCAATAAAAATTAAAATATAAATTACCTTCATGTTATCAATAAACTCTATATTCTCCAATCAGCTAAGCTACCAACCATAAGTCGTTATATATCACAATGCTATATGGCGAAAAAATGGGTGGATTCTTACCCTCAAATTTCCGTACCACGGATAGCTACGGGCCCCGTTCAGACGGACGAGTTCGTCCATGGTCGGAACAGAGGAGGGGGAGAGAGACAGCTGCGAAGCCCTAGTATACTCCATGTTGTAAACCATACCATTAACCGTGGTGTGAGAGGTATTAAGAGGCAATGCTGGCGAAAGAGCTGCGGTCTGAAGGTCATCGTAAAATTACAATTAATTAAGAACAGAAATGATTTAACACATCTTTCCAGTGGTTACTAAGCCTGAATCCATCTTCTCGGTTGAAATTGTCTCTGTGCTTGTATATGTGAATGGCCTCATGAACGAATCTCTCATGGTAGCCAGTTGGTTTGCAAAGAACCTCCGTCTTGGAGAAGTCAATGTCATGTGAGCCCACTCATTCTACGTGACTTTACCGAAAGAACCAAAGAAAATCTAAACAAATGTTTGTGAAAGTTATCCCATCATATCAGATGTTTATTAATGTCCTTCCTTTTGAGAAACCTAGACCATTATCGCTCACTAGGTGGGTTAGGATTGAAAACTAGCTACAGGCAGTCCCCGGATTATAGGGATGAAACTACAGTAATTAAAGAAAACGGTACGGGAGGCACAACTATTTCCGGCTATGGGATTTTATCTAGATTTGGGGGAAATTGTTGAGTTTCCGACATACGGAAAATTCAGGTTGCGGATCTTCCTCGGGAACCTAATGCTTCCGTAACCCGGGGATTGCCTGTAAGGAGGGAGCATCTGATATCAGTCTAAATCTCTAAGTCTCCAATGTGTCTGCTAAGGTGCGCGTGTGTGTGTATGCAGTGTGTCTCCGGCTCGTCTTCTTTCTTCCTTGAGTGTCCTTTGTGTAGTCCGAGCACTTCGGAGCTCTCTGTGTGTTCTTGATGCCACCCAGTTTGAAGACTGAGAGTCCTCGATGTCCACTGGGATGGCATTCTACTCTGGTGACCTACACATAGCACACATCATCACCATCACAATTATTCCACTGGCCAACAGGACACCACAGAAAACTGCCTGTCATTGAAACTACCTAGAGAAATGAATTGCACCGAAAATGGCTGATAACTCACGTGGTAACCACCTTCAAAATATAATTGTGGGCCGAGTAAGAGTGCGTACAACACTGTCAGACAACACTGTTTGACTTAGGGTAAATTCTCCAGTTTGAGGTTTTATGGTTTGTGAAAATACATCATGAGTACAACTTACCGCATATAGAAGAGGATGTAGGCCTGGTCTTGAAGAACCTCTGACTTGGCGACTGGCTCCACGTCAGCATCGTCCATTCTGAACCAGCTGCCATTGCTGACCTGAAGGAAAAAATACATGTACACTTAATTACGATCATTACCCAATTGCACCTGACTCATTTAAAAGCCAGCCATAGTGACAGATCATGAAAGTGGAATATTATATGGAAGTTAACACGTGTACTCATATGCTTCGTGTGTGTGTGTGTGTATGTATTATCATAGAGGGAAACAGTAGCGTAGCGGTTAGCACATTGCACTACGAACCCGGCAACCAGAGGTCAATTCCCGCTTACGACGTAACACCAGTGACGATTATCTCAACTGGTCGTGGGCCTCGTTCCCTCGGTCCACTCAGCCTCAAATGAACACATGGTGCAATATGTAAAAATTACCACTCAGGGGACAAAGGCGGCCGGGTGTAGTGCTGGCCACCCACCCCCGCGTGTGTCATTCTGGCTTTGACAGGTGCTCATGAACAGCACTTGCCCCAACAGTCGGGTAAGGCTATATGGGGGATATTTGTTTTTTTGTTTATCATGCAGAACATCACCTTGTTGTACGAGTAGTAGTGGCCGCTATTGGTGGTGGTCCCGTGGTGCACAATCACCGAGTAGAGTGAATAAAGTTGCGACTCTTGCACAACCTGACTAGACATGAACGGCCGTATGTCGAGTTTTTCAGGGAAGAGGAACTCCTACAAGGGATGAGGGAGGAGACAGTGATGGGCCAAGCATTAAAAGAGAGGAAAATAGGGAGCTGGCTAAGCAGGGGCAGAAGAAGGGAGCAAATTAACGTATTGGCGGTACACTGGTGCACCGTATATATAAAAAACTAAAATCACATTTTTCACGATGATATATTTTCCAGCTATTCCCAACCCATTTCAGGAAATTTTGTGGGGCTGCGTCAAAATAATTTATCGTGATCTCAAAGCAGTCGGAAGATGAGTGTCGGTTCACATTTTGATGTTCTACTGTTTTATGAGGACCGGTGTGTCATGCTGCACCGGTGTACCGCCAATACGTCCAAATGACAAAAAACGTTGAATACAAAATATATCTGAATATCAGTTTGCATTCTGTGCAGGAAGTAAAATTCACCCTGTCGATTTTGTGCCCAAACTCATCGTATCGCTTAATGGTGACGATAAGCACATTGGGCACCACGTGCAGGCTCACTCGCTTTGTTGATTTCCCCACGCGTGAGCACCTGTTCGCCAGACAATAGCAACGTTAGTTTACGGACGAGGTGCGTGTTTCATCACACACTGTATAAATGGGGATATACACGAACGTTTAAAGGTGCACGATGGAAGATTGCATACTCACATTCCACATCTGTATTCTGAAAGATTCTCGGTCTTTGTGAATTCATACAAAGCCTTCACCAGATCCAGGGATTTCTGTCAAAAGCCAAGAAAGCACAATCATGGAAAATTATTACTTTGAATAGAAATTCAGAAAATAATGAGCTAAGTGGCTCTCTGCAGTCAACTGGTTGTGGTACATAAATATAATGAATGACAAAAAAATCGACATCAGGCTGCAGCCTTCCCAATTCTTACGTTGATATTAAGAGAGATGTCAAGGCAAGAGTCCAACGTGTCTGAGATGCTGAAGCACTGCGTGCACTCAACTGTGAAAACACATAATATGAAAACATACAATATTACTGCTGCACATTGCATAATCATCAAAAGTATTCACACGTTAACTGGCTAATATGAAAATGTTCAAATACCACCAACCCAGATGCGACTATAATTGTTATTTAAAAACATATTTGGTGAAAGCAGCAATGGCTACTAAATACATTTATTGTTGATACTGTGTTGGCAGTGGTGCCCTAACATAAATCACAGGTACTCAACACATTCGTCAATAGCACTGCCTTACAAGGAAAAATATGCAATTGGTGACATTTTAAGGAGTGATCTTTATTCATAGCACAGAAGCCAGAAACATAGGGTGGGCTACGAGTTGGATACTGCACTGTACACCACGTGGCCTGATGAGAAATTACATTTGGCGTACAGAAACCTTTGATAAACTCTTGCGTAATAAGCATGTGAAATCTATTTCCGTATTCGGCATCTTTTCTCACTTGTGTAGTCAATGATGATCGGGATGGTCTGCTAAAATTGTCACATGAATGATGACATAAACTAATTTGTATTCAATGTTAAAGTTTAAAATGTTGCTGGCAGATTGCATGTTGGGTAGCCTCGTCGCAGCGTGGTCAAAGAAATAAGCATTAGCACAATCCAGTTAATGATGTTCGTATATTGTATTATATTTTTATTATTTTATAGTTTCCCTTCTACGTGGTGACTTCACCGAAAGAACCAAGAATATGAATCCCTGCAGTCACGAAAGCTTTAAATCAAAAGATGTTCGTATAGTTGATGCAACCCCTTTTAACCTAGAGAACTCCACAGGAATGGGAGTAGAGTGAATGATATAACTTGTAAACAATGAAAGAGAAACGGGAAAGGGAATGCATATTTTGTGCATGTGTGCTTATGTCCTTGTGTACGTGTTTTTTTTTACATCTACAGAGAATATAAGGTTGCATGCGAGAGCTTGCATAGCCCAGTATGGATTGTGAAATTGGGTGAAATCACTACTTAAAGGGTGAATGTTTCCAGAAGGGGCACAGGTACCTACCTCTCGATTTCAGGTACCCCCTGAAGATCTGGTGGATCAATGTTGGGGTCTCCATGTCAATATTCAGCCTGGAAAAACACGCAATGAAACACACAGACAGCTACTCCAGAGGCAATGTCTTTACGAGATGAACACTCGGGAGAGTTACATGTTTTTCCCTACTAGTATTAACTCGCTGAAGTGGCAATGTCTTAACTACCTCGCCAGCTATACAGGTCATGGGTTTGATCCCAATGCTGACGCCTGTAAATTTGCAGTTTGCATTCTCTCCCTGTGGTTGCGTGTATTTTTTTTTTATACGAGCCCACCGATTTTTCCCTCCATATTTAGAAACATGCATTTAGTGTATTTGTTAAATAATAATTAAAATAAAGTGAATACAAATATGAATAATAAAATATACAATTAAAAAAACAAAAAACCCACTAATGTAGACTGGTTCTTAATCGGAGTGAGCGTACTGCCAGTCTATAATGTAGACTGTAGCCTGGTTTTTAAGCTTGGTGAGCGTATTGGCAGTCAATAATGTAGACTGTAGCCTGGTTATCCTGAGAACATATTTTTTTCTGAACAATCCAGGCATCCATGTGCTGGTATTGTGCAACTATTTATGGAGTTTGCTGGGGCATGCAGTACTTACTGGCTTTGGTTGAAGAGGCAGGATTGGTGCAGCGTATCTATCACGTAACTCAGAAAGACATGCGCATCTTCCTGCCTGCCAAAACACAGGTCCTCGCCGATGTCTGTGTGGAAATGGACAGAGGTCACAGATGATGTGGTCACACAGTTGCTGGCAAAGTATATAGCTTATGAAGTCCCTCATCAACTAAATTGGAAGATTTGTGGGTTAATCACAGAACTGGGTATGGCTGGCAGTGTTTAGAACGAGCATCAAGAGAGTAATGCAGGACCGGAAGAACATCCGATGCATTGGAGTTGTAAAATCAGTGCTGACCAAAACGAGTAATTTTCTGTTCGATATTGTATACAAAAACTGATTCAAACTGCCCTTTCAGGAGATCTTGAGATGACCGATGTTTCAACGTCAAAGACACTTGGGAATTGTGCTGGAACTTACTTTTGAAATTGAGAACTATGTCGATGGGATCGATGGCCATGCCCCGATTCATGAAGGTGTTGAAGACGTGTTTCTCCAACAGACACATCATGCAAAACTCAGTCTGTTTGCCTGTGAAGAGGGGCAGGGGTGACACACAGTGAAAATACAAACCAATCGCACAAATTGCCCAGCCGCGCACAGCCAGGTAATCTACACAACACTCGATTGTAGCTCGTCTCGAATGCAAAATATCTTGGGAGAACTCACAGGTCCATGAGTGATCGCTGTAAAGCAAAAAGTTTGCCAGCGGCGCCGTGTACGTGAGGCCCTGCAGGCTGGCATTCACGAAACACGTATTCCCGAGGTTGTTGAGCCCAGCACCCTCATGTAGATCCTCCTGCCACTTGAGAACTAAGTTGTCTGTCGCAGGTGTTGTGAATTCTAAAGATGGAATGCTGTCCTCATCTGCACACATGACATGATGGAAACACATCATTAACGTTCACAGCACTTTTATTATAACTCACAGCACTACTGAAGGGAATGGTTTACAAATTGGGTGTCTTAGCCTGTACCCGTGCTGGCATTTTTTTTGTGGTGCTGTTAGGTAGACACAATCCTCTTCACCAGCTGGCGAGATGCAAATGTATTAAATGTTTTTGAAGTGTTCAGCACTAGTAATCAGAATTGCCTGAAGAGCATCTTCAGCCTGTAAGTTTTACATCGACAGCAATGGCTAGACAACCACAGCAGCGTGACGAGATATCAAAGTGTACGTATGTGTGCACGTTGAACTTCTTTCACACCGTGCGTCGCCATCCATACTAATCGGAGGGACAGGGTCACGCCAGCAAACACTTACCTCCCGCATTAGGTTTGTGCAGCCCAGTCGTGCTGGACTCGGTCACGAAAGACACGGCGGATGGAACGGTGCTGTGTTGGATCTCCAGCCCCTTGTCATCTGCTGCTGACACCGCCGGGGGTGATGTGGATGCCTCATCCTTGACGACGATGCTGGAGATGGTGTCCGCTTCTGCCTGTTGAATACTCTTGGCCTCCTGCTACGGCAGCAGTAAAAGCAGCCTTAAGTCACAGACACGCATCGCCACTACACTGCAGCATTGCTCAAACTGCTAAGTGCGGATTCTTATTTCGAACAACATGGCAAGCCAATCTAATAATGGAGACTCTGCTTTTAGATACCAGGATCTATCTTTGTTTCCAAAGAAGTTGGACAAAAACATACTCTATGTCTAAATTCTCCTTAGTGATATTCTGAAGACGTTACGTTAAAAAGATGCATGTGATATCACTTGAGCGCAAATACAGACCCATATGGACACACATTCCCATACGGGTATACATCCCTTCATACGCCCTCCCCATTCTTGCAGTGCGTGAAATTGGAAATCATGCATATTTTAAATACTCAAATGGCTTAATGTGCTATTCATGCAACGGTTAGCAATCTGGTGTTATCGTACGGAATTTGGTGCCACAATTTCCTGGCATGTCAGTAGAAATACATCCTTCCCACCTTTATTCACCCAGCAGTATAAATAGGGACACCACAGGTAGTCGATGGACAAGCCATGTGTGTTGTGGGGTCAGGTGTGGGTGCTCCCACATTTTCCAAGATGTTTGGTGGGTGTAGAAGGTGAGTTTCCTCTCGTGCAAACCCAACCGCGAGCAATCGTATGATCAAACAATTTCAAGGCTGCACCTTTACGTGTGGACTGGTCTTCTTTGTAAGTTTTGCAACGTAAACTTTAATTTTTTACCTTAATTTTATCAATACTGATCTATACTACAGGTTTTCTTCTTGTTAGATCGTGTAAATATATAAATGTTTCGTTAAACCGGCCACAATCCGACACAGCCAATTTGTAAGGTTTACCACTTAAACAGATCGTGCCAATTCGTTACGAGTACAGCACACCGGTGTGTTGGAGAGCCAAGCCACAACATTTACAATCCGAGTACGACGTTTCGCCGGTAATCTAACCCAAAAGAAAAAAAGAAAGGACAAAACGGTATTATGGATGATTTTGGTCACGAAAGCATACGTGATAATTGAATTTTGCCTAATCACCTACTGTGATTTATCCTCCCTCTTTGCTGCTCCTACAGCCTCCCTTACCTTAGTCAGATGATCTGCATTGCTTTCATCAGATGATGTCTCCTCATCGTCCTTCCCCGCACCTCCGAGCAGCACGTTTGCCTAGGTACGGTGCGAAAGAAGTTCAACATGCATCACGACTTTAAACTGGTGTTGCAGCTTTCAAAAGACTCGAAAGGGGGCTGCCGTTTTTTTCCTCACTTTCTGACTCAAACTGTTGTTGAAGCTTTCAACAACGTGAGCCTGAAATTTTGATTTAAAGCTATCGTGACTGCAGTAACGATAAACTGCCAAATCGTTGCGCGTGGCGCCAACGGGTTTTAAATAAATAAATAAATGGATAAAATTCACCGTTTTTAAATAAATTCATGCAAACCAACACACCTGAAGACGACCGTTTGTGTTATGGTCGAAACGTCGTGATAATTTTTATTGCTTTATATATTTTATTATTTTGTTGTTTCCCTTCAACGTGACTTTACCGAAAGAACTAAGACCGTGAGCCTGCTTTATGTCGGCTTTAGCGTCATACTCTGTGGGAAGATTATCACTTGGCTCAGCGTAGTTTTTAGGTAGTTAGTACGACTTTTAAATTAATGTAGTGCTTCAGGCGTACCCTGTCCATATATATAGGTAAACCAAATGAACCTCTGAATTGATATTTTTCGTTCTCCAAATAACAAAGAAATTGTTATTGAATGTTTCTAGTTATTAGCAGACTCTGTTAGATGTACCCAGTCACCCGCTGTGATTTATCCTCCCTCTTTGTTGCTCCTACAGCCTCCCTTACCTTAGTCAGATGATCTGCATTGCTTTCATCAGATGATGATGTCTCCTCACCGTCCTTCCCCGCATCTCCGATCAGCACGTTTGCCTAGGTACGGTGCGAAAGATGTTCAACATGCATCACGACTTTAAACTGGTGTTGCAGCTTTCAAAAGACTCGAAAGAGGACTGCATCTTTTTTAATCTGATTCAACGAATCTGACTTCTGTCCATCAGATGATGATGATGTCTCCTCACTTTCAGTCTCAAACTGTTGTTGAGGCTTTCAACAACGTGAGCCTGCTTTATGTCGGCTTTAGCGTCACACTCTGTTGTAGTGCTTCAGGCGTACCCTGTCCATATATAGGTAAACCAAATGAACCTCTTAACTGCAATGTTTCGTTCTCCAAATAAAAACGAATTATTGAATGTTTCTAGTTATTAGCACAGACTGTTAGATGTGCCCAGTCACCCGCTGTGAGTCATCTCCCTCTCTGCAGCAGATCTTACTGCCCTTACCTTAGTCAGATCATTTTCCTTGTGTCCAACGATTGATGCCTCCTGACTCGTTGACGTTAAACTGGTGTTGCAGCTCTGAAAAACGCTCTCACTGGAACGGCTGCTCACCAGACTCGAAAGAGGGCTGCCCTTGCGAACCGTAGCAGGACTGCCCAGCGAGGTCCCAGCATAGGTGTCCTCATCATCAGAACTGCTTCGGCAACAGCAGCATAGCTTTTTGAAAAACTTTCTGAATAATTTCTTTACACCTTTCTTCATGGTGGCCATGCCACCAATGTGCCAGAGCACCGAAACTTTCCAAAAAATTTTATCACGAGAACGCCAGAGGGCAAGTGAAGACACCTCTGCTTCCCAAGAAATCCGAAGAGCCTGTAGGATGTGACGTCACACGCCGGACTGCAGTGACGTTACAATACGACACCTTATGAGGAGTGTCACTTGACGTCACGCGCCGGACTGCAGTGACGTTTCAATAAGACACCTTATGACAAGTGTCACATGACGTCACAGACTCCCGACTACACCGACGCCACACAACTGCATTTTTAATCTTAGTTCTTTCGGTAAAGTCACGTAGAAGGGAAACAATAAAATTCTCACGACGTTTCCACTGCAACACAAGCAATCATCATCAGGTGTGAAAACCACAACAAGAAAATTTGATGATGATTGCTTGTGTTGCAGTCGAAACGTCGTGAGAATTTTATTGTTTTATATATATTTATTATTTTATTGTTTCCCTTCTACGTGACTTTACCGAAAGAACCAAGAATATTAATCCCTGCAGCCACGAAAGCTTTAAATCAAAATTTTACTGCATTTTCTTGTTGTGCTTTTCACACCTAATGTTGATTACTTGTGTTGCAGTCGAAACGTCGTGAGAATTTTATTGCTATATATTTTTATTATTTTATTGTTTCCCTTCTACGTGACTTTACCGAAAGAACCAAGAATATGAATCCCTGCATAGTCACGAAAGCTTTCAATCAAAATTTAACTGCATTTGTTGCTCAAATAGCTTTCCTTGGTGCTAATTAACAGAGCTATTGCTTGCCTGCATTAGAAGCGTAACATCACACACAGCCCACTGTATGCGTTAGGTTTCACTTAGCATTAAACACCAGAATCCACTCTAGCAAGAATTCCATCCTGGCATGGAGGACACCTTGCGTTACATTACAGGTTTCCCAAAATTCCACTTTTATTAATTTACTCCCAATTCAAATTGTTCTGCACTTGTGACATGCTAAGCAACTAACGCTGTCTGATTGGCAACACACCTGCTCAAGCTCTGGGATAACAGGTGTGTGTTGGGCATCAGTGCTTGTCAACTTTGCTCTAATTAGTGTATTTTCTAATATTCAATAACGTATTTAATTACTCATTGAGGTTTAATGAGCTCACCTGTCTCGATTTTTGTCCAATTGTTGCAGATACGAGTCACAACACTTGATTCATGTGCAGTGATATCAATGTGAATTAAAGTGCTCTGTTACCAATAAAGTACAATTTTGACTGGAGAAGATCAATGGGTGGGGTTTGGGAATCTGAGACGGTACAATCACGAATGTTAATCAAATCTACATATATGAGGGCTTAGCCTGCTTCACGTCGGCTTCAGTCGCACAATGTAATTTTTTCAAGTATTCAGCACGGGGTTTAAATTAATGCAGCGCTTCAGGTTGACCCTGCTGAAATGTAGCTGTTGTATATGTGGGTGTGTGAAAATTGATGACAAATAATTAAAATTAAATGAAATTCGAAATTTGCATAATTAATCCAAAATTATGTTAATTCGTGTAATTATGCGTATAACTATGCTAATTAGAGAGGTGATCGTATTAATTTATACGAGTGGTTGTGTTAATGATAGCCTTCATGATAATCAGGTCCCCGCCTCGTTGACGAGGTGGGGTTATCAATCAGGATAACGCAATCAATCGTGTGCAGTTACCCTAGTGTCAATTCGGCCTCGTTGTCTAACTTCGTATTATTGATCAGCATAATACAATGATTCTCGCTTTAACACTCCCCGAGTGTTCATATTTTAGGTCCCATGTTCACATCGTTCGCTTTAGTTTAATGAGTGTGGATTGGTGTGTTTATAGTTTAGGTTCCCGAGTTCATATCTCGTCGCAGGATACAGATCTTATGCAAAAACTTCAGGAAAGAATCACACGACCACTTCTGTATTAATCAATTTATTTTCTAATTAAACCTTAACTATAATATGTATGTGACTCTCAATCTCGGAACTTCAACACGGTATCCACACGGTATCAAGACAGTATCATCAACGACTGTACGATTTCACTTTGATAACACATGGACCCCGCATAAAGCGATTGCTGTTAGTGAGAGAGAGAGAGTCAGAACATGCAAATGCTATGCTACACAAAAGCTTATACATTATAATATGAACGATCATTATGCTTGAAATGGTCAGCACATTATCACAGGCGATTGATTAACATGCAACGGTATTCATATAAAAAGACAATCAAACAGTTATTATTTCCAAAGGCATAAATGTAACAACAGATCCACCGGACAGAATATAAGATTACCGAAATGGCTTAGTGTGAGGGTATGCGGCGGAACGTGTTATCTCACGGGAGATTAATTAATTAATTCGTGAATAAGATTGTATGATCAAAAAATCGGTTTAGCACGATTCCTCCCCGGGAGCGTAGCTCCGTGGCGAAGGTGCCAAGGCTAATTCGTATTGATGGATCGGTTGGTAACTTATGCGATTAGAAGTACAGTCCAAAACAAAATATTGAAGAGGGAAATTATGAATATACTTATAAATGACGGACTGTTATCACACGAACGATGCTTCCACAGCCAGATGGTTCACGGACTTGAGTGTTCGCTTCTGGTTAAGGACCTGTGTATGTTTGAGTGATATGAATTGTTTTGAATAGTCAGTGTTTGGAATTAATTATTTGCGTTGCCATACGCTGAAGTTGGCATCGCTTGTAGGAGAAGTAGCCTCGCTCCCTTTAGAGCGGTGAGGTGTGTAGGAGTGCATCATACGAATCGCGCCCTCCTCCACACAGCAGCCAGCCTCTGTCCACGGGGGAGAGTTGCTTGATCGCTCTCAGTTCCGCTCAGTGGACACCTCTGTCCACTGCTGGATGAGCTGCGCGATCACGCTCGTGCTGGTTCGCTGAAGCAGTTTCTCTCCGCTGTTGGATGAGCTGCATCGGCACGCTCCCTCTCTCTGGGTGGAGAACTCGAACCTGCTCGTTGCTGGTTTGCTGAAAACAGGTTTTTCTCCACTGCTGGATGACTCAAGTCGCACGTGCTCTTGCTCTGGTTTGCAGAAGCTCTTGCTTGGTGCGTCGGTCGCTTTGCAGCTGGACTCAATGTAGAATCAGCAATACTCTGTCTTTCAGCTCTTGGAAATCACACTAGGTGACGCCTCACTACCCTGCGAGTCTTGCCAACGTCAGTGGGTAGCGACGGGGCCACTTTGGCTTCTGCTCGCCGCCCCCTGCTCTGCAGCTCGCCGGCTGGCGACCTGTTGCTCTCGTTCCCGATTGGAACTGCTCCTGAGCCGACCCACTGGTCGAACTCCCCGCGTTCCGACCTCCTCCGAGTCGAACTTCCCGAGTTCCGACCCCCCTGGTCGAACTCTTCCGAGTTGCTCCTCCGAGTCGAACTGTCTCCCGAGAGTCGACCCCCCCCCCCCCCCCCCCGGTCGAACTCTGGTGAGTTGCTCCTCCGAGTCGAACTGTCTCCCGTGAGTCGACCCACTGGTCGAACTCTGGTGAGCCGACCCCCCCCCCCCGGGTCGAACTGAGGTTTCAATGCTCAGGATTCTCTTTTTATGCCCAAAAATCCCTTCACTCGGATCCTGCCCACAAGGCGGGGTTTCTTTCGATTTTTGCTGTGTCAGGATTTGTCCGTATGTATCTGTGTCCGTGTGTGTGTCTGTACGTGTGTCAGTGTGTGTCCTTGTGCATCACCCACGGTATATTCCGTTGTCATACTCCTACCATAAAACCCACAAGTAAAACAATCAAATGTTATAAATTGTCTCGAAGGCACCTCTCTGTCTGGGTGCACAACCTGGAGGGAGGGGCGATATTCCCTCCGACTTTCACCGACGCACAAAGAAATGGTTAAAAAGTTTTAAGTTAACATTTCATTTCATCTGAGTTCCATAGTTATGATTCTGTATTAATCCAAGGTCTGAGTCAGCTTCTCGTTGCGGTGTTTGACTCGTGTTTCCCCAAGCGTATACACACTCCTACCCCGCGCTGCAGGGATACAAAGACGGCCGGGATTTCCCTTTCTCTCCGACCCTGGGTTTAACATCGCCCTTTGCTTATGTTGCAGTTTTGCTGTGCGCTTGCATTTCTTTTCCTCTCTACTCTTACTTTAACCCTGCTTATTATTTGCGTATGGGTGGAGGCTAGATCATTTATGTTGACTTAGGAAAACCTGATTGTTATAGGCTTCGGGTCAAGTCGTATAGAAATTATTAAAATATGTGAATACATTTCATATTAAATTAATAGACGGGTGATGGTTACATTGACGTAGCTTGTGGCAGGGTTCAATTGAAGTGGGTGTGAAGATCAATAACTTTAGCCTACCCTGTCGTTAAATTCCGACTTTAAGTTACTTTAATAGTAATGCAGAACCAATTAGCTTTGTTGACTTAACTAGATCTAGGCTAACGCAACCTCCCAGTGACCCTGGCTTTGTGTTTACGTCAGCCCCATTGCAATCCGCTGCGCTCTGCTCTCTATCTGCTCCCTCTGACCCTGGGAGGGCTCTGAACGTCAAAATCGTGTTAGTGGGTCAAGGTAAATATGACCTCCACATGCCATGCTGAGGCCTGGTTTGGTGTTTTTATTCATTATTAAAATTAAAAGAAACAATAGAAATATGTATCTATATGTATTGAAAAATTACGTGTTAATATTAAGATGGAAAGGGGGGCATATACAACATAGCTAACCCAATTCAATCTCCGATCAAAAATGTTTCGGGATTCAAAAACAAGATAAAAAACAAAACTTGTTATTAGCACAGACTATTATATGCCCCATACTTCAGGAGTATAGCTTAATCACGACCGTTCATGCGTATTACATTTTGGATTCACAAGCATTGACTTAAGTCCGTGCGAAAGAGGCCTGTCTTTTTTGTGATTTAATTCACGAACTTTTAAATTACTTTCCGCGAGCAACAACAACAACAACGCCATGGCCCGGTGTTTGTAGAACTCTCGCTACGGCGCGTTTCCCAGGGCGGTTCGATTCTGGGTGGACTCTCCAAAGCCTCTGTCGCCCGTGGTTGAGAGCCTGGAGCAAGGGGATTTGACGGCGGACCACAGCTTTGCGACTAGAGTGCACGGGCACGCAACAGAGTGGGGCACCTTGAAAGGGGCTCCCGTGGTGGAGGGAGGTGTCAGTTTGGCTCTTGGCGGCTCGCTGCAGTCTCCTCCGCCGGGGGGAACGAGCCAAGGGGGCCCCTTTGGAAGAAGACGGATTCGGGAGACGTGCCGTGCGGCCGGTCAAGTTCCAAGGAATATGCGATGGTGGCGGTGATGATGATGATGGCAGAAGTGGGCGGTGGTGATGAAGAAGATGGTGTCAATGTTCGTGGTCATGATGCTGACGGTGGTGGTGAGGACATTGATTTTGCCGACAAAATCATGAATGTTGCAGAGTTTGAAAGAAATCGCAGTGGTGAAGTTCGTGACGACGATGATGGTAGTGTTGGTGATGACGAGCTCAGCGACAATAGCCTTCATTCCGGCGAGTGCGACAACGTCAACAATGACCCTGACATTTTTTTCAACGACGACTTCAGCGTCTCTTCCGTCGAAACGCGCAACTCGCCACCCGCCGACGCGCCAGCTCGATCCTTCCCCAAAGCACCCGAGGCCGAGTGCACCTCTGGGCACGGCTCCACCATCGCGTCGGGCAGCAGCGCAACACGACCAACGGGGATGGAGGAGACAAAGGCGGATCTCGGGCACGGGAGAGGGGCCTCTCGTGGGGATTTCAAAGGCCGTGCCCGCGGGCCCGTGACCCAAGAGCTCGCGCCGCCGAGTCGGTCGGGCCGGCAGGCGGCGAGGAACCGGGGGAGAGCAGCAGTTTATTGGAGCTCTCCTCCGCAGAGACCCCGAGGCTTGGCGAGGAGGCGGAGCAAGAAATCGCCGGGAGCGGTGAGAAAATGAATCGAATCTTTTGATAGACACGCCACACACGACTGGATGAGCGCCTCTCGGCGCCGCGCGGTGCGTGGGGGTTGTTTGACCATACTTCACCGCACTGGTCAGTGCGGGGTAACAGGTCCTTGCAGGGTGGGCTGGTAGGAACATTGGAATTTTGCGCAATTTTATGACATTGTTACGTAAAATTGTGCAAATTGAGAGCGTCTTCCCACTTTTTTGCCCTCAAAATCGTTGAGGGTTCTTCGGACAAATTAACCTCTGTAGAGGAATGGAATGGTGAAATCCTTATTGACTGAAATCTGCTCATTTTGGAGCAATGTATCATAAAATTGTTAAGGGCTGGGCCGAAAAATGACAACAATTGCATTTAAAAAAAATGAGGATTTGTTTCCCGGTATACGGTAGTATGGGGCTTTAGACTCCGGATTATTAGCATTTCTGCTCGAAATCGAAACATGACCGGCTTATGGCCTTATACCTGTAAATTTGTGTTGAATATGTCATGACAAAACTGAGAGACAAGGCTTCGAGAGTCTTCGATAGTTCATTATTCCACTATGAAATACTATCTTGGATCACTAAACTACGATTGAGGTGGTGGTTGCATGTTGGATGGGGTTGGCGCAGTTGCGGCGCCTGCTGGGATTGGCTTTGGGTCGATGGCCTCTGCGATTTTGTCTCCGATTTTGTAAAGGGTTCCAGCAACAAATGCGGCCTCTGTTTCAGCAAGCAGCTTTTCAACGGTGGCATCCAAAAATCCGTCGGTGTCTTCGAAGTCGTTGTTGCTCATGGTGTTCATGTCTTGTACCGAGAAAAACTCAAAGTGCCGAATCCACAAGTGTGAGCACATTGTTGTGAAAGGAACTAAGTATACAGAAAAAATCCATTTGTAAAATATACAACACGGGATATTTCCTCTGCCTTTTGCAATAAAATGCACAAAGTGGTCGTCCATTTTATCCAATTTTATTCACTAAATGTTCAAGGGGGCGTCCATTTTATTCAATGTTATTAGCTGAAAATGTACCAAAGCTGTCTATTTACTCGAAGAATATTTGGCTCGGTTCCATGTAGATTTATTTGTCACCAGGAAAATAAACAAAATTTGAGTCAATAAGAATAGAATAGCCAAATCGTGAGCTATTTCTGGTAGTCTGTACTTCGTATGCCTTTTGGAATGAAATGAACAAAGGAGTCGTCTATTTTATCCTATTTTATTCACTAAAATGCACTGAATTGAATTGAGCTTACTTTTGACATCAATTGAATTGCGTTTGCTATAGACGTATTTTTTTTTTATTGAAATACATTTTCATTGAAATAAATTTTAAGATACAATGGCATGAAGAGGCTCAAATTTGCCCTTGAAATTAATACCCCTTAACATTTGGGTTTGATATTATTTTGTTTGATAATAATATCTGGATTTGTGCACACAATACAAAATAATGAACCCGTCACATTTAATAGATGACAGCTCGGGTCTCTTCAAGCTCTCACGGACTCTTGTAGGAATATTTCGCCCTGTCAGCGCGGATGATGGGTGTTCCGCAAGCTGCTGGCAGGATGAATGTGGGAAGGGCTTGCACTGTGGAATTCGGGACTGAGAAAGGCGTCAGTGAATTTGCCACAGCCCCAAAAGCGAAGTTCGCAAGTGAGATAATGTGACTTCCAAATGTTGGGTGCAATAAGACATATCAAGTCTCTGCGCTGTCTTTTGCTGATTTGACACCCAACAGCACGAGATTTGACTTCGTTGAAGTATTGTGACACCCAACAGCACGAGATTTCACTTCTTATGAAAGGGAACGGACGGACGGACGCATTAATCTATTGCAGGCTGGTACACTCAGTTACAACTTCGTTCCTACCAGTAAAAGGTGGGCAGCATATACGTGGATGCATTGAAGTACAGAACGATTGTTTACGTAGCCCCGCAGCAGCCTATAGCACCTGTTTGTGCGTAGTAGTGGTCGCCCATACAAGCCCTATCCAGATTGAACCCTGCTTAGCTCCCTGATCTGATGGGATTGGACTCGTATTCTTCATCAGCTGCATTGACGATTGAGCCTCGCCATCAATAGGTCATCCCTAACAGTTCATCATACTCATCCTCGAAATTATGTTTTTCCATAACGCTTGTTTACCCAATAATCAATTTTTTTCAGGCCAGTCCTACCACGTTTTTGCAGTCTGTGGGGGTGATGATTGCCATGATTCCAATCGCGGGTACTTTTTTTACGTCACAAATTTGGAGAAAAACGTCGGCACGCACAATGGCTTCATGCTTGCGAATGACGCCACGGGGATCTTGGATGCGAAGCAGACTGCGTGTTTAAAAATGCATTCTAATCTATTGTAGTTGATACTCCAGAGGTGTATAATTATCGGGACGTCCGCAGGAATCGAAACGTAAATCCTCTGCAACGTGGAGCGGACGCGGAATCGCCGCCGATTATCATCATGGCACACACACACGCGCGATCATACGCTTTGATTTTTTTTTAGGGAAAGGGGTTGGTGGATCACGCCGATTTTTCCAGTCCTAAATCGGCTCGACTCCCGAGGATGCAAGGAGATGCCTGTGCAGATACAGAAAAAACCCCACACGTTATCCTCGTGTTACGCGTTGTTTTCTCCCAGTATTCCTTTCACGTGAAGCCAAACTTCATGCGATTTGCAAAACGTCCCAACGCACCAGAACCCTCCTGACAAGTAATCTCGAGACTGAATGTGACTTTCCTGCGTAATTAGCATTATTTGTCACGTGGCCATTAAATGTGGTGTAATTTTACGTTTTTAAAGTCCAAGTTGTGTCACTTCAGGTGAGCTACCAGCAGAGGGCAGTGTGCAGAAAAAGGATTTGAATCATGTACACGGAGCTTTGTGAGTAGCGTGTTTTACCTCCCGCTTGGGTGGCTTTTCTCATGGTCCATGTGACACAAATATGGTCTAGAGCCACGGCCCATTGGAGGCGAACCTTACTGACAAAATTCCATCTTGCGTCTCTCGACCATACTAATAAAAACACACACTTGAGTCCATCAACCTATCTACCATTTTGTATGAATGCTATCCACGCAGGAGCATCAGTAGCCATGATCAATTTACGACTTGATTAGGGCCTCCCCAAGCCGTTGCAGGACCGCGAGCGATGCTCAATGTAACAACGCATAGAGCCACGTGCGCACGAGCCGATGTAATCGCTCCATCTGCGCGATGGAAGTTCTCTTTTGGCATGTTCCTCTTCTTTGGCTGTAACTCCTTAATTGATCTCCATCATCGGTAATTTAAATATTATTACTGCAATTACAAAGTGGAATGACCTTCCCGCAGGGAGCGCCCGTGGATGATCCGTGGACCGAGTGGGTGTGCGAGCAGATCGAGGCGGCCGTGGAACACGAGCTGGTGGAGGAAGGAGGTCACGTCCCAGACCCAATCTTCATGCTCTAGGCCAGTGTTTTTCTCTAATTTCCAGAGGTGGGGGGGGGGGGGCTACTTTCGCCAATAACACATCAGTGTGATGGTCGCCACGTATTTAAAATTATTGTGATTTTCCAGCACGATGAACATTTTTCAAATTTGTATTGTCGGGGGCTGCCCGTTAGGGGCCACACTAAAGGCCATCAGGGGCCACCAGTGGCCCGCGGGACTTGCAATGAAGAACACTGCTCTAGGCAATCATCGGCACCCTCACCGGTTGCATTCAATAATCGATTTTTACCAGGGCTTCTGCACACCGGTATGATTATCTGACCATACTGCACCATTCCGATCAGTGTGGTTTGAAGGCAGGGACCAAACGTGGGGATCATAAAAGTGCAGTAGAACAGTGGATATTGCTGCATGTAGCCCCAAAGCCTTTAACAAGCTGGTATGACCACCTATTTATCACTATCCAGCTCAAGTCTGCTTGGCTTCCGAGATCGGGTACATTCCGGGTGATTGTCACAGGTGGCATTAATATACATGGTAGATATTTAATTACATTACTGCAAGGTAGACCTTATAAATGCCACGTGAGCAGATGGCCATAGTAGGTATACAATAATACGCGAGTTTTTTTATGTAAGTTTATTCTGTAAATGTAATGACGATCTGTACAAAATCGGAAAGCGTCTTATAATGTCACGTACGTTCATGTACTCAATTAAAAGCACACCAGGGTACAATATATGTACAGTACAACGATGAACTGCAGATTTGGGGCCTGCAATGAAGTTTCAAACTAGTATATTTGTTTTATTTTCGTGAACGGCATCTGCAGCATCTGGTTTAAGTACGGCAGCGCTGGCGACAATTTCACACATGAGTGGCCACTCTTATCCTTGGTTAGTTTATAACATGGAACACACAAGCCCGAATGAGTGCCACCAGAAATGTGCGACCTTGTAAAGTGAGCGGTATATTACAACACAACATCGCGATAGCAAGTGCAAAAAATATATATATACTGTTTATACGTATATCACAGCGAAATTGCTTTTTCTCAGGCCAAGCAAATGTGTGGAAGCAGACAAGTGAGCGAATGAATATAGCAGGCGTTACTAAAAAGATCTCCAAAATTCTAAACAAACACAAGTTCCTGGTCCGGTTCAATACAGTACGCAAATTTCGTGATCTGATCCCATCCGTGAATGATGTCATTCCTGACTTACAGTACCCCGGGGTTTACAAATTGAGCTGCACTTGTGGTGATTGCTATATCGGGGAGACGACACGACATGTCTCTGACCGAATTCGCGAGCACAAATCAGATTTGAAACACGGCAGAACGAATTATTCTGCCGTAGCTGACCACTGTTACAATGCTGTTGGTGATCACGATATAGTTTTCTCCAATGCCAAGGTCCTTTGTAAACCCACGGGTTTTCATCAGAGATTTATCCACGAGGCAATTCAGATTTAAAAACACACACAATTTCACCCGAGAAGATGGTTTCAAATTAAGCAACCATTGGAAAGATCTTCTTTGGTTCTTTCGGTAAAGTCACGTAGAATGAGAATAAAATAATAAATTGATAAAATAAAATAACACAATAATATAATAATATTCTCTCTCTTTGTGAGAATATTATTGCGTTATTTTATTTCATCAATTTATTATTTTATTCTCATTCTACGTGACTTTACCGAAAGAACCAAAGAAGATGAATCATTGCAGTCACGAAAGCTTTAAATCGAAACATTGGAAAGATGTTGTAAATCATACCAAACAATAAACTAATTTTCAATGGTATTTATCCAAATAGTGATATACCAAACTTTCACAGAAGCTTATTTCACTTCACACCTACATTTGTAAACTCCCCCCCCCCCGTGCCGGTCCTCTACGTTCCACTTCACACCCCCTCCCCCCCTCCGTGCCGGTCCTCTTGTGCTTTACGGTCATTTTATGCTAATTCCTTTGTCAAAGCGTTTGGTTTCCTCCCACACAGCTTAAAAGGACGCGACCTGGGCTGGACTGTCTTCACTCCAACGCTGTCCTCGTGACAGTACGGTCCCCTTCACCTGATGAAGGCCACTTGTGTTGTGGCCGAAACATCGTGATTTTTGTTGTTTTATTTTTTTACCTACGTGACTTTACCCAATAGAACCAAAGAGTACAGCTTTATCCTATTGGTGGTTTTATTCCGCGCGAGTATCCCGCTAACTACTAGTGTCTGTGCGAGTCAGCAGGCCCTCCAAACCTATTCCTCGAGGAGTCCAGATTCAGCTTATCCTGCATATAGCTCCGTTTTCTACCCTCTATTCAATAGCCCAAACTTACCTCTCCTCTACTTACGATTCCTTCCACTCTGCTGCGCTGAACGCTGTAGAAAGGCGATACTGTGAGTCGTCTCCGGAGAGGGTTGAGTCTAGCTGCGCTGGGCTCGTCGCACGGAGATAGATAAGTCACTGCGTGTGAAGAGATAGACGAGTCAATGTGTGTGAGGGAGATAGAGAGAGAACCACTGTGTGTGCGGGGAGTGAAGAAGAGACTGTGTGGGGAGACAAGGAGTATGAGCGGACGGTGCTGAGGGGAATTCGAGTGTTCGAGTTGGCGGAGCGCGGAGAGGATAAATTATAGTGTGTGTGTGTGAAATTATATATAGTGTGTGTGAAATTATATATAGTGTGTGTGTGTAATGATATATATAGTGTGTGTAATAATATAGTGTGTGTGTAATGAAATATAGTGTGTGTGTGTGTAATTATATAGTGTGTGTTTGTGTGTAATGATATATATAGTGTGTGTGTAATGATATATAGTGTGTGTGTGTAATGATATATATAGTGTGTATGTGAAATTATATATAGTGTGTGTGTGTAATGATATATAGTGTGTGTGTGTAATGATATATATAGTGTGTGTAATGATATATATATAGTGTGTGTGTGTGAAATTATATATAGTGTGTGTGTGAAATTATATATAGTGTGTGTGTGTAATGATATATAGTGTGTGTGTGTAATGATATTTATAGTGTGTGTGTGTAATGATATTTATAGTGTGTGTGTGTAATGATATTTATAGTGTGTGTGTGTAATGATATATATAGTGTGTGTGTGTAATGATATATATAGTGTGTGTGTGAAATTGTATAGTGTGTGTGTGAAATTATAGTGTGTGTGTGTAATGATATATAGTGTGTGTGTGTGAAATTATAGTGTGTGTGTGTAATTATATATAGTGTGTGTGTGTGAAATTATATATAGTGTGTGTGTATGTGAAATTATAGTGTGTGTGTGTGCGTGCAATGATATATAGTGTGTGTGTAATGATATATAGTGTGTGTGTGAAATTATATATAGTGTGTGTGTGAAATTATAGTGTGTGTGTGTAATGATATATAGTGTATGTGTGTAATGATATATAGTGTGTGTGTGTCTAATGATATAAAGTGTGTGTGTGTCTAATGATATAAAGTGTGTGTGTGTAATGATATAAAGTGTGTGTGTGTAATGATATATAGTGTGTGTGTGTAATGATATAAAGTGTGTGTGTGTAATGATATATAGTGTGTGTGTGTAATGATATATAGTGTGTGTGTGTAATGATATATAGTGTGTGTGTGTAATGATATAAAGTGTGTGTGTGTAATGATATATATAGTGTGTGTGTGTGAAATTGTACAGTGTGTGTGTGTGAAATTATATATAGTGTGTGTGTGTGAAATTATAGTGTGTGTGTGTAATGATATATAGTGTGTGTGTATGAAATTATAGTGTGTGTGTGAAATTATAGTGTGTGTGTGTAATTATATATAGTGTGTGTGAACTTATAGTGTGTGTGTGTGCAATGATATATAGTGTGTGTGTGTAATGATATATAGTGTGTGTGTGAAATTATATATAGTGTGTGTGAAATTATAGTGTGTGTAATGATATATAGTGTGTGTGTAATGATATATAGTGTGTGTGTGTCTAATGATATAAAGTGTGTGTGTGATGATATATAGTGTGTGTGTGTAATGATATATAGTGTGTGTGTGTAATGATATATAGTGTGTGTGTGTAATGATATATAGTGTGTGTGTAATGATATAAAGTGTGTGTGTGTAATGATATATAGTGTGTGTAATGATATATAGTGTGTGTGTGTAATGATATATAGTGTGTGTGTAATGATATATAGTGTGTGTGTGTAATGATATAAAGTGTGTGTGTGTAATGATATAAAGTGTGTGTGTGTAATGATATAAAGTGTGTGTGTGTAATGATATAAAGTGTGTGTGTAATGATATATATAGTGTGTTTGTGTGTGTAATGATATATAGTGTGTGTGTAATGATATATAGTGTGTGTGTGAAATTATATATAGTGTGTGTGTGTAATGATATATAGTGTGTGTGTGTAATGATATATATAGTGTGTGTGTAATGATATATATAGTGTGTGTGTAATGATATATAGTGTGTGTGTGTAATGATATATAGTGTGTGTGTGTAATGATATATAGTGTGTGTGTGTAATGATATATAGTGTGTGTGTAATGATATATAGTGTGTGTGTGTAATGATATATAGTGTGTGTGTGTAATGATATATATAGTGTGTGTGTAATGATATATAGTGTGTGTGTGTAATGATATATATAGTGTGTGTGTGTAATGATATATAGTGTGTGTGTGTAATGATATATATAGTGTGTGTGTGTAATGATATATAGTGTGTGTGTGTAATGATATATATAGTGTGTGTGTAATGATATATATAGTGGGTGTGTGTGTGTAATGATATATAGTGTGTGTGTGTAATGACATATATAGTGTGTGTGTAATGATATATATAGTGTGTGTGTAATGATATATAGTGTGTGTGTGTAATGATATATAGTGTGTGTGTGCGGAACGATGGAAATAAAAGTGACGGTGGAAGAAAGGCGATTGTCGTCCGAGTGAATCCAAGGCACTACACACACATACAAGCATTTGTTAAATTAATCGTTTATAAACATGGGAGGTAGGGGGGAGGGGGCTGGCTTTCATTTCTCTGCCGGAGTCAAAGGCACAGATGTACAAAAATGACACATTAACCACTGCACTGCTTGCGGAAGCACAAAACGCGACTACAAAGCGTGCGGAAGCGGGCTGGTCATGCATGGCCCTTTAGGACCGACGGTGCCGGACAGTGCGCCCATAAGGGGGCTTTTTGCCAGAACGCTGCACACCTGCACCTGCACCGCCTCGGTCTCTTCTCGAGCAGCATGATGTCTTCCGAGGACGGGGTACCAGTCTCCATGGACACAACCGCACCGTTCAGGTCCTGCGCCGGATCACAACGGGCTAAGGTTGACATCTGTGTTCGGCAGGACCCCCCCCCACCGCACCTGCCCTCGTGCTTGCCCAAAGTGCATAATTAATTATTAACTCGCTCGCTCACGCCGTAGAAACACCATTGCAGAAAAAACACCCAACAATAACACATTTCAATTCAGGGGAGCGAGGTGGCTGAGAAGTGAGAGCATGGAACCAGAACTGCCGAAATCCTGGATTTGAATCCAAGCAACCACCCAGATTTAAATTGGGTTTTGGAGTGGAATGAGTTGATGGTCTCAGCTCAGTCACCCATTGAACGCACCCAAATAACATTTAATGTAACACTTAATTTGGCTAAATTCCAGCTTTGAGAATAAAAAATCAGTTTCACTGTCATCATACACAAACCAATCTCGCAGAAAAGTGCACGGATTTTGCACATTCTTTTCCATGTTCTTTGTGATCCAAGTGTTATGCCAGGCAATATGCACAGAATATAATTGTTTTGTAGACACTCATCTCTAGTTCATTATTTTGATCCCTTTTCACCTTCAATAATTGCCCTTGATACACACTTAGATTTCCCAGATGTCTCCCTCTAATATTTCTCCAGTTTAAATAAAAGATTGATCCAGTTTAAACAGCGACTTTGATTCAATGATTATTTCCTCTTGTTCAGTGAACTTTTTTCATGGCTTTTGTTTTGCTCATTTATCTTTCGCCCCACTTTGCAGCCTTCTTTGGTATTTCTTCAATAATTTCCTGTATTACTTTACTTTTGGTTGTTATAATGACGATGTCATTAGGGAATCTGAGATGGCTATTTTTTCTACAATTTATCAAATCTAATTTTCAGAAAATGTGTGAGTGGATTTGTGAATAGCCTTGTTTGACTAACCTTCCACTATGAATTTTGTTACTTCCTTCATCAAAATATCAGTGTAGGTTGTTAATATTTTGTACATTGTTTTTATTTCCAAACATTTCTTATATTTAATGTAGGCCTTGATTCGAGAACTTAAATGAGTATCAATTTTCATTGCGTCAAGTACTTCTTTCAGTCTACAAAGGCCAAGCACAATGGTAAATGATATTCATTAATTTTCAATTTAAAATCTAACATATACATAGGTTTTATAATTTTGCTCCAATATCTGGTCCCGCTTCTTTGATGGTGTCTACAGTTATACCATGGTTTGCTGCTTTGCAAGACCATGAGATATAGCCATGGCTTGGAAAGGCCTTAATTCAGCAGTGGATAGATCGTGTCTGGATGATTGAACAAGGTAGCAACAATGCTTCGCAGAGACAGAATCATAAAACCAGGAAATCGTAACACATGACCCAGCGGGAAGCACATTCGCCACTCGTTACAGAGGTTCACGGTTCGAATCCGTCGGCCGCCCTCGTTATTACTGCGGTGTGCATCAACCATAAAAATAAGTGCCATCGACTTCAGAGTGGACGTAAAAAGAATCCTTGACATTATTCGCAAGAATGTGTGCCGGCATTCAAAGGGGTCAAATTATTACATTTACCAAAAGATTTCTCACTGGGATTATACGTAGCAATCTTCACTTCCTAGTGGGGAAAAGTTGGTTAGACCCTCCTGAAAACAAGTCATGAGACTCCATGAGGTTTCCTTCGGTAATCAGGCCTAGTAAAAAGCCAAATGAAACTCAATGTATAAATAAATAAACACTTTAACTCTTCCAACAAATTATACCTGAGGATTCGATTTGGCACTCTGTGACCCCGGCTGGACACGTGACTGGACCCCAGTGGGGGCCGGGGGCCTAGGGGGCACCTTGGAGGGCACGTGGACAGCAGGGGGGCTTCGAGAGGGTTCTCGAAGGGAGGTGTGGCCGGGGCGGGGCCCGGGCACGCCGAGGCCCATATAAGCAGCCGCCTCACGAGGTTCGAGGCTGCCCGTATCAAGAACGAAGATGCATCGTGAAGATGCCAAGAAGAGTCAAGCATCCAGTCAGTGGACCTGGCAGTAGCCCACCTGGCTGGGTCACGCTAGAGTATTTGAGAAGTATGTGTTAGCTAGAGTAGGTCGGTGGTCACCACCTTATGTGCAGTGTTATATTACTTACCGTTCTAATAAATCAGCGTTGCCTCCCAAGGAGTCGTGTGTGCACCTAATTCGAACCCACTACAAATATATAAGGTAGTACTGTATTTAAAGTCACGTGTCAATCCACTGCTGGATGAGGGTCTCCACACTGCGGGCCGTGAGGTTATTGACCATACTTCACCACGCTAGTCAAGGTGGCGTTGCATAGATGAGTGCAAAGAAAGTACAATTGATTTTGCTGCACTGCCCTCTGCTGCCCACAACAGCAGCCTGGAAAGAGCCAACACTAACAAACATAATACTGTAAAAATATTTTAAAATCACCCCATCACAGAGATGAAAAAAAACATGACTACATATCACTGTGACCTGTTATATTTACTGTGAATCATCAAATAATAAATTGTTTAAATCCACGCCTATACAGGCCACCATACTTCAATAGTGATTACCGTTGGTAGGGCTATTTTAATACACACAATGGACAGGAAGGACAAGATCAAAGGGCTCTCATAATCCACATGCAGAGTGTACGTTGCCTCATTAATCCCCTCACCCCCACTTTGCGCAAGAGCGTAGAAGTGTGGTTACCACATCTACGCCTCTATAAGGAAACAGGTGGACTTCACAAATTTGGTTGTCGCCTGATGAAGCTGGTTGTAATTACTGGCGAAACATCGTACTCAGATTGTCAATGTTGTGGCTTCGCTCTCCATCACACCGATGTGCTGTACTAGTGACCAATTTACATGTTCTGTTTACGTGACAACCCTTACTAGTTGGCTGTGTCGGGTGGTGGCGGGTTTTAACGACACATTTATATATTTAAGCGAACTAACCCAAAATACCTCTATTATGGATGTAATTTATCTTGCATTTTAATTCCATGAGCAAAGTTGCAAATTAAGCAAATATTGTCGAGACGATCATTGGTTGAACTTTGATCAAGTGAGCTGTTCTAATTGTGCACATTTCCATCAATGTTGCTTATAATATTTGGTTATCTGTAATATTTGGTTAGAGGTTATATAAGAGATGGCCTGCCCGCATGTTTGGTGGACAATGGGTGCATGCGGAGATGGTGTGGACTTCGTCTTCATCGGCGGCAGCCCCTTGGGGTTCGAGGATGACACCCATCAGATCTTGAGGTGGCTGAGGAGTCCAATTCACGATCTGCAGATCTTTGAGCTTTGGGGTCACGTGGTCCCAGATAGAAGTGGGAGCCACAATGCTGGGTTAGCTTCCTTTTCTGTTGTTATTTGGCAGCGATTCGGCATCAAGACGTTGGGTCTCAGTGGGCCGTCGCCTGGTGGATGCAGCAGCGCCACCCAAGGTGGGCGGCAGCCTACTCCGTCGAATCTCGAAGCCTGATGTTTCTGTACTTCAGGGAGGACTTTAGGGTGTCCTTGAACTGCTTACTTTGTCCTCCCCTCGTCCGCTGCCCATTAGAGAGCTGGGAGAAAAGGATCTGGTGGGGAAGGCAGTTCTCAGGTACGCGGAAGCAGTGGCCAGTCCATCAGAGTTGTTTTTTTAGAAGTATTGCTTCAATGCTGGTGGTGTCAGCATGGAGGACACTTGCACTTGATCCCCTGGATTTGATGGAGGCAGTGCTGTTGGAAACGCTCAAGCGCAATGACATGGCACCAATACATAGACAACATACCGGCAAGACTTAAAATCCTAGCATACCATCTTTAAAACTATCACATCTACACAAACACCGAGTCTACACAACATGTAGCTTCAGATAATTTCGGTGCAACAAAAAACAGATGGTTACTCATGACAGCCACATGGTAGACTATGTTGGGACAAACAAAACCTTTCCGTTAACGCTCATCAGAATATTTATTTATACAGCAGGAATCCGATGAGCTATAAACCTCTTTTTCACAGATGTCCAGTCGGGGCAGGTGAGAATAATACAACACAACACAAAAACTTGACAGTGAAAAGTATAGCAAATATATACAAATAATACTAAACTATGTTTTATCCTACCAGGTAAAGCATACTGAGCTATGAGCCTCTCATTCAGAAGCAACCTGGCAACAAATGATAGCTTAATAAACTGGTTTATCTTATAGAAATTTATTACAGCAAAATAATCAATAATCTAAACAAATTTCGATTTAAAGCTTTCGTGACTGCAATGATTCATCTTCTTTGGTTCTTTCGGTAAAGTCACGTAGAATGAGAATAAAAGAATAAATTGATAAAATAAAATAACACAATAATATTCTCACGACGTTTCGGCCACAACACAAGCGGCCTTCATCAGGTGAAGGGAGCGAGACTGTCTGGTAGAACAGCGCTGGAGTGAGAGAGCCACGTTCAGATCACGGCTTTTAAGCTGTGTGAGAGGAACAAAGAGCCTTGACGAAGGAATTAGCATAAAATTTAGCATTGAAAAGGCTGAATGATTAGCTTGTGACTGGTCACAGAAATAGCTATGTCAAAAGTTAAAGCATACACATCCGCAGAGGCACCCATTGTTAAAAGGAATTAGCATAGAATTTAGCATTGAAATAGCTAAATTAAGGCATTCGCTTGTAACTGCTACAGAAATAGTTACGTTGAAGTCAGAGCATACACATTCACCGAGGCACTTAGTACAAATCAAAACAGGAGAATTTAGCATTGAAATAACTAGGCGAATTTAGCATTGAAATAACTGGGTGATTTGCTGGTGACTGGTCACAGAAATGACTACACATCTGAGCTATTCACAGTACTATATAGTGAACCAATAAAAATTAAAATATAAATTACCTTCATGTTATCAATAAACTCTATATTCTCCAATCAGCTAAGCTACCAACCATAAGTCGTTATATATCACAATGCTATATGGCGAAAAAATGGGTGGATTCTTACCCTCAAATTTCCGTACCACGGATAGCTACGGGCCCCGTTCAGACGGACGAGTTCGTCCATGGTCGGAACAGAGGAGGGGGAGAGAGACAGCTGCGAAGCCCTAGTATACTCCATGTTGTAAACCATACCATTAACCGTGGTGTGAGAGGTATTAAGAGGCAATGCTGGCGAAAGAGCTGCGGTCTGAAGGTCATCGTAAAATTACAATTAATTAAGAACAGAAATGATTTAACACATCTTTCCAGTGGTTACTAAGCCTGAATCCATCTTCTCGGTTGAAATTGTCTCTGTGCTTGTATATGTGAATGGCCTCATGAACGAATCTCTCATGGTAGCCAGTTGGTTTGCAAAGAACCTCCGTCTTGGAGAAGTCAATGTCATGTGAGCCCACTGAATTGTAACAGTGATCTGCCACGGCCGATTCAACAGCATTAATTGATGAGAACAAACAGTTCTTGTTGAAACCCTCTGCTGCCAGACCACCAAGATTATATGGCCTTCCAAAGATACACAAAGAAGATACACCCCTTCGTCCCATCGTCTCTACTATCAGCTCCCCCACCTACAAACTGGCACGTTTTCTGGCTGATATACTGCGACCTTTCACTGGAAAAACCACCTCTGCGGTACTAAATTCTACTCACCTGGTATCGACAATCAAAGACATTTCCCTGTCCCCAAACGACCTGCTTGTCAGTTTTGATGTGGTGTCCTTGTTCACCAAAGTCCCGGTACCTGACACCATCGCTATCATTGAAGACCTGGTTCATCAAGGACTGCATACTGATGTACCCCCCCTGGTGAGACATTGCTTAACCAACACATACTTCACCTGGAATGGAACTTTCTACAAACAAACTGAGGGCACCCCAATGGGCTCCCCCCTATCTCCGGTTGTAGCCAACGTATTCATGGAAAAATTTGAAACTGACGCCATCCAGACTGCCACTCTACGCCCGACCTTATGGAAGAGGTACGTTGATGACACCTTTGTCATCTGGCCACATGGCCAGCCTGCTCTAGACCAATTCCGCGACCACATCAATTCCATACACCCAGCCATCAGATTTACCATGGAGGTCGAAAAAGATGGCAAACTACCCTTTCTGGATGTCTTAATTAAAAGGAGACATGATGGTTCAATGAGCCACTCTGTCTACAGGAAAGCTACCCATACAGATGCTTACTTGAAACCGGATTCCCACCACCATCCATCCCAGAAGAACTGCCTCATCAAGACTCTATACCATAGAGCCCAATGCATTTCCGACCAGGAACACATTACCAGTGAACTCAAGCACGTACACCAGGCTCTCAGGGCTAATGGCTACTCCGACTACACAATCCGCAAAGCCATCACTCCAGTCATGAAGAAGGATCCTCTTGTGGAGCCACTCAAAACCATCACCTTACCCTACATTGCAGGGGTCACTAAAAAGATCTCCAAAATCCTGAATAAACACAAGATCCAGGTCCGATTCAACACAGTACACAAAATCCGTGATTTAGTTCCATCTGTAAAAGATGCTCTTCCAGACATACAGTACCCGGGCGTTTACAAACTAAAGTGCCTCTGTGGTAGTAGCTACATTGGAGAAACCAAAAGACATATCTCGGACCGCATCCGCGAACATAAAGCAGACTTGAAACACGGTAAGACGAACTCCTCGGCCGTGGCAGATCACTGTTACAATTCAGTGGGCTCACATGACATTGACTTCTCCAAGACGGAGGTTCTTTGCAAACCAACTGGCTACCATGAGAGATTCGTTCATGCGGCCATTCACATATACAAGCACAGAGACAATTTCAACCGAGAAGATGGATTCAGGCTTAGTAACCACTGGAAAGATGTGTTAAATCATTTCTGTTCTTAATTAATTGTAAATTTACGATGACCTTCAGGCCGCAGCTCTTTCGCCAGCATTGCCTCTTAATACCTCTCACACCACGGTTAATGGTATGGTTTACAACATGGAGTATACTAGGGCTTCGCAGCTGTCTCTCTCCCCCTCCTCTGTTCCGACCATGGACGAACTCGTCCCTCTGAACGGGGCCCGTAGCTATCCGTGGTACGGAAATTTGAGGGTAAGAATCCACCCATTTTTTCGCCATATAGCATTGTGATATATAACGACTTATGGTTGGTAGCTTAGCTGATTGGAGAATATAGAGTTTATTGATAACATGAAGGTAATTTATATTTTATTTTTTATTGGTTCACTATATAGTACTGTGAATAGCTCAGATGTGTAGTCATTTCTGTGACCAGTCACCAGCAAATCACCCAGTTATTTCAATGCTAAATTCGCCTAGTTATTTCAATGCTAAATTCTCCTGTTTTGATTTGTACTAAGTGCCTCGGTGAATGTGTATGCTCTGACTTCAACGTAACTATTTCTGTAGCAGTTACAAGCTAATGCCTTAATTTAGCTATTTCAATGCTAAATTCTATGCTAATTCCTTTTAACAATGGGTGCCTCTGCGGATGTGTATGCTTTAACTTTTAACATAGCTATTTCTGTGACCAGTCACAAGCTAATCATTCAGCCTTTTCAATGCTAAATTTTATGCTAATTCCTTCGTCAAGGCTCTTTGTTCCTCTCACACAGCTTAAAAGCCGTGATCTGAACGTGGCTCTCTCACTCCAGCGCTGTTCTACCAGACAGTCTCGCTCCCTTCACCTGATGAAGGCCGCTTGTGTTGTGGCCGAAACGTCGTGAGAATATTATTGTATTATTTTATTTTATCAATTTATTCTTTTATTCTCATTCTACGTGACTTTACCGAAAGAACCAAAGAAAATCTAAACAAATGTTTGTGAAAGTTATCCCATCATATCAGATGTTTATTAATGTCCTTCCTTTTGAGAAACCTAGACCATTATCGCTCACTAGGTGGGTTAGGATTGAAAACTAGCTACAGGCAGTCCCCGGATTATAGGGATGAAACTACAGTAATTAAAGAAAACGGTACGGGAGGCACAACTATTTCCGGCTATGGGATTTTATCTAGATTTGGGGGAAATTGTTGAGTTTCCGACATACGGAAAATTCAGGTTGCGGATCTTCCTCGGGAACCTAATGCTTCCGTAACCCGGGGATTGCCTGTAAGGAGGGAGCATCTGATATCAGTCTAAATCTCTAAGTCTCCAATGTGTCTGCTAAGGTGCGCGTGTGTGTGTATGCAGTGTGTCTCCGGCTCGTCTTCTTTCTTCCTTGAGTGTCCTTTGTGTAGTCCGAGCACTTCGGAGCTCTCTGTGTGTTCTTGATGCCACCCAGTTTGAAGACTGAGAGTCCTCGATGTCCACTGGGATGGCATTCTACTCTGGTGACCTACACATAGCACACATCATCACCATCACAATTATTCCACTGGCCAACAGGACACCACAGAAAACTGCCTGTCATTGAAACTACCTAGAGAAATGAATTGCACCGAAAATGGCTGATAACTCACGTGGTAACCACCTTCAAAATATAATTGTGGGCCGAGTAAGAGTGCGTACAACACTGTCAGACAACACTGTTTGACTTAGGGTAAATTCTCCAGTTTGAGGTTTTATGGTTTGTGAAAATACATCATGAGTACAACTTACCGCATATAGAAGAGGATGTAGGCCTGGTCTTGAAGCACTTCTGACTTGGCGACTGGCTCCACGTCAGCATCGTCCATTCTGAACCAGCTGCCATTGCTGACCTGAAGGAAAAAATACATGTACACTTAATTACGATCATTACCCAATTGCACCTGACTCATTTAAAAGCCAGCCATAGTGACAGATCATGAAAGTGGAATATTATATGGAAGTTAACACGTGTACTCATATGCTTCGTGTGTGTGTGTGTATGTATTATCATAGAGGGAAACAGTAGCGTAGCGGTTAGCACATTGCACTACGAACCCGGCAACCAGAGGTCAATTCCCGCTTACGACGTAACACCAGTGACGATTATCTCAACTGGTCGTGGGCCTCGTTCCCTCGGTCCACTCAGCCTCAAATGAACACATGGTGCAATATGTAAAAATTACCACTCAGGGGACAAAGGCGGCCGGGTGTAGTGCTGGCCACCCACCCCCGCGTGTGTCATTCTGGCTTTGACAGGTGCTCATGAACAGCACTTGCCCCAACAGTCGGGTAAGGCTATATGGGGGATATTTGTTTTTTTGTTTATCATGCAGAACATCACCTTGTTGTACGAGTAGTAGTGGCCGCTATTGGTGGTGGTCCCGTGGTGCACAATCACCGAGTAGAGTGAATAAAGTTGCGACTCTTGCACAACCTGACTAGACATGAACGGCCGTATGTCGAGTTTTTCAGGGAAGAGGAACTCCTACAAGGGATGAGGGAGGAGACAGTGATGGGCCAAGCATTAAAAGAGAGGAAAATAGGGAGCTGGCTAAGCAGGGGCAGAAGAAGGGAGCAAATTAACGTATTGGCGGTACACTGGTGCACCGTATATATAAAAAACTAAAATCACATTTTTCACGATGATATATTTTCCAGCGATTCCCAACCCATTTCAGGAAATTTTGTGGGGCTGCGTCAAAATAATTTATCGTGATCTCAAAGCAGTCGGAAGATGAGTGTCGGTTCACATTTTGATGTTCTACTGTTTTATGAGGACCGGTGTGTCATGCTGCACCGGTGTACCGCCAATACGTCCAAATGACAAAAAACGTTGAATACAAAATATATCTGAATATCAGTTTGCATTCTGTGCAGGAAGTAAAATTCACCCTGTCGATTTTGTGCCCAAACTCATCGTATCGCTTAATGGTGACGATAAGCACATTGGGCACCACGTGCAGGCTCACTCTCTTTGTTGATTTCCCCACGCGTGAGCACCTGTTCGCCAGACAATAGCAACGTTAGTTTACGGACGAGGTGCGTGTTTCATCACACACTGTATAAATGGGGATATACACGAACGTTTAAAGGTGCACGATGGAAGATTGCATACTCACATTCCACATCTGTATTCTGAAAGATTCTCGGTCTTTGTGAATTCATACAAAGCCTTCACCAGATCCAGGGATTTCTGTCAAAAGCCAAGAAAGCACAATCATGGAAAATTATTACTTTGAATAGAAATTCAGAAAATAATGAGCTAAGTGGCTCTCTGCAGTCAACTGGTTGTGGTACATAAATATAATGAATGACAAAAAAATCGACATCAGGCTGCAGCCTTCCCAATTCTTACGTTGATATTAAGAGAGATGTCAAGGCAAGAGTCCAACGTGTCTGAGATGCTGAAGCACTGCGTGCACTCAACTGTGAAAACACATAATATGAAAACATACAATATTACTGCTGCACATTGCATAATCATCAAAAGTATTCACACGTTAACTGCCTAATATCATGAAAATGTTCAAATACCACCAACCCAGATGCGACTATAATTGTTATTTAAAAACATATTTGGTGAAAGCAGCAATGGCTACTAAATACATTTATTGTTGATACTGTGTTGGCAGTGGTGCCCTAACATAAATCACAGGTACTCAACACATTCGTCAATAGCACTGCCTTACAAGGAAAAATATGCAATTGGTGACATTTTAAGGAGTGATCTTTATTCATAGCACAGAAGCCAGACACATAGGGTGGGCTACGAGTTGGATACTGCACTGTACACCACGTGGCCTGATGAGAAATTACATTTGGCGTACAGAAACCTTTGATAAACTCTTGCGTAATAAGCATGTGAAATCTATTTCCGTATTCGGCATCTTTTCTCACTTGTGTAGTCAATGATGATCGGGATGGTCTGCTAAAATTGTCACATGAATGATGACATAAACTAATTTGTATTCAATGTTAAAGTTTAAAATGTTGCTGGCAGATTGCATGTTGGGTAGCCTCGTCGCAGCGTGGTCAAAGAAATAAGCATTAGCACAATCCAGTTAATGATGCTCGTATATTGTATTATATTTTTATTATTTTATAGTTTCCCTTCTACGTGGTGACTTCACCGAAAGAACCAAGAATATGAATCCCTGCAGTCACGAAAGCTTTAAATCAAAAGATGTTCGTATAGTTGATGCAACCCCTTTTAACCTAGAGAACTCCACAGGAATGGGAGTAGAGTGAATGATATAACTTGTAAACAATGAAAGAGAAACGGGAAAGGGAATGCATATTTTGTGCATGTGTGCTTATGTCCTTGTGTACGTGTTTTTTTTACATCTACAGAGAATATAAGGTTGCATGCGAGAGCTTGCATAGCCCAGTATGGATTGTGAAATTGGGTGAAATCACTACTTAAAGGGTGAATGTTTCCAGAAGGGGCACAGGTACCTACCTCTCGATTTCAGGTACCCCCTGAAGATCTGGTGGATCAATGTTGGGGTCTCCATGTCAATATTCAGCCTGGAAAAACACGCAATGAAACACACAGACAGCTACTCCAGAGGCAATGTCTTTACGAGATGAACACTCGGGAGAGTTACATGTTTTTCCCTACTAGTATTAACTCGCTGAAGTGGCAATGTCTTAACTACCTCGCCAGCTATACAGGTCATGGGTTTGATCCCAATGCTGACGCCTGTAAATTTGCAGTTTGCATTCTCTCCCTGTGGTTGCGTGTATTTTTTTTTTATACGAGCCCACCGATTTTTCCCTCCATATTTAGAAACATGCATTTAGTGTATTTGTTAAATAATAATTAAAATAAAGTGAATACAAATATGAATAATAAAATATACAATTAAAAAAACAAAAAACCCACTAATGTAGACTGGTTCTTAATCGGAGTGAGCGTACTGCCAGTCTATAATGTAGACTGTAGCCTGGTTTTTAAGCTTGGTGAGCGTATTGGCAGTCAATAATGTAGACTGTAGCCTGGTTATCCTGAGAACATATTTTTTTCTGAACAATCCAGGCATCCATGTGCTGGTATTGTGCAACTATTTATGGAGTTTGCTGGGGCATGCAGTACTTACTGGCTTTGGTTGAAGAGGCAGGATTGGTGCAGCGTATCTATCACGTAACTCAGAAAGACATGCGCATCTTCCTGCCTGCCAAAACACAGGTCCTCGCCGATGTCTGTGTGGAAATGGACAGAGGTCACAGATGATGTGGTCACACAGTTGCTGGCACAGTATATAGCTTATGAAGTCCCTCATCAACTAAATTGGAAGATTTGTGGGTTAATCACAGAACTGGGTATGGCTGGCAGTGTTTAGAACGAGCATCAAGAGAGTAATGCAGGACCGGAAGAACATCCGATGCATTGGAGTTGTAAAATCAGTGCTGACCAAAACGAGTAATTTTCTGTTCGATATTGTATACAAAAACTGATTCAAACTGCCCTTTCAGGAGATCTTGAGATGACCGATGTTTCAACGTCAAAGACACTTGGGAATTGTGCTGGAACTTACTTTTGAAATTGAGAACTATGTCGATGGGATCGATGGCCATGCCCCGATTCATGAAGGTGTTGAAGACGTGTTTCTCCAACAGACACATCATGCAAAACTCAGTCTGTTTGCCTGTGAAGAGGGGCAGGGGTGACACACAGTGAAAATACAAACCAATCGCACAAATTGCCCAGCCGCGCACAGCCAGGTAATCTACACAACACTCGATTGTAGCTCGTCTCGAATGCAAAATATCTTGGGAGAACTCACAGGTCCATGAGTGATCGCTGTAAAGCAAAAAGTTTGCCAGCGGCGCCGTGTACGTGAGGCCCTGCAGGCTGGCATTCACGAAACACGTATTCCCGAGGTTGTTGAGCCCAGCACCCTCATGTAGATCCTCCTGCCACTTGAGAACTAAGTTGTCTGTCGCAGGTGTTGTGAATTCTAAAGATGGAATGCTGTCCTCATCTGCACACATGACATGATGGAAACACATCATTAACGTTCACAGCACTTTTATTATAACTCACAGCACTACTGAAGGGAATGGTTTACAAATTGGGTGTCTTAGCCTGTACCCGTGCTGGCATTTTTTTTGTGGTGCTGTTAGGTAGACACAATCCTCTTCACCAGCTGGCGAGATGCAAATGTATTAAATGTTTTTGAAGTGTTCAGCACTAGTAATCAGAATTGCCTGAAGAGCATCTTCAGCCTGTAAGTTTTACATCGACAGCAATGGCTAGACAACCACAGCAGCGTGACGAGATATCAAAGTGTACGTATGTGTGCACGTTGAACTTCTTTCACACCATGCGTAGCCATCCATACTAATCGGAGGGACAGGGTCACGCCAGCAAACACTTACCTCCCGCATTAGGTTTGTGCAGCCCAGTCGTGCTGGACTCGGTCACGAAAGACACGGCGGATGGAACGGTGCTGTGTTGGATCTCCAGCCCCTTGTCATCTGCTGCTGACACCGCCGGGGGTGATGTGGATGCCTCATCCTTGACGACGATGCTGGAGATGGTGTCCACTTCTGCCTGTTGAATACTCTTGGCCTCCTGCTACGGCAGCAGTAAAAGCAGCCTTAAGTCACAGACACGCATCGCCACTACACTGCAGCATTGCTCAAACTGCTAAGTGCGGATTCTTATTTCGAACAACATGGCAAGCCAATCTAATAATGGAGACTCTGCTTTTAGATACCAGGATCTATCTTTGTTTCCAAAGAAGTTGGACAAAAACATACTCTGTCTAAATTCTCCTTAGTGATATTCTGAAGACGTTACTTTAAAAAGATGCATGTGATATCACTTGAGCGCAAATACAGACCCATATGGACACACATTCCCATACGGGTATACATCCCTTCATACGCCCTCCCCATTCTTGCAGTGCGTGAAATTGGAAATCATGCATATTTTAAATACTCAAATGGCTTAATGTGCTATTCATGCAACGGTTAGCAATCTGGTGTTATCGTACGGAATTTGGTGCCACAATTTCCTGGCATGTCAGTAGAAATACATCCTTCCCACCTTTATTCACCCAGCAGTATAAATAGGGACACCACAGGTAGTCGATGGACAAGCCATGTGTGTTGTGGGGTCAGGTGTGGGTGCTCCCACATTTTCCAAGATGTTTGGTGGGTGTAGAAGGTGAGTTTCCTCTCGTGCAAACCCAACCGCGAGCAATCGTATGATCAAACAATTTCAAGGCTGCACCTTTACGTGTGGACTGGTCTTATTTGCAAGTTTTGCAACGTAAACTTTAATTTTTTTACCTTAATTTTTATCAATACTGATCTATACTACAGGTTTTCTTCTTGTTAGATCGTGTAAATATATAAATGTTTCGTTAAACCGGCCACAATCCGACACAGCCAATTTGTAAGGTTTACCACTTAAACAGATCGTGCCAATTCGTTACGAGTACAGCACACCGGTGTGTTGGAGAGCCAAGCCACAACATTTACAATCCGAGTACGACGTTTCGCCGGTAATCTAACCCAAAAGAAAAAAAAGAAAGGACAAAACGGTATTATGGATGATTTTGGTCACGAAAGCATACGTGATAATTGAATTTTGCCTAATCACCTACTGTGATTTATCCTCCCTCTTTGCTGCTCCTACAGCCTCCCTTACCTTAGTCAGATGATCTGCATTGCTTTCTTCAGATGATGATGTCTCCTCACCGTCCTTCCCCGCACCTCCGAGCAACACGTTTGCCTAGGTACGGTGCAAAAGAAGTTCAACATGCATCACGACTTTAAACTGGTGTTGCAGCTTTCAAAAGACTCGAAAGGGGGCTGCCGTTTTTTTCCTCACTTTCTGACTCAAACTGTTGAAGCTTTCAACAACGTGAGCCTGAAATTTTGATTTAAAGCTATCGTGACTGCAGTAACGATAAACTGCCAAATCGTTGCGCGTGGCGCCAACGGGGTTTTAAAGAAATAAATAAATGGATAAAATTCACCGTTTTTAAATAAATTCATGCAAACCAACACACCTGAAGACGACCGTTTGTGTTATGGTCGAAACGTGATAATTTTTATTGCTTTATATATATTTTATTATTTTGTTGTTTCCCTTCAACGTGACTTTACCGAAAGAACTAAGACCGTGAGCCTGCTTTATGTCGGCTTTAGCGTCATACTCTGTGGGAAGATTATCACTTGGCTCAGCGTAGTTTTTAGGTAGTTAGTACGACTTTTAAATTAATGTAGTGCTTCAGGCGTACCCTGTCCATATATATAGGTAAACCAAATGAACCTCTGAATTGATATTTTTCGTTCTCCAAATAACAAAGAAATTGTTATTGAATGTTTCTAGTTATTAGCAGACTCTGTTAGATGTACCCAGTCACCCGCTGTGATTTATCCTCCCTCTTTGTTGCTCCTACAGCCTCCCTTACCTTAGTCAGATGATCTGCATTGCTTTCATCAGATGATGATGTCTCCTCACCGTCCTTCCCCGCATCTCCGATCAGCACGTTTGCCTAGGTACGGTGCGAAAGATGTTCAACATGCATCACGACTTTAAACTGGTGTTGCAGCTTTCAAAAGACTCGAAAGAGGACTGCATCTTTTTTAATCTGATTCAACGAATCTGACTTCTGTCCATCAGATGATGATGATGTCTCCTCACTTTCAGTCTCAAACTGTTGTTGAGGCTTTCAACAACGTGAGCCTGCTTTATGTCGGCTTTAGCGTCACACTCTGTTGTAGTGCTTCAGGCGTACCCTGTCCATATATAGGTAAACCAAATGAACCTCTTAACTGCAATGTTTCGTTCTCCAAATAAAAACGAATTATTGAATGTTTCTAGTTATTAGCACAGACTCTGTTAGATGTGCCCAGTCACCCGCTGTGAGTCATCTCCCTCTCTGCAGCAGATCTTACTGCCCTTACCTTAGTCAGATCATTTTCCTTGTGTCCAACGATTGATGCCTCCTGACTCGTTGACGTTAAACTGGTGTTGCAGCTCTGAAAAACGCTCTCACTGGAACGGCTGCTCACCAGACTCGAAAGAGGGCTGCCCTTGCGAACCGTAGCAGGACTGCCCAGCGAGGTCCCAGCATAGGTGTCCTCATCATCAGAACTGCTTCGGCAACAGCAGCATAGCTTTTTGAAAAACGTTCTGAATAATTTCTTTACACCTTTCTTCATGGTGGCCATGCCACCAATGTGCCAGAGCACCGAAACTTTCCAAAAATTTTTATCACGAGAACGCCAGAGGGCAAGTGAAGACACCTCTGCTTCCCAAGAAATCCGAAGAGCCTGTAGGATGTGACGTCACACGCCGGACTGCAGTGACGTTACAATACGACACCTTATGAGGAGTGTCACTTGACGTCACGCGCCGGACTGCAGTGACGTTTCAATAAGACACCTTATGACAAGTGTCACATGACGTCACAGACTCCCGACTACACCGACGCCACACAACTGCATTTTTAATCTTAGTTCTTTCGGTAAAGTCACGTAGAAGGGAAACAATAAAATAATAAAAACATAAAACAATAAAATTCTCACGACGTTTCCACTGCAACACAAGCAATCATCATCAGGTGTGAAAACCACAACAAGAAAATTTGATGATGATTGCTTGTGTTGCAGTCGAAACGTCGTGATAATTTTATTGTTTTATATATATTTATTATTTTATTAATTTATTGTTTCCCTTCTACGTGACTTTACCGAAAGAACCAAGAATATGAATCCCTGCAGCCACGAAAGCTTTAAATCAAAATTTAACTGCATTTTCTTGTTGTGCTTTTCACACCTAATGTTGATTACTTGTGTTGCAGTCGAAACGTCGTGAGAATTTTATTGCTATATATTTTTATTATTTTATTGTTTCCCTTCTACGTGACTTTACCGAAAGAACCAAGAATATGAATCCCTGCATAGTCACGAAAGCTTTAAATCAAAATTTAACTGCATTTGTTGCTCAAATAGCTTTCCTTGGTGCTAATTAACAGAGCTATTGCTTGCCTGCATTAGAAGCGTAACATCACACACAGCCCACTGTATGCGTTAGGTTTCACTTAGCATTAAACACCAGAATCCACTCTAGCAAGAATTCCATCCTGGCATGGAGGACACCTTGCGGTACATTACAGGTTTCCCAAAATTCCACTTTTATTAATTTACTCCCAATTCAAATTGTTCTGCACTTGTGACATGCTAAGCAACTAACGCTGTCTGATTGGCAACACACCTGCTCAAGCTCTGGGATAACAGGTGTGTGTTGGGCATCAGTGCTTGTCAACTTTGCTCTAATTAGTGTATTTTCTAATATTCAATAACGTATTTAATTACTCATTGAGGTTTAATGAGCTCACCTGTCTCGATTTTTGTCCAATTGTTGCAGATACGAGTCACAACACTTGATTCATGTGCAGTGATATCAATGTGAATTAAAGTGCTCTGTTACCAATAAAGTACAATTTTGACTGGAGAAGATCAATGGGTGGGGTTTGGGAATCTGAGACGGTACAATCACGAATGTTAATCAAATCTACATATATGAGGGCTTAGCCTGCTTCACGTCGGCTTCAGTCGCACAATGTAATTTTTTCAAGTATTCAGCACGGGGTTTAAATTAATGCAGCGCTTCAGGTTGACCCTGCTGAAATGTAGCTGTTGTATATGTGGGTGTGTGAAAATTGATGACAAATAATTAAAATTAAATGAAATTCGAAATTTGCATAATTAATAAAAAATTATGTTAATTCGTGTAATTATGCGTATAACTATGCTAATTAGAGAGGTGATCGTATTAATTTATACGAGTGGTTGTGTTAATGATAGCCTTCATGATAATCAGGTCCCCGCCTCGTTGACGAGGTGGGGTTATCAATCAGGATAACGCAATCAATCGTGTGCAGTTACCCTAGTGTCAATTCGGCCTCGTTGTCTAACTTCGTATTATTGATCAGCATAATACAATGATTCTCGCTTTAACACTCCCCGAGTGTTCATATTTTAGGTCCCATGTTCACATCGTTCGCTTTAGTTTAATGAGTGTGGATTGGTGTGTTTATAGTTTAGGTTCCCGAGTTCATATCTCGTCGCAGGATACAGATCTTATGCAAAAACTTCAGGAAAGAATCACACGACCACTTCTGTATTAATCAATTTATTTTCTAATGAAACCTTAACTATAATATGTATGTGACTCTCAATCTCGGAACTTCAACACGGTATCCACACGGTATCAAGACAGTATCATCAACGACTGTACGATTTCACTTTGATAACACATGGACCCCGCATAAAGCGATTGCTGTTAGTGAGAGAGAGAGTCAGAACATGCAAATGCTATGCTACACAAAAGCTTATACATTATAATATGAACGATCATTATGCTTGAAATGGTCAGCACATTATCACAGGCGATTGATTAACATGCACCGGTATTCATATAAAAAGACAATCAAACAGTTATTATTTCCAAAGGCATAAATGTAACAACAGATCCACCGGACAGAATATAAGATTACCGAAATGGCTTAGTGTGAGGGTATGCGGCGGAACGTGTTATCTCACGGGAGATTAATTAATTAATTCGTGAATAAGATTGTATGATCAGAAAATCGGTTTAGCACGATTCCTCCCCGGGAGCGTAGCTCCGTGGCGAAGGTGCCAAGGCTAATACGTATTGATGGATCGGTTGGTAACTTATGCGATTAGAAGTACAGTCCAAAACAAAATATTGAAGAGGGAAATTATGAATATACTTATAAATGACGGACTGTTATCACACGAACGATGCTTCCACAGCCAGATGGTTCACGGACTTGAGTGTTCGCTTCTGGTTAAGGACCTGTGTATGTTTGAGTGATATGAATTGTTTTGAATAGTCAGTGTTTGGAATTAATTCTTTGCGTTGCCATACGCTGAAGTTGGCATCGCTTGTAGGAGAAGTAGCCTCGCTCCCTTTAGAGCGGTGAGGTGTGTAGGAGTGCATCATACGAATCGCCGCCCTCCTCCACGCAGCAGCCAGCCTCTGTCCACGGGGGAGAGTTGCTTGATCGCTCTCAGTTCCGCTCAGTGGACACCTCTCTACTGCTGGATGAGCTGCGCGATCACGCTCGTGCTGGTTCGCTGAAGCAGTTTCTCTCCGCTGTTGGATGAGCTGCATCGGCACGCTCCCTCTCTCTGGGTGGAGAACTCGAACGTGCTCGTTGCTGGTTTGCTGAAAACAGGTTTTTCTCCACTGCTGGATGACTCAAGTCGCACGTGCTCTTGCTCTGGTTTGCAGAAGCTCTTGCTTGGTGCGTCGGTCGCTCTGCAGCTGGACTCAATGTAGAATCAGCAATACTCTGTCTTTCAGCTCTTGGAAATCACACTAGGTGACGCCTCACTACCCTGCGAGTCTTGCCAACGTCAGTGGGTAGCGACGGGGCCACTTTGGCTTCTGCTCGCCGCCCCCTGCTCTGCAGCTCGCCGGCTGGCGACCTGTTGCTCTCGTTCCCGATTGGAACTGCTCCTGAGCCGACCCACTGGTCGAACTCCCCGCGTTCCGACCTCCTCCGAGTCGAACTCCCCGAGTTCCGACGCCCCTGGTCGAACTCTTCCGAGTTGCTCCTCCGAGTCGAACTGTCTCCCGAGAGTCGACCCCCCCCCCCCGGTCGAACTCTGGTGAGTTGCTCCTCCGAGTCAAACTGTCTCCCGAGAGTCGACCCCCCCCCCCGGTCGAACTCTGGTGAGTTGCTCCTCCGAGTCGAACTGTCTCCCGAGAGTCGACCCACTGGTCGAACTCTGGTGAGCCGACCCCCCCCCCGGGTCGAACTGAGGTTTCAATGCTCAGGATTCTCTTTTTATGCCCAAAAATCCCTTCACTCGGATCCTGCCCACAAGGCGGGGTTTCTTTCGATTTTTGCTGTGTCAGGATTTGTCCATATGTATCTGTGTCCGTGTGTGTGTCTGTACGTGTGTCAGTGTGTGTCCTTGTGCATCACCCACGGTATATTCCGTTGTCATACTCCTACCATAAAACCCACAAGTAAAACAATCAAATGTTATAAATTGTCTCGAAGGCGCCTCTCTGTCTGGGTGCACAACCTGGAGGGAGGGGCGATATTCCCTCCGACTTTCACCGACGCACAAAGAAATGGTTAAAAAGTTTTAAGTTAACATTTCATTTCATCTGAGTTCCATAGTTATGATTCTGTATTAATCCAAGGTCTGAGTCAGCTTCTCGTTGCGGTGTTTGACTCGTGTTTCCCCAAGCGTATACACACTCCTACCCCGCGCTGCAGGGATACAAAGACGGCCGGGATTTCCCTTTCTCTCCGACCCTGGGTTTAACATCGCCCTTTGCTTACGTTGCAGTTTTGCTGTGCGCTTGCATTTCTTTTCCTCTCTACTCTTACTTTAACCCTGCTTATTATTTGCGTATGGGTGGAGGCTAGATCATTTATGTTGACTTAGGAAAACCTGATTGTTATAGGCTTCGGGTCAAGTCGTATAGAAATTATTAAAATATGTAAATACATTTCATATTAAATTAATAGACGGGTGATGGTTACATTGACGTAGCTTGTGGCAGGGTTCAATTGAAGTGGGTGTGAAGATCAATAACTTTAGCCTACCCTGTCGTTAAATTCCGACTTTAAGTTACTTTAATAGTAATGCAGAACCAATTAGCTTTTTTGACTTAACTAGATCTAGGCTAACGCAACCTCCCAGTGACCCTGGCTTTGTGTTTACGTCAGCCCCTTTGCAATCCGCTGCGCTCTGCTCTCTCTCTGCTCCCTCTGACCCTGGGAGGGCTCTGAACGTCAAAATCGTGTTAGTGGGTCAAGGTAAATATGACCTCCACATGCCATGCTGAGGCCTGGTTTGGTGTTTTTATTCATTATTAAAATTAAAAGAAACAATAGAAATATGTATCTATATGTATTGGAAAATTACGTGTTAATATTAAGATGGAAAGGGGGGCATATACAACATAGCTAACCAAATACAATCTCCGATCAAAAATGTTTCGGGATTCAAAAACAAGATAAAAAACAAAACTTGTTATTAGCACAGACTATTATATGCCCCATACTTCAGGAGTATAGCTTAATCACGACCGTTCATGCGTATTACATTACATTTTGGATTCACAAGCATTGACTTAAGTTCGTGCAAAAGAGGCCAGTCTTTTTTGTGATTTAATTAACGAACTTTCAAATTACTTTCCGCGAGCAACAACAACAACGCCATGACCCGGTGTTTGTAGAACTCTCGCTACGGCGCGTTTCCCAGGGCGGTTCGATTCTGGGTGGACTCTCCAAAGCCTCTGTCGCCCGTGGTTGAGAGCCTGGAGCAAGGGGATTTGACGGCGGACCACAGCTTTGCGACTCGAGTGCACGGGCACGCAACAGAGTGGGGCACCTTGAAAGGGGCTCCCGTGGTGGAGGGAGGTGTCAGTTTGGCTCTTGGCGGCTCGCTGCAGTTTCCTCCGCCGGGGGAACGAGCCAAAGGGGCCCCTTTGGAAGAAGACGGATTCGGGAGACGTGCCGTGCGGCCGGTCAAGTTCCAAGGAATATGCGATGGTGGCGGTGATGATGATGATGGCAGAAGTGGGCGGTGGTGATGAAGAAGATGGTGTCAATGTTCGTGGTCATGATGCTGACGGTGGTGGTGAGGACATTGATTTTGCCGACAAAATCATGAATGTTGCAGAGTTTGAAAGAAATCGCAGTGGTGAAGTTCGTGACGACGATGATGGTGGTGTTGGTGATGACGAGCTCAGCGACAATAGCCTTCATTCCGGCGAGTGCGACAACGTCAACAATGACCCTGACATTTTTTTCAACGACGACTTCAGCGTCTCTTCCGTCGAAACGCGCAACTCGCCACCCGCCGACGCGCCAGCTCGATCCTTCTCCAAAGCACCCGAGGCCGAGTGCACCTCTGGGCACGGCTCCACCATCGCGTCGCGCAGCAGCGCAACACGACCAACGGGGATGGAGGAGACGAAGGCGGATCTCGGGCACGGGAGAGGGGCCTCTCGTGGGGATTTCAAAGGCCGTGCTCGCGGGCCCGTGACCCAAGAGCTCGCGCCGCCGAGTCGGTCGGGCCGGCAGGCGGCGAGGAACCGGGGGAGAGCAGCAGTTTATTGGAGCTCTCCTCCGCAGAGACCCCGAGGCTTGGCGAGGAGGCGGAGCAAGAAGTCGGCAGGAGCGGTGAGAAAATGAATCGAATCTTTTGATAGACACGCCACACACGACTGGATGAGCGCCTCTCGGCGCCGCGCAGGCCGTGGGGGTTGTTTGACCATACTTCACCGCACTGGTCAGTGCGGGGTAACAGGTCCTTGCAGGGTGGTCTGGTAGGAACATTGGAATTTTGCGCAATTTTATGACATTGTTACGTAAAATTGTGCAAATTGAGAGCGTCTTCCCACTTTTTTGCCCTCAAAATCGTTGAGGGTTCTTCGGACAAATTAACCTCTGTAGAGGAATGGAATGGTGAAATCCTTATTGACTGAAATCTGCTCATTTTGGAGCAATGTATCATAAAATTGTTAAGGGCTGGGCCGAAAAATGACAACAATTGCATTTTTAAAAAATGAGGATTTGTTTCCCGGTATACGGTAGTATGGGGCTTTAGACTCCGGATTATTAGCATTTCTGCTCGAAATCGAAACATGACCGGCTTATGGCCTTATACCTGTAAATTTGTGTTGAATATGTCATGACAAAACTGAGAGACAAGGCTTCGAGAGTCTTCGATAGTTCATTATTCCACTATGAAATACTATCTTGGATCACTAAACTACGATTGAGGTGGTGGTTGCATGTTGGATGGGGTTGGCGCAGTTGCGGCGCCTGCTGGGATTGGCTTTGGGTCGATGGCCTCTGCGATTTTGTCTCCGATTTTGTAAAGGGTTCCAGCAACAAATGCGGCCTCTGTTTCAGCAAGCAGCTTTTCAACGGTGGCATCCAAAAATCCGTCGGTGTCTTCGAAGTCGTTGTTGCTCATGGTGTTCATGTCTTGTACCGAGAAAAACTCAAAGTGCCGAATCCACAAGTGTGAGCACATTGTTGTAAAAGGAACTAAGTATACAGAAAAAATCCATTTGTAAAATATACAACACGGGATATTTCCTCTGCCTTTTGCAATAAAATGCACAAAGTGGTCGTCCATTTTATCCAATTTTATTCACTAAATGTTCAAGGGGGCGTCCATTTTATTCAATGTTATTAGCTGAAAATGTACCAAAGCTGTCTATTTACTCGAAGAATATTTGGCTCGGTTCCATGTAGATTTATTTGTCACCAGGAAAATAAACAAAATTTGAGTCAATAAGAATAGAATAGCCAAATCGTGAGCTATTTCTGGTAGTCTGTACTTCGTATGCCTTTTGGAATGAAATGAACAAAGGAGTCGTCTATTTTATCCTATTTTATTCACTAAAATGCACTGAATTGAATTGAGCTTACTTTTGACATCAATTGAATTGCGTTTGCTATAGACGTATTTTTTTTTAATTGAAATACATTTTCATTGAAATAAATTTTAAGATACAATGGCATGAAGAGGCTCAAATTTGCCCTTGAAATTAATACCCCTTAACATTTGGGTTTGATATTATTTTGTTTGATAATAATATCTGGATTTGTGCACACAATACAAAATAATGAACCCGTCACATTTAATAGATGACAGCTCGGGTCTCTTCAAGCTCTCACGGACTCTTGTAGGAATATTTCGCCCTGTCAGCGCGGATGACGGGTGTTCCGCAAGCTGCTGGCAGGATGAATGTGGGAAGGGCTTGCACTGTGGAATTCGGGACTGAGAAAGGCGTCAGTGAATTTGCCACAGCCCCAAAAGCGAAGTTCGCAAGTGAGATAATGTGACTTCCAAATGTTGGGTGCAATAAGACATATCAAGTCTCTGCGCTGTCTTTTGCTGATTTGACACCCAACAGCACGAGATTTGACTTCGTTGAAGTATTGTGACACCCAACAGCACGAGATTTCACTTCTTATGAAAGGGAACGGACGGACGGACGCATTAATCTATTGCAGGCTGGTACACTCAGTTACAACTTCGTTCCTACCAGTAAAAGGTGGGCAGCATATACGTGGATGCATTGAAGTACAGAACGATTGTTTACGTAGCCCCGCAGCAGCCTATAGCACCTGTTTGTGCGTAGTAGTGGTCGCCCATACAAGCCCTATCCAGATTGAACCCTGCTTAGCTCCCTGATCTGATGGGATTGGACTCGTATTCTTCATCAGCTGCATTGACGATTGAACCTCGCCATCAATAGGTCATCCCTAACAGTTCATCATACTCATCCTCGAAATTATGTTTTTCCATAACGCTTGTTTACCCAATAATCAATTTTTTTCAGGCCAGTCCTACCACGGTTTTGCAGTCTGTGGGGGTGATGATTGCCATGATTCCAATCGCGGGTACTTTTTTTACGTCACAAATTTGGAGAAAAACGTCGGCACGCACAATGGCTTCATGCTTGCGAATGACGCCACGGGGATCTTGGATGCGAAGCAGACTGCGTGTTTAAAAATGCATTCTAATCTATTGTAGTTGATACTCCAGAGGTGTATAATTATCGGGACGTCCGCAGGAATCGAAACGTAAATCCTCTGCAACGTGGAGCGGACGCGGAATCGCCGCCGATTATCATCATGGCACACACACACACGCGATCATACGCTTTGATTTTTTTTTAGGGAAAGGGGTTGGTGGATCACGCCGATTTTTCCAGTCCTAAATCGGCTCGACTCCCGAGGATGCAAGGAGATGCCTGTGCAGATACAGAAAAAACCCACACGTTATCCTCGTGTTACGCGTTGTTTTCTCCCAGTATTCCTTTCACGTGAAGCCAAACTTAATGCGATTTGCAAAACGTCCCAACGCACCAGAACCCTCCTGACAAGTAATCTCGAGACTGAATGTGACTTTCCTGCGTAATTAGCATTATTTGTCACGTGGCCATTAAATGTGGTGTATTTTTACGTTTTTAAAGTCCAAGTTGTGTCACTTCAGGTGAGCTACCAGCAGAGGGCAGTGTGCAGAAAAAGGATTTGAATCATGTACACGGAGCTTTGTGAGTAGCGTGTTTACCTCCCGCTTGGGTGGCTTTTCTCATGGTCCATGTGACACAAATATGGTCAAGAGCCACGGCCCATTGGAGGCGAACCTTACTGACAAAATTCCATCTTGCGTCTCTCGACCATACTAATAAAAAAACACACTTGAGTCCATCAACCTATCTACCTTTTTGGATGAATGCTATCCACGCAGGAGCATCAGCAGCCATGATCAATTTACGACTTGATGAAGGCCTCCCCAAGCCATTACAGGTCCGCGAGCGATGTTCAATGTAACAACGCATAGAGCCACGTGCGCACGAGCCGATGTAATCGCTCCATCTGCGCGATTGAAGTTCTCTTTTGAGATGTTCCTCTTCTTTGGCTGTAACTCCTTAATTGATCTCGACCATCGGTAATTCAAATATTATTACTGCAATTACAAAGTGGAATGACCTTCCCGCAGGGAGCGCCCGTGGATGATCCGTGGACCGAGTGGGTGTGCGTGCAGATCGAGTCGGCCGTGGAACACGAGCTGGTGGAGGAAGGAGGTCACGTCCCAGACCCAATCTTCATGCTCTAGGCCAGTGTTTTTCTCTAATTTTCAGAGGTGGGGGGGGGGGGGGGCTACTTTCGCCAATAACACATCAGTGTGATGGTCGCCACGTATTTAAAATTATTGTGATTTGACAGCACGATGAACATTTTTCAAATTTGTATTGTCGGGGGCTGCCCGTTAGGGGCCACACTAAAGGCCATCAGGGGCCACCAGTGGCCCGCGGGACTTGCAATGAAGAACACTGCTCTAGGCAATCATCGGCACCCTCACCGGTTGCATTCAATAATCGATTATTACGAGGGCTTCTGCACACCGGTATGATTATTTGACCATACTTCACCATTCCGATCAGTGGTTTGCAGGCATGGACCAAACGTGGCGATCATAAAAGTGCAGTAGAACAGTGGATTTTCCTGCATGTAGCCCCAAAGCCTTTAACAAGCTGGTATGACCACCTATTTATCACTATCCAGCTCAAGTCTGCTTGGCTTCCGAGATCGGGTACATTCCGGGTGATTGTCACAGGTGGCATTAATATACATGGTAGATATTTAATTACATTACTGCAAGGTAGACCTTATAAATGCCACATGAGCAGACGGCCATAGTAGACATACAATAATACGCGAGGTTTTTTACGTAAGTTTTTTCTGTAAACGTAATGACGATCTGTACAAAATCGGAAAGCGTCTTATAATGTCATGTACGTTGATGTGCTAAATTAAAAGCACACCAGGGTACAATATATGTACAGTACAACGATGGACTGCAGATTTGGGGCCTGCAATCGAATGAAGTTTCAAACCAGTATTTTTTTTTATTTTCGCGAACGGCATCTGCAGCATCTGGTTTAAGTACGGCAGCGCTGACGACAATTTCACACATGAGTGGCCACTCTTATCCTTGGTTAGTTTATAACATGGAACACACAAGCCCGAATGACTGCCACCAGAAATGTGCGACCTTGTAAAGTGAGCGGTATATTACAACACAACATCGCGATAGCATGTGCAAAAAAAATACATACTGTTTATACGTATATCACAGCGGAATTGCTTTTTCTCAGGCCAAGCAAATGTGTGGAAGCAGACAAGCGAGCGAATGAATATAGCAGGCGTTACTAAAAAGATCTCCAAAATTCTAAACAAACACAAGTTCCTGGTCCGGTTCAATACAGTACGCAAATTTCGTGATCTGATCCCATCCGTGAACGATGTCATTCCTGACTTACAGTACCCCGGGGTTTACAAATTGAGCTGCACTTGTGATGATTGCTATATCGGGGAGACGACACGACATGTCTCTGACCGAATTCGCGAGCACAAATCAGATTTGAAACACGGCAGAACGAATGATTCTGCCGTAGCTGACCACTGTTACAATGCTGTTGGTGATCACGATATAGTTTTCTCCGATACCAAGGTGCTTTGTAAACCCACGGGTTTTCAGAGATTTATCCACGAGGCAATTCAGATTTACAAACACAGACACAATTTCAACCGAGAAGATGGTTTCAAATTAAGCAACCATTGGAAAGATCTTCTTTGGTTCTTTCGGTAAAGTCACGTAGAATGAGAATAAAATAATAAATTGATAAAATAGAATAACACAATAATATAATAATATTCTCTCTCTTTGTGAGAATATTATTGTGTTATTTTATTTCATCAATTTATTATTTTATTCTCATTCTACGTGACTTTACCGAAAGAACCAAAGAAGATGAATCATTGCAGTCACGAAAGCTTTAAATCGAAACATTGGAAAGATGTTCTAAATCATACCAAACATTAAACTAATTTTCAATGGTATTTATCCAAATAGTGATATACCAAACTTTCACAGAAGCTTATTTCACTTCACACCTACATTTGTAAACTCTCCCCCCCCCCGTGCCGGTCCTCTACGTTCCACTTCACACCCCCTCCCCCCCTCCGTGCCGGTCCTCTTGTGCTTTACGGTCATTTTATGCTAATTCCTTTGTCAAAGCGTTTGGTTTCCTCCCACACAGCTTAAAAGGACGCGACCTGGGCTGGACTGTCTTCACTCCAACGCTGTCCTCGTGACAGTACGGTCCCCTTCACCTGATGAAGGCCACTTGTGTTGTGGCCGAAACATCGTGATTTTTGTTATTTTATTTTTTTACCTACGTGACTTTACCCAATAGAACCAAAGAGTACAGCTTTATCCTATTGGTGGTTTTATTCCGCGCGAGTATCCCGCTAACTATTAGTGTCTGTGCGAGTCAGCAGGCCCTCCAAACCTATTCCTCGAGGAGTCCAGATTCAGCTTATCCTGCATATAGCTCCGTTTTCTACCCTCTATTCAATAGCCCAAACTTACCTCTCCTCTACTTACGATTCCTTCCACTCTGCTGCGCTGAACGCTGTAGAAAGGCGATACTGTGAGTCGTCTCCGGAGAGGGTTGAGTCTCGCTGCGCTGGGCTCGTCGCACGGAGATAGATAAGTCACTGCGTGTGAAGAGATAGACGAGTCAATGTGTGTGAGGGAGATAGAGAGAGAACCACTGTGTGTGCGGGGAGTGAAGAAGAGACTGTGTGGGGAGACAAGGAGTATGAGCGGACGGTGCTGAGGGGAATTCGAGTGTTCGAGTTGGCGGAGCGCGGAGAGGATAAATTATAGTGTGTGTGTGTGTGAAATTATATATAGTGTGTGTGTGAAATTATATATATAGTGTGTGTGTGTGTGTAATGATATATAGTGGGTGTGTGTGTAATTATATATAGTGTGTGTGTGTAATTATATATAGTGTGTGTGTGTGTAATGATATATAGTGTGTGTAATGATATAGTGTGTGTGTGTGTAATGATATATAGTGTGTGTGTGTAATGATATATAGTGTGTGTGTGGAATGATATATAGTGTGTGTGGAATGATATATATAGTGTGTGTGTGGAATGATATATATAGTGTGTGTGTGTGTGTGGAATGATATATATAGTGTGTGTGTGTGTGGAATGATATATATAGTGTGTGTGTGTGTAATGATATATAGTGTGTGTGTGTAATGATATATAGTGTGTGTGTGTAATGATATATAGTGTGTGTGTGTAATGATATATATAGTGTGTGTGTGTAATGATATATATAGTGTGTGTGTGTAATGATATATATAGTGTGTGTGTGTAATGATATATATACTGTTTGTGTGTAATGATATATATAGTCTTCTTTGGTTCTTTTGGTAAAGTCACGTAGAATGATAATAAAATAATAAAATTGATAAAATAAAATAACACAATAATATAGTGTGTGTGTAATGATAATAATATATAATATATATTATTTTATTATCATTCTACGTGACTTTACCGAAAGAACCAAAGAAAATGAATCATTGCAGTCACGAAAGCTTTAAATCGAGATATATAGTGTGTGTAATGATATATATAGTGTGTGTGTGTAATGATATATAGTGTGTTTGTGTGTAATGATATATAGTGTGTTTGTGTGTAATGATATATAGTGTGTGTGTAATTATATATAGTGTGTGTGTAATGATATATAGTGTGTGTGTAATGATATATAGTGTGTGTGTAATGATATATATAGTGTGTGTAATGATATATATAGTGTGTGTAATGATATATATAGTGTGTGTGTAATGATATATATAGTGTGTGTGTAATGATATATAGTGTGTGTGTGTAATGAGATATATAGTGTGTGTGTGTAATGATATATAGTGTGTGTGTGTAATGATATATAGTGTGTGTGTGTGAAATGATATATATAGTGTGTGTGTGTGTGAAATGATATATATAGTGTGTGTGTGTAATGATATATATAGTGTGTGTGTGTAATGATATATATAGTGTGTGTGTGTGTGTAATGATATATATATAGTGTGTGTGTAATGATATATATAGTGTGTGTGTGTAATGATATATATTTAGTGTGTGTGTGTAATGATATATATTTAGTGTGTGTGTGTAATGATATATATAGTGTGTGTGTGTAATGATATATATAGTGTGTGTGTGTGTGTAATGATATATATAGTGTGTGTGTAATGATATATATTGTGTGTGTGTAATGATATATATAGTGTGTGTGTGTAATGATATATATAGTGTGTGTTTGTGTGTAATGATATATATATAGTGTGTGTTTGTGTGTAATGATATATATATAGTGTGTTTGTGTGTAATGATATATATAGTGTGTTTGTGTGTAATGATATATATAGTGTGTTTGTGTGTAATGATATATATAGTGTGTTTGTGTGTAATGATATATATAGTGTGTTTGTGTGTAATGATATATATAGTGTGTGTGTGTAATGATATATAGTGTGTGTGTGTAATGATATATATAGTGTGTGTGTGTGTGTAATGATATATAGTGTGTGTGTAATGAAATATAGTGTGTAATGATATATATTGTGAGTGTGTGTAATGATATATATTGTGAGTGTGTGTAATGATATATATTGTGTGTGTGTAATGAGATATATATTGTGTGTGTGTAATGAAATATATAGTGTGTGTGTGTAATGAAATATATATAGTGTGTGTGTGTAATGAAATATATAGTGTGTGTGTGTAATGAAATATATATAGTGTGTGTGTGTGTGTAATGAAATATATATATAGTGTGTGTGTGTAATGAAATATATATATATAGTGTGTGTGTGTAATGAAATATATATATAGTGTGTGTGTGTAATGAAATATATATATAGTGTGTGTGTGTAATGAAATATATATATATAGTGTGTGTGTGTGTAATGAAATATATATAGTGTGTGTGTGTAATGAAATATATATAGTGTGTGTGTAATGAAATATATAGTGTGTGTGTGTGTGTAATGAAATATATATAGTGTGTGTGTGTAATGAAATATATAGTGTGTGTGTGTGTAATGAAATATATAGTGTGTGTGTGTAATGAAATATATATAGTGTGTGTGTGTGTGTAATGAAATATATATAGTGTGTGTGTGTAATGAAATATATATAGTGTGTGTGTGTAATGAAATATATAGTGTGTGTGTGTGTGTAATGAAATATATATATAGTGTGTGTGTGTGTAATGAAATATATATATAGTGTGTGTGTGTAATGAAATATATATATAGTGTGTGTGTGTGTGATGAAATATATATAGTGTGTGTGTGTGATGATATATATAGTGTGTGTGTGTGTAATGATATATATAGTGTGTGTGTGTGTAATGATATATATAGTGTGTGTGTGTGTAATGATATATATAGTGTGAGTGTGTGTGTGTAATGATATATATAGTGTGAGTGTGTGTGTGTAATGATATATAGTGTGAGTGTGTAATGATATATAGTGTGAGTGTGTGTGTGTAATGATATATATAGTGTGAGTGTGTGTGTGTAATGATATATATAGTGTGAGTGTGTGTGTGTAATGATATATATATAGTGTGAGTGTGTGTGTGTAATGATATATATATAGTGTGAGTGTGTGTGTGTAATGATATATATAGTGTGTGTGTGTGTAATGATATATATAGTGTGTGTGTGTGTAATGATATATAGTGTGTGTGTGTGGAATGATATATAGTGTGTGTGTGGAATGATATATATAGTGTGTGTGTGTGGAATGATATATATAGTGTGTGTGTGTGGAATGATATATATAGTGTGTGTGTGGAATGATATATATAGTGTGTGTGTGTGGAATGATATATATAGTGTGTGTGTGTAATGATATATATAGTGTGTGTGTGTGTGGAATGATATATATAGTGTGTGTGTGATGATATATAGTGTGTGTGTGGAATGATATATATAGTGTGTGTGTGTGGAATGATATATATAGTGTGTGTGTGGAATGATATATATAGTGTGTGTGTGGAATGATATATATAGTGTGTGTGTGGAATGATATATATAGTGTGTGTGTGTTTGTGGAATGATATATATAGTGTGTGTGTGTGTGTGGAATGATATATATAGTGTGTGTGTGTGTGGAATGATATATATAGTGTGTGTGTGTGATGATATATATATAGTGTGTGTGTGTAATGATATATATATAGTGTGTGTGTGTGTGTGGAATGATATATATAGTGTGTGTGTGTGTGTGGAATGATATATATAGTGTGTGTGTGGAATGATATATATATAGTGTGTGTGTGGAATGATATATATATAGTGTGTGTGTGGAATGATATATATATAGTGTGTGTGGAATGATATATAGTGTGTGTGTGTGGAATGATATATATAGTGTGTGTGTGTGGAATGATATATATAGTGTGTGTGTGTGGAATGATATATATAGTGTGTGTGTGTGTAATGATATATATAGTGTGTGTGTGGAATGATATATATAGTGTGTGTGTGTGGAATGATATATATAGTGTGTGTGTGTGGAATGATATATATAGTGTGTGTGTGTGGAATGATATATATAGTGTGTGTGTGTGGAATGATATATATAGTGTGTGTGTGTGGAATGATATATAGTGTGTGTGTGTGGAATGATATATAGTGTGTGTGTGTGGAATGATATATAGTGTGTGTGTGTGGAATGATATATATAGTGTGTGTGGAACGATGGAAATAAAAGTGACGGTGGAAGAAAGGCGATTGTCGTCCGAGTGAATCCAAGGCTCTGTTTCAGCAAGCAGCTTTTCAACGGTGGCATCCAAAAATCCGTCGGTGTCTTCGAAGTCGTTGTTGCTCATGGTGTTCATGTCTTGTACCGAGAAAAACTCAAAGTGCCGAATCCACAAGTGTGAGCACATTGTTGTAAAAGGAACTAAGTATACAGAAAAAATCCATTTGTAAAATGTACAACACGGGATATTTCCTCTGCCTTTTGCAATAAAATGCACAAAGTGGTCGTCCATTTTATCCAATTTTATTCACTAAATGTTCAAGGGGGCGTCCATTTTATTCAATGTTATTAGCTGAAAATGTACCAAAGCTGTCTATTTACTCGAAGAATATTTGGCTCGGTTCCATGTAGATTTATTTGTCACCAGGAAAATAAACAAAATTTGAGTCAATAAGAATAGAATAGCCAAATCGTGAGCTATTTCTGGTAGTCTGTACTTCGTATGCCTTTTGGAATGAAATGAACAAAGGAGTCGTCTATTTTATCCTATTTTATTCACTAAAATGCACTGAATTGAATTGAGCTTACTTTTGACATCAATTGAATTGCGTTTGCTATAGACGTATTTTTTTTTTATTGAAATACATTTTCATTGAAATAAATTTTAAGATACAATGGCATGAAGAGGCTCAAATTTGCCCTTGAAATTAATACCCCTTAACATTTGGGTTTGATATTATTTTGTTTGATAATAATATCTGGATTTGTGCACACAATACAAAATAATGAACCCGTCACATTTAATAGATGACAGCTCGGGTCTCTTCAAGCTCTCACGGACTCTTGTAGGAATATTTCGCCCTGTCAGCGCGGATGACGGGTGTTCCGCAAGCTGCTGGCAGGATGAATGTGGGAAGGGCTTGCACTGTGGAATTCGGGACTGAGAAAGGCGTCAGTGAATTTGCCACAGCCCCAAAAGCGAAGTTCGCAAGTGAGATAATGTGACTTCCAAATGTTGGGTGCAATAAGACATATCAAGTCTCTGCGCTGTCTTTTGCTGATTTGACACCCAACAGCACGAGATTTGACTTCGTTGAAGTATTGTGACACCCAACAGCACGAGATTTCACTTCTTATGAAAGGGAACGGACGGACGGACGCATTAATCTATTGCAGGCTGGTACACTCAGTTACAACTTCGTTCCTACCAGTAAAAGGTGGGCAGCATATACGTGGATGCATTGAAGTACAGAACGATTGTTTACGTAGCCCCGCAGCAGCCTATAGCACCTGTTTGTGCGTAGTAGTGGTCGCCCATACAAGCCCTATCCAGATTGAACCCTGCTTAGCTCCCTGATCTGATGGGATTGGACTCGTATTCTTCATCAGCTGCATTGACGATTGAGCCTCGCCATCAATAGGTCATCCCTAACAGTTCATCATACTCATCCTCGAAATTATGTTTTTCCATAACGCTTGTTTACCCAATAATCAATTTTTTTCAGGCCAGTCCTACCACGTTTTTGCAGTCTGTGGGGGTGATGATTGCCATGATTCCAATCGCGGGTACTTTTTTTACGTCACAAATTTGGAGAAAAACGTCGGCACGCACAATGGCTTCATGCTTGCGAATGACGCCACGGGGATCTTGGATGCGAAGCAGACTGCGTGTTTAAAAATGCATTCTAATCTATTGTAGTTGATACTCCAGAGGTGTATAATTATCGGGACGTCCGCAGGAATCGAAACGTAAATCCTCTGCAACGTGGAGCGGACGCGGAATCGCCGCCGATTATCATCATGGCACACACACACACGCGATCATACGCTTTGATTTTTTTTTAGGGAAAGGGGTTGGTGGATCACGCCGATTTTTCCAGTCCTAAATCGGCTCGACTCCCGAGGATGCAAGGAGATGCCTGTGCAGATACAGAAAAAACCCCACACGTTATCCTCGTGTTACGCGTTGTTTTCTCCCAGTATTCCTTTCACGTGAAGCCAAACTTCATGCGATTTGCAAAACGTCCCAACGCACCAGAACCCTCCTGACAAGTAATCTCGAGACTGAATGTGACTTTCCTGCGTAATTAGCATTATTTGTCACGTGGCCATTAAATGTGGTGTATTTTTACGTTTTTAAAGTCCAAGTTGTGTCACTTCAGGTGAGCTACCAGCAGAGGGCAGTGTGCAGAAAAAGGATTTGAATCATGTACACGGAGCTTTGTGAGTAGCGTGTTTACCTCCCGCTTGGGTGGCTTTTCTCATGGTCCATGTGACACAAATATGGTCAAGAGCCACGGCCCATTGGAGGCGAACCTTACTGACAAAATTCCATCTTGCGTCTCTCGACCATACTAATAAAAAAACACACTTGAGTCCATCAACCTATCTACCTTTTTGGATGAATGCTATCCACGCAGGAGCATCAGCAGCCATGATCAATTTACGACTTGATGAAGGCCTCCCCAAGCCATTACAGGTCCGCGAGCGATGTTCAATGTAACAACGCATAGAGCCACGTGCGCACGAGCCGATGTAATTGCTCCATCTGCGCGATTGAAGTTCTCTTTTGAGATGTTCCTCTTCTTTGGCTGTAACTCCTTAATTGATCTCGACCATCGGTAATTCAAATATTATTACTGCAATTACAAAGTGGAATGACCTTCCCGCAGGGAGCGCCCGTGGATGATCCGTGGACCGAGTGGGTGTGCGTGCAGATCGAGTCGGCCGTGGAACACGAGCTGGTGGAGGAAGGAGGTCACGTCCCAGACCCAATCTTCATGCTCTAGGCCAGTGTTTTTCTCTAATTTTCAGAGGTGGGGGGGGGGGGGGCTACTTTCGCCAATAACACATCAGTGTGATGGTCGCCACGTATTTAAAATTATTGTGATTTGACAGCACGATGAACATTTTTCAAATTTGTATTGTCGGGGGCTGCCCGTTAGGGGCCACACTAAAGGCCATCAGGGGCCACCAGTGGCCCGCGGGACTTGCAATGAAGAACACTGCTCTAGGCAATCATCGGCACCCTCACCGGTTGCATTCAATAATCGATTTTTACGAGGGCTTCTGCACACCGGTATGATTATCTGACCATACTGCACCATTCCGATCAGTGTGGTTTGAAGGCAGGGACCAAACGTGGGGATCATAAAAGTGCAGTAGAACAGTGGATATTGCTGCATGTAGCCCCAAAGCCTTTAACAAGCTGGTATGACCACCTATTTATCACTATCCAGCTCAAGTCTGCTTGGCTTCCGAGATCGGGTACATTCCGGGTGATTGTCACAGGTGGCATTAATATACATGGTAGATATTTAATTACATTACTGCAAGGTAGACCTTATAAATGCCACGTGAGCAGATGGCCATAGTAGGTATACAATAATACGCGAGTTTTTTTATGTAAGTTTATTCTGTAAATGTAATGACGATCTGTACAAAATCGGAAAGCGTCTTATAATGTCACGTACGTTCATGTACTCAATTAAAAGCACACCAGGGTACAATATATGTACAGTACAACGATGAACTGCAGATTTGGGGCCTGCAATGAAGTTTCAAACTAGTATATTTGTTTTATTTTCGTGAACGGCATCTGCAGCATCTGGTTTAAGTACGGCAGCGCTGGCGACAATTTCACACATGAGTGGCCACTCTTATCCTTGGTTAGTTTATAACATGGAACACACAAGCCCGAATGAGTGCCACCAGAAATGTGCGACCTTGTGTGAGCGGTATATTACAACACAACATCGCGATAGCAAGTGCAAAAAATATATATACTGTTTATACGTATATCACAGCGAAATTGCTTTTTCTCAGGCCAAGCAAATGTGTGGAAGCAGACAAGCGAGCGAATGAATATAGCAGGCGTTACTAAAAAGATCTCCAAAATTCTAAACAAACACAAGTTCCTGGTCCGGTTCAATACAGTACGCAAATTTCGTGATCTGATCCCATCCGTGAATGATGTCATTCCTGACTTACAGTACCCCGGGGTTTACAAATTGAGCTGCACTTGTGGTGATTGCTATATCGGGGAGACGACACGACATGTCTCTGACCGAATTCGCGAGCACAAATCAGATTTGAAACACGGCAGAACGAATTATTCTGCCGTAGCTGACCACTGTTACAATGCTGTTGGTGATCACGATATAGTTTTCTCCAATGCCAAGGTCCTTTGTAAACCCACGGGTTTTCATCAGAGATTTATCCACGAGGCAATTCAGATTTAAAAACACACACAATTTCACCCGAGAAGATGGTTTCAAATTAAGCAACCATTGGAAAGATCTTCTTTGGTTCTTTCGGTAAAGTCACGTAGAATGAGAATAAAATAATAAATTGATAAAATAAAATAACACAATAATATAATAATATTCTCTCTCTTTGTGAGAATATTATTGCGTTATTTTATTTCATCAATTTATTATTTTATTCTCATTCTACGTGACTTTACCGAAAGAACCAAAGAAGATGAATCATTGCAGTCACGAAAGCTTTAAATCGAAACATTGGAAAGATGTTGTAAATCATACCAAACAATAAACTAATTTTCAATGGTATTTATCCAAATAGTGATATACCAAACTTTCACAGAAGCTTATTTCACTTCACACCTACATTTGTAAACTCCCCCCCCCCCCCCGTGCCGGTCCTCTACGTTCCACTTCACACCCCCTCCCCCCCTCCGTGCCGGTCCTCTTGTGCTTTACGGTCATTTTATGCTAATTGCTTTGTCAAAGCGTTTGGTTTCCTCCCACACAGCTTAAAAGGACGCGACCTGGGCTGGACTGTCTTCACTCCAACGCTGTCCTCGTGACAGTACGGTCCCCTTCACCTGATGAAGGCCACTTGTGTTGTGGCCGAAACATCGTGATTTTTGTTGTTTTATTTTTTTACCTACGTGACTTTACCCAATAGAACCAAAGAGTACAGCTTTATCCTATTGGTGGTTTTATTCCGCGCGAGTATCCCGCTAACTACTAGTGTCTGTGCGAGTCAGCAGGCCCTCCAAACCTATTCCTCGAGGAGTCCAGATTCAGCTTATCCTGCATATAGCTCCGTTTTCTACCCTCTATTCAATAGCCCAAACTTACCTCTCCTCTACTTACGATTCCTTCCACTCTGCTGCGCTGAACGCTGTAGAAAGGCGATACTGTGAGTCGTCTCCGGAGAGGGTTGAGTCTCGCTGTGCTGGGCTCGTCGCACGGAGATAGATAAGTCACTGCGTGTGAAGAGATAGACGAGTCAATGTGTGTGAGGGAGATAGAGAGAGAACCACTGTGTGTGCGGGGAGTGAAGAAGAGACTGTGTGGGGAGACAAGGAGTATGAGCGGACGGTGCTGAGGGGAATTCGAGTGTTCGAGTTGGCGGAGCGCGGAGAGGAGAAATTATAGTGTGTGTGTGTGAAATTATATATAGTGTGTGTGTGTGAAATTATATATATTGTGTGTGTGTGTAATGATATATATAGTGTGTGTGTGTAATGATATATAGTGGGTGTGTGTGTAATTATATAGTGTGTGTGTGTAATTATATATAGTGTGTGTGTGTGAAATTATAGTGTGTGTGTGCAATGATATATAGTGTGTGTGTGTAATGATATATAGTGTGTGTGTGAAATTATATATAGTGTGTGTGTGAAATTATATATAGTGTGTGTGTGAAATGATATATAGTGTATGTGTGTAATGATATATAGTGTGTGTGTGTAATGATATATAGTGTATGTGTGTAATGATATATAGTGTGTGTGTGTAATGATATATAGTGTGTGTGTGTCTAATGATATAAAGTGTGTGTGTGTAATGATATAAAGTGTGTGTGTGTAATGATATATAGTGTGTGTGTGTAATGATATATAGTGTGTGTGTAATGATATATAGTGTGTGTGTGTAATGATATAAAGTGTGTGTGTGTAATGATATATATAGTGTGTGTAATGATATATATATAGTGTGTGTGTGAAATTGTACAGTGTGTGTGTGTGAAATTATATATAGTGTGTGTGTGTGAAATTATAGTGTGTGTGTAATGATATATAGTGTGTGTGTATGAAATTATAGTGTGTGTGTGTGAAATTATAGTGTGTGTGTAATTATATATATAGTGTGTGTGTGTGTGAAATTATAGTGTGTGTGTGTAATGATATATAGTGTGTGTGTGTAATGATATATAGTGTGTGTGTGAAATTATATATAGTGTGTGTGAAATTATAGTGTGTGTGTAATGATATATAGTGTGTGTGTGTAATGATATATAGTGTGTGTGTAATGATATATAGTGTGTGTGTAATGATATAAAGTGTGTGTAATGATATATAGTGTATGTGTGTAATGATATATAGTGTGTGTGTGTAATGATATATAGTGTGTGTGTGTAATGATATAAAGTGTGTGTGTGTAATGATATATAGTGTGTGTGTGTAATGATATAAAGTGTGTGTGTGTAATGATATAAAGTGTGTGTGTGTAATGATATATATAGTGTGTGTAATGATATATAGTGTGTTTGTGTGTGTAATGATATATATAGTGTGTGTGTGTGTGTAATGATATATATAGTGTGTTTGTGTGTGTAATGATATATATAGTGTGTGTAATGATATATATAGTGTGTGTAATGATATATAGTGTGTGTGTGTGGAATGATATATATAGTGTGTGTCTGTGGAATGATATATATAGTGTGTGTCTGTGGAATGATATATATAGTGTGTGTCTGTGGAATGATATATATAGTGTGTGTGGAACGATGGAAATAAAAGTGACGGTGGAAGAAAGGCGGTTGTCGTCCGAGTGAATCCAAGGCACTACACACACATACAAGCATTTGTTAAATTAATCGTTTATAAACATGGGAGGTAGGGGGGAGGGGGCTGGCTTTCATTTCCCTGCCCGAGTCAAAGGCACAGATGTACAAAAATGACACATTAACCACTGCACTGCTTGCGGAAGCACAAAACGCGACTACAAAGCGTGCGGAAGCGGGCTGGTCATGCATGGCTCTTTAGGACCGACTGTGCCGGACAGTGCGCCCATAAGGGGGCTTTTTGCCAGAACGCTGCACACCTGCACCGCCTCGGTCTCTTCTCGAGCAGCATGATGTCTTCTGAGGATGGGGTACCAGTCTCCATGGACACAACCGCACCGTTCAGGTCCTGCGCCGGATCACAACGGGCTAAGGTTGACATCTGTGTTCGGCAGGACCCCCCCCACCGCACCTGCCCTCGTGCTTGCCCAAAGTGCATAATTAATTATTAACTCGCTCGCTCACGCCGTAGAAACACCATTGCAGAAAAAACACCCAACAATAACACATTTCAATTCAGGGGAGCGAGGTGGCTGAGAAGTGAGAGCATGGAACCAGAACTGCCGAAATCCTGGATTTGAATCCAAGCAACCACCCAGATTTAAATTGGGTTTTGGAGTGGAATGAGTTGATGGTCTCAGCTCAGTCACCCATTGAACGCACCCAAATAACATTTAATGTAACACTTAATTTGGCTAAATTCCAGCTTTGAGAATAAAAAATCAGTTTCACTGTCATCATACACAAACCAATCTCGCAGAAAAGTGCACGGATTTTGCACATTCTTTTCCATGTTCTTTGTGATCCAAGTGTTATGCCAGGCAATATGCACAGAATATAATTGTTTTGTAGACACTCATCTCTAGTTCATTATTTTGATCCCTTTTCACTTTCAATAATTGCCCTTGATACACACTTAGATTTCCCAGATGTCTCCCTCTAATATTTCTCCAGTTTAAATAAAAGATTGATCCAGTTTAAACAGCGACTTTGATTCAATGATTATTTCCTCTTGTTCAGTGAACTTTTTTCATGGCTTTTGTTTTGTTCATTTATCTTTCGCCCCACTTTGCAGCCTTCTTTGGTATTTCTTCAATAATTTCCTGTATTACTTTTCTTTTGGTTGTTATAATGACAATGTCATTAGGGAATCTGAGATGGCTATTTTTTCTACAATTTATCAAATCTAATTTTCAGAAAATGTGTGAGTGGATTTGTGAATAGCCTTGTTTGACTCACCTTCCACTATGAATTTTGTTACTTCCTTCATCAAAATATCAGTGTAGGTTGTTAATATTTTGTACATTGTTTTTATTTCCAAACATGTTATATTTAATGTAGGCCTTGATTCGAGAACTTAAATGAGTATCAATTTTCATTGCGTCAAGTACTTCTTTCAGTCTACAAAGGCCAAGCACAATGGTAAATGATATTCATTAATTTTCAATTTAAAATCTAACATATACATAGGTTTTATAATTTTGCTCCAATATCTGGTCCCGCTTCTTTGATGGTGTCTATAGTTATACCATGGTTTGCTGCTTTGCAAGACAATGAGATATAGCCATGGCTTGGAAAGGCCTTAATTCAGCAGTGGATACATCGTGTCTGTGGATGATTGAACAAGGTAGCAACAATGCTTCGCAGAGACAGAATCATAAAACCAGGAAATCGTAACACATGACCCAGCGGGAAGCACATTCGCCACTCGTTACAGAGGTTCACGGTTCGAATCCGTCGGCCGCCCTCGTTATTACTGCGGTGTGCATCAACCATAAAAATAAGTGCCATCGACTTCAGAGTGGATGTAAAAAGAATCCTTGACATTATTCGCAAGAATGTGTGCCGGCATTCAAAGGGGTCAAATGATTACATTTACCAAAAGATTTCTCACTGGGATTATACGTAGCAATCTTCACTTCCTAGCGGGGAAAAGTTGGTTAGACCCTCCTGAAAACAAGTCATGAGACTCCATGAGGTTTCCTTCGGTAATCAGGCCTAGTAAAAAGCCAAATGAAACTCAATGTATAAATAAATAAACACTTTAACTCTTCCAACAAATTATACCTGAGGATTCGATTTGGCGAGAATTTATATCTTGTACCAGGCTTCTTCCCTCTCTTTAAACTTCATTTTCTCTCTGCAAAACCACAAATGTTAAATGTTAACAGTAACAGGAAAATGCACAGTCCTTGCTACTCAGCCTTTACATTTTTTATGTTTTACAAGAGACGCATGATCCTGCTTGGCCTGTCGAGTTTATAGTTTTAGACAATGGTTATTACGAATATGTAGTGATGGTAGCATCACTACTGTGTACACACGCACAAGCGTGACGTCACTATGCGGGGGAGCGTCATGACCACGCGGGTCTACACACACGCATGACGTCATCCCGGCTGGAGGCGGGAATGACGTCAGGACCAGTGCTGGCCTCGGGAGGCCACGATGGTGGTGTGAGGCCGTGGCACTCTGTGACCCCGGCTGGACACGTGACTGGACCCCATTGTGGGCCGGGGGCCTAGGGGGCACCTTGGAGGGCACGTGGACAGCAGGGGGGCTTCGAGAGGGTTCTCGAAGGGAGGTGTGGCCGGGGCGGGGCCCGGGCACGCCGAGGCCTATATAACCAGCCTCCTCACGAGGTTCGAGGCTGCCCGTATCAAGAACGAAGATGCATCGTGAAGACGCCAAGAAGAGTCAAGCCTCCAGTCAGCGGACCTGGCAGTAGCCCACCTCGCTGGGTCACGCTAGAGTATTTGAGAAGTATGTGTTAGCTAGAGTAGGTTGGTGGTCACCACCTTATGTGCAGTGTTATATTACTTACCGTTCTAATAAATCAGCGTTGCCTCCCAAGGAGTCGTGTGTGCACCTAATTATCCTAGTCAGTATAATATGTGCACGATTACTACAACTTACCTGCTCGCTTTCACACGACGAGGAGGCGAGACGATCATCTTCGGGGCAGCCCCGGGGTTCTGCAGCCTCGGTGAAGGAGGGAGATGGCGCTGCAGGCGGGGCAGCAGCACGCACATCACGTCGCTGCTTCGCCGCCATCGAGAGAGAGAGCGACGGAGCTGGAGGAGAGAGGACGCCGCCGCCGCCGCTGCTGCTGCTGCGGGTGCCTGGGCGGGAAATTCGCGCGCGCATAGTGCACGCGCGGCCGCCATCTTGGCGGGCGGTCGGGACGCGGTTCCCGCCAAAACGCCGCTCCCGCCATTCTCAACGCCTGTGGAGGGAGATCTTGGGCCGTCTTGGTGGCATCCTGTGCTCACCATCCAAGAGTCTTCAAGTTCCACAGTGCAGCCTCCGTTCCTCACGGCCTCTCAGGCGAGTCGTGACACAATGCACCCGGCCCTAAAAACACACTTCACCCATCTTGCGTGCGCCGGGTTGCGATTATGTGTTTTTTTTTACTCGCTGGGTTGCGAAGCGTGTTAGTTGGGTTGGGTGCGTGTCAGATTGACGCGGCGCCCGTGCGTGTGTCTGCTTTGTAACAGCGTTAAGTACGGCGTCGGGATTGTTATCTTAAGGAGCCGGTTAATGATTAATTCTGCTATGTGGGGGGTCTCGGGCTCCGTTAAGATCCAGTGAATTGCCGGGTTAATTATTTGTTGACACTTTATTTGATTGCCTTTGCGGAGTCGCGATTGTTTTTGGGTATACAGTATGGAGCTTCGCTCGTGAATGTCGTCAATGTGTGACTGCGAAACTTTGCTTGTGAGTGTTAACAATGTATGCTTTGTATGGAGCTTTGTGCTACCGAGTGGCATGAGATGGGGGGTGCTACCGAGTGGCATGAGATGTCTGGGTTGGCCTTCAAGGGAGGGCTTCTGAGTTGTGCGAGCGCGGAAAACGCGCGTGGGGCCGCCATTTTGTGAGCGTGGTGCCGCCATTTTGTGAGCGTGGTAAACCGCAGGGGATGCGGCTCGTGCATGCGGCCGCCATTTTGTACGTGCATGGGTATTTGTGTGAACCATTTCTGGGCAAGAGCAGGCATTTTTTTTGTCACGTCGATTTAACATTTTTTTGCAAAAAATGTAGATACTGAGGCAACGCTGAAGTGCGACTTCTTTGCCCAGTACATGGGTCAACCTGGAAGCATGACTTCCTTGACCCGGGATGTTGTACAACATCCAACGGTTGTACCTTTGGGTGCAGCATACTGGCTCGACCTTGAAGAGTGACTTCCTTGAGCCAGTACATGGGTCGACCCTGAAGTGCGACTTCTTGACCTGGGACGTAGGGAGACGTCCGGAATGTTAAGTGGTGTTTGTAGGTGGGTGTTAGACTTTCGGTCTTCGCCCTATTGCCACCTGTGGGGTGGAACGGTAACAGGGCGGTGTGAGACCCTGCCATCTATGGGGTGGTTGTGTGGTTTTGGTTTGATTTACCGGTGTTGGTTGTGCATCCAACGCGTCGGAATCTATGTATTTTTGTTTTTATTTCTTCCGCCGGGCAGAATACAGTGAAAAGTATAGCAAATATATACAATTAATACTAAACTATTTTTTATCCTACCAGGTAAAGCCTACTGAGCTATGAGCCTCTCATTCAGAAGCAACCTGGCAACAAATAATAGCTTAATAAACTGGTTTATCTTATAGAAATTTATTACAGCAAAATAATCAATAATCTAAACAAATGTTTGTGAAAGTTATCCCATCATATCAGATGTTTATTAATTTCCTTCTGAGAAACCTAGACCATTATCGCTCACTAGGCGGGTTAGGATTGAAAACTAACTACAGGCAGTCCCGGGATTATAGGAATGAAACTATAGTAATTAAAGAAAACAGTACGGGAGGCACAACTATTTCCGGCTATGGGATTTTACCTAGATTTGGGGGAAATTGTTGAGTTTCCGACATACGGAAAATTCAGGTTGCGGATTTTCCTCGGGAACCTAACGCTTCCGTAACCCGGGGATTGCCTGTAAGGAGGGAGCATCTGATATCAGTCTAAATCTCTAAGTCTCCAATGTGTCTGCTAAGGTGCGCGTGTGTGTGTATGCAGTGTGTCTCCGGCTCGTCTTCTTTCTTCCTTGAGTGTCCTTCTTTGTGTAGTCCGAGCACTTGGGAGCTCTCTTTGTGTCCTTGATGCCACCCAGTTTGAAGATTGAGAGTACTCGATGTCCACTGGGATAGCATTCTACTCTGGTGACCTACACATAGCACACATCATCACCACCACAATTATTCCACTGGCCAACAGGACACCACAGAAAACTGCCTGTCATTGAAACTACCTAGAGAAATGAATTGCACCGAAAATGGCTGATAACTCACGTGGTAACCACCTTTAAAATATAATTGTGGGCCGAGTAAGAGTGCGTACAACACTGTCAGACAACACTGTTTGACTTAGGGTAAATTCTCCAGTTTGAGGTTTTATGGTTTGTGAAAATACATCATGAGTCAATAAGAATAGAATAGCCAAATCGTGAGCTATTTCTGGTAGTCTGTACTTCGTATGCCTTTTGGAATGAAATGAACAAAGGAGTCGTCTATTTTATCCTATTTTATTCACTAAAATGCACTGAATTGAATTGAGCGTACTTTTGACATCAATTGAATTGCGTTTGCTATAGACGTAATTTTTTTTTATTGAAATACATTTTAATTGAAATAAATTAAGATACAATGGCATGAAGAGGCTCAAATTTGCCCTTGAAATTAATACCCCTTAACATTTGGGTTTGATATTATTTTGTTTGATAATAATATCTGGATTTGTGCACACAATACAAAATAATGAACCCGTCACATTTAATAGATGACAGCTCGGGTCTCTTCAAGCTCTCACGGACTCTTGTAGGAATATTTCGCCCTGTCAGCGCGGATGACGGGTGTTCCGCAAGCTGCTGGCAGGATGAATGTGGGAAGGGCTTGCACTGTGGAATTCGGGACTGAGAAAGGCGTCAGTGAATTTGCCACAGCCCCAAAAGCGAAGTTCGCAAGTGAGATAATGTGACTTCCAAATGTTGGGTGCAATAAGACATATCAAGTCTCTGCGCTGTCTTTTGCTGATTTGACACCCAACAGCACGAGATTTGACTTCGTTGAAGTATTGTGACACCCAACAGCACGAGATTTCACTTCTTATGAAAGGGAACGGACGGACGGACGCATTAATCTATTGCAGGCTGGTACACTCAGTTACAACTTCGTTCCTACCAGTAAAAGGTGGGCAGCATATACGTGGATGCATTGAAGTACAGAACGATTGTTTACGTAGCCCCGCAGCAGCCTATAGCACCTGTTTGTGCGTAGTAGTGGTCGCCCATACAAGCCCTATCCAGATTGAACCCTGCTTAGCTCCCTGATCTGATGGGATTGGACTCGTATTCTTCATCAGCTGCATTGACGATTGAACCTCGCCATCAATAGGTCATCCCTAACAGTTCATCATACTCATCCTCGAAATTATGTTTTTCCATAACGCTTGTTTACCCAATAATCAATTTTTTTCAGGCCAGTCCTACCACGTTTTTGCAGTCTGTGGGGGTGATGATTGCCATGATTCCAATCGCGGGTACTTTTTTTACGTCACAAATTTGGAGAAAAACGTCGGCACGCACAATGGCTTCATGCTTGCGAATGACGCCACGGGGATCTTGGATGCGAAGCAGACTGCGTGTTTAAAAATGCATTCTAATCTATTGTAGTTGATACTCCAGAGGTGTATAATTATCGGGACGTCCGCAGGAATCGAAACGTAAATCCTCTGCAACGTGGAGCGGACGCGGAATCGCCGCCGATTATCATCATGGCACACACACACACGCGATCATACGCTTTGATTTTTTTTTAGGGAAAGGGGTTGGTGGATCACGCCGATTTTTCCAGTCCTAAATCGGCTCGACTCCCGAGGATGCAAGGAGATGCCTGTGCAGATACAGAAAAAACCCACACGTTATCCTCGTGTTACGCGTTGTTTTCTCCCAGTATTCCTTTCACGTGAAGCCAAACTTCATGCGATTTGCAAAACGTCCCAACGCACCAGAACCCTCCTGACAAGTAATCTCGAGACTGAATGTGACTTTCCTGCGTAATTAGCATTATTTGTCACGTGGCCATTAAATGTGGTGTATTTTTACGTTTTTAAAGTCCAAGTTGTGTCACTTCAGGTGAGCTACCAGCAGAGGGCAGTGTGCAGAAAAAGGATTTGAATCATGTACACGGAGCTTTGTGAGTAGCGTGTTTACCTCCCGCTTGGGTGGCTTTTCTCATGGTCCATGTGACACAAATATGGTCAAGAGCCACGGCCCATTGGAGGCGAACCTTACTGACAAAATTCCATCTTGCGTCTCTCGACCATACTAATAAAAAAACACACTTGAGTCCATCAACCTATCTACCTTTTTGGATGAATGCTATCCACGCAGGAGCATCAGCAGCCATGATCAATTTACGACTTGATGAAGGCCTCCCCAAGCCATTACAGGTCCGCGAGCGATGTTCAATGTAACAACGCATAGAGCCACGTGCGCACGAGCCGATGTAATCGCTCCATCTGCGCGATTGAAGTTCTCTTTTGAGATGTTCCTCTTCTTTGGCTGTAACTCCTTAATTGATCTCGACCATCGGTAATTCAAATATTATTACTGCAATTACAAAGTGGAATGACCTTCCCGCAGGGAGCGCCCGTGGATGATCCGTGGATCGAGTGGGTGTGCGTGCAGATCGAGTCGGCCGTGGAACACGAGCTGGTGGAGGAAGGAGGTCACGTCCCAGACCCAATCTTCATGCTCTAGGCCAGTGTTTTTCTCTAATTTTCAGAGGTGGGGGGGGGGGGCTACTTTCGCCAATAACACATCAGTGTGATGGTCGCCACGTATTTAAAATTATTGTGATTTGACAGCACGATGAACATTTTTCAAATTTGTATTGTCGGGGGCTGCCCGTTAGGGGCCACACTAAAGGCCATCAGGGGCCACCAGTGGCCCGCGGGACTTGCAATGAAGAACACTGCTCTAGGCAATCATCGGCACCCTCACCGGTTGCATTCAATAATCGATTATTACGAGGGCTTCTGCACACCGGTATGATTATTTGACCATACTTCACCATTCCGATCAGTGGTTTGCAGGCATGGACCAAACGTGGCGATCATAGAAGTGCAGTAGAACAGTGGATATGCTGCATGTAGCCCCAAAGCCTTTAACAAGCTGGTATGACCACCTATTTATCACTATCCAGCTCAAGTCTGCTTGGCTTCCGAGATCGGGTACATTCCGGGTGATTGTCACAGGTGGCATTAATATACATGGTAGATATTTAATTACATTACTGCAAGGTAGACCTTATAAATGCCACATGAGCAGACGGCCATAGTAGGCATACAATAATACGCGAGGTTTTTTACGTAAGTTTTTTCTGTAAACGTAATGACGATCTGTACAAAATCGGAAAGCGTCTTATGTCATGTACGTTGATGTGCTCAATTAAAAGCACACCAGGGTACAATATATGTACAGTACAACGATGGACTGCAGATTTGGGGCCTGCAATCGAATGAAGTTTCAAACCAGTATTTTTTTTTTATTTTCGTGAACGGCATCTGCAGCATCTGGTTTAAGTACGGCAGCGCTGACGACAATTTCACACATGAGTGGCCACTCTTATCCTTGGTTAGTTTATAACATGGAACACACAAGCCCGAATGACTGCCACCAGAAATGTGCGACCTTGTAAAGTGAGCGGTATATTACAACACAACATCGCGATAGCATGTGCAAAAAAAATACATACTGTTTATACGTATATCACAGCGGAATTGCTTTTTCTCAGGCCAAGCAAATGTGTGGAAGCAGACAAGCGAGCGAATGAATATAGCAGGCGTTACTAAAAAGATCTCCAAAATTCTAAACAAACACAAGTTCCTGGTCCGGTTCAATACAGTACGCAAATTTCGTGATCTGATCCCATCCGTGAACGATGTCATTCCTGACTTACAGTACCCCGGGGTTTACAAATTGAGCTGCACTTGTGATGATTGCTATATCGGGGAGACGACACGACATGTCTCTGACCGAATTCGCGAGCACAAATCAGATTTGAAACACGGCAGAACGAATGATTCTGCCGTAGCTGACCACTGTTACAATGCTGTTGGTGATCACGATATAGTTTTCTCCGATACCAAGGTCCTTTGTAAACCCACGGGTTTTCATCAGAGATTTATCCACGAGGCAATTCAGATTTACAAACACAGACACAATTTCAACCGAGAAGATGGTTTCAAATTAAGCAACCATTGGAAAGATCTTCTTTGGTTCTTTTGGTAAAGTCATGTAGAATGAGAATAAAATAATAAATTGATAAAATAAAATAACACAATAATATAATAATATTCTCTCTCTTTGTGAGAATATTATTGCGTTATTTTATTTCATCAATTTATTATTTTATTCTCATTCTACGTGACTTTACCGAAAGAACCAAAGAAGATGAATCATTGCAGTCACGAAAGCTTTAAATCGAAACATTGGAAAGATGTTCTAAATCATACCAAACATTAAACTAATTTTCAATGGTATTTATCCAAATAGTGATATACCAAACTTTCACAGAAGCTTATTTCACTTCACACCTACATTTGTAAACTCCCCCCCCCCCCCCCCCCGTGCCGGTCCTCTACGTTCCACTTCACACCCCCTCCCCCCCTCCGTGCCGGTCCTCTTGTGCTTTACGGTCATTTTATGCTAATTGCTTTGTCAAAGCGTTTGGTTTCCTCCCACACAGCTTAAAAGGACGCGACCTGGGCTGGACTGTCTTCGCTCCAACGCTGTCCTCGTGACAGTACGGTCCCCTTCACCTGATGAAGGCCACTTGTGTTGTGGCCGAAACATCGTGATTTTTGTTGTTTTATTTTTTTACCTACGTGACTTTACCCAATAGAACCAAAGAGTACAGCTTTATCCTATTGGTGGTTTTATTCCGCGCGAGTATCCCGCTAACTACTAGTGTCTGTGCGAGTCAGCAGGCCCTCCAAACCTATTCCTCGAGGAGTCCAGATTCAGCTTATCCTGCATATAGCTCCGTTTTCTACCCTCTATTCAATAGCCCAAACTTACCTCTCCTCTACTTACGATTCCTTCCACTCTGCTGCGCTGAACGCTGTAGAAAGGCGATACTGTGAGTCGTCTCCGGAGAGGGTTGAGTCTAGCTGCGCTGGGCTCGTCGCACGGAGATAGATAAGTCACTGCGTGTGAAGAGATAGACGAGTCAATGTGTGTGAGGGAGATAGAGAGAGAACCACTGTGTGTGCGGGGAGTGAAGAAGAGACTGTGTGGGGAGACAAGGAGTATGAGCGGACGGTGCTGAGGGGAATTCGAGTGTTTGAGTTGGCGGAGCGCGGAGAGGAGAAATTATAGTGTGTGTGTGTGAAATTATATATAGTGTGTGTGTGAAATTATATATTGTGTGTGTGTGTGTAATGATATATAGTGTGTGTGTGTGTAATGATATATAGTGTGTGTGTGTAATGATATATAGTGGGTGTGTGTGTAATTATATATAGTGTGTGTGTGTAATGATATATAGTGTGTGTGTAATTATATAGTGTGTGTGTGTGTAATTATATAGTGTGTGTGTGTGTAATTATATAGTGTGTGTGTGTAATTATATAGTGTGTAATGATATATAGTGTGTGTGTGTAATGATATATAGTGTGTGTGTAATGATATATATATTGTGTGTGTAATTATATATAGTGTGTGTGTAATGATATATATATAGTGTGTGTGTAATGATATTTATAGTGTGTGTGTAATGATATTTATAGTGTGTGTGTAATGATATTTATAGTGTGTTTGTGTGTGTAATGATATTTATAGTGTGTTTGTGTGTGTAATGATATTTATAGTGTGTTTGTGTGTGTAATGATATTTATAGTGTGTTTGTGTGTGTAATGATATTTATAGTGTGTTTGTGTGTGTAATGATATATTTATAGTGTGTTTGTGTGTGTAATGATATATTTATAGTGTGTGTGTGTAATGATATATTTATAGTGTGTGTGTGTAATGATATATTTATAGTGTGTGTGTGTAATGATATATTTATAGTGTGTGTGTGTAATGATATATTTATAGTGTGTGTGTGTAATGATATATATATAGTGTGTGTGTGTAATGATATATATATAGTGTGTGTGTGTAATGATATATATAGTGTGTGTGTGTAATGATATATATATGTGTGTGTGTGTAATGAGATATATATAGTGTGTGTGTGTAATGAGATATATATAGTGTGTGTGTGTAATGAGATATATATAGTGTGTGTGTGTAATGAGATATATTGTGTGTGTGTGTGTAATGAGATATATTGTGTGTGTGTGTGTAATGAGATATATTGTGTGTGTGTGTGTAATGAGATATATTGTGTGTGTGTGTGTAATGAGATATATTGTGTGTGTGTGTGTAATGAGATATATATGTGTGTGTGTGTGTAATGAGTATATTTTGTGTGTGTGTGTATGAGATATATATATAGTGTGTGTGTGTAATGAGATATATATATAGTGTGTGTGTGTAATGAGATATATATATAGTGTGTGTGTGTAATGAGATATATATATAGTGTGTGTGTGTAATGAGATATATATATATAGTGTGTGTGTGTAATGAGATATATATATATAGTGTGTGTGTGTAATGAGATATATATATATAGTGTGTGTGTGTAATGAGATATATATATATAGTGTGTGTGTGTAATGAGATATATATATAATAGTGTGTGTGTGTGGTTGGTGTTGTGTGGGGGGGGGGGGGGGGTGTGTGTGTGGTGTGTGTGGTGTTGGAGATATATATATAGTGTGTGTGTGTAATGAGATATATATATATAGTGTGTGTGTGTAATGAGATATATATATATAGTGTGTGTGTGTAATGATATATATATATAGTGTGTGTGTGTAATGAGATATATAGTGTGTGTGTGTAATGATATATATATATAGTTGTGTGTGTGTAATGAGATATATATATATAGTGTGTGTGTGTAATGATATATATAGTGTGTGTGTGTAATGATATATATAGTGTGTGTAATGAAATATATAGTGTGTGGTAATGAAATATATATAGTGTGTGTGTAATGAAATATATATAGAGTGTGTGTAATGAAATATATATAGAGTGTGTGTGTGTGTAATGAAATATATATAGAGTGTGTGTGTGTGTAATGAAATATATATAGAGTGTGTGTGTGTGTAATGAAATATATATAGAGTGTGTGTGTGTGTAATGAAATGTATATATAGTGTGTGAGTGTGTGTGTAATGAAATATATATATAGTGTGTGTGTAATGAAATATATATATAGTGTGTGTGTGTAATGAAATATATATATAGTGTGTGTGTAATGAAATATATATATAGTGTGTGTGTAATGAAATATATATTGTGTGTGTGTGTGTAATGAAATATATATTGTGTGTGTGTAATGATATATATATTGTGTGTGTGTAATGATATATATATTGTGTGTGTGTGTGTAATGATATATATTGTGTGTGTGTGTGTGTAATGATATATATAGTGTGTGTGTGTAATGATATATATAGTGTGTGTGTGTAATGATATATATAGTGTGTGTAATGAAATATATATAGTGTGTGTGTAATGAAATATATATAGTGTGTGTGTAATGAAATATATATAGAGTGTGTGTGTGTGTAATGAAATATATATAGAGTGTGTGTGTGTGTAATGAAATATATATAGAGTGTGTGTGTGTGTAATGAAATATATATAGAGTGTGTGTGTGTGTAATGAAATGTATATATAGTGTGTGAGTGTGTGTGTAATGAAATATATATATAGTGTGTGTGTAATGAAATATATATAGTGTGTGTGTGTGTGTAATGAAATATATATATAGTGTGTGTGTGTAATGAAATATATATAGTGTGTGTGTAATGAAATATATATAGTGTGTGTGTAATGAAATATATATATATAGTGTGTGTGTAATGAAATATATATATAGTGTGTGTGTAATGAAATATATATATATAGTGTGTGTGTAATGAAATATATATTGTGTGTGTGTAATGAAATATATATTGTGTGTGTGTAATGAAATATATATTGTGTGTGTGTAATGATATATATATTGTGTGTGTGTGTGTAATGATATATATTGTGTGTGTGTGTGTGTAATGATATATATATTGTGTGTGTGTGTGTAATGATATATATATTGTGTGTGTGTAATGATATATATATTGTGTGTGTGTAATGATATATATATTGTGTGTGTGTAATGATATATATAGTGTGTGTGTGTGTGTGTAATGATATATATAGTGTGTGTGTGTAATGATATATATAGTGTGTGTGTGTAATGATATATATATAGTGTGTGTGTGTAATGATATATATTGTGTGTGTGTGTGGAATGATATATATAGTGTGTGTGTGTGTAATGATATATATAGTGTGTGTGTGTAATGATATATATATAGTGTGTGTGTGTGTAATGATATATATTGTGTGTGTGTGTGTGTAATGATATATATATTGTGTGTGTGTGTGTAATGATATATATATTGTGTGTGTGTGTGTAATGATATATATTGTGTGTGTGTGTGTAATGATATATATATGTGTGTGTGTGTAATGATATATATTGTGTGTGTGTGTGTAATGATATATATATTGTGTGTGTGTGTGTAATGATATATATATTGTGTGTGTAATGATATATTGTGTGTGTGTGTAATGATATATTGTGTGTGTGTGTGTAATGATATATATATAGTGTGTGTGTGTGTAATGATATATATATTGTGTGTGTGTGTGTAATGATATATATATAGTGTGTGTGTGTGTAATGATATATAGTGTGTGTGTGTGTAATGATATATATAGTGTGTGTGTGTAATGATATATATTGTGTGTGTGTGTAATGATATATATTGTGTGTGTGTGTAATGATATATATTGTGTGTGTGTGTGTAATGATATATATTGTGTGTGTGTGTGTAATGATATATATTGTGTGTGTGTGTGTAATGATATATATAGTGTGTGTGTGTGTAATGATATATATATTGTGTGTGTGTGTAATGATATATATATATTGTGTGTGTGTGTGTAATGATATATATATAGTGTGTGTGTGTGTAATGATATATATATAGTGTGTGTGTGTGTAATGATATATATATAGTGTGTGTGTGTGTAATGATATATATATAGTGTGTGTAATGATATATATATAGTGTGTGTGTAATGATATATATATAGTGTGTGTGTGTAATGATATATATATAGTGTGTGTGTGTAATGATATATAGTGTGTGTGTGTAATGATATATATAGTGTGTGTGTAATGATATATATAGTGTGTGTAATGATATATATATAGTGTGTGTGTGTGTAATGATATATATATAGTGTGTGTGTGTGTAATGATATATATATAGTGTGTGTGTGTGTAATGATATATATATAGTGTGTGTGTGTGTAATGATATATATATATTGTGTGTGTGTGTAATGATATATATATATTGTGTGTGTGTGTAATGATATATATTGTGTGTGTGTGTAATGATATATATTGTGTGTGTGTGTGTAATGATATATATATAGTGTGTGTGTGTAATGATATATATATAGTGTGTGTGTGTAATGATATATATATAGTGTGTGTGTGTGTGTAATGATATATATATAGTGTGTGTGTGTGTGTAATGATATATATATATAGTGTGTGTGTGTGTGTGTAATGATATATAGTGTGTGTGTGTGTGTGTAATGATATATAGTGTGTGTGTGTGTGTAATGATATATATATATAGTGTGTGTGTGTGTAATGATATATGTATAGTGTGTGTGTGTAATGATATATGTATATAGTGTGTGTGTGTAATGATATATGTATATTGTGTGTGTGTGTAATGATATATGTATATTGTGTGTGTGTGTAATGATATATGTATATAGTGTGTGTGTGTAATGATATATGTATATAGTGTGTGTGTGTAATGATATATGTATATAGTGTGTGTGTGTAATGATATATGTATATAGTGTGTGTGTGTAATGATATATGTATATAGTGTGTGTGTGTAATGATATATGTATATAGTGTGTGTGTGTAATGATATATGTATATAGTGTGTGTGTGTAATGAAATATATGTATATTGTGTGTGTGTGTAATGAAATATATATTGTGTGTGTGTGTAATGAAATATATATTGTGTGTGTGTGTAATGAAATATATATTGTGTGTGTGTGTAATGAAATATATATTGTGTGTGTGTGTAATGAAATATATATTGTGTGTGTGTGTAATGAAATATATATTGTGTGTGTGTGTAATGAAATATATATATAGTGTGTGTGTGTAATGAAATATATATATAGTGTGTGTGTGTAATGATATATATATAGTGTGTGTGTGTAATGATATATATATATAGTGTGTGTGTGTAATGATATATATAGTGTGTGTGTGTAATGATATATATAGTGTGTGTGTGTAATGATATATATATATAGTGTGTGTGTGTAATGATATATATATAGTGTGTGTGTGTAATGATATATAGTGTGTGTGTGTAATGATATATATAGTGTGAGTGTGTAATGATATATATAGTGTGTGTTTGGAATGATATATATAGTGTGTGTGTGTGTGGAATGATATATATAGTGTGTGTGTGTGTGGAATGATATATATAGTGTGTGTGTGTGTGGAATGATATATATAGTGTGTGTGTGTGTGGAATGATATATATAGTGTGTGTGTGTGTGGAATGATATATATAGTGTGTGTGTGTGTGGAATGATATATATAGTGTGTGTGTGTGTGGAATGATATATATATAGTGTGTGTGTGGAATGATATATATAGTGTGTGTGTGTGGAATGATATATATAGTGTGTGTGTGTGGAATGATATATATAGTGTGTGTGTGTGGAATGATATATATAGTGTGTGTGTGGAATGATATATAGTGTGTGTGTGTGTGGAATGATATATATATAGTGTGTGTGTGTGTGGAATGATATATATATAGTGTGTGTGTGTGTGGAATGATATATATATAGTGTGTGTGTGTGTGTGGAATGATATATATATAGTGTGTGTGTGTGTGTGGAATGATATATATATAGTGTGTGTGTGTGTGTGGAATGATATATATAGTGTGTGTGTGTGTGGAATGATATATATAGTGTGTGTGTGTGTGGAATGATATATATATAGTGTGTGTGTGTGTGGAATGATATATATATATAGTGTGTGTGTGTGTGGAATGATATATATATAGTGTGTGTGTGTGTGTGGAATGATATATATATAGTGTGTGTGTGTGTGTGGAATGATATATATAGTGTGTGTGTGTGTGTGGAATGATATATATAGTGTGTGTGTGTGTGGAATGATATATATAGTGTGTGTGTGTGTGGAATGATATATATATAGTGTGTGTGTGTGGAATGATATATATATAGTGTGTGTGTGTGGAATGATATATATATAGTGTGTGTGTGTGTGGAATGATATATATATAGTGTGTGTGTGTGTGGAATGATATATATATAGTGTGTGTGTGTGTGGAATGATATATATATAGTGTGTGTGTGTGTGTGGAATGATATATATATAGTGTGTGTGTGTGTGTGGAATGATATATATATAGTGTGTGTGTGTGTGTGGAATGATATATATATAGTGTGTGTGTGTGTGTGGAATGATATATATAGTGTGTGTGTGTGTGGAATGATATATATATAGTGTGTGTGTGTGTGTGGAATGATATATATATAGTGTGTGTGTGTGTGTGGAATGATATATATATAGTGTGTGTGTGTGTGTGGAATGATATATATATAGTGTGTGTGTGTGTGTGGAATGATATATATATAGTGTGTGTGTGTGTGGAATGATATATATATAGTGTGTGTGTGTGTGTGGAATGATATATATATAGTGTGTGTGTGTGTGTGGAATGATATATATATAGTGTGTGTGTGTGTGTGGAATGATATATATATAGTGTGTGTGTGTGTGTGGAATGATATATATATAGTGTGTGTGTGTGTGTGGAATGATATATATAGTGTGTGTGTGTGGAATGATATATATAGTGTGTGTGTGTGGAATGATATATATAGTGTGTGTGTGTGGAATGATATATATATTGTGTGTGTGTGTGGAATGATATATATAGTGTGTGTGGAACGATATATATAGTGTGTGTGGAACGATGGAAATAAAAGTGACGGTGGAAGAAAGGCGATTGTCGTCCGAGTGAATCCAAGGCACTACACACACATACAAGCATTTGTTAAATTAATCGTTTATAAACATGGGAGGTAGGGGGGAGGGGGCTGGCTTTCATTTCTCTGCCGGAGTCAAAGGCACAGATGTACAAAAATGACGCATTAACCACTGCACTGCTTGCGGAAGCACAAAACGCGACTACAAAGCGTGCGGAAGCGGGCTGGTCATGCATGGCTCTTTAGGACCGACTGTGCTGGACAGTGCGCCCATAAGGGGGCTTTTTGCCAGAACGCTGCACACCTGCACCTGCACCGCCTCGGTCTCTTCTTGAGCAGCATGATGTCTTCCGAGGATGGGGTACCAGTCTCCATGGACACAACCGCACCGTTCAGGTCCTGCGCCGGATCACAACGGGCTAAGGTTGACATCTGTGTTCGGCAGGACCCCCCCCACCGCACCTGCCCTCGTGCTTGCCCAAAGTGCATAATTAATTATTAACTCGCTCGCTCACGCCGTAGAAACACCATTGCAGAAAAAACACCCAACAATAACACATTTCAATTCAGGGGAGCGAGGTGGCTGAGAAGTGAGAGCATGGAACCAGAACTGCCGAAATCCTGGATTTGAATCCAAGCAACCACCCAGATTTAAATTGGGTTTTGGAGTGGAATGAGTTGATGGTCTCAGCTCAGTCACCCATTGAACGCACCCAAATAACATTTAATGTAACACTTAATTTGGCTAAATTCCAGCTTTGAGAATAAAAAATCAGTTTCACTGTCATCATACACAAACCAATCTCGCAGAAAAGTGCACGGATTTTGCACATTCTTTTCCATGTTCTTTGTGATCCAAGTGTTATGCCAGGCAATATGCACAGAATATAATTGTTTTGTAGACACTCATCTCTAGTTCATTATTTTGATCCCTTTTCACCTTCAATAATTGCCCTTGATACACACTTAGATTTCCCAGATGTCTCCCTCTAATATTTCTCCAGTTTAAATAAAAGATTGATCCAGTTTAAACAGCGACTTTGATTCAATGATTATTTCCTCTTGTTCAGTGAACTTTTTTCATGGCTTTTGTTTTGTTCATTTATCTTTCGCCCCACTTTGCAGCCTTCTTTGGTATTTCTTCAATAATTTCCTGTATTACTTTACTTTTGGTTGTTATAATGACAATGTCATTAGGGAATCTGAGATGGCTATTTTTTCTACAATTTATCAAATCTAATTTTCAGAAAATGTGTGAGTGGATTTGTGAATAGCCTTGTTTGACTCACCTTCCACTATGAATTTTGTTACTTCCTTCATCAAAATATCAGTGTAGGTTGTTAATATTTTGTACATTGTTTTTATTTCCAAACATTTGTTATATTTAATGTAGGCCTTGATTCGAGAACTTAAATGAGTATCAATTTTCATTGCGTCAAGTACTTCTTTCAGTCTACAAAGGCCAAGCACAATGGTAAATGATATTAATTAATTTTCAATTTAAAATCTAACATATACATAGGTTTTATAATTTTGCTCCAATATCTGGTCCCGCTTCTTTGATGGTGTCTACAGTTATACCATGGTTTGCTGCTTTGCAAGACCATGAGATATAGCCATGGCTTGGAAAGGCCTTAATTCAGCAGTGGATAGATCGTGTCTGTGGATGATTGAACAAGGTAGCAACAATGCTTCGCAGAGACAGAATCATAAAACCAGGAAATCGTAACACATGACCCAGCGGGAAGCACATTCGCCACTCGTTACAGAGGTTCACGGTTCGAATCCGTCGGCCGCCCTCGTTATTACTGCGGTGTGCATCAACCATAAAAATAAGTGCCATCGACTTCAGAGTGGACGTAAAAAGAATCCTTGACATTATTCGCAAGAATGTGTGCCGGCATTCAAAGGGGTCAAATGATTACATTTACCAAAAGATTTCTCACTGGGATTATACGTGGCAATCTTCACTTCCTAGCGGGGAAAAGTTGGTTAGACCCTCCTGAAAACAAGTCATGAGACTCCATGAGGTTTCCTTCGGTAATCAGGCCTAGTAAAAAGCCAACTGAAACTCAATGCATAAATAAATAAACACTTTAACTCTTGCAACAAATTATACCTGAGGATTCGATTTGGCGAGAATTTATATCTTGTACCAGGCTTCTTCCCTCTCTTTAAACTTCATTTTCTCTCTGCAAAACCACAAATGTTAAATGTTAACAGTAACAGGAAAATGCACAGTCCTTGCTACTCAGCCTTTACATTTTTTATGTTTTACAAGAGACGCATGATCCTGCTTGGCCTGTCGAGTTTATAGTTTTAGACAATGGTTATTACGAATATGTAGTGATGGTAGCATCACTACTGTGTACACACGCACAAGCGTGACGTCACTATGCGGGGGAGCGTCATGACCACGCGGGTCTACACACACGCATGACGTCATCCCGGCTGGAGGCGGGAATGACGTCAGGGCCGGTGCTGGGCTCGGGAGGCCACGATGGTGGTGTGAGGCCATGGCACTCTGTGACCCCGGCTGGACACGTGACTGGACCCCAGTGGGGGCCGGGGGCCTAGGGGGCACCTTGGAGGGCACGTGGACAGCAGGGGGGCTTCGAGAGGGTTCTCGAAGGGAGGTGTGGCCGGGGTGGGGCCCGGGCACGCCGAGGCCTATATAACCAGCCTCCTCACTAGGTTCGAGGCTGCCCGTATCAAGAACGAAGATGCATCGTGAAGACGCCAAGAAGAGTCAAGCCTCCAGTCAGCGGACCTGGCAGTAGCCCACCTCGCTGGGTCACGCTAGAGTATTTGAGAAGTATGTGTTAGCTAGAGTAGGTTGGTGGTCACCACTTTATGTGCAGTGTTATATTACTTACCGTTCTAATAAATCAGCGTTGCCTCCCAAGGAGTCGTGTGTGCACCTAATTATCCTAGTCAGTATAATATGTGCACGATTACTACAACTTACCTGCTCGCTTTCACACGACTAGGAGGCGAGACGATCATCTTCGGGGCAGCCCCGGGGTTCTGCAGCCTCGGTGAAGGAGGGAGATGGCGCTGCAGGCGGGGCAGCAGCACGCACATCACGTCGCTGCTTCGCCGCCATCGAGAGAGAGAGCGACGGAGCTGGAGGAGAGAGGACGCCGCCGCCGCCGCTGCTGCTGCTGCGGGTGCCTGGGCGGGAAATTCGCGCGCGCATAGTGCACGCGCGGCCGCCATCTTGGCGGGCGGTCGGGACGCGGTTCCCGCCAAAACGCCGCTCCCGCCATTCTCAACGCCTGTGGAGGGAGATCTTGGGCCGTCTTGGTGGCATCCTGTGCTCACCATCCAAGAGTCTTCAAGTTCCACAGTGCAGCCTCCGTTCCTCACGGCCTCTCAGGCGAGTCGTGACACAATGCACCCGGCCCTAAAAACACACTTCACCCATCTTGCGTGCGCCGGGTTGCGATTATGTGTTTTTTTTACTCGCTGGGTTGCGAAGCGTGTTAGTTGGGTTGGGTGCGTGTCAGATTGACGCGGCGCCCGTGCGTGTGTCTGCTTTGTAACAGCGTTAAGTACGGCGTCGGGATTGTTATCTTAAGGAGCCGGTTAATGATTAATTCTGCTATGTGGGGGGTCTCGGGCTCCGTTAAGATCCAGTGAATTGCCGGGTTAATTATTTGTTGACACTTTATTTGATTGCCTTTGCGGAGTCGCGATTGTTTTTGGGTATACAGTATGGAGCTTCGCTCGTGAATGTCGTCAATGTGTGACTGCGAAACTTTGCTTGTGAGTGTTAACAATGTATGCTTTGTATGGAGCTTTGTTCGTGATTGTTAATATATAGCTTGTGCCACATTTGTTAACGAAGTGTTGATTTATGGGATTTTTCTCGAGATCGCGATGTGTGGACTGTATGTACTGCATAGACTGTCTCTCTGCACTGATACGGGTTGTGACGTACATTGTTGTGATCCTTGGTACGGATCGTTAAATTGTGATGATGACATATGGTGCCAGTGATTTGGATTGTGCTGCTGGCTGTGGCTAATCTGGGCCAAAGATCCTGACCAGAATGCCCCTGTCATTGTTGCGTGTTGACACACGAGTGTGGTCCCGTCATGGTGTGGCTGATGGCTTGACCTGGCGGCCCGGAGAGCGAGACACTCCGAGGCGCGTCTGAGACAGTGAGCCAGAGGCTCAGGGAGCTGGTGGTGAGTTGCTCTCTCAGCTCGGTTGGTACAGCTAAATGCTGCAATGCGAGGCTTGGAGAGAGGGGTTGGTGTGTCCTCTCAACCCGGTTGGGACAGCTGATTGCTGCAATGCGAGTCCTGGAGAGAGGTGTTCTTGTGTCTTCTCAGCTCGGTCGGAACAGCTACATGCTGCGATGCGAGTCTTGGAGAGAGACTGGGTTATAATTCCCCCGATACGGCCGACAGGTGCGCGTCGGAAAGGCGGGGGGTGCTACCGAGTGGCATGAGATGTCTGGGTTGGCCTTCAAGGGAGGGCTTCTGAGTTGTGCGAGCGCGGAAAACGCGCGTGGGGCCGCCATTTTGTGAGCGTGGTGCCGCCATTTTGTGAGCGTGGTAAACCGCAGGGGATGCGGCTCGTGCATGCGGCCGCCATTTTGTACGTGCATGGGTATTTGTGTGAACCATTTCTGGGCAAGAGCAGGCATTTTTTTTGTCACGTCGATTTAACATTTTTTGCAAAAAATGTAGATACTGAGGCAACGCTGAAGTGCGACTTCTTTGCCCAGTACATGGGTCAACCTGGAAGCATGACTTCCTTGACCTGGGATGTTGTACAACATCCAACGGTTGTACCTTTGGGTGCAGCATACTGGCTCGACCTTGAAGAGTGACTTCCTTGAGCCAGTACATGGGTCGACCCTGAAGTGCGACTTCTTGACCTGGGACGTAGGGAGACGTCCGGAATGTTAAGTGGTGTTTGTAGGTGGGTGTTAGACTTTCGGTCTTCGCCCTATTGCCACCTGTGGGGTGGAACGGTAACAGGGCGGTGTGAGACCCTGCCATCTATGGGGTGGTTGTGTGGTTTTGGTTTGATTTACCGGTGTTGGTTGTGCATTCAACGCGTCGGAATCTATGTATTTTTGTTTTTATTTCTTCCGCCGGGCAGAATACAGTGAAAAGTATAGCAAATATATACAATTAATACTAAACTATTTTTTATCCTACCAGGTAAAGCCTACTGAGCTATGAGCCTCTCATTCAGAAGCAACCTGGCAACAAATAATAGCTTAATAAACTGGTTTATCTTATAGAAATTTATTACAGCAAAATAATCAATAATCTAAACAAATGTTTGTGAAAGTTATCCCATCATATCAGATGTTTATTAATTTCCTTCCTTCTGAGAAACCTAGACCATTATCGCTCACTAGGCGGGTTAGGATTGAAAACTAACTACAGGCAGTCCCGGGATTATAGGGATGAAACTATAGTAATTAAAGAAAACAGTACGGGAGGCACAACTATTTCCGGCTATGGGATTTTACCTAGATTTGGGGGAAATTGTTGAGTTTCCGACAGACGGAAAATTCAGGTTGCGGATTTTCCTCGGGAACCTAACGCTTCCGTAACCCGGGGATTGCCTGTAAGGAGGGAGCATCTGATATCAGTCTAAATCTCTAAGTCTCCAATGTGTCTGCTAAGGTGCGCGTGTGTGTGTATGCAGTGTGTCTCCGGCTCGTCTTCTTTCTTCCTTGAGTGTCCTTCTTTGTGTAGTCCGAGCACTTGGGAGCTCTCTTTGTGTCCTTGATGCCACCCAGTTTGAAGACTGAGAATCCTCGATGTCCACTGGGATAGCATTCTACTCTGGTGACCTACACATAGCACACATCATCACCACCACAATTATTCCACTGGCCAACAGGACACCACAGAAAACTGCCTGTCATTGAAACTACCTAGAGAAATGAATTGCACCGAAAATGGCTGATAACTCACGTGGTAACCACCTTTAAAATATAATTGTGGGCCGAGTAAGAGTGCGTACAACACTGTCAGACAACACTGTTTGACTTAGGGTAAATTCTCCAGTTTGAGGTTTTATGGTTTGTGAAAATACATCATGAGTACAACTTACCGCATATAGAAGAGGATGTAGGCCTGGTCTTGAAGCACTTCTGACTTGGCGACTGGCTCCACGTCAGCATCGTCCATTCTGAACCAGCTGCCATTGCTGACCTGAAGGAAAAAATACATCTACACTTAATTACGATCATTACCCAATTGCACCTGACTCATTTAAAAGCCAGCCATAGTGAGAGATCATGAAAGTGGAATATTATATGGAAGTTAACACGTGTACTCATATGCTTCGTGTGTGTGTATGTATTATCATAGTGGGAAACAGTAGCGTAGCGGTTAGCACATTGCACTACGAACCCGGCAACCAGAGGTCGATTCCCGCTTACGACGTAACACCAGTGACGATTATCTCAACTGGTCCTGGGCCTCGTTCCCTCGGTCCACTCAGCATCAAATGAATACATGGTGCAATATGTAAAAATTACCACTCGGGATAAAGGCGGCCGGGCGTAGTGCTGGCCACCCACCCCCGCATGTGTCATTCTGGCTTTGACAGGTGCTCATGAACAGCACTTGCCCCAACAGTCGGGTAAGGCTATATGGGGGATATTTGTTTTTTTGTTTATCATGCAGAACATCACCTTGTTGTACGAGTAGTAGTGGTCGCTATTGGTGGTGGTCCCGTGGTGCACAATCACCGAGTAGAGTGAATAAAGTTCCTGCTCGTGCACAACCTGATTGGACATGAACGGCCGTATGTCGAGTTTTTCAGGGAAGAGGAACTCCTACAAGGGATGAGGGAGGAGACAGTGATGGGCCAAGCATTAAAAGAGAGGAAAATAGGGAGCTGGCTAAGCAGGGGCAGAAGAGGGGAGCAAATTAACGTATTGGCGGTACACTGGTGCACCGTATATATAAAAAACTAAAATCACATTTTTCACAATGATGATATATTTTCTTACGATTCGCAACCCATTTCAGGAAATATTGTGGGGGTGCGTCAAAATAATTTATCGTGATCTCAAAGCAGTCGGAAGATGAGTGTCGGTTCACATTTTGATGTTCTACTGTTTTATGAGGACCGGTGTGTCATGCTGCACCGGTGTACCGCCAATACGTCCAATTGACAAAAAACGTTGAATACAAAATATATCTGAATATCAGATTGCATTCTGTGCAGGAAGTAAAATTCACCTTGTCGATTTTGTGGCCAAACTCATCGTATCGCTTAATGGTGACGATAAGCACATTGGGCACCACGTGCAGGCTCACTCTCTTTGTTGATTTCCCCACGCGTGAGCACCTGTTCGTCAGACAATAGCAACGTTAGTTTACGGACGAGGTGCGTGTTTGATCACACACTGTATAAATGGGGATATACACGAACGTTTCAAGGTGCACGATGGAAGATTGCATACTCACATTCCACATCTGTATTCTGCAAGATTCTCGGTCTTTGTGAATTCATAAAAAGCCTTCACCAGATCCAGGGATTTCTGTCAAAAGCCAAGAAAGCACAATCATGGAAAATTATTACTTTGAATAGAAATTCAGAAAATAATGAGCTAAGTGGCTCTCTGCAGTCAACTGGTTGTGGTACATAAATATAATGAATGACAAAAAAAATCGACATCAGGCTGCAGCCTTCCCAATTCTTACGTTGATATTAAGAGAGATGTCAAGGCAAGAGTCCAACGTGTCTGAGATGCTGAAGCACTGCGTGCACTCAACTGTGAAAACACATCATATGAAAACATACAATATTACTGCTGCACATTGCATAATCATAATCAAAAGTATTCACACGTTAACTGCCTAATATCATGAAAATGTTCAAATACCACCAACCCAGATGCGACTAATTGTTATGTGAAAACATATTTGGTGAAAGCTGTAATGGCTATTAAATACATGTATTGTTGATACTGTGTTGGCAGTGGTGCCCTAACATAAATCACAGGTACTCAACACATCTGTCAATAGCACTCCCTTACAAGGAAAAATATGCAATTGGTGACATTTTAAGGAGTGATCTTTATTCATAGCACAGAAGCCAGAAACATAGGGTGGGCTACGAGTTGGATACTGCACTGTACACCACGTGGCCTGATGAGAAATTACATTTGGCGTACAGAAACCTTTGATTAACTCTTGCGTAATAAGCATGTGAAATCTATTTCCGTATTCGGCATCTTTTCTTACTTGTGTAGTCATTGATGATCGGGATGGTCTGCTAATAATACAACTTTCTATTAACGATGAAATACCGGCAACTACAAAACACCGCTGACTGCCACGCGCATGATGGCTCCGCCCTCATCGTCCAAAATAGCTCCGCCCCTTTTTACCCTGAGGACCTCGTCTAAATTGTCACATGAATGATGACATAAACTAATTTGTATTCAATGTTAAACTTTAAAATGTTGCTGGCAGATTGCATGTTGGGTAGCCTCGTCGCAGCGTGGTCAAAGAAATAAGCATTAGCACAATCCAGTTAATGATGTTCGTATATTGTATTATATTTTTATTATTTTATAGTTTCCCTTCTACGTGGTGACTTCACCGAAAGAACCAAGAATATGAATCCCTGCAGTCACGAAAGCTTTAAATCAAAAGATGTTCGTATAGTTGATGCAACCCCTTTTAACCTAGAGAACTCCACAGGAATGGGAGTAGAGTGAATGATATAACTTGTAAACAATGAAAGAGAAACGGGAAAGGGAATGCATATTTTGTGCATGTGTGCTTATGTCCTTGTGTACGTGTTTTTTTTACATCTACAGAGAATATAAGGTTGCATGCGAGAGCTTGCATAGCCCAGTATGGATTGTGAAATTGGGTGAAATCACTACTTAAAGGGTGAATGTTTCCAGAAGGAGCACAGGTACCTACCTCTCGATTTCAGGTACCCCCTGAAGATCTGGTGGATCAATGTTGGGGTCTCCATGTCAATATTCAGCCTGGAAAAACACGCAATGAAACACACAGACAGCTACTCCAGAGGCAATGTCTTTACGAGATGAACACTCGGGAGAGTTACATGTTTTTCCCTACTAGTATTAACTCGCTGAAGTGGCAATGTCTTAACTACCTCGGCAGCTATACAGGTCATGGGTTTGATCCCAATGCTGACGCCTGTAAATTTGCAGTTTGCATTTACTCCCTGTGGTTGCGTGTATTTTTTTTATTCGAGCCCACCGATTTTTCCCTCCACATTTAGAAACAAGCATTTAGTGTATTTGTTAAATAAGAATTAAAATAAAGTGAATACAAATATGAATAATAAAATATAAAATAAAAAAAACAAAAAAACACTAATGTAGACTGGTTCTTAATCGGAGTGAGCGTACTGGCAGTCTATAATGTAGACTGTAGCCTGGTTATCCTGAGAACATATTTTTTTCTGAACAATCCAGGCATCCATGTGCTGGTATTGTGCAACTATTTATGGAGTTTGCTGGGGCATGCAGTACTTACTGGCTTTGGTTGAAGAGGCAGGATTGGTGCAGCGTATCTATCACGTAACTCAGAAAGACATGCGCATCTTCCTGCCTGCCAAAACACAGGTCCTCGCCGATGTCCGTGTGGAAATGGACAGAGGTCACAGATGATGTGGTCACACAGTTGCTGGCACAGTTAGTATATAGCTTGTGAACTCCCTCATCAACTAAATCGGAAGATTTGTGGGTTATCCCAGAACTGGGTGTGGCTGGCAGTGTTTAGAACGAGCATCAAGAGAGTAATGCAAGACCGGAAGAACATCCGATGCATTGGAGTTGTAAAATCAGTGCTGACCAAAACGAGTAATTTTCTGTTCGATATTGTATACAAAAACTGATTCAAACTGCCCTTTCAGGAGATTTTGAGATGACCGATGTTTCAACGTCAAAGACACTTGGGAATTGTGCTGGAACTTACTTTTGAAATTGAGAACTATGTCGATGGGATCGATGGCCATGCCCCGATTCATGAAGGTGTTGAAGACGTGTTTCTCCAACAGACACATCATGCAAAACTCAGTCTGTTTGCCTGTGAAGTGGGGCAGGGGTGACACAGTGAAAATACAAACCAATCGCACAAATTGCCCAGCTGCGCACAGCCAGGTAATCTACACAACACTCGATTGTAGCTCGTCTCGAATGCAAAATATCTGGGAGAACTCAGGTCCATGAGTGATCGCTGTAAAGCAAAAAGTTTGCCAGCGGCGCCGTGTACGTGAGGCCCTGCAGGCTGGCATTCACGAAACACGTATTCCCGAGGTTGTTGAGCCCAGCACCCTCATGTAGATCCTCCTGCCACTTGAGAACTAAGTTGTCTGTCGCAGGTGTTATGAATTCTAAAGATGGAATGCTGTCCTCATCTGCACACATGACATGATGGAAACACATCATTAACGCTCACAGCACTTTTATTATAACTCACAGCACTGCTGAAGGGAATGGTTTAAAAATTGGGTGCCTTAGCCTGTACCCGTGCTGGCATTTTTTTCGTGGTGCTGTTAGGTAGACACAATCCTCTTCACCAGCTGGCGAGATGCAAATGTATTAAATGTTTTTGAAGTGTTCAGCACTAGTAATCAGAATTGCCTGAAGAGCATCTTCAGCCTGTAAGTTTTACATCGACAGCAATGGCTAGACAACCACAGCAGCGTGACGAGATATAAAAGTGTACGTATGTGTGCACGTTGAACTTCTTTCACACCGTGCGTCGCCATCCATACTAATCAGAAGGACAGGGTCACGCCAGCAAACACTTACCTCCCGCATTAGGTTTGTGCAGCCCAGTCGTGCTGGACTCGGTCACGAAAGACGCGGCGGATGGAACGGTGCTGTGTTGGATCTCCAGCCCCTTGTCATCTGCTGCTGACACCGCCGGGGGTGATGTGGATGCCTCATCCTTGACGACGATGCTGGAGATGGTGTCCCCTTCTGCCCGTTGAATACTCTTGGCCTCCTCCTACGACAGCAGTAAAAGCAGCCTTAAGTCACGGACACGCATCGCCACTACACTGCAGCATTGCTCAAACTGCGAAGTGCGGATTCTTATTTCGAACAACATGGCAAGCCAATCTAATAATGGAGACTCTGGTTTGCTTTTAGATACCTAGGATCTGTGCTTGTTTCCAAAGAAGTTGGACAAAAACATACTCCATGTCTAAATTCTCCTTAGTGAATCTCAAGACGTTACGTTAAAAAGATGCATGTGATATCACTTGAGCGCAAATACAGACCCATATGGACACATTCCCATACGGGTTTACATCCCTTCATACGCCCTCCCCATTCTTGCAGTGCGTGAAATTGGAAATCATGCATATTTTAAAACTCAAATGGCATAATGTGCTATTCATGCAACGGTTAGCAATCTGGTGTTGTACGGAATTTGGTGCTTCAATTTCCTGGCATGTCAGTAGAAATACATCCTTCCCACCTTTATTCACCCAGCAGTATAAATAGGGTCACCACAGGTAGTCGATGTACAAGCCATGTGTGTTGTGGGGTCAGGTGTGGGTGCTCCCACATTTTCCAAGATGTTTGGATGTAGAAGGTGAGGTTCCTCTCGTGCAAACCCAACCGCGAGCAATCGTATGATCAAACAATTTCAAGGCTGCACCTTTACGTGTGGACTGGTCTTCTTTGCAAGTTTTGCAACGTAAAATAAAATTATTTTTTACCTTAATTTTATCAATACTGATCTATACTACAGTTTTTTTTCTTGTTAGATCGTGTAAATATATAAATGTTTCGTTAAACTGGCCACCATCCGACACAGCCAATTTGTAAGGTTTATCACTTAAACAGAACGTGCCAATTCGTTACGAGTACAGCACACCGGTGTGTTGGAGAGCCAAGCCACAACATTTACAATCCGAGTACGACGTTTCGCCAGTAATCTAACCCAAAAGAAAGGACAAAACGGTATTATGGATGATTTTGGTCGCGAAAGCAAACGTGATAATTGAATTTTGCCTAATCACCTACTGTGATCTATCCTCCCTCTTTGCTGCTCCTACAGCCTCCCTTACCTTAGTCAGATGATCTGCATTGCTTTCATCAGATGATGTCTCCTCATCGTCCTTCCCCGCACCTCCGAGCAGCACGTTTGCCTAGGTGCGGTGCGAAAGAAGTTCAACATGCATCACGACTTTAAACTGGTGTTGCAGCTTTCAAAAGACTCGAAAGAGGACTGCATCTTTTTTAATCTGATTCGACGAATCTGACTTCTGTCCATCAGATGATGATGATGTCTCCTCACTTTCTGTCTCAAACTGTTGTTGAGGCTTTCAACAACGTGAGCCTGCTTTATGTCGGCTTTAGCGTCACACTCTGTTGTAGTGCTTCAGGCGTACCCTGTCCATATATAGGTAAACCAAATGAACCTCTTAACTGTAATGTTTCGTTCTCCAAATAAAAACGAATTATTGAATGTTTCTAGTTATTAGCACAGACTCTGTTAGATGTGCCCAGTCACCCGCTGTGAGTCATCTCCCTCTCTGCAGCAGATCTTACTGCCCTTACCTTAGTCAGATCATTTTCCTTGTGTCCATCGATTGATGCCTCCTGACTCGTTGACGTTAAACTGGTGTTGCAGCTCTGAAAAACGCTCTCACTGGAACGGCTGCCCACCAGACTCGAAAGAGGGCTGCCCTTGCGAACCGTAGCATGACTGCCCAGCGAGGTCCCAGCATAGGTGTCCTCATCATCAGAACTGCTTTGGCAACAGCAGCATAGCTTTTTGAAAAACTTTCTGAATAATTTCTTTACACCTTTCTTCATGGTGGCCATGCCACCAATGTGCCAGAGCACCGAAACTTTCCAAAATGTTTTATCACGAGAATGCCAGAGGGCAAGTGAAGACACCTCTGCTTCCCAAGAAATCCGAAGAGCCTGTAGGATGTGACGTCACACGCCGGACTGCAGTGACGTTTCAATAAGACACCTTATGACAAGTGTCACATGACGTCACAGACTCCCGACTACACCGCCACAAAACTGCATTTTTATTCTTGGTTCTTTCGGTAAAGTCACGTAGAAGGGAAACAATAAAATAATAAAAACATAAAACAATACAATTCTCACGACGTTTCCACTGCAACACAAGCAATCATCATCAGGTGTGAAAACCACAACAAGAAAATTTGATGATGATTGCTTGTGTTGCAGTCGAAACGTCGTGATAATTTTATTGTTTTATATATATTTATTATTTTATTGTTCCCTTCTACGTGACTTTACCGAAAGAACCAAGAATATGAATCCCTGCAGCCACGAAAGCTTTAAATCAAAATTTAACTGCATTTTCTTGTTGTGCTTTTCACACCTAATGTTGATTACTTGTGTTGCAGTCGAAACGTCGTGAGAATTTTATTGCTATATATTTTTATTATTTTATTGTTTCCCTTCTACGTGACTTTACCGAAAGAACCAAGAATATGAATCCCTGCATAGTCACGAAAGCTTTAAATCAAAATTTAACTGCATTTGTTGCTCAAATAGCTTTCCTTGTTGCTAATTAACAGAGCTATTGCTTGCCTGCATTAGAAGCGTAACATCACACACAGCCCACTGTATGCGTTAGGTTTCACTTAGCATTAAACACCAGAATCCACTCTAGCAAGAATTCCATCCTGGCATGGAGGACACCTTGCGGTACATTACAGGTTTCCCAAAATTCCACTTTTATTAATTTACTCCCAATTCAAATTGTTCTGCACTTGTGACATGCTAAGCAACTAACGCTGTCTGATTGGCAACACACTTGCTCAAGCTCTGGGATAACAGGTGTGTGTTGGGCATCACTGCTTGTCAACTTTGCTCTAATTAGTGTATTTTCTAATATTCAATAACGTATTTAATTACTCATTGAGGTTTAATGAGCTCACCTGTCTCGATTTTTGTCCAATTGTTGCAGATACGAGTCGCAACACTTGATTCATGTGCAGTGATATCAATGTGAATTAAAGTGCTCTGTTACCAATAAAGTACAATTTTGACTGGAGAAGATCAATGGGTGGGGTTTGGGAATCTGAGACGGTACAATCACGAATGTTAATCAAATCTACATATATGAGGGCTTGGCCTGCTTCACGTCGGCTTCAGTCGCACAATGTTATTTTTTCAAGTATTCAGCACGGGGTTTAAATTAATGCAGTGCTTCAGGTTGACCCTGCTGAAATGTAGCTGTTGTATATGTGGGTGTGTGAAAATTGATGACAAATAATTAAAATTAAATGAAATTCGAAATTTGCATAATTAATCCAAAATTATGTTAATTCGTGTAATTATGCATATAACTATGCTAATTAGAGAGGTGATCGTCTTAATTTATACGAGTGGTTGTGTTAATGATAGCCTTCATGATAATCAGGTCCCCGCCTCGTTGACGAGGTGGGGTTATCAATCGGGATAACGCAATCAATCGTGTGCAGTTACGCTAGTGTCAATTCGGCCTCGTTGTCTAACTTGGTATTATTGATCAGCATAATACAATGATTCTCGCTTTAACACTCCCCGAGTGTTCATATTTTAGGTCCCATGTTCACATCGTTCGCTTTAGTTTAATGAGTGTGGATTGGTGTGTTTATAGTTTAGGTTCCCGAGTTCATATCTCGTCGCAGGATACAGATCTTATGCAAAAACTTCAGGAAAGAATCACACGACCACTTCTGTATTAATCAATTTATTTTCTAATTAAACCTTAACTATAATATGTATGTGACTCTCAATCTCGGAACTTCAACACGGTATCCACACGGTATCAAGACAGTATCATCAACGACTGTACGATTTCACTTTGATAACACATGGACCCCGCATAAAGCGATTGCTGTTAGTGAGAGAGTGTCAGAACATGCAAATGCTATGCTACACAAAAGCTTATACATTATAATATGAACGATCATTATGCTTGAAATGGTCAGCACATTATCACAGGCGATTGATTAACATGCAACGATATTCATATAAAAAGACAATCAAACAGTTATTATTTCCAAAGGCATAAATGTAACAACAGATCCACCGGACAGAATATAAGATTACCGAAATGGCTTAGTGTGAGGGTATGCGGCGGAACGTGTTATCTCACGGGAGATTAATTAATTAATTCGTGAATAAGATTGTATGATCAGAAAATCGGTTTAGCACGATTCCTCCCCGGGAGCGTAGCTCCGTGGCGAAGGTGCCAAGGCTAATTCGTATTGATGGATCGGTTGGTAACTTATGCGATTAGAAGTACAGTCCAAAACAAAATATTGAAGAGGGAAATTATGAATATACTTATAAATGACGGACTGTTATCACATGAACGATGCTTCCACAGCCAGATGGTTCACGGACTTGAGTGTTCGCTTCTGGTTAAGGACCTGTGTATGTTTGAGTGATATGAATTGTTTTGAATAGTCAGTGTTTGGAATTAATTCTTTGCGTTGCCATACGCTGAAGTTGGCATCGCTTGTAGGAGAAGTAGCCTCGCTCCCTTTAGAGCGGTGAGGTGTGTAGGAGTGCATCATACGAATCGCCGCCCTCCTCCACACAGCAGCCAGCCTCTGTCCACGGGGAAGAGTTGCTTGATCGCTCTCAGTTCCGCTCAGTGGACACCTGTCCACTGCTGGATGAGCTGCGCGATCACGCTCGTGCTGGTTCGCTGAAGCAGTTTCTCTCCGCTGTTGGATGAGCTGCATCGGCACGCTCCCTCTCTCTGGGTGGAGAACTCGAACGTGCTCGTTGCTGGTTTGCTGAAAACAGGTTTTTCTCCACTGCTGGATGACTCAAGTCGCACGTGCTCTTGCTCTGGTTTGCAGAAGCTCTTGCTTGGTGCGTCGGTCGCTCTGCAGCTGGACTCAATGTAGAATCAGCAATACTCTGTCTTTCAGCTCTTGGAAATCACACTAGGTGACGCCTCACTACCCTGCGAGTCTTGCCAACGTCAGTGGGTAGCGACGGGGCCACTTTGGCTTCTGCTCGCCGCCCCCTGCTCTGCAGCTCGCCGGCTGGCGACCTGTTGCTCTCGTTCCCGATTGGAACTGCTCCTGAGCCGACCCACTGGTCGAACTTCCCGAGTTCCGACCCCCCTGGTCGAACTCTTCCGAGTTGCTCCTCCGAGTCGAACTGTCTCCCGAGAGTCGACCCCCCCCCCCCCCCCCCGGTCGAACTCTGGTGAGTTGCTCCTCCGAGTCGAACTGTCTCCCGAGAGTCGACCCACTGGTCGAACTCTGGTGAGCCGACCCCCCCCCCGGGTCGAACTGAGGTTTCAATGCTCAGGATTCTCTTTTTATGCCCAAAAATCCCTTCACTCGGATCCTGCCCACAAGGCGGGGTTTCTTTCGATTTTTGCTGTGTCAGGATTTGTCCGTATGTATCTGTGTCCGTGTGTGTGTCTGTACGTGTGTCAGTGTGTGTCCTTGTGCATCACCCACGGTATATTCCGTTGTCATACTCCTACCATAAAACCCACAAGTAAAACAATCAAATGTTATAAATTGTCTCGAAGGCGCCTCTCTGTCTGGGTGCACAACCTGGAGGGAGGGGCGATATTCCCTCCGACTTTCACCGACGCACAAAGAAATGGTTAAAAAGTTTTAAGTTAACATTTCATTTCATCTGAGTTCCATAGTTATGATTCTGTATTAATCCAAGGTCTGAGTCAGCTTCTCATTGTGGTGTTTGACTCGTGTTTCCCCAAGCGTATACACACTCCTACCCCGCGCTGCAGGGATACAAAGACGGCCGGGATTTCCCTTTCTCTCCGACCCTGGGTTTAACATCGCCCTTTGCTTACGTTGCAGTTTTGCTGTGCGCTTGCATTTCTTTTCCTCTCTACTCTTACTTTAACCCTGCGTATTATTTGCATATGGGTGGAGGCTAGATCATTTATGTTGACTTAGGAAAACCTGATTGTTATAGGCTTCGGGTCAAGTCGTATAGAAATTATTAAAATATGTGAATACATTTCATATTAAATTAATAGACGGGTGATGGTTACATTGACGTAGCTTGTGGCAGGGTTCAATTGAAGTGGGTGTGAAGATCAATAACTTTAGCCTACCCTGTCGTTAAATTCCGACTTTAAGTTACTTTAATAGTAATGCAGAACCAATTAGCTTTGTTGACTTAACTAGATCTAGGCTAACGCAACCTCCCAGTGACCCTGGCTTTGTGTTTACATCAGCCCCATTGCAATCCGCTGCGCTCTGCTCTCTATCTGCTCCCTCTGACCCTGGGAGGGCTCTGAACGTCAAAATCGTGTTAGTGGGTCAAGGTAAATATGACCTCCACATGCCATGCTGAGGCCTGGTTTGGTGTTTTTATTCATTATTAAAATTAAAAGAAGCAATAGAAATATGTATCTATATGTATTGAAAAATTACGTGTTAATATTAAGATGGAAAGGGGGGCATATACAACATAGCTAACCCAATTCAATCTCCGATCAAAAATGTTTCGGGATTCAAAAACAAGATAAAAAACAAAACTTGTTATTAGCACAGACTATTATATGCCCCATACTTCAGGAGTATAGCTTAATCACGACCGTTCATGCGTATTACATTACATTTTGGATTCACAAGCATTGACTTAAGTCCGTGCGAAAGAGGCCTGTCTTTTTTGTGATTTAATTCACGAACTTTTAAATTACTTTCCGCAAGCAGCAACAACAACAACGCCATGGCCCGGTGTTTGTAGAACTCTCGCTACGGCGCGTTTCCCAGGGCGGTTCGATTCTGGGTGGACTCTCCAAAGCCTCTGTCGCCCGTGGTTGAGAGCCTGGAGCAAGGGGATTTGACGGCGGACCACAGCTTTGCGACTCGAGTGCACGGGCACGCAACAGAGTGGGGCACCTTGAAAGGGGCTCCCGTGGTGGAGGGAGGTGTCAGTTTGGCTCTTGGCGGCTCGCTGCAGTCTCCTCCGCCGGGGGAACGAGCCAAGGGGGCCCCTTTGGAAGAAGACGGATTCGGGAGACGTGTTGTGCGGCCGGTCATGTTCCAAGGAATATGCGATGGTGATGATGATGGCAGAAGTGGGCGGTAGTGATGAAGAAGATGGTGTCAATGTTCGTGGTCATGATGCTGACGGTGGTGGTGAGGACATTGATTTTGCCGACAAAATCATGAATGTTGCAGAGTTTGAAAGAAATCGCAGTGGTGAAGTTCGTGACGACGATGATGGTGGTGTTGGTGATGACGAGCTCAGCGACAATAGCCTTCATTCCGGCGAGTGCGACAACGTCAACAATGACCCTGACATTTTTTTCAACGACGACTTCAGCGTCTCTTCCGTCGAAACGCGCAACTCGCCACCCGCCGACGCGCCAGCTCGATCCTTCCCCAAAGCACCCGAGGCCGAGTGCACCTCTGGGCACGGCTCCACCATCGCGTCGCGCAGCAGCGCAACACGACCAACGGGGATGGAGGAGACGAAGGCGGATCTCGGGCACGGGAGAGGGGCCTCTCGTGGGGATTTCAAAGGCCGTGCCCGCGGGCCCGTGACCCAAGAGCTCGCGCCGCCGAGTCGGTCGGGCCGGCAGGCGGCGAGGAACCGGGGGAGAGCAGCAGTTTATTGGAGCTCTCCTCCGCAGAGACCCCGAGGCTTTGCGAGGAGGCGGAGCAAGAAATCGCCGGGAGCGGTGAGAAAATGAATCGAATATTTTGATAGACACGCCACACACGACTGTATGAGCGCCTCTCAGCGCCGCGCGGGGCGTGGGGGTTGTTTGACCATACTTCACCGCACTGGTCAGTGCGGGGTAACAGGTCCTTGCAGGGTGGGCTGGTAGGAACATTGGAATTTTGCGCAATTTTATGACATTGTTACGTAAAATTGTGCAAATTGAGAGCGTCTTCCCACTTTTTTGCCCTCAAAATCGTTGAGGGTTCTTCGGACAAATTAACCTCTGTAGAGGAATGGAATGGTGAAATCCTTATTGACTGAAATCTGCTCATTTTGGAGCAATGTATCATAAAATTGTTAAGGGCTGGGCCGAAAAATTACAACAATTGCATTTAAAAAAAATGAGGATTTTTTTCCCGGTATACGGTAGTATGGGTCTTTAGACTCCGTATTATTAGCATTTCTGCTCGAAATCGAAACATGATCGGCTTATGGTCTTATACCTGTAAATTTGTGTTGAATATGTCATGACAAAACTGAGAGACAAGGCTTCGAGAGTCTTCGATAGTTCATTATTCCACTATGAAATACTATCTTGGATCACTAAACTACGATTGAGGTGGTGGTTGCATGTTGGATGGCGTTGGCGCAGTTGCGGCGCCTGCTGGGATTGGCTTTGGGTCGATGGCATCTGCGATTTTGTCTCCGATTTTGTAAAGGGTTCCAGCAACAAATGCGACCTCTGTTTCAGCAAGCAGCTTTTCAACGGTGGCATCCAAAAATCCGTCGGTGTCTTCGAAGTCGTTGTTGCTCATGGTGTTCATGTCTTGTACCGAGAAAAACTCATAGTGCCGAATCCACAAGTGTGAGCACATTGTTGTGAAAGGAACTAAGTATACAGAAAAAATCCAGTTGTAAAATATACAACACGGGATATTTCCTCTGCCTTTTGCAATAAAATGCACAAAGTGGTCGTCCATTTTATCCAATTTTATTCACTAAATGTTCAAGGGGGCGTCCATTTTATTCAATGTTATTAGCTGAAAATGTACCAAAGCTGTCTATTTACTCGAAGAATATTTGGCTCGGTTCCATGTAGATTTATTTGTCACCAGGAAAATAAACAAAATTTGAGTCAATAAGAATAGAATAGCCAAATCGTGAGCTATTTCTGGTATGTACTTCGTATGCCTTTTGGAATGAAATGAACAAAGGAGTCGTCTATTTTATCCTATTTTATTCACTAAAATGAATTGAATTGCGCTTACTTTTGACATCAATTGAATTGCGTTTGCTATAGACGTAATTTTTTTTAATTGAAATACATTTTAATTGAAATAAATTTTAAGATACAATGGCATGAAGAGGCTCAAATTTGCCCTTGAAATTAATACCCCTTAACATTTGCGTTTGATATTATTTTGTTTGATAATAATATCTGCATTTGTGCACACAATACAAAATAATGAACCCGTCACATTTAATAGATGACAGCTCGGGTCTCTTCAAGCTCTCACGGACGATTGTAGGAATATTTCGCCCTGTAAGCGTGGATGACGGGTGTTCTGCAAGCTGCTGGCAGGATGAATGTGGGAAGGGCTTGCACTGTGGAATTCGGGACTGAGAAAGGCGTCAGTGAATTTGCCACAGCCCCAAAAGCGAAGTTCGCAAATGAGATAATGTGACTTCCAAATGTTGGGTGCAATAAGACATATCAAGTCTCTGCGCTGTCTTTTGCTGATTTGACACCCAACAGCACGAGATTTGACTTCGTTGAAGTATTGTGACACCCAACAGCACGAGATTTCACTTCTTATGAAAGGGAACGGACGGACGGACGCATTAATCTATTGCAGGCTGGTACACTCAGTTTACAACTTCGTTCCTACCAGTAAAAGGTGGGCAGCATATACGTGGATGCATTGAAGTACAGAACGATTGTTTACGTAGCCCCGCAGCAGCCTATAGCACCTGTTTGTGCGTAGTAGTGGTCGCCCATACAAGCCCTATCCAGATTGAACCCTGCTTAGCTCCCTGATCTGATGGGATTGGACTCGCATTCTTCATCAGCTGCATTGACGATTGAACCTCGCCATCAATAAGTCATCCCTAAAAGTTCATCATACTCATCCTCGAAATTATGTTTTGCCATAACGCTTGTTTACCCAATAATCATTTTTTTTCAGGCCAGTCCTACCACGTTTTGCAGTCTGTGGGGGTGATGATTGCCATGATTCCAATCGCAGGTACTTTTTTTACGTAACAAATTTGGAGAAAAACGTCGGCACGCACAATGGCTTCATGCTTGCGAATGACGCCACGGGGATCTTGGATGCGAAGCAGGCTGCGTATTTAAAAATGCATTCTAATCTATTGTAGTTGATACTCCAGAGGTGTATAATTATCGGGACGTCCGCAGGAATCGAAACGTAAATCCTCTGCAACTTGGAGCGGACGCGGAATCGCCGCCGATTATCATCATGGCACACACATGCGCGTGATCATACGGTTTGATTTTTTTTATTGAGGGAAAGGGGTTGGTGGATCACGCAGATTTGTCCAGTCGAAAATCGGCTCGAGAGATGCCTGTGCAGATACAGAAAAAACCCCACACGTTATCCTCGTGTTACGCGTTGTTTTCTCCCAGTATTCCTTTCACGTGAAGCCAAACTTCATGCGATTTGCAAAACGTCCCAACGCACCAGAACCCTCCTGACAAGTAATCTCGAGACTGAATGTGACTTTCCTGCGTAATTAGCATTATTTGTCACGTGGCCATTAAATGTGGTGTATTTTTACGTTTTTAAAGTCCAAGTTGTGTCACTTCAGGTGAGCTAGCAGGAGAGGGCAGTGTGCAGAAAAATGATTTGAATCATGTACACTGAGCTTTTTGAGTAGCGTGTTTTACCTCCCGCTTGGGTGGCTTTTCTCATGGTCCATGTGACACAAATATGGTCTAGAGCCACGGCCCATTGGAGGCGAACTATACTGATAAAATTCCATCTTGCGTCTCTCGACCATACAAATAAAAACACACACTTGAGTCCATCAACCTATCTACCTTTTTGGATGAATGCTATCCACGCAGGAGCATCAGCAGCCATGATCAATTTACGGCTTGATGAAGGCCTCCCCAAGCCGTTACAGGACCGCGAGCGATGTTCAATGTAACAACGCATAGAGCCACGTGCGCACGAGCCGATGTAATCTCTCCATCTGCGCAATGGAAGTTCTCTTTTGGCATATTCCTCTTCTTTGGCTGCAACTCCTTAATTGATCTCGACCATTGGTAATTCAAATATTATTACTGCAATTACAAAGTGGAATGACCTTCCCGAAGGGAGCGCCCGTGGATGATCCGTGGACCGAGTGGGTGTGCGTGCAGATCGAGGCGGCTGTGGAACACGAGCTGGTGGAGGAAGGTCACGTCCCAGGCCCTATCTTCATGCTCTAGGCCAGTGTTTTTCTCTAATTTCCAGAGGTGCGGGGGCTACATTCGCCAATAACACATCAGTGTGATGGTCGCCACGTATTTAAAATTATTGTGATTTGACAGCACGATGAACATTTTTCAAATTTGTATTGTCGGGGGCTGCCCGTTAGGGGCCACACTAAAGGCCATCAGGGGCTACCAGTGGCCCGCGGGACTTGCAATGAAGAACACTGCTCTAGGCAATCATCGGCACCCTCACCGGTTCCATTCAATAATCGATTAATACGAGGGCTTCTGCACACCGGTATGATTATCTGACCATACTTCACCATTCCAATCAGTGTGGTTTGAAGGCAGGGACCAAACGTGGGGATCATAAAAGTGCAGTAGAACAGTGGATATGCTGCATGTAGCCTCAAAGCCTTTAACAAGCTGGTATGACCACCTATTTATCACTATCCAGCTCAAGTCTGCTTGGCTTCCGAGATCGGGTACATTCCGGCTGATTGTCACAGGTGGTATTAATATACATGGTAGATATTTAATTACATTACTGCAAGGTAGACCTTATAAATGCCACATGAGCAGACGGCCATAGTAGGTATACAATAATACGCGAGTTTTTTTTATGTAAGTTTATTCTGTAAATGTAATGACGATCTGTACAAAATCGGAAAGCGTCTTATAATGTCATGTACTTTCATGTGTTCAATTAAAAGCACACCAGGGTACAATATATGTACAGTACAACGATGGACTGCAGATTTGGGGCCTGCAATCGAATGAAGTTTCAAACTAGTATATTTTTTTTATTTTCGTGAACGGCATCTGCAGCATCTGGTTTAAGTACGGCAGCGCTGGCGACAATTTCACACATGAGTGGCCACTCTTATCCTTGGTTAGTTTATAACATGGAACACACAAGCCCGAATGACTGCCACCAGAAATGTGGGACCTTGTAAAGTGAGCGGTATATTACAACACAACATCGCGATAGCATTTGCAAAAAAATATATGCTGTTTATACGTATATCACAGCGAAATTGCTTTTTCTCAGGCCAAGCAAATGTGTGGAAGCAGACAAGCGAGCGAATGAAGTTGTGTATGCACGATGAATTATCCTCCACCCCATTAGACACTTTACACACATTACTCAATCAAGGTACAACGAAGCAGAAAGAAAAACAAACAAACCTACTTTTCGTTACTCTGTTAAAAGGAATAAACACTTTGCATAACTATTTCAAGAGCGTTTATTTGCGTGGCACATCACGGATGATTCGCGGTAACTGCAGCAAGAGGACGAACTAGCGCGCTGCGGCAAACACGATGCTGCAAAGGGATCCGCCGGTGCACTTTGAAGTTGCTAGATGAGCGCGAGAGGAATCTTCGAGGACCTAATAAACGCTTGCCTTTTATCACAAACTCTATTGGTGGCGGTGGTGTTTTATGGTCGGAACAAAAGAAAGTTAAGTCCCGAGCGTGCACATATCAGACCAACTGTTGTCAAATGGGACTCCAGACATCGATGACCAACTCTCACCATAGGATCAGTCTGCGAACTGTGCTGTGGCCATCAGATACATTCACTCAATGGATGGCTGGCCTCTTAATACAAAACCCACGTCTTTTGCAGGCAATGACCGTCGATTCCAGTGGCATTTAAACAGGCCTTAATTTCAGCCGGATGTCCTCTGGTCAGCGACCCGCTAAATATTTGTCCAACCACCACATCACATCCGGTAGATCTCTATGGTTGGAAAGTCGCATACCAATTCGGTGTACCAGCGATCTTAAATAAGCTAGAAATGAAGCCCTGCTTGTATTTCAAGCCTTTGTCGTGCTACTTCCTCCTCAATCGAGACCCCAGTTGGTGAAGATGGCTCTCGGCTTGTATCACTTGACCCGCTTCATGGCAGTCAATCAACGTGTCCGTTATGCTGTGCGTCTGTCGATGAGCCTTAACAAGGGTGAAAATGGCAAGCAGTTGTTTATGCTGCTATTCTGCCACGAATTATAACGGTGGCCACATTTCCAACATTTCTGGGCAAAAAACGGATTCGCACTACTGCGGGGACTCCAGTTGATGTGTAGAGCAGTTGTGGGTTTTCCGACAATGTTGCAGCATAATTTTTTTTGTTTACTTAGTCAGATACTATTCGACAACCACCGACACCTGCTGACTGGCAAGCACGTGTCACGAAGTATGCTGGACATCGGAGGCATGCAAAGGTCCTTAAGCATTGAAGCCGAGACACAAATCTGAGCAATCAACACTGGTTATGGACACTGCTCTCCATAGCAGAGAGACCATATCCTTGGCACCAAATGATGATTGACACTGGTGGGTGGAGGGCAGGCGTGTTGGCACACGATCCATTGTCGCCTCAAGATACGTGGGCCACATCATCTGGACAAAGCGTGGACTGTGGACAGGCGAGCGTGCCATGTAAAACGGAACACCTGTGCACAGCAACGATGCACTTTTATTGTTTGAGCACCGTAAATTGTGTATTCAGGCATCGTGGACACTGTATTCCTGTCACAGAGCCTCGCGTATGAAAACGACTGACTGTACATACTTGAGTTTGTGCTGCCACAAGACCCTGATTAGAAATACTCCAGCCCCCCGCCCCCCATGCGTAAAATCATAGCTACAAAAAAGTTTACTGTTGGGTTACGGTAAATAGTAGTAAGGAAAATAGGATATTAACAAGTGATTTCACCCTACAGCCGCAGTAAACAAGATAATGCAAGTTAACTAAGTGTAAAACAAGAAAATAAAAACATAACATTTACACACAGATTCTGCAACTGAAATTAGGGCACGAATGAGTCGCCACGCTCTAACTCCTCTTGCAAATGTAAGTCACCACTCGCCTGAACAAACTCGCTTGCCTCGCAATAACCGTTTAGGTCGGCACGGAACGTTTATTACTGTTAAGATAAAAATAAGTTTCCTTTGCATGCATGTGTGGGGGCGAATGTCCCCCGCCATCACCGAATTGTCGGGGCCGTTGGCTCCCGACTCCCCCGCCACATTTATCCCACTACCCCCCGGCTACTCTGTGGGGTTCGGGCTAGCGACCTCCACTACCCCGCCTTCCTGTGCTGCTGACCCCGTCTGCATGTTTTAACCGATGGGTAGGGCGCGTCGCTTTACGCTCGTGGTGCGCTGCGAGGCGGTGTACCGCGAGGAGCGCGTTCGCCCGTAAAAACTCTCCCGCCCGTGAGCAGACTTGCGCGGCGCGTGTCTCCCTCCCACCCCCGCTCCACGTGCCCCGGTAATAACAAACACGCCTCTACCCCCTGCCCAGCCCCGTACACCAATCGCACGCGAGGGGGTTGGGGTCGAGGGATGGACGGGCCGGGCGTTTGCCGTGCGCGCGCCGCCGATTGAGGAGGGTCGCCCGGCTCTGAGTTAAAGAGCCCGTTCGAACAGTCGCGCGAATACGCGCGCTCGGCGCTTTAGCTCGCTACTTCGCGATTAGCAATCGTGCGGGCCCGCGACCACAACACCGTCGCACAGGCACACGAGCGCTCTACACCACCGAAAACAGTCGCTTGGGCACGCGCCCGACGAACAGCACACCCGTCAACAGCCGCGTAGGCACGCGCACGCTAAGCGCTCCGCCCCGGTGTAAACAACCGTGCGTGCGCGCGACCACCAAGCACTCTTCACTCTCGTACCCGCCGCAAACAGGCGCGTATTCGCACGAGCGCAAAACAGTACTGTACACACTCGTACCGGTATGCGAACACCAAACACTCCGTCTCCCTCCTCGCACTCACAGTGACCACGACACAGCTTTATCCTTTCTAGATTTAATCTCTATGGGGAGGGCTTTCACTTATCTGTTAGAGCTTTTAACAGACAACGGGACAAGAAGTCACAGCTCAACGAGACGCTGACCTTCCTCAAAAGATGCCGCGATCACAAGGTAATACCCATCGCTTTCACACTCACTTCTGCTGCTGTATCTTCTCCGAATTATAAACAGATTCTGCTTAAGGCCAGTCTATCTTTAATCTCAGAGAGGATAAGGCTACTCCGATTTGAACTCGATACTTTAGACAGGACTCTCCTACAAGCTTATTTAATGTTAACACAAAAAAATGTCACCTTCTGATTGGAATCACGTAGACAACATGACTGCTTCTTCTGCTGAGTCACTGTCAGTCAAATGTAAAGCCAACCTGATTTCTAAATTCAACCACCTATCAAAGAAGAACCCAGTTCCACATATAACAAAACTAGATGTTAACAAAATCGTCATTAATCAGAGTAGCACCCCGATTTCGGACAATCTGAAAACAGTACTGACTAGGGGACTAAATTTTGCTGTCACCCCAAAACACATACCAGTAGATGATTTGGTTTACCTATCTCTGGACAGGGTACACCTGAAGCACTACATTAATTTAAAAGTCGTACTAACTACCTAAAAAACTACGTTGAGCCAAGTTATATAATCTTCCAACAGAGTGTGACGCTAAAGCCGACATAAAGCAGGCTAACGTTGTTGAAAGCTTCAACAACAGTTTGAGTCAGAAAGTGAGGATAAAAAAGGCAGCCCCCTTTCGAGTCTTTTGAAAGCTGCAACACCAGTTTAAAGTCGTGATGCATGTTGAACTTCTTTTGCACCGTACCTAGGCAAACGTGCTGCTCGGAGGTGCGGGGAAGGACGGTGAGGAGACATCATCATCTGATGAAAGCAATGCAGATCATCTGACTAAGGTAAGGGAGGCTGTAGGAGCAGCAAAGAGGGAGGATAGATCACAGTAGGTGATTAGGCAAAATTCAATTATCACGTATGCTTTCGCGACCAAAATCATCCATAATACCGTTTTGTCCTTTCTTTTTTTCTTTTGGGTTAGATTACTGGCGAAACGTCGTACTCAGATTGTAAATGTTGTGGCTTGGCTCTCCAACACACCGGTGTGCTGTACTCGTAACGAAATGGCACGTTCTGTTTAAGTGATAAACCTTACTAATTGGCTGTGTCGGATGGTGGGCGGTTTAACGAAACATTTATATATTTACACGATCTAACAAGAAAAAAACCTGTAGTATAGATCAGTATTTATAAAATTAAGGTAAAAAATTATTTAAATTTACGTTGCAAAACTTGCAAAGAAGACCAGTCCATACGTAAAGGTGCAGCCTTTAAATTGTTTGATCATACGATTGCTCGCGGTTGGGTTTGCACGAGAGGAAACTCACCTTCTACACCCACCAAACATCTTGGAAAATGTGGGAGCACCCACACCTGACCCCACAACACACATGGCTTGTCCATCGACTACCTGTGGTGTCCCTATTTATACTGCAGGGTGAATAAAGGTGGGAAGGATGTATTTCTACTGACATGCCAGGAAATTGAAGCACCAAATTCCGTACGACAACACCAGATTGCTAACCGTTGCATGAATAGCACATTAAGCCATTTGAGTTTTAAAATATGCATGATTTCCAATTTCACGCACTGCAAGAATGGGGAGGGCGTATGAAGGGATGTAAACCCGTTTGGGAATGTGTGTCCATATGGGTCTGTATTTGCGCTCAAGTGATATCACATGCATCTTTTTAACGTAACGTCTTCAGAATATCACTATGGAGAATTTAGACATAGAGTATGTTTTTGTCCAACTTCTTTGGAAACAAAGATAGATCCTGGTATCTAAAAGCAGAGTCTCCATTATTAGATTGGCTTGCCATGTTGTTCGAAATAAGAATCCGCACTTCGCAGTTTGAGCAATGCTGCAGTGTAGTGGCGATGCGTGTCTGTGACTTAAGGCTGCTTTTACTGCTGCCGTAGGAGGAGGCCGAGAGTATTCAACGGGCAGAAGGGGACACCATCTCCAGCATCGTCAAGGATGAGGCATCCACATCACCCCCGGCGGTGTCAGCAGCAGATGACAAGGGGCTGGAGATCCAACACAGCACCGTTCCATCCGCCGTGTCTTTCGTGACCGAGTCCAGCACGACTGGGCTGCACAAACCTAATGCGGGAGGTAAGTGTTTGCTGGCGTGACCCTGTTCCTCTGATTAGTATGGATGGCTACGCATGGTGTGAAAGAAGTTCAACGTGCACACATACGTACACTTTGATATCTCGTCACGCTGCTGTGGTTGTCTAGCCATTGCTGTGGATGTAAAACTTTCAGGCTGAAGATGCTCTTCAGGCAATTCTGATTACTAGTGCTGAACATTTCAAAAAAAATTAATACATTTGCATTTCGCCAGCTGGTGAAGAGGATTGTGTCTACCTAACAGCACCACAAAAAAAAATGCCAGCACGGGTACAGGCAAAGGCACCCAATTTTTCAACCATTCCCTTCAGCAGTGCTGAGTTATAATAAAAGTGCTGTGAGCGTTAATGATGTGTTTCCATCATGTCATGTGTGCAGATGAGGACAGCATTCCATCTTTAGAATTCATAACACCTGCGACAGACAACTTAGTTCTCAAGTGGCAGGAGGATCTACATGAGGGTGCTGGGCTCAACAACCTCGGGAATACGTGTTTCGTGAATGCCAGCCTGCAGGGCCTCACGTACACGGCGCCGCTGGAAAACTTTTTGCTTTACAGCGATCACTCATGGACCTGTGAGTTCTCCCAAGATATTTTGCATTCGAGACGAGCTACAATCGAGTGTTGTGTAGATTACCTGGCTGTGCGCAGCTGGGCAATTTGTGCGATTGGTTTGTATTTTCACTGTGTCACCCCTGCCCCACTTCACAGGCAAACAGACTGAGTTTTGCATGATGTGTCTGTTGGAGAAACACGTCTTCAACACCTTCATGAATCGGGGCATGGCCATCGATCCCATCGACATAGTTCTCAATTTCAAAAGTAAGTTCCAGCACAATTCCCAAGTGTCTTTGACGTTGAAACATCGGTCATCTCAAAATCTCCTGAAAGGGCAGTTTGAATCAGTTTTTGTATACAATATCGAACAGAAAATTACTCGTTTTGGTCAACACTGATTTTACAACTCCAATGCATTGGATGTTCTTCCAGTCTTGCATTACTCTCTTGATGCTCGTTCTAAACACTGCCAGCCACACCCAGTTCTGATTAACCCACAAATCTTCCGATTTAGTTGATGAGGGAGTTCACAAGCTATATACTAACTGTGCCAGCAACTGTGTGACCACATCATCTGTGACCTCTGTCCATTTCCACACAGACATCGGCGAGGACCTGTGTTTTGGCAGGCAGGAAAATGCGCATGTCTTTCTGAGTTACGTGATACTCTGCACCAATCCTGCCTCTTCAACCAAAGCCAGTAAGTACTGCATGCCCCAGCAAACTCCATAAATAGTTGCACAATACCAGCACATGGATGCCTGGATTGTTCAGAAAAAACTATTTGTTCTCAGGATAACCAGGCTACAGTCTACATTATAGACTGCCAGTACGCTCACTCCGATTAAGAACCAGTCTACATTAGTGGGTTTTTTTGTTTTTTATTTTAATTTTATTATTCATATTTGTATTCACTTTATTTTAATTATTATTTAACAAATACACTAAATGCTTGTTTCTAAATGTGGAGGGAAAAATCGGTGGGCTCGTATAAAAAAAATACACGCAACCACAGCGAGTAAATGCAAACTGCAAATTTACAGGCGTCAGCATTGGGATCAAACCCATGACCTGTATAGCTGCCGAGGTAGTTAAGATATTGCCACTTCAGCGAGTTAATACTAGGAGGGAAAAACATGTAACTCTCCCGAGTGTTCATCTGGTTAAGATATTGCCACTTCAGCGAGTTAATACTAGGAGGGAAAAACATGTAACTCTCCCGAGTGTTCATCTGGTAAAGATATTGCCTCTGGAGTTGCTGTCTATGTGTTTCATTGCGTGTTTTTCCAGGCTGAATATTGACATGGAGACCCCAACATTGATCCACCAGATCTTCAGGGGGTACCTGAAATCGAGAGGTAGGTTCCTGTGCTCCTTTTGGAAACATCCACCCTTTAAGTAGTGATTTCACCCAATGTCACAACCCATACTGGGCTATGCAAGCTCTCGCATGCAACCTTATATTCTCTGTAGATGTAAAAAAAAACACGTACACAAGGACATAAGCACACATGCACAAAATATGCATTCCCTTTCCCGTTTCTCTTTCATTGTTTACAAGTTATATCATTCACTCTACTCCCATTCCCGAGGAGTTCTCTAGGTTAAAAGGGGTTGCATCAACTATACGAACATCTTTTGATTTAAAGCTTTCATGACTGCAGGGATTCATATTCTTGGTTCTTTCGGTGAAGTCACCACGTAGAAGGGAAACAATAAAATAATAAAAATATAAAACAATATACGAACATCTTTAACTGGATTGTGCTAATGCTTATTTCTTTGACCACGCTGCGACGAGGCTACCCAACATGCAATCTGCCAGCAACATTTTAAACTTTAACATTGAATACAAATTAGTTTGTCATCATTCATGTGACGAGGTCCTCAGGGTGAAAAGGGGCGGAGCCATTTTGGACAGAGGGCGGAGCCATCGTGCACGTGGCAGTGAGCGGTGTTTTGTAGTTGCCGATATTTCATCGTTAATAGAAAGTTGTATAATTATCAGACCATCCCGATCATCATTGACTACACAAGTGAGTAAAGATGCCGAATACGGAAATAGATTTCACATGTTTATTACGCAAGAGTTAATCAAAGCTTTCTGTACGCCAAATGTAATTTCTCATCAGGCCACGTGGTGTACAGTGCAGTATCCAACTCGTAGCCCACCCTATGTTTCTGGCTTCTGTGCTATGAATAATGAGCACTCCTGAAAATGTCACCAATTGCATATTTTTCCTTGTAAGGCAGTACTATTGACGAATGTTAGGGCACCACTGCCAACACAGTATCAACAATAAATGTATTTAATAGCCATTACAGCTTTCACCAAATATGTTTTTACATAACAATTATAGTCGCATCTGGGTTGGTGGTATCTGAACATTTTCATGATATTAGGCAGTTAACGTGAATACTTTTGATTATGATTATGCAATGTGCAGCAGTAATATTGTATGTTTTCATATTATGTGTTTTCACAGTTGAGTGCACGCAGTGCTTCAGCATCTCAGACACGTTGGACTCTTGCCTTGACATCTCTCTTAATATCAACGTAAGAATTGGGAAGGCTGCAGCCTGATGTCGATTTTTTTTGTCATTCATTATATTTATGTACCACAACCAGTTGACTGCAGAGAGCCACTTAGCTCATTATTTTCTGAATTTCTATTCAAAGTAATAATTTTCCATGGTTGTGCTTTCTTGGCTTTTGACAGAAATCCCTGGATCTGGTGAAGGCTTTTCATGAATTCACAAAGACCGAGAATCTTGCAGAATACAGATGTGGAATGTGAGTATGCAATCTTCCATCGTGCACCTTTAAACGTTCGTGTATATCCCCATTTATACAGTGTGTGATGAAACACGCACCTCGTCCGTAAACTAACGTTGCTATTGTCTGGCGAACAGGTGCTCGCGCATGGGGAAATCAACAAAGAGAGTGAGCCTGCACGTGGTGCCCAATGTGCTTATCGTCACCATTAAGCGATACGATGAGTTTGGCCACAAAATCGACAAGGTGATTTTTACTTCCTGCACAGAATGCAATCTGATATTGAGATATATTTTGTATTCAACGTTTTTTGTCATTTGGACGTATTGGCGGTACACCGGTACAGCATGACACACCGGTCCTCATAAAACAGTAGAACATCAAAATGTGAACCGACACTCATCTTCCGACTGCTTTGAGATCACGATAAATTATTTTGACGCACCCCCACAAAATTTCCTGAAATGGGTTGCGAATCGCAGGAAAATATATCATTGTGAAAAATGTGATTTTAGTTTTTTTTATATATATACGGTGCACCAGTGTACCGCCAATACGTTAATTTGCTCCCCTCTTCTGCCCCTGCTTAGCCAGCTCCCTATTTTCCTCTCTTTTAATGCTTGGCCCATCACTGTCTCCTCCCTCATCCCTTGTAGGAGTTCCTCTTCCCTGAAAAACTCGACATACGGCCGTTCATGTCCAGTCGGGTTGTGCAAGAGTCGCAACTTTATTCACTCTACTCGGTGATTGTGCACCACGGGACCACCACCAATAGCGGCCACTACTACTCATACAACAAGGTGATGTTCTGCATGATAAACAAAAAAACAAATATCCCCCATATAGCCTTACCCGACTGTTGGGGCAAGTGCTGTTCATGAGCACCTGTCAAAGCCAGAATGACACACGCGGGGGTGGGTGGCCAGCACTACGCCCGGCCGCCTTTGTCCCCTGAGTGGTAATTTTTACGTATTGCACCATGTGTTCATTTGAGGCTGAGTGGACCGAGGGAACGAGGCCCAAGACCAGTTGAGATAATCGTCACTGGTGTTACGTCGTAAGCGGGAATCGACCTCTGGTTGCCGGGTTCGTAGTGCAATGTGCTAACCGCTACGCTACTGTTTCCCACTATGATAATACATACACACACACGAAGCATATTAGTACACGTGTTAACTTCCATATAATATTCCACTTTCAGATCTCTCACTATGGCTGGCTTTTAAATGAGTCAGGTGCAATTGGGTAATGATCGTAATTAAGTGTACATGTATTTTTTCCTTCAGGTCAGCAATGGCAGCTGGTTCAGAATGGACGATGCTGACGTGGAGCCAGTCGCCAAGTCAGAAGTGCTTCAAGACCAGGCCTACATCCTCTTCTATATGCGGTAAGTTGTACTCATGATGTATTTTCACAAACCATAAAACCTCAAACTGGAGAATTTACCCTAAGTCAAACAGTGTTGTCTGACAGTGTTGTACGCACTCTTACTCGGCCCACAATTATATTTTGAAGGTGGTTACCACGTGAGTTATCAGCCATTTTCGGTGCAATTCATTTCTCTACGTAGTTTCAATGACATGCAGTTTTCTGTGGTGTCCTGTTGGCCAGTGGAATAATTGTGGTGGTGATGATGTGTGCTATGTGTAGGTCACCAGAGTAGAATGCCATCCCCGTGGACATCGACGACTCTCAGTCTTCAAACTGGGTGGCATCAAGGACACAAAGAGAGCTCCCAAGTGCTCGGACTACACAAAGGACACTCAAGGAAGAAAGAAGACGAGCCGGAGACACACTGCATACACACACACGCGCACCTTAGCAGACACATTGGAGACTTAGAGATTTAGACTGATATCAGATGCTCCCTCCTTACAGGCAATCCCCGGGTTACGGAAGCGTTAGGTTCCTGAGGAAGATCCGCAACCTGAATTTTCCGTATGTTGGAAACTCAACAATTTCCCCCAAATCTAAATAAAATCCCATAGCCGGAAATAGTTGTGCCTCCCGTACTGTTTTCTTTAATTACTGTAGTTTCATCCCTATAATCCGGGGACTGCCTGTAGTTAGTTTTCAATCCTAACCCGCCTAGTGAGCGATAATGGTCTAGGTTTCTCAGAAAGAAGGAAATTAATAAACATCTGATATGATGGGATCACTATTACAAACATTTGTTTAGATTATAATCTTAGCTCTTTCGGTAAAGTCACGTTGAAGGGAAATAATAAAATAATAATAATATATAAAACAATAAAAATTCTCACGACGTTTTGACCATAACACAAACGGTCGTCATCAGGTGTTATGGTCGAAACGTCGTGAGAATTTTTATTGTTTTATATATATTATTATTATTTTATTATTTCCCTTCAACGTGACTTTACCGAAAGAGCTAAGAATATGAATTACTGCAGTCACGAAAGCTTTAAATCAAAATTTGTTTAGATTATTTTGCTGTAATACATTTCTATAAGATAAACCAGTTCATTAAGCTATCATTTGTTGCCAGATTGCTTCTGAATGAGAGGCTCATAGCTCAGTAGGCTTTACCTGGTAGGATAAAAAATAGTTTAGTATTATTTGTATATATTTGCTATACTTTTCACTGTCAAGTTTTTGTGTTACGTGTTGTATTATTCTCACCTGCCCCGACTGGACATCTGTGAAAAAGAGGTTTACAGCTCATCGGATTCCTGCTGTATAAATAAATATTCTGATAAGCGTTAACGGAAAGTTTTGTTTGTGCCAACATAGTCTACCATGTGGCTGTCATGAGTAACCATCTGTTTTTTCTTGCACCAAAATAAATTATCTGAAGCTACATGTTGTGTGTACTCGGTGTTTGTGTAGATGTGATAGTTTTAAAGATGGTATGCTAGGATTTTAAGTCTTGCCGGTAGGTTGTCTATGTATTGGTGCCATGTCATTGCGCTTGAGCGCTTCCAACAGCACTGCCTCCATCAAATCCAGGGGATCAAGTGCAAGTGTCCTGCATGCTGACACCACCAGCATTGAAGCAATACTTCTAAAAAAACAACCTTGATGGACTTGGCCACTGCTTCCGCGTACCTGAGAACTGCCTTCCCCACCAGATCCTTTTCTCCCAGCTCTCTAATGGGCAGCGGACGAGGGGAGGACAAAGGAAGCCGTTCAAGGACACCCTCAAGTCCTCCCTGAAGTACATAAACATCAGGCTTCGAGATTCGACGGAGCAGGCTGCCGCCCACCTTGGGTGGCGCTGCTGCATCCACCAGGCGACGGCCCACTGAGACCCAACGTCTTGATGCCGAATCGCTGCCAAATAACAAAGGAAAAGGAAGCTAACCCAGCATTGTGGATACATTTCAAAGCAAATTCTTAAATGTTGTTTGTATTATTGACGTACATATGAAGTCACAATTCAATGGCAATATCATATTAGAGTGTTTTGTTTGCATTCTGACCACAAGCATTGTGGTTAATGTAGACATTCCTTGTAAAAGGTTTCAGTTTGGTGTTTTAACATCTTAACACCTGTTTTGTTGCCAGAAAAAAGGGGAAAACCTATTGTCTATCAATGGCAATACATACGTGTTCATTGTTGAAATGTGATAATCCGCACGATGCAATCCATTACATGGCATAAAACTCCAATTTATTTATTGTAATATGCTTGTGACTTTGCGTAACTTAAGAACCCATGTGCACGTGTTGGCTCCCCCACACTTGTTGCACTCCAGTCCACGGTGTTGTTGCCCACTCCAATATGATGCATAGAAATACGAGTGTATTTAGATGCCTCATAGATAAAACATTTAAAATGTTATGAAAAAGGCTGCATGGCAAAGTTAACAAAATGTTGATTCTTCAAGGTGTCCAACAAGGGGTTCATTCTAAAGATGTCCACCAAACAGGTGTTTACCTAGTCACACTTCAGTCCTACATCGCATCCACCCGAGCAGCAAATATCTGAACGTGGAGCAGAACGGCCTGGTCGATGGCAGTTTTCGTGGCTCCTGGGTTGTCCCGGATGAAATTCACGATGCCCTGCAGGCACTCAGCCTAGGGAGAGGAATACAAATGGGGTTACAGGGATGGGTTGAAGGGATGAGTACAAATGAACGACAAGAGGAAGCGGAATGGACAAGATCAATCTGGTGTAAAGTTGCTGGGCTGCGATCATCCTATCAGGTAAGATAATAAGGCCATCAATCAGGAAGTATTTCAGAAATTACGATCAGTAATCTTACCTATTATGCACGCTTAAATTACAGGCATGCAAAGTGGACCACAAAGAAGTGTGCTCCGTAGGTGACTTCCCGGTATGCATGGACAAGCACCTTGTATTTGTCGATCTCAGCCTTGCCCGTCACGCGGTTGTACAGCTCGTACGCGACCCTGCCAGCTGTGATTGCTTGGTATGCGTCACTTGTGGTCTCCTTGCCGGACAACCAGCTCAGCAACCCCATCTGCTCTCATGTGTTGGATAGTGGTGGTAAATTTGAAGGAGTCAAAAGTTATTGGAGATGTTGGGCAGCTCGCCGAGATTCTGGGTTAGATTTAACATAGCTTTGATTAAACTGGATTCTCAAGTGAAGCGGGTTTATGGTTTCAGCCCTGCTACCAATGATTGCACAAACAAGCATTACATTACATTTGGTTCTGCACTTAATTTGGTTTAATTCCAACTTCATCAAAAGGAATAAAAATGTTGGTTTAACCATCATAGGACAGGTTACTCTCAGGAGTGAGAAAATGCTGCCCCTGAATGTGTGGCCTAAAGGTCACTTGAAATAATTTCAGAGGTTGCTCTGTTATATCTGCTTCTGTGAGCCATTCTCTAAAACAAATGGTTGCAATGCTTTGAGATAACCATGTATTAATCTTATAACGTGACATCATTAGCACAACTGGGATAAAAATGGGGAAAAGACCAAAAATATGAATAAAAGTAATGTTAATTAAGGACAAAGTCAGTCCCTTTAAGTAAATAATTGGCATGTAATAATGATTGATTCATTGACTTTAATAAATTAATGGGTGTGAGAATCGATTATATCTACGATTCATGAAAGTAATATGCCGTTACAAATTCCGTTACAAATTCTACATAAGTAGATTGAGGGCTGTAAATATAAATTTTTACAATGAAATATGTACTGGACTATTGTGTTCCTGAAAGCCATCTTAAATATAGACATTATTGCTTATATGTGTAATGTTATTGTAAATGTGTGTATATACCAGGAGTGGGGAACCTATAGCCCGTTGGCCAAATCTCATCTACGACTTCACATCACACAATCCATGAACCCATGAGGCCTATCACGTCAAAGCGGCCCACAAATGTTATATATCCATTACTTCAAGTATCTGAGCTGCACTATTCTATTCTTGCGTATGGCAATGTTGAGGAGCTAAATGCCAACGGAGGTCTGCTACCCACGGGAACACTTCAGGAGAGAGCTCGTGTAGTTTTGCTATCCCTCCTCCATTGAAGGAGCAAAAATGGCAGTGGTTTACTTTATGGCCCATAGTTTGTGTATCATGGCAACAACCGCACGCACTCATTCATGATAGAGATGTGCTCATTGGCCAGTTGATACAGTATTCTGATGTGGTTGATGGTTACCCGAGTATCTTCGTGTCAAAGCTAGGTGTGCAAATGTATGTTTATTCTGATCGTCTGCAATGTTCCACACTGTTTACCGGCGTTCTTGGCATGCAAGGGCCTCTTGAAGTAACATATGTGACTGTTAATGTGCAGGTTGCTCTTGAAAGACTTCAAATTCCTATTCTGCCCTCATTAAGGAAAATATTCCATCCACACCGATGGTGTGCAGCAAGGCCGTAGCCATGGAGTCAACATTGGGGGGGACCAAATCTTCCAGGGTGTCTGGGGGTCCCAACCCAAAAAAATATCTAAATTTTAAAACTAATTTCCTGCATAAAATATTAAAAAATTAATTGACACATGGGATGGACTTTTTTTATTTTTTACAATAATGTCTAATAGAGTATTGTATTACATTTCTGTTTTTTTTTAACTTTTTTACCATTTCTTGTTTCATTGTATGTAATGACAGAGATTAGGGATTAATAAAGTACAACCACAACCATATAAACAGGAATCTAAGCATTGATTTATATGAATACAAGTCCAGATATTGTGGCCAAGGTTTAGCAAATTGTTGTTTTTATTTACATAGCATAGCAATTTATTATAGCAATATATTGGGGGACATTTTGAGCATATTTGAATATTGGGGATGTGCCCCCCCCATATATATTATAATTACAGCCTTGGTGTACAGAACCAACCCAATGGCAGTGCATCAGTACCTGCTGGAGGAGCTCAGCGTTGGACAGACCCCAGGAGGCATCGAAAACCTTGTCCATTCTTCCACAGTTCTACCAGGCCCACACAGTACGTACTTTGGTTGAATACAGATGCATCTTTTCATCGACTAATATACAAAGGCTCACAATACATGCAGCGAATCGAGTAAACATGAAAATGTTCAATGTATGTGAAATCTAAATAGGGCAACCATATCCAAACATTACTTAGGCTTATGGAGTAAGCAGGTGTACAAATGGAGACGTACCAAAAGCAAGCAACAACAGAAACGAGATGGTAAAAACGAGAGACTTTTATGAATGAATTTTTCGGATCACCGTGGTGGTTAGGTAAATCATTACGCTCTCAGTACATAGTGCTGGTGACGACATTCGACTAAGTCAACTCCAAATGTTTTGCACAGTTTAGTCCACAGCCCAAGGTGTCATGCCACAGGTTAAGTTTGCACTCTACAGTAAAACGTTACATTGTACACAGCCGAGTTCACAGCTGTAAAGCAGCCATACACAAGCAATTCTAACAACGTATGATGACCCGCACGTATCTCCAATTGACAACGTACAAGTTCGAGACATTATTTAACTTAAGAAAAAACAGTGGGCATGGGGGTACAACACGTCGCGAGAAGGGTTGACGGCAGGTGGTGAGGACTAAGTGAGGAAACCTACTCAAGAAGGCATCCACCAGACATTGATTGATAACATCGACGACGAAGCTGAAGCTAGACGGATATTTGCATCGAATGACTATGACAGATGTTGTTGTCATGGAAGCCTTCGTTCAGTAGTCATGTCCCAGGGTCCCGCATAATGTATTCCTCAGCTTCTAATTTACCACGAGCCCTCAATTTCGAATTCCCTACACACTGATGGGTTCACGTCTCCAGGAGCTGCAGTTAAATCCACAGTCTCATGTTCTTCGGTATTGCACAAACGTAAGTTCCATACTCTTGATGGGTAACCTATGTCCATAGCCGTGGTCGTGTCTCTCAATCCCATGTGTCCACAGGCGTTCAAGTGCCACAGGTGAGTCAAACAGCCCTGATACGCTGAACCTCTTTTGCGCCGTACGTAGCCAACCGTGCTAAATCGGAGGTGTATAATGGCTATCGCTGCAGGCCTTAGCTTGCCGGGCACAGTCCAAATACAAAAGAAGAGCTACACACAGCTACAGTAGCCTAGAAGCGCTTGACGACAGCAGCAGAACCCTCATACAGTACAGCAATATACAGCTGCAACTCTTTCAGACACTACACCGATTAAAACGGGTCCCACGGCGCCAATGCAGCCACGCAGCGACAAACAGCGCCTCGCTCGTCTAACCAGTCACTTCACTGGACATCTGTGAAAACTTGCTTTGTAGCTCATACGATCCATCCAGTATAAATATTCTGACTGTGATAATGAAGCCAATCGCTGACAAAGAGTACCTCACTTGTACGACGGCCATTCACCCATACGGCCACTCCCCTCCTACAGTACAGGTACCTCGCTGAATATGATGGCAGCGAGCTACGTAGCGCCTGATAGCTACACCTCTACATCTCCTCGTTGCCAGCTAAGCACAGCTTTCGTCAATGGTGCAGCGACAATCGTACGTCTTAACCTCTTTTGCGGCAGGCAGCTGAGGTCACAGCAGAGCGGACGGGGCAGTCTTCTTGCCGGGGCCTGGTTGGAAGGGGGATCGATCCTAACAGAATCGTTGACAGAGAAATCGATTCTCGATGACGTGTACGTCAAGGCGTTCGTAATCGATTCCGGTTTTTAATTATTAAATGGAGTCGATTTGAAATATTGAAAAGTACTGTACGCGATTATTTTTGTTGTAATAATTACTGATTTTTAAATTGGCAGTCGTTATACATTCCCCTTGTTCGTTATCGATTGAGGTATTAAATGTCACTTGTTACGAATCCTAGGCCCCGTTGAATGCATATAACTGTGCGTTGAACTTAAATACCTTATTATATCTTATTACAGACCAATTAAGATCTCATTGGTCACCCCGTCCCGTTATAAATCTCAACGTTCATCCTACAAAGTCCCATCACAAGGGAGAAACACAAACAGTACATTTTGTTGACCGTATTGAAATGGCTGTACGCCGTATGGACCAGAAAACTAATTTTTTCCTCGTACAAGAATACGGCTAAACCGTGTGGGTTCACACGGATCAACTTAAATTTCGATTTGAAGCTTTCGTGACTGCAGGGATTCATATTCTTGGTTCTTTCGGTAAAGTCACCACGTAGAAGGGAAATAATAACATAATACAAATTAAACAATAAAATTCTCACGACGTTTCGATTGCAACACAAATAATAATCATCAGGTGTGATGATGATTATATTGGTAGGGACCTCCTGGTTACACCAACAGCCCACAGGGGATTATTGTGTCCGTCCGTCCGTCGTCCATCCTAAAATGAGAGGGGTGGGGCTGGGTGGGGAGGGGCTGGGTGGGGAGGGGCTGGTCACCCCGTGGTGCCCTTATAAAACTCAACGTTTAACCTACTCACGCCGGCTTGTGCCCGCCCTCACAGTCGGGTATATTTGCGGAATACACCACGCCGCCGTTGACCCTGGCCATTGACCGAGCAACCCAACGTTCCTACCAGCTCCCTCCGCAGGAATGTGTTTATTTCCCTTCTACGTGACTTTACCGAAAGAACCAAGAATATGGATCAACTTCTTTCGCGCCGCACGTAGCCAAGCGCCCTGATCAAGAGGTGCGGAATTCCCTTCGTCCACCGTGCGAGAGACGTTGAAGGCCAAACTGGTGAACTCATCGTCTCTGTCAACCCGTACGGTTTACGACCGTATTCTTGTACACTCCCCTCAGTGACAGCCTCATTGCTACCCGTTAACTCCCCTCAGTGACAGCCTCACTGCTACCCGTTAACTCCACCCAGTGACAGCCTCATGGCTGCCCGTTAACTCCCCTCAGTGACAGCCTCATTGATACCCATTAACTCCCCTCAGTGACAGCCTCATGGCTGCCCATTAACTCCCCTCAGTGACAGCCTCATGGCTGCCCATTAACTCCCCCCAGTGACAGCCTCACTGCTACCCGTTAACTCCACCCAGTGACAGCCTCATGGCTGCCCATTAACTCCCCTCAGTGACAGCCTCATGGCTGCCCATTAACTCCCCTCAGTGACAGCCTCATGGCTGCCCATTAACTCCACCCAGTGACAGCCTCATGGCTACCCATTAACTCCCCTCAGTGACAGCCTCATGGCTGCCCGTTAACTCCCCTCAGTGACAGCCTCATGGCTGCCCATTAACTCCACCCAGTGACAGCCTCATGGCTGCCCATTAACTCCACCCAGTGACAGCCTCATGGCTGCCCATTAACTCCACCCAGTGACAGCCTCATGGCTGCCCATTAACTCCCCTCAGTGACAGCCTCATGGCTGCCCATTAACTCCCCTCAGTGACAGCCTCATGGCTGCCCATTAACTCCACCCAGTGACAGCCTCATGGCTGCCCATTAACTCCCCTCAGTGACAGCCTCATGGCTGCCCATTAACTCCCCTCAGTGACAGCCTCATGGCTGCCCATTAACTCCCCTCAGTGACAGCCTCATGGCTGCCCATTAACTCCACCCAGTGACAGCCTCATGGCTGCCCATTAACTCCCCTCAGTGACAGCCTCATGGCTGCCCATTAACTCCCCTAAGTGACAGCCTCATGGCTGCCCATTAACTCCACCCAGTGACAGCCTCATGGCTGCCCGTTAACTCCCCTCAGTGACAGCCTCATGGCTGCCCATTAACTCCCCTCAGTGACAGCCTCATGGCTACCCGTTAACTCCACCCAGTGACAGCCTCATGGCTGCCCGTTAACTCCCCTCGGTGACAGCCTCATGGCTGCCCGTTAACTCCCCTCAGTGACAGCCTCATTGCTACCCGTTAACTCCCCTAAGTGACAGCCTCATGGCTGCCCATTAACTCCACCCAGTGACAGCCTCATGGCTGCCCGTTAACTCCCCTAAGTGACAGCCTCATGGCTGCCCATTAACTCCACCCAGTGACAGCCTCATGGCTGCCCGTTAACTCCCCTCAGTGACAGCCTCATGGCTGCCCATTAACTCCCCTCAGTGACAGCCTCATGGCTACCCATTAACTCCACCCAGTGACAGCCTCATGGCTGCCCGTTAACTCCCCTCAGTGACAGCCTCATTGCTACCCGTTAACTCCCCTAAGTGACAGCCTCATGGCTGCCCATTAACTCCACCCAGTGACAGCCTCATGGCTGCCCGTTAACTCCCCTAAGTGACAGCCTCATGGCTGCCCATTAACTCCACCCAGTGACAGCCTCATGGCTGCCCGTTAACTCCCCTCAGTGACAGCCTCATGGCTGCCCATTAACTCCCCTCAGTGACAGCCTCATGGCTACCCGTTAACTCCACCCAGTGACAGCCTCATGGCTGCCCGTTAACTCCCCTCGGTGACAGCCTCATTGCTACCCGTTAACTCCCCTAAGTGACAGCCTCATGGCTGCCCATTAACTCCACCCAGTGACAGCCTCATGGCTGCCCATTAACTCCACCCAGTGACAGCCTCATGGCTGCCCGTTAACTCCCCTAAGTGACAGCCTCATGGCTGCCCATTAACTCCACCCAGTGACAGCCTCATGGCTGCCCGTTAACTGCCCCCACACTCACACCCACGAGCCCTGTTCACTCAGTAACAGCAAGTCGGGAGTCCCATCCCCCCCAGCTCGCCGCCGTGGTTGCCACCTCTCAACTTCTTTATACATCATCAGGATCGTGCTTCACCACAAATGCAATATATCAATTACCGTATATAACCTGTTGACTTTGTTGACGGAAGCACGCATTTTGCCTATCCATACTAACAATACGAGCGCCACGTTATTTAAAAATGTACACCGGATGAGCGCTGCACTGCTTGGGGGCACTTGTCGGCCATATTGGGTAAGACAACCGCACGAAACTAAGACGGACTTCTTGCTGTGGTTGTCCCACCTGATGACGGACGCTTGTGCTGCGCCCGAAACTTCGTGATTACATTTATTTTAGTTTTTATACCTACGTGACTTTACCAAAAGAACCAAGGAGCAAGTAAAACAAACTTAAAAGTTTGTCAATATCACTGCTGGCGCCTAAATAAAACATATTTACAGAACACGTTTCGGTCAGTGACCACTCCACAAATAGACGAGCTATATAGTGTGAATCTCCAAATAACTTGTTTAACAAAGAGACTGGCGGGGGTGGGCGGGTGGGTGGGGAGGTTTCCTATAGCAATTTTAAAATCGTCACTGCTCGGAAGTCTCCCTTCATAAGATGGCGCCCCACTCCTCCCGTGTCTGCCTGAGCTAGCATGGCTGAGCCGGAGCTCCGCTGGTGATGAGAGAGGAGGTGCCCGTGGTCACCCTGGAAGCGCGCAACAAGTCAAGAAAGAGCTTGGAAATTTGGCCGCAGGCTTTGGATGCGTTGCGACGGTCTGGAGCAGTTGAGGAGGTTCGGCGAGGCGAAAGTGTTAAGAGGTTCCATAATAAGGAGTGTGAGATCGATGTCTTGAACACTATTCGAGAAGTATTGGGGCGTTAGAGACCTGGATAACCTTTAAAGACTCTGCAGGGTTTTTTTTTGTGCGTGTGTGTTAGGTTCCATCCGAACTGCGTCAAGTCCCAGAGGAGGTGTCGGAGATGTTGGTAGAAGCTGGTGGACCTAACGGTGCTGGCAAAGTAGCGAGACGTTGGGGAGCCCGTTGATGTTGATGGGTGACCTGGTCGTGTTCCAATACCAGCAGGCAACCCGCGTTGGGAGGACCTCATGCTTCCGAAAAACCTGAACGTTCCGGAGGTGAGGACTCTTTGCTGGCGCCTCGCGTCGCCTTTAACGTCTCCTTTTACGCCTTCATCGTCACGACGACAGCCGAGGATGCACAGGCCGCCCCGGCCAGCGCAGTCATGAGCGGCCGCAATTCCAAGCAGAAGACTCTCTTCCAGAGCTGGGGGGGCAGGCTGGGCAGTGCGGACGGTGCAGTGGGAACGTCGTCGTCGTCTCAAGGAAGGTCATCGTCAGTAAAACCATGGACTTCCAAGCGAGGAGCTGGGGTCAGGCGAGGAGCCGTGGGCTCCGGGAGGCATGCGGGACACTGGGCTAGTGCAAGCTCTGGTCGGGGGCCGTCGTTATGGACCGGTCCTGAAACCAAAGAGGGTCAGCAGACCTCGTTCAGGCAGCAGGTCGACTTTGGTGGCTACGTTGGCGACGATGATGACGACGACGACGTGTTGATGGTGGCCGCGGCTGAGGTCGAGGCGGCGTCTGGGAGAGACGTCAAGGGACACCAGGAGGTGGAACACCTGGCCGGATTTGACGTGAGCTCCGGTGACATCTGGATCTACCCGACAAATTTCCCGGTGCGCGAATATCAATACAGCATCGTTCAGACGGCGCTCTTCAACAACACGATGGTGTGCTTGCCCACCGGCCTGGGCAAGACGTTCATCGCCGCCGTGGTGATGTACAACTTCTACCGGTGGTACCCGTCCGGCAAGATCCTCTTCATGGCTCCCACCAAACCGCTGGTAGCACAGCAGATGGAGGCGTGTCACAACGTGATGGGCATCTCGCAGGAGCACATGGCGGAGATGACGGGTGATTATTGTGTGTGTGTGTCTGTGGATTGCTTCGATGGTGGCGGTGGTTGGTTGGGATGATAATTGAGTGGTTCAGAATCGGAACCTTTTTTTTAGACTGGAGGAATCCAATGAGCTCTGAAACTCTTTTCACAAATGTCCAGTAGGGGGGGGGGTCGGCAAGCTGCAACAACAAACTTGGGGAGCGGGGGTTTTTTTGTGGTGGAGGTACCGGTAATGATGGTAATTTTGATGAAGGTTTTCGGAATGGTGGTCTTTGTGGTATTTGTGGTGTTGGTAGTAATGGTGGGTATATTTGTGCTGGCTTATAGATCGTGGCTGCTGATAGAGGATGCGTATGTACAATCTACAACTGATGTCATTTTATTATCAGTTTGCATGTTCACCACATGTACGCGTGCTTAATGTAGAATTTATTCCTTGCAAAAGGTTTCTACTTGGTGTTTGAACATGTTAGCACCTGTTTTATAGCCAGAACGGGTAAAAAACACTATTATTTTGAATTCATTGATACTGACAAAAAAAGGTCCCATTGTGTCATTTTCCTTTCACGCTTTTCCTTGGTAGGCAGCACCATGGCTTCAGACCGCCAGGCCATCTGGGCGAGGAAACGGCTCTTCTTCTTGACTCCGCACGTAATGAAGAACGACCTCTGCAGTGAAGCTTGCCCTGCGGCGGCCGTCAAGTGCTTGGTCGTCGATGAAGCCCACAAAGCGATGGGAAACTACTCCTATTGCCAGGTTAGGTCCCATTGTCGGAGCTCATCCTTCATTTTGGTTTGTATGGCATCGTGAGTAGCTCCTGGAATTTGCTCAGTCTCGTTAGATTTTAGACACTAAGCAGGGCTGAGCCTGGATGGTGCTTGGATCGGTGACCACCATGCATAAACATGGTATTGTAGGATGCTGTTGAGCTATGTTTTCAGCAGACCAAAATCCGATGTCATTTACAATGCCCCTAACATGCTGTTCGTCTTCAGAAACTCATATTGATCATCATGGTGAAGTATGGTCGTTTAACCTGCATGACGCAGTACAGCGTAGGGAGTTCCTCATTCAGCAGTGGATTGCCAAAAAGACTGTACCTTCTGCATGCTAGTTGCTACATGAATCCAAATAGTACTGTTGTAAAACTGCCTTTCGCTATCTTAAAATAAACGTTAGGATTACCCTAGATTTCCCGACTCTGCTGGCTCGTTAACACACGTGCGCTGTACTCGGTGTCCATGGCAGGTGGTGAAGCAGCTCGTTGGTTACTCACGCCAGTTCCGCGTCCTTGCTCTGAGCGCGACGCCTGGCAATGATCGGCAGGTGAGCCTCCCCACCCCACTGGGACACATGCTTTTGTCGACTGTTGGTTCTGCTCTCACTTGAACACCAGAGGGACTTTCTAACGCCATCCTACAGGTCCCGGTTGAAGGGTACCAGGACAGAGAGGTCGGGCCGTGGAGCAGCTGGATGATGAACGCCGTGTTTTGGCCAGGGAAATTGATGATGGATGTTGTGCAGATCGCAAATGACTGCAATAGGTGGAAGGTGTTGATTACTAAAGCATCATTACATACTTGGCAGCTCACTGATTCTAAAAAAACATTTTACCACATGCTACTTTGGCAAAGCTAATTCTACTTCTTCATAACATCAATAAAATAACTAGTATTTTTTGCTTTTAAAATCTATTTGCAGTAAAACGGTTTAACAATTGGCAGCTTACTGCTTAAATCGGTTGGGTTGCCAAGTGCGTCACTGGCGCCCCCACGACCCTGGTTAAAGGGACTGATTACGATGGTGATGATGAATGCTGTGAATTGATTGTCTGCTGGTAATGGTCAGTTCTTGCCGATAACCCAGGATACCCCAGCAGTGTTGTTGGTTAACAAGCGGTGCACTGCTGAAACTTACAAAAAAAAAACGGCTTATTGCATGATGAGGTTCGTTTATACTTTCCTGTGTCCGGATTAACAACTAGTAGCAGGATTAGTGTCAATTTTCCTTTGTTTTTTATTAACACAGCGTGTTAATTTAGTTTTATTTGTGAATATTGGCTTGTAAATGTGTGCCACTCGTATTCCAACCATCCAATTCCGCCGTTATCTCTTTGCGGTGCCGCAGTCTGTTCAGCAGGTTCTAAACAACCTCTTGATCTCACGTGTGGAGCTGCGCTCTGAGGACTCCCCCGACATCCTGCCCTACTCGCACGAACGCGTCGTCGAGAAGATCGTGGTCGAGCTGGACGAGGAGCTGTCAGCCATCAGGGTGCAGTATCTCAAGGTACAGCTCCCACGATCGTCCCTCTAATACAGTGTTCTTCATTGCAAGGCCCGCGGGCCACTGGCAGCCCCTGGTGGCCTTTGGTGCGGCCTCTGACGTGCGGCCCCCGATAATACATCCCATCATGCTGTCAAACTCAGTGGTTGCAAATGTGTGCAGCCTTCACGCTGATGTCTTATTGTTGAAAGTGGCCCCCCTCTGTAAATTAGTGAAGAACACTGCTCTAGCATCTGCTCGGTGAGGTATGGTTTGTAATGGTCCTCGCTAAAGCCAGGCTTTCTGATTATATAACTAATCGTTTACTCTACCTATTAATAATTGTTTCATTTAGTGTGTATGTATTCCCACCTCTTCCATGACCTGTGGCCAACGTAAAAGATAGGCCAAATTACTTTATATAGCTCACTAGTAGAAGCCTTCCCCCTTGAATTTTCTGGACGGGAGAGTACGTCGATGGGAGTAGAGTGAGTTGAGTGGGGAGAGATGGGCAGGGGGCTCCTGAAGATGTTGAGTGCGATCTTGAAATGGATTCAAGATTGGAGTTGGGATCCAGTGGAAGGATCAGTGCACTGAAGGCATGTGGTTTCGTTTATGGGTGCGGGTGAGGTTTCTGGCAACCACATTTTGCAAACAAATCCAGACAGATCCTCGTATTTTTCACACACATCCTAACTCTTCTTTCCCCCTTTCGGGCACAATGATGTCCTACAGAAAAACGTACTCGTGAGACATAGAATTAAGACACTGCATTTCGTTCACGTGTACGTACATTTATTTATCTCGCAGTCGGATGATCACATTTAAATACATCAAACGTACGCATACTGGCCAAGCAAAGCAATCGAGAGCCAGGGAACTACAAGATGCCCAGTGTGATGGCGACGCTAGGTAGAAGCATCTGATGTGGAGACGCGTCTGGTGATGTCCACATGCCTTAAACCGGATCTCGTGTATGTGTCATGTGAGTCGTATACCTAGTTTGAAAACTCAAGCTACTGTCAGTTTTATTGTCCTGACATCGTGACAGATGGGGTACCCATAGCTGCTGCACATTCAACTCGCAGAGATACAAAGCCGGGTGCCCCGATGACGGATTCAAGGCACTAATTCTGTGCCTGTGGTGCTGTTTTTATTCACTACCATAGTGGACGACATTTGTGCTAGTTCCCGATTTGAGCGGTAAAATCTCACACGCTCTTGTTTTACATACATTCACAAAGACGACACAAAGCACTTTTATCTCAGCAGCAGACAATGTGCTTGACAAGAGTATTTTGACTGCAAGACCCCTTTTACAGCCACATACTAATGTTGTCTCTGAGCTCTCAGAAACGTAATTCTCACTTGCTTCCTCTAAAACCACTTGTTCTTCTCGAAAATGCATTAAGTGATAGACACAGCTTCAGACTTGTTTCCGCTACAGAATGTACCCATGAAAAGTGCCCTTCGCCTTGTGTGTACAATTTTTGTTTTCCTGTTGTGGTTGTTGGTTTGTTAAAAATATATTTTACTCCGCCAGATGATGCTAGGTGTATAAAGCTTTTTATATGTAATTTTTTTCTTACATTCGCTGCCAAAGCTGAACATTTAAACAGCCAAACAAACAACCCACCCTGCAAACTACATTCATCATGCCTTAGAACAGGCCTCACAGATCAAAACTGTTAAATAAAAGTAGAAAAAAGCAAAGGATTAAGAGGTTGTGCCCTCCTTATGGTTACAAATGTCATGTCACGTTTTAAAACTTTAAACTATGTAGGTCTCTTACATAATGCACAGCTTATGAACAAATTTGATGCAGAATCACCACACTAGCATGTATTGGAATAGACTTTTAAACATAGCATAACTCATGTTATTCCCATTGAAACACTATGCGTTTGAGATGGAGTTTTTTGGTACAGGACTGGCTAAGAGCTACGAATGTATGAAATGAAAACTGCTTCTGAAATTGAAGTTTACAATCTGAGGGGCCCACAAGACTTCTCACCTTGTGCCCTGAAAACTTTAACCTGCGATCCAGTGACATGGTTTTAGACCAATTTGTCCACATGGCTTAGATCCGGAATGTGTTGCGTTCCGGAGAGCACTGCAATGACTTTACAATTCGTTGTTGCTTCGCCATCAAATGCAGACTATGCAGGGCTTAATTTCTCACTTTAATATTTTCTTGGTCGTTAGTAGAGTGACTGGAGTAGATGGCATGTGACTAGTAGCCACAGCTATAGCGAGGTATGATAAATGTGGTGTGCCAGTTGCAGATATGTTTTCCGGGTCACTGACTCGAACAGTTCTGAATGACAATAATCCCTGCGAATACAATTTGTTAGCAACTGTTAGTAATAATGCCATCTAATGTCAGAAACACTCTTAAACTATCGTATTTGAAATAGGCTACTGCAAATGAGGGTCTCATTGAATCGAGACTAATGCCCCTCTGTCATCTTGTGCATAAGAGATTGCTGCAGCTGCAACCACCTCGGAAACATCATTACCTCATTCACAGGTTTTGTTTGGGTTTTGTTTGTCACTTATAAAACCACTGACCTAAAAAATATGGAACTAAAAAAACCCGTAGTCTGAGACTGAGAAATAAGTGGCTGGTTTCCATAAAATCTACAGACATGTGCAAGTGCAGTAGCAACATGGATATACAGTGAGAGAAAAAATTATTTGATCCCCTGCTGATATTTGTACGTTTGCCCACTGACAAATAAATGATCAGTCTTTAATTTTAATGATAGGTTAATTTGAACAGTGAGAGACAGAATAACAACAACAAAATCCAGAAAAATGCATGTCAAAAATGTTATGAATTGATTTGCATTTTAATGAGGGAAATAAGTATTTGACCCCCTCTCAATCAGATTTCTGGCTCCCAGGTGTCTTTTATACAGGTAACGAGCTGAGATTCGGAGCACTCCCTTTAAGAGTGTGCTCCTAATCTCAGCTCGTAACCTGTATAAAAGACACCTGTCCACGGAAGCAATCAATCAGATTCCAAACTCTCCACCATGGCCAAGACGGACCAAAGAGCTCTCCAAGGATGTCAGGGACAAGATTGTAGACCTACACAAGGCTGGAATGGGCTACAAGACCATTGCCAAGTAGCTTGGTGAGAAGGTGACAACAGTTGGTGCGATTATTCGCAAATGGAAGAAACACAAAAGAACTGTCAATCTCCCTCTGCCTGGGGCTCCATGCAAGATCTCAGCTCGTGGAGTTGCAATGATCATGAGAACGGTGAGGAATCAGCCCAGAATTACACGGGAGGATCTTGTCAATGATCTCAATGCAGCTGGGACCATAGTCACCAAGAAAACAATTGGTAACACACTACGCCGTGAAGGACTGAAATCCTGAAGTGCCCGCAAGGTCCCCCTGCTCAAGAATGCACATATATCTTCTTTGGTTCTTTCGGTAAAGTCACGTAGAATGAGAATAAAATAATAAAATAACACAATAAAATTCTCACGACGTTTCGGCCACAATTCTACGTGACTTTACCGAAAGAACCAAAGAAGATGAATCCTTGCAGTCACGAAAGCTTCAAATCGAAATGCACATATACATGCCCGTCTGAAGTTTGCCAATGAACATCTGAATGATTCAGAGGACAACTGGGTAAATGGGTAAATGGGTAAAAAGTGTTGTGGTCAGATGAGACCAAAATGGAGCTCTTTGGCATCAACTAAACTCGCCGTGTTTGGAGGAAGAGGAATGCTGTCTATGACCCCAAGAACACCATCCCCCACTGTCAAAGATGGAGGTGGAAACATTATGCTTTGGGGGTGTTTTTCTGCTAAGGGGACAGGATAACTTCACCGCATCAAAGGGACGATGGATGGGGCCATGGACCGTCAAATCTTGGGTGAGAACCTCCTTCCCTCAGCCAGGGCATTGAAAATGGGTCGTGGGTGGGTATTCCAGCATGACAATGACCCAAAACACACGGCCAAGGCAACAAAAGAGTGGCTCAAGAAGAAGCACATTAAGGTCCTGGAGTGGCCTAGCCAGTCTCCAGACCTTCATCCCATTGAAAATCTTTGGAGGGAGCTGAAGGTTCGAGTTGCCAAACGTCAGCCTCGAAACCTTAATGACTTGGAGAAGATCTGCAAAGAGGAGTGGGACAAAATCCCTCCTGAGATGTGTGCAAACCTGGTGGCCAACTACAAAAAACGTCTGACCTCTGTGATTGCCAACAAGGGTTTTGCCACCAAGTACTAAGTCATGTTTTGCAGAGGGGTCAAATACTTATTTCCCTCATTAAAATGCAAATCAATTTATAACATTTTTGACATGCGTTTTCTGGATTTTCTTGTTGTTATTCTGTCTCTCACTGTTCAAATAAACCTACCATTAAAATTATAGACTGATCATTTCTTTGTCAGTGGGTAAACTTTCAAAAATTCAGCAGGGGATCAAATACTTTTTTCCCTCACTGTAGAGGGCTCAGTGGTTTTGGTTGTTGTCTTTAGAGTGGGTCCACATCTGAGCGATGAATCGCTTATATGTGGACATTTCTGTAACAATTGCACAACCAATTGCTTAAAGTAGAACAAACTGAATTAAAGTGATTCGCTCAGCGAAATTTTATAGTGACATCCTTCATCACATGCACATTTGCAAACAATGCTTGGTTGTGACAATCCTGACGTGGGTGTTGGTGCAGTGGGGGGGCTAAACAGAAAATGGGTGGGGCTGTACGCAAGTTGGCTAGGTCAGACCTTTAGCGATGGCAAATAAGTCCTTGTTGCGCAAATTCTTGCTCAAATGTGGACAAAGCAGTTGGAGGTGAATAAGTTCTCTATTTAGATTGATTTGTTAGCGCAAAACTGATAGCTCAACTGTGGGACCTGCCTTTTAAAGAAGACTAATTAACATGGTAAAGTTTACTGTGGGTCGTGTGCCCCCTCTCATCTTCGGATTGCGCCACCACTCTGTGGCATGTTATAGCGGCCGTGCCAGCTAGATTCTCCGAATGAACCAGATTTCGTTGCGGCGGTTGGCTGCGGCCGGGTTGTTGTAGGCAGCGATGAAGTGGGTCTCAGTGTTGTAGAGCTCGGAGGGGCCCAGGATCTGTGTCAGCTCATTCACTTGACGCATGATCGTAGTCTCGTTGGTGGCACCGCTGAACTCACTGCGGCGGGCAGGATAGGAGGGGTGGGGGGGAAAACGAACGCTGCTTGAGTAAATAAAAAAACTTTAACTGCTGTTAATCTTTTGATTTAAAGCTTCCGTGACTGCAGGGATTCATATTCTTGGTTCTTTCGGTAAAGTCACGTAGAAGGGAAACAATAAAATAATAAAAATATTAAACAATAAAATTATCACGACGTTTCGACTGCAACACAAGCAATCATCATCGGGTGTTAAAACCACAGCAAGAACATTTCTTATTGTTTTATATTTTTATTATTTGTTTCCCTTCGACGTGACTTTACCGAAAGAACCAAGAATATGCTGTTAATCTGTTGTTGGATAAAGGACTTTCCATGATGTGTCAGTCATGGGGGCTGTTTCACTATATTTTACCTATAGAACTATTTATAGAGGATAGCCAATTAGAAATATACATTTTCAGAAGCCAGCCAATTGGTACCGCTTATCCCCTGCGGACTGGCCCATGAGGTTGGCCACAGTGGTGATGAGTGTGGTGGCGGTGATGGTAGTGGGATGTTACCGGGTGTAGACTCGCATGGCCGGGCGCTCCTCAATAGAGACAGTAGGGTCGAAGGGCGTGGGTGGCTCGCCCTGAAGGTGCACGGGCAGGCGGTACCCTACCACCACATGGTGGAACAGAGTGCCCGTTGCCTCGTCCACTTGCACCGTAGTAACGATCGGGATTGTCATGCCCAGGTATGAGCCTTGCACACGCAACGGGGACACGTAGATATATACTTGATGTCTAGGAAGTGTGGTCTTGATCATGAACGCATCCCCAGCACTCCAGGTAATCTGCGCTTTGGGCATATTAAATATGTGTGACGGTTTAAATTTAGCGAGTAATAAAACACGTAGAGATGTTCTGGCACAGCTGGAGTCTGCACGATGGAAAAAAGCTGCCGTCTGTGCCTGGTGACAAGTGGTCATATGATCCTCGGGGGCCTATGAGAAGACATTCGGTAACATGTTCCCATGGCCCGCCTCATAGCATTTGCCACTTAATGTTATTGCAGTCAGTTCCGTGCATGCATTGTAAACACACAAAATATCTCAAAGTTCAAATGTATTCGTTTTAACCAGGTGAGGTCTTAGGTTACAGGATACGTGGATCATTTGCAAGAATTATGTGGGTCACCAAAATGCTAAAAGTAATCACGTTAAATAAAGTACAGCTGTTAAGCAAATAGAAATGTAATAATAGAAAACACGTATTGCAGAAGCAATCGATAAAAAAATGCACAAACATGAATCTACTTAAAAGAAAGTACATTTATTAAAATGAAGGTATGTTTAGAAAAATCACTAATTCCTTGTTTAACTCGTTTTGCGAAAATGTGAAGCATTTTCGCAAAGGAATTGCTGTATATACATTACAGCTAATAAATAAATGGAAACAATACACATTTTAATCAGATTTGCACTATAAAATAAGCCTGCAGTCATCCCATAGCGGGACAAAGAACTGAGATGAGGGTAGGCCGTGTACTATATCATACTGCTCATTTGTGCAGCTCAAGAAAGTACTTCGTCGTCAACTGCTCGCAAACCGTGTAATAACGGGCGCGTTCCGCATTGTACGAATAGTGCTTCCAAATAGAAGAACCACGTTTTCGTGAAAATGCGCTGCGTGAACACGCGCTAAGTGAGGACTTACCGTACTTTTAAACTAAGTGCTTACCGGTGGAATTGTCCCTGCAGATGTATCTCATGATCTTCATGAACGCGTAGCAGATACTCTGCTCGTAGGTGTCCTCTTTGGTTGTCACGCATGCCCACCAGCCTGCCGGGTACTCGCGCTCCTCCACCGGCATGCGACTGTCCCCCTGCATGCCCCCCCCACCCCGCACACCCCGCCAACACAACAGGATTATGGCTGTGCTCTGAAATCCTGGGTAAGATTAACAACGGTGTAGCTGAGGTGGCTGGGTAATTCTGGCGGTCTGAACATTGTGAGTCTGTAACACTGAGATCCTGGATTCCGATATCTGGGTTTCAGCCACCTGTGTTTGGAAGCTACTTAAATGTAGCTACAGGCACATAACATTATTTTGAACTTAAATTCCGTTCTTTCAAAATCCCCAAAGTGTGCCTGTTAATTTTTCTGTTGGGTATATGTGTATTTCTCAAAAATACATACCATTGTTTTCAAAACTTTATTGCATACATTTTTTGTTGGATCTTAGTCCGTGCGCGGTGATTTTTTTATTAGGCTCTGCCTCTAATTAAATCGGTTTCTTAAGTGGTTGGCTGCCTCAAGCGCCAGAGGACTTGGCTGGCACCGCAAAAAATTGTGGATTTAAATCTGGCTTCCAGAGGCCATGATTAAACCAGGTTCTAAAGTGTAGTGAGTTGATGGTCTCAGCGTAGTCCCCAATGACCGATTATACAAAAAAAACGAAAACTACTATCATTAATTTGTGGGTTTTCCTTTCATTTGGCTAAATGCCACTTCTCTTATAAATATTAGTTTGCCTATAACATGATGAACATGTTTCTCTGTAACATTTCAGTTTTCAGTTTCATTGATTAGGTATAGCCCTGTGAGCCATGAGGCTCTTGACTCGGGTGACACCACAACACAACAAACAAAACATGAACAAAGAACATCTTAAAGTGACGACGCGCAACAGAAGCATCCAGGAAAAAAACTGTTAAATCTTCCAGAAAAACATAAAGGGCATGTATCTATGTTGAATTTCTTTCACACCGTACATATCCAATCATGCTAATTGGAGGTGTGGGAAGTAAATCCCTTATCATATGGACACATATCACTTGAATGGCACTCAGAAGCAGTTCTGAGGTCTTATTCTGCAGGTCATTCTCTAACAAATGGGAATGATGCTCTGCCTGGGTTCTGAATAAATATATCCTCTTGTGAAATGATGTATAGAGCACAGTTGTAATAACATTATGGGAAAGACAACAGCCAACAAAACAAAAGTCTTGTTGGTGCACGTGCATTGGGGCCCACAGATGAAAGATCACTCTCAAATGGGTAACTCACATTTAGTAAAGGGCCCCCCTTTCTGTAGTGATGGTGTAAAATATTAAATGGTGATGCTGTATTGGCCGTGGCATACAACCACAAATAACAAAAAAAACCTGTGATTGACGAATGTGGTGAGCTTTTTGTAGGCAACGTTTGGCTCCTAATAAATATTGTAGCGTTGTGGTTAAGAGTCCAATGAGTGCCCATTTGCTCTTGCAACAAGCTAGCATTTGGGCAGTAGCCCTCCTACATTGCTTTAGCATTTACAAGTTCACACATGGGTCAAATAACAGTTTAACTTGCCAAAACATTCTTAATTCCTGGCGATGTTATTTGTTGTGCTATCCACTTCACCTGCTGTGGATTCAACTAGCAGTTGTATCATAGCCTATTGCTCTGTCCTTCAAGGACCCTTTTTAGACGATTTCCAGACCTCAATGTTCTTAGCGTCATCAGTCGAATGGGTGGTGCACCAAAGGCAAATTTACTGGCAAACCTCGCAAGTGATGCAATTGTTTTAATTACGTGAAAAAAGCGTTTAAAGGAATGGTTTTGTTGCCCACAACCTTTGGTGACTGGGCTGAGACCATCAAACACTCTGGCTGACAACCTGCTTGTGTTTTGGAAGGAAGCCCAGATTTTTGTTCCCATTATTTTAGTTTTGTTGGCTTAGCACTTCAATGTGGGTATTCGTATCGGCTGCCTCCTCCCGAGTGCCCCTTGGCTCGCGTTATTTTTCTGCATCGCAACAACACGATTGCTTACCGTCTCGTTCCTCTGGATGACTGTGTAAGGATTCAGTTCCCGGGTTTCTGGGTGATTGTTCATCGACATCTGCTGAATAGGCTGTGCCATTTCTGAAACGGTACAAGAAGGGAATTTGTGGGCAATTTGTGAAGGCGGTGTTTTTAGGGTGGCACAGAATCGTGTGTCTTTTTAATTTGTAAGTGCCCAAAAAATATGAAGGTCCCCCTGGGTAGCCTCTAACAGACTGGTAGGGCAAATGCTGTTTGCGAGCACCAATTAAGACCAGCATGCCACACAATGGTTTGGTGTGGCTAACACAATGCCCACCTGCCTTTGACTCTCCGGTGCGGATGTTTACACACTGCACCTTGCTGAGTCGGCCTCGTTGAAGCCCAAGACCGGTTCATATATCACTGACCAATGATGTTATCCGTGATCGGGAATCATACTTTAAATATATAGTTTATATACAAAAACTAAACAATGACAATCACCCCCCATGGAGTCTTTCACAGACTGTTTGCAAGTACCTATGATAACGGCATGGCACACAAGGCAGCAGTGTGTAGCCAGCACCACGTCTGGCATATACACACATAGATTCACACCCATGCAATTGTCATCTTCCCCAAGGTCTTATAACCTTGCAAAATTTAAGAAAAGTGTTAACATTTATCTTCTTTGGGTCTTTCGGTAAAGCCACGTATATAGAAAAAAATTATCAAAATGATAACACCTGAAGACGATTGCTTGTGTTGCGATCGAAACGTCGTGATATTGTTATTATTTTGATTATCTTTTCTATCTATGTGGCTTTACCGAAAGACCCAAGGAATATGAATTCCTGCAGTCACGAAAGCTTTGTCAAGATTTAACATTTATCTGTTACAACTTGGATGGTGGCTGTTTGTTGCTGACTGCTTGTAATTGTGGGCCTTCGGGCCTATGCTCAGCAAATTTGTTAAATTTATTTTATATTACTCAACAATCGCATGCTCAAGCTTTCCGTAAGAGAAACGCAAAGTGACAGAAAATACTCGTGAGCGTTTTTTTGTTGTTGCCAATTTTGTTTACGTGCTGCTGTCTATTAGCACAAAACAAATGGTGTTTTGGACAGCGCTCTGCTTTAATTCTAGATTTGAAGTTTTCTTGACTGCAATGATCCATACTCTTGGTTCTTTTGGTAAAGTCACGTAGAATGAGAATAAAACAATAAAACAAAATAAGACAATAAAATTCTCACGACGTTTTGGCCACAACACAAGTATCCTTCTTCAGGTGAAGGAACAGAACTGTCGTTGTAGCCGAAACGTCGTGAGAATTTTATTGTCTTATTTTGTTTTATTGTTTTATTCTCATTCTACGTGACTTTACCGAAAGAACCAAGAAGATGAAATAAAATAAAGTTAATCAAATCACGACGTTTCGGAAGCCACACAAGCCTCCGTCATCAGGTGGGATAGTCACAGCAAGAAGTAATTTGCTGTAGTGCTGTGTTGTTTCTAAAACGTCGTGATTTGATTAACTTTATTTTATTTTTTACCTATGCGCTCTGCTTTGTTATGGCGCTGCAGCTGCCAGCAGCATATTTAATCGGGACCACTCGCAGCGTGGATTGCTCGTGAAGCGTGACTTGGAATGCCATGCCACCGGCTCTTGGGGCACCATTGTAATGTCCAAGAGCTGCCAGCTATGTGTATGTGGAGAGCAGTTATGTAAGTCCTAGCATAGCACACTCAGATGTGTCTGCGCACTCCCTAATGAGCAGTTAGCTGAGAACAAATGGGTAAAAGGTAAAGGTGTAACCCTGCAATTGCTTGCTCACACCACTGCTGGCAAAAAAGCCTCCACTAATAGGCAGCTCAAGTGACTCAATCGGTTCTAACCGTTGCATCATATCAGCATTGTGATCAAAAATAAGAAGAAGGAATGAGGCTCTTTGCATGTAGGCCTGTGTGGGCAAATGGTTGACATGAATTTGGCGGGTGCGCTCGGAAAAATATTCCAATTGTATTTTATAAATCACAATTAATGAGCACAGGCCAAAACCCATGTATGTATGTATTTTGAACTTCTTTCGCACCATACGTAGCCAACTGTCATAATCAGAGGTGCGAATGGCATATGACACGGATTGGACTGGCAGTGAGATGATTGCAGTCCAACAGATAACACGTTTCTTGAATTGAGCAAGGTGTTAAGAACTTGGGAGAGTAGGTGATAGAAGGGAGTCTCAAAGCCAGAAACAGCATGTATTTGTGATATAACAAAAAGAATGAACATCTTTTATAAGTTTAGCAAGGTTACGGGAATCTGTGATAATTGGTTATGGAAAGGAGTTCTAAAGTAAAGCAGTTTTGGAAAAAAAATTATGAACCACACGCTACCACATCCGCCACCACCATCATCATCATCTAGTGGCATCCAAACAGCGTCCATCTGATGGAGGTCTGCCAATGGTTATTTTACAGCTGCGGAAATGCACACTTGAATCAAGGCTTTTATTTAGGTAGAGCGCATGTATTCATTTTACATGAAATTAGTTTGTCAATCCACTGCTGGATCAGAAGTAGGGGTTGTTCGACTATACTTTTCCACACTGGTCCAGTGCAGGATTATTAAGAGAGGGGACCCAGAACCTGTTCATATATCACTTCTCTGTTGCTCTTAGCCACTGCCAAGAATCTATTTCTTCTATTCTTCAGTGCATGCAATTACAATGCAGTTGTGTGTTTGCTTAAAGATGTAAAGGCGGCAAAGTTAGTTGCATTGCTTAAAAAAATCAACGTCCATGATGGTGGTGTTACAGTAGATAATAAACAAATTTTCCCACTACTATCGCATGGCCTCTATTTTTCTATTTTTAAATTGGACGATAGCCCACGTGCTCAAAGCCAACAACCACCACACCACGACATGATTAATGCGAACATTTTAATGGTGGACCTTGGGAAATGACTGGGTCCCACAGCTGTGGGGATCTAAGAAACGAAGAAATGGTGATGAGGTGTGAACAGAAAAGGCTCTTGGAGTGTCCTACTGAGAGATAGGGCCTGTTGAGAGATATGGCCTGCTTAGAAGTTAAGAGATTCAGATCAATTTCGATTTAAAGCTTTCGTGACTGCAAGGATTCATCTTCTTTGGTTCTTTCGGCAAAGTCACGTAGAATGAGAATAAAATAATAAATTAATAAAATAACTTTACACAATAAAATTCTCACGACGTTTCGGTCACAACACAAGTGGCCTTCTTCAGGTGAAAGGAACCAAAGAAGAAGATTCAGATAAGTCACATGAAAGTGAGAAATGTGATGGGGATAAGAGAGTGAGATGGACAAGAAAGATATGAGAAACCTGAAGAAAATAGTCAGAAACGTCTTAACGTTCATACACGTAAAATATGCCATCTTGTGGTCCGCCGGCATACGCTAGTTGTATTATGTGGCTCGTCGGAAAGCATAGGTGAAGGACCCTGCCCGAGTGCATCATCGCCGTCATTGTTTTGTCCTGGGTGGGTACTCCAACCTCTGGGCACCACCACCTGATGGGTACGAGCGATGTCCTCCCAGTAGTTGAAAAGCCGCTCCTCCATGGCTTCATTGCTTCTGTTGTCCATCAGTCCGCTCGCGTTGTCCACACCTTCGCCGCTCGTGCAGTTCGAGCCTTCCTTGGTCTCCTCCGACATTGTGTCCAGGTCATCCATCGTGATGAGCAGTTGCCCTGCGTGGGGCTGGCCTGGCATGGCCCGGGCCTGGCCTCCCACCATACCGCTGCCACCACCGAAACGACAGCTGTCCTGCTCCATGTCAATCCTGTGAAGGGGAGTGGCGTCGTTTGCCATTGGCAGCTCCACACGCGTGTTTCTTTGTTGTGTTTTTTTCTAAAAGTATTCCATTGGTGATATCGACCTCATGTCACAACACGGGTAATTTATTTGGAAATTTTGGCATAGCGATTTATGGACTTTGAAGAAGGGTCATTACCCAAAATGTCAACTATTATATAGTTTTCCTTTTAAGGCTTGCAGTGTCATTGACAAACGTGTTGAGTATGGTGTCAGTGAATACCCCGCAGAATATATTTTTTCACACGGCTTCTAAACAAATTCTTGAAGTAGGCGTAACACTTTCCCACAAGCTCAGCTTTCAGATTGTTTATTTAATGTTGACTCAAAAATGTCATCATATATATAAAAAAATGTGTGGGTATCTCTTTGTTATGATCAACAAGTGCTTTCAGACATCCGCCACACCCACAGTGGCTTGATTTTGATTGTTCATTATGGGGTCGTAGAAACCTCAGATGTACGGATTCTTGCAATGCACTGCACTGACTTCAAGGCCTGAGAACATTGGGCTACATTGGCAGCAGGTAACATGTTTTGTGTGTTGCACAACAGTGAGAAAAAAACATCCCTTTGTTGGCCACAAGTGGCGGCAAGTTTCCCCTTTAATTATAAAGCTCATTATTACAAATCCCATCAACAGGAGTGGTTTGTTCATGGCTGCAAATTGTGGCTTATATATCAGAAAAACAGAATGTTGTACAAATGCACAGCAATCCTATTGCACCCTGATTGGAGGACAACACTTTTCAAGTTGCTTTTAACGGGGCTGCACGGTGAATTGGCCTGGTAACTCACCGCTAATATTATCGGTTTTAAAGCGGGCAGTCGCCCATGATTCTACCGGGTTTTCAAGTCGTGAGTTGATGGTCTTAAACCAGTCACTAATAACTGTGCAAACAAAGGATCAGGTAATATGGCAAAATTCCAGCTCTGAGATTTTATATCACTTTTACTTAACATTACTCTCTGTAGCAGGGCAGATGAGAAAGTACTTCACTCAACTGTGTTGAACAGAGGTCACTTGAATGGAGCTCATAAGTAGATCTGTTTTATCCGCTTCTGTAGGCCATTGGATTCATCTTATCAGGATAAGATTCCAGGAGCCTGATTGAGTGTTTTTTTTCCAAGGGCAGTGCAGTAAGCATATTTTAACTGTGCAGGGTTGGATAACCCTATTCATGTATGAATCAGTATAATTCTTACATTTTTCTACTGCATAACTGTTTTCATGAGGATTGAGAGGCTCTCCCATTTTAATTGTTGAAATACTACATGTGCATTTATTGTTATTATTTGTTTCCCTTAAAATCTTTTAGCAGAATAATAATTAAGCTCTTCGCGAATGAGAATTGTATTCTGAATGCCCGAGCAGTCTCATTGGGTCCTCGATCTTGGTGGACCTGACCTGGGCTGTGTTGATGCTGTGCTCATATTATCACGGATGCCGGTAAGTCATCAACGTACATTGGAAACAGAAAAACAGCAGCCAGTACCGTGCGCAAGTTAGCTCGTTGCCATAAATAGCCGGCGAATTGCAGAAGTGTGTTGGGGATTTGGTCAGGAAACCTTGGATTAAACAAATAACACCAACAGCAGCCCCCTTTTAGGTGTACCCTCTACTTTACACCACTTTTGTTTTTCCTGTCAACTGTAATGTCCTCCGCTGTTGCATGTGCCTTCGTGAGGTTTTGTACCTGCTCCTCTGCGAGGGATGCTGCCGTGGTTGTAATGGTTATCACACTGGACTTGCAATCTAGAGGTCGCCAGTTCGACTCAATCTTCCGGTCCACTGTTGAAACAATGGGGGGGCAAGTTTCTTAAATAATCCCCTCCCTCTTACCTCTGTCCATCCAGCAGCATATGTGGTATAACCAAAGTCGATCGGCAGACCGCGTGTGGTGGGGTAAAGTGTGGGTATTCCGACCTCTTCCAAGACGTCTGGCCAGTGTCGTAGGTTATGCCAAAACACCATCTAAAGAGGAACTTTAGAGTTCCCTTTTGTGAAGCCCCTTCTGCCAGCAGTGGTGTAGGTAAACAGTTGCCTGATTTCACTTTTACCCCTGTAATAGAATGCTGGTTGTGGTAAAGCGCTCAATGTTTTGGGGATGAGGGGGTTAGCTCGGCATTTTCAATCACTATCACGCCAGCGAAAACGAGCCTCTGCACTTTTTAGTGGATCTTAATGCAACTGGTGGTTGTGCGCTTTGTCTTTCAATGGATAGTCTTGCTACTGCTACGTGGATTTTCACGATTGTGCTGTGCAGCTTTCCGGGATGTGTGCCGTTCAGCATTCAGAAGCTCACATCGTGTGGTGCAAAAGGTCCGGACATCGTGCTGGACGACACTGTATAACCTCAAAAAACACATTGGTGAGAGTATTTTGTCCATAGCTTTTTAGAACGTTTCCTCGAATTAATTACTAGTCCTAAATCTACCGTGCCACTCGGTGCAGAGATATTCATAGTTAGTAGGTCGGGTTAGACTTTGCGAGTGTAATGCGCTTTGGCAGCAGAGTAATTTAACATTCTTCTTTCTTATTCATACCATGTGACCTTAATTCCTGTGGCTTCTTAGCCTGAATCACATTGTGTCTTAGACATGAAAAAAACAGCAACATTCCCACCATGGACAAACAATAACAACAAAAATCTAAATGTCAATTAAGCACTTAACAACATTTTATGATGCACAGATTAATCACGCAATCTGTCAACATCAGGCATTGTCAGTCAACTGCTGGATCAAGGTCTCCCCAGGCTACATCTGTCATGGGGGATGTTTGGAAATACTTCACTCTGCCACCGCTCACCCTCCCCCCCCTGAAAAAAATGAAACAACAAAAAATGTTACTCCCATTTTACATTTGTGCAAAATGAAATTGAATAACACGATAAGATTTACTCATGAGTAAGCTATCGCACAATTCACCACAAGTGGAACCTATACATTATCTGGCCCGTGGAGTAAGGGTTGCAGATGGGAGTTAAGTTACATTACATGTGGTGGCATCTTCACAGGCTTTGGCACCTTCCTCCTAGAGCAGACAATAGAGCCCGTTCTGTATGTGGTCATGTCGAGCCCTTTTTAAATCCATGCTATATGAGGGCCTCTCCATGCCATGCAGCTCTTGGAGGATATTTGAAAGCATTTCACCACTCTGGCTTAGACACCTGAAGACAGAGCATAGCTGTTTGTACTCTACATGGTGGTTACCCATCCAAGGACTATCCAGGCTCAACCCTGCTCAGCTGCTTGGATCCGACAAGATCGGGCACATTACGTGTGATTTGGCTGCAGCCAGTGTTGCGGTCGCTGATTAAATCTCTGATGAAATCTCTGAGACACCGCTGCAGTGAGAGAGGCCATACAACTATTGCTTCTGCCACCGTCGCGCATATGAGTGCATTTTGCAAAAAAACACGCTCTCCCGCCGATGATGGGTGGCAGATGGAAACTCCACGATTATTTCCCACTCACATCCAAAATTAGCCCCGTGAGGAAGTCCGGCATTCGATTAATATTAGAGAGATGCACTAAGGCTATAACGGCCGCATTGTAGTCATTGGTACACTGAGAATGGTTCTGGGTATGGACCGAGCCAGAGGCATCGATTTTTTTATCCAATATGGGGCATCGGCTATGGTCTATCCACTGCTCGATGGACTGGATGAATTCCACCCCAAGCTGTTGCCATGTTTTTTTTTTTTAAACCACGTATCAAAGACTGCCAATCTCCGATCACTGTCGTCATCATTATCAACGTTATCGACATCATTGCCACGATGACACTTTTCTCTTGATCATCATAATCATCATTATTATGAATATGAGTGGGTCACAAAATGGTTATCGGCGTGCAAGCTCCAAAACACATGTGGAAATGTATGTGCCCTGGGCAGGATTGAGCCTGGATAGTGCTTTAATGGACAATTGCCATGCATGGCTACGGACTGCAGGGCTGCGAAGTCGAAAAGCAGAGGGCAGTTAATACAAATCCATTGTTGTACTGTTCTACACTGGCACGTCTACGCTCCATGCCTTGAACTCGCACTTCTGACGAGCATGGTGAAGTATGGTCAAATAATCCCTAAGTCCCGCACAACATGGAAGGACCTCATCTAGCAGTGGATTGACAAAGGGCTGTACATGTACATATGCCCTGCATACCACACACGCGCACACACACTGTCGCCTCTCATCTTGCAGTTGTCCCTCGCGTAAGGGTGGCTGTTAGTGGCAGTTGGCTGCAGCTGCCAGCCGATATCACAGGGAGGGGTCAGCATCATGAGCTATTATCATTTCATGCATTCATCTCCCCATGCTTCTTTCTGCACTTTTCACCCTTTGTTCCAGTTTGGTTTTTACAGCCTCTAAATCTGAGAGAGCGTTTACTAGACAGGACACAGGCTCCTGTAGAGGTGGTGTTAAAACTGTATTGTTGCATCACCCCATGCAGATGTACCCCACTGTGCGATAACATTTTATCATTCAGATCGCCTTTCTCAACCCACTGCTCGCTGAGGGCCTCCCCATGTCGTGTCGGTCATGGGGCTTGTTTAATCCACAATACTTAACAACGCTGGTTAATGAGGCTTGGTAAAGGGGTGGGGGGGAACAGAGTGGGTGGGTAACCAGGACAAGCTGATATATCACTCGCCATTGATGTTAGCCGTGGCCAGGAATCAAACTCAGGTCCATTGGGTGCATTGTGCAGTGGTCCAACTCCCGTGTCACTGCTCTGCCGTGGAGTATAAATGTGACCAATAGTACGATCCATGCACTGTTCATCATCATCATTACCATAATTATCAATGGCAATTAATATAAAAATGTTTTTCATCATTACTATTATTGTGGACAATGAACAACATTGTGATCCACCAAGTGGCTGCTGTGATATTTAATGAATCTCAAAGTCTTGTTCTTGGTGGATTAAAATGTTTGTACGTGTCGAATGATGCCATGGACACCCCTGCAAGCAAGATGTGCAGTCTCAAGGGGTGTTTTCAGGTGATATATTTCAATAGTTAATAGAACAAAACATAAATGATTGAATTTAGAAAAGCAGTTGGGAGGATGAAAGTGGGGGGAATAATACAATGCAACGTTAAGCTAAAGCAGGGGTTCTTTGATCTTTGCAACCACAAAACAACCTTTTGCATATTTAAAAATGAATATTCATTCGTAAACAATAGGACACTTCAAATAACGTATGTAAGAAGTGACGTTTTTCCAGTTGTGTTTGTTATAATGGTTTTATGTGACTGGAAACTACTAGAAGCTTCTGTATTCACTCCAATGTTTTTGAACCTAATCGTGACCCTGAATTGTGACCCTGAATTGTGACCCTGAATCGTGACGATCCATGAAATTGCTGATGAGAGTGGTGGAGGGGCAGGCGGTGGGGTGAATTATTCCGGTCCCTACGATTCATGCCATCAAAACATTTTGAGACGGGCAGGGAGAAGGGGCTTACAATTTGAGCGGTCTGAGCTGGACTAATTCTAACAGCTGTTGAACCTAAATGTTATTTTAGAATGGCGATTAAAAAAATCTCCTCCGTACTGCTGCAGGTACTCCTCCACCACCCTCACAGGTGTTTTCATCAATCGTCGGGTGGTGACGTGGTAGCGCATTTGCCGCTTGTTGCAGAGGTTCATCGTTCGAATATAGTGGGCGCCTTGTTTATTACTCCGATATAATAGCCAGGATAATACTCTGCACCGTCTGTTTCACATAGTAGACGATGAAGATCCCCCGTGATGTTAGTTGCAAGAGTTTGCCATTGTGTTTTTTTCCCAGCATCAGGATTTATTAGAAAATTACACCGCAAATTACTCATTGGGATTATATATAGCAGCAATTGTATGTGTCATGCACCCTCCGTCACCCGAAAGATTTATAAACAAAGTTGTCACGTGAACAAATGCGGCAATTTAATCATTGCTTCAGCACGCCGGTATGCTGGAGAACGATCCACGCCATTTAACAATTGGGTACGTCATTTCGCTGGTAGTTGCAAATGGCATTATTTGGTAATAACCAAAATTGTAAACATCTATTCCCATCTTAGGCCTTAAATAGGTGGCGTGATGTCGTCAGCATGCCCCCCCCCCCCCGCAGGTGCGCAGGAAGTGATGCCTAGAGGGTCATGTATTTGCGTTAAATATACGATGTATTATGTAATTTAATTGGGCACAGTAGCCATGCACTACAGGAGACTCTCAAATGGCTATTTATGTGCTGTAGATAATGCAGAACTGCAAACTACACAGCAGCATGCTAACGTGGACATTTAATCTCTTGAGACTTAGTCAACGCAATTTGGGTGCTTGAAATGTACATGTTTACATTTTAAATACTGTAAACAGTGCATAGGCCCCACTGAATGAAAATCAGGATCAAAAGCAGGATCTAAAGCATACTTATTACACTCTGCCTGAAATGTGTGCAAATGCTTGAGATGTAGTAAACGCAATGCTGTGGTACCCATATTTTTCATCATGTGTGTGACGACCGTTTGTGTTATGGTCGAAACGTCGTGAGAATTTTTATTGTTTTATATATAATTTATTATTTTATTGTTTCCCTTCAACGTGACTTTACCGAAAGAGCTAAGAATATAAATCAAATAAACTCTAAAATTAGGCCAATAGAGAGCAGTGAGCGTTTAGGGGGGGTAGGGACGGGGGTGGGTGGCTCGCGAGGACCGGAATTTCTAAGAACGGGGCTGTCGAGTGTGGAGTGGAGTACAGAGCGTGCTAACGCAGCTATTCAGTTGCTGGCGAACACGTCTTGCGATATTACCTTGATTGAATGCCCTGTGGGGATTTAAATGCTTTCGGCATTCTGGGCATGGCATGAAGCTGTATCTGGTGTTGGTGTTGTCTATGAAAATCGCTGTTTCTGAAAGTCATCGGGAAAACAACCACAACTCGCCTTCCCTATTATGGCTCAAGAACCGCGGTTTGGCGATGTGATTGTTACAAGGTAGGGGGAGGAACGGTGTCGGATGGAATTCAGGGCGCTTAAGCCAAAGACCTGCTTTTGGGAGCATGTTTCAGGACAGCAAGTAGATAGCATGGAGGTACTGCAGAGTCTACACTAGAATACTTGTACAGAGTTTGCTATCACGGGTTTTCAAATGCCGGCATTACTAGACCACGTGGACTCATTGTACATAACACGTAAAATCATGCACGCACGTAGAACAGAATAGAGGACACCACCGAGTACAATCAAGTGCGTTGACACCTACTGTAGCGGCGCTTACAGTGAATGTGGCGTGGGTGTTTAGACACTGTTAACAAAGTGGCGAGAATGCAAACTTTGGACGCTTTTCAGAGAAAAGAGAGAGGGTGCCAACTCTGGCACTCACACACAAGGGCCTAGGCAATGCAGTGCGCCCGGCGTGCCAACTCGGCAGTTCTCAATGCTGGGCACCCTGTGGATACGGTACAGAGCGATGCCAGAACAGGTGCACAAATGAAACGCTCTATACGGTCAATGGGTCCCAGCAGGGATTGACGTGTCCGGGTCTGAGTAACATTCATGTGAGTACCACGTGTGAATACCGTACTGGCTGCGTAGTCGTGGATACTTGGGCAAGCGCAGGAGAAGGATTGGCGGTTGCGGCGGCGACTGGCAGACGATGGACAGACAGGTGGGGGATGACAGCTCAGGTGAACACGTGAGCACACGCAAATCTCTGTCGGTATCTTTATATATATGAAACAAAAGTATTTTTTAGTTGTTTATTTATTACAATGGTACATTCGAAACGTGTTTAGTAGTTGCGCGAGCGGGCGAGCGTGTTCGTACGTGCGGTCTACCCTCCCGGTGTCGCGCTCTCTCTCTCTGGGCTGGCTGGCGACTGTTTCTCGCCTGTTGACGTGCGAGCTCGCGCAAGCGCGCAGAGGACACCCCGCGGTGGAGGCGGAGTTCTGAGAAACGGGGAGGCGGAGTGATGAGGGGCTGGGCCGGGGCTGTGTTAGGATGGGCCAAGTTAGAGTGTGTTGAGCTGGGCTCTCTCTGTTGGGTTTGGTTGTCGCACTGGGCTGTGGTGGGCCACACTCGTGATGTGTTGGGCTGTGTTAGGTTGCATTCGTCCTGGATGTTTTTTTTTTTACCGTGTTTGGTTTGGCTATAGTAGGCTGTGTTGAGATCTATTGGACTGTCAGACTGGACCCAAGTGCATTATTGAGCCATGTTTCAGTTTCAGTTTTCAGTTTCATTTATTTGGTATAGCCCTGTGAGCCATTCGGCTCTTAAATCGGGTGCAACCGCAACAAACAAAAAATAAAAACATGAACAAGAAAACATCTTAAAGTGACTATGTGTCTGTGCAAACAGAAAATCCAGAAAAAAACAGCATAATATTCCAGAAAAAGCACCGTACACTAACGCTGTGTGCAAAAATCCCAGTGGGATGCAAGTCAAACAACAACAACCACAAGACAGCTTATATTAAGGCCATCAGTCTAATTCCGTACTAAACAAACAAATATGTTGGGATGGGATGCGCTGAGGCTTGTGTTATGCTCTGGTATGGGCTGTGTTGGGTTGGAGAATGTTGGCCTCATAGTAAATTACGTTAATTGTGACCAGGTCGGAGCCCATTGAGATCACAAGTCTTTTTCACAGGGGAGAGCTGACACAGCAAAACAGACAAATTCTAAATGTCCTTCATACACAAAACATACACGGGGAAAATAAACATTTAAGCAATGTCGTGTAATGTTGGCCAGTGCCACGTCTGTTCATCGTATGGCATAACGCATTGAACCAATGTGAACGCATGACAGAGACTCGCACGTACAAACTTTTCACAGCCCCGAGAAGGCTACAGCAGGAGAGTGGCCGGTGTAATGAAACAAAATACGTAAAACGTAGGATTTCATAGCCAATGCCCTGATAAGGCGTTGGTGACACCTATGTTTCCCTTCCAAGACGTCTGGGACCAGCATAGAGGAGTGGGAGGCCCTTCGCCAGCAGCGGCCATGCATGCGTGGCATTTGAATCGTCCAATCCCGTTTGCTGGCAATATTCCCACCGCAGGGGGGTGGTGGGGTGGGGGGGGCATGGATGTGCCGACTTGGCCAGGGCTTACAGCTGACCTTGCATTGGAAAGTAAATAAACACCAGGGTGCTTTTTCATAAAGTCAATGTGATTTCTGTCAGAAATTAAAATTAACTGGATGCGCATCTCCCATTTACAGCCCTGAACCATTCGTTGAAATTCCATGTTCATATGACAGGGGTGAGGCTATCCATAGGACAACCACTGTTGACTTCCCCACAAAGTGGTAATTCGTTTATCGACCCCCAGAGAGATGATAGGCTGAGTCAATCTCTAACATGGATTTGAGCTCCTAATATTCCAGCTGTGAGCCACCAACTCTGCCGTTGAGCCACCTTCACGGTACACAATACCCCCTTGTTGTTTTTGTTGTGTCTTCATTCAGGACTTGGTTCACGTTGGGCTTGGTGGGAAGAGAATGAACGCAATGTTCTTTGTGGGAGTTGGATGGGAGCGGTGCCCGAGTGATTTGATTAAGTCGTGCAAATGGGATCTATGTGATTTGACACCGAGACATTTGTTTCAAGCTAAGAAAATACTCTTCGCTTGAAATGGCCAACATGTTTACATGCTAGAGTTTACAATGTATGCAGTTCCTGACTTTGTTTTACATCCAGGAAATTCAAACTGTACTTTTTTTTAAACACGCACGTTATTTTTTGCCGCTTTATAGATTGTGTTGATTTATTGAGATTTCTTCAAACGTGTGACCATGACAGAGGAAATTGAATGCCCTTTCTGGCATTTACATTTTTTGTTTTCCTGTAAATGTGAGATTGTGTATTTTGGATGAATGCTCTCAAATTCCTTTTTTATGCCACAATTATTACCTTTGCGTGCAATAATCCTGCCGTTCTGTGCTGGCTTTCACACTGGACTTACAATCAAGAGGCCGCCGGTTCGATTCCATCTTCTGGGGTGGCAGAAACAATGATGCAAGTTTCTTAAATCCCCCTACCTCTATCCACCCAGCAGTGTAATTGCTTACACCACATTTAGTCGATTGACATGTCGCGTGGAAGAGTAGACCAAACATATCCTCATGAGTGGCTCTCTCAAGCTCCTCTCTAGTGGAAGCCCTTCTGCGAACAGTCAGTGTCGCTCTGCTCTAACGAGCATTGACATTTCACCCATCTTCACCAGCGGCCCTGAGCCAGCGGCGAACACTCTGCATGAGTTTAACACGTAGAATTTTGCGACCAATAGTATTCATAATAAACGTTTTTGGGTTAGATCGCGTTATTTATAAATGTGTCGTAACCCTCCACCACCTGACACGGCCAATCAGCAAAAAAAGTGTCACGTTGACAAAAGACAAATAGTTCACTACTTTAGCCCACTGGTGTGTTGAAGAGTGAATCCACAACATGTACAGTTTTTGAGTACGGCGTTTCGCTGGTAATTACATCCAGCATCATCGGGAAATTCGCCAGAATGGTGAAGCCCTCACTTACTCCCGGTCTTTTACAGAGCAGCAGGGTGACGTCATCATTTAACTCATTCAGATGCAGTGATTTGAGGAGGGGGGGGGAATATTGTAATTATATAATGGATTGGTAATCAGTCAATGGTTATGATTAGTAATGAGCACAGTGATACTCGTTTTAGTGACCTCATAAGGGGTGATAGGCTAGGTCTAACGCTTTTAACTGGGGAAGTGAACTTGCAATCTAGATATCGCGAGTCCTGCTAAGGAGTGATGAGCGCCAAATATGGCAGAAGAAAATTGCGCGTGCGTAAGCACGTACACAACAAAGCGCATTGTTAGTAGCACGGATGTGGCGCATTTTTCATATACACCTGCGAGCACGCAAATGCAGTTCAGCAAGATCATACAGAAAGCCTCCGGCTCTTTTGGTTAATCTTCTGCACACAAAATAACATTTTAACACTTGAGGATTTAATCTTGATTTGAAGCTTTCGTGACTGCAGGAATCCATACTCTTTGGTTCTTTCGGTAAAGTCATGTAGGTAGAAAAAATAATAGATCACGACCTTTCGATCGCCACACAAGCAATCGTCCTCACCTGAGGACGATCACTTGAGGATTTGTCTGTATTTTGGATTTTGGGTTAAAGCCATTCATGCGTTGCCAAGCGTTTGCGTTAGTGCAAAAGTTAGTGCACTGTGTTAACGTGTATGCTCTCTATGTGTATATATACGTGTGTGAATGTATGTATTGTCATTGTGGGGAACGGTAGCGTAGCGGTTAAGAGCGCTGCGCTACGAACCTGGCGACCCGAGTTTAATTCCTGCTCACGACCAACACCAGTGACGATTATCTGAATTGGCCGTAGGCCTCCCCTTGGCATGTATGTATGTTCCGATTTTTTCACACCGTATCTAGCCAACCATGCTAATCGGAGGTGACAAAGGCGGCCGGCCGGGCATGGTGCTGGCCACCCACCCCCTCGTGCTATGCCATCCTTCATAGGTGCTTACGAACAGCACTTGCCACAAAAACCTGTTAAGGCTATATGGGGGTATTTAACTTGATCTTGTCATTCAAATATACGCATGTATGTATGTTGAGCATGGCTCTTGGTGTGTGCACAGCTCAAGCCCAGGATGTTTACGCCAATGAGCGCCAACTGTTAGCGTTTCTGCGTGAGTGAACTCCGCTCCATGGCTGAACGCCATGCTTCTGGTGCACGGCACACATGATCTCGCACCAGCTCTGTCGTCACGATCGGCGTGGTCATTTCATGCCGCTATGCCTGCATTATGCCGAGATCCCCAGCTCACGTTTTGTTGTTGTTGTCGAGGTTGCTGAACACAGTCCCAAAGGTGAAAAATGCCGAACGGCCAGTAACAAATCACACGCACACTGCTGCTGGTGTTCTAAATGTGTTTGTTGTATTGGGCAAGGTTATAATAACTTGAGAAAAGAGATGGGATGGATTTCTTCTTTAAATCATGGTTACTGAGCACAAGCCCAAAATACTGAGTGGCCAGAAACAGACGGCATTCACTTTGGGCTTGGCTAATAATGATTGATTCGTATCGATTTACTAACCTTTTGCAATCCGTTGTTGGATGCATGCCTACGTATACCATACCGATTATGGGAATTATTTTACAATACTGCACCACGCGCATGGTCAGTGCAGGTTTTTTTAAGCTAATGCCCAGGACCGGTTCAGATATCACTTACATTCATGTTAGCCGTTGCCAGGAGTCTCATTCGTGTTGCCGGGTTTGTAGTACGATGCGCTAATCACCACGGCGATAATTTAAATTGATATTAAAGCAATAAAATTACATGATGTGATTACTTATGGCTGGGCACTTTCTAATGGGTAGTCCATGGTCCTGCTTAAGGTAATAAGAATTTAGTCGTGCCGATTCATTAGTATGACGAATAAGAGTTAATTACTTGATAACGCACTCATTTAAAATGTTTATCACATAATTCATTGTTATCGACCACATAAAGATATTGGAACCACCAAAGTTATGCCACAGGAGGTGTGGGAGAGTGTGCAGGGGAACAGTGAGTTGAGAAAGGAAAGGTAGGAGAGTGCGTGGAGGCTTGCAGAGTGAAATGAGACTGGAGAGGTAGGAGGGATTTCCACATGGCCTTTAACTAATGGTTGTGCTACACGGATCTGATGGGATTATTTTATTTGATAGATTATTCTTTTATTTTTATCCCCATTTTTCGGTGTGCATGCTATTCTGTGAATCCTTTTATTTGAATGATGACAGCGCTAAGGACAATGGAAAAAAAAGTTTGAGATTGAGTGCCTTCAATGGATTACACCCATTCCGTAAAACACATTGTTCTGCCCTTGACATTTTAGTGCAGTATAAGAGGGAGTGACGATGATGATGAAGTACATAGGCAGTGTATCACGTTCTGAACCAAATGACCTGAGCTCGGCTTCTGGTCACGGCTAACATCATTAATGACTGATGTCTGAACCGATCCCTCGGCCTCTCCCTGTTTCACCAACCCACACTGACCAACATCGGTCAAGTATGGTCAAATAACTCCCGTGACTCACACGGCGTTGGAAGACCTTCACCCGACGGTGGATTGACAAAGGTCTGTGTTTGGTAAAATTTATGAAGATACTGCTGTTAAATTTATGCAATTTATAAGGGATTAAATAGAATTGCATGCAGTAAAGTAAACATGATCTTTGGACATTTCAGCTGAATGGCCTTGTGTGTGCATATGTATACAGTGTAATAGAGGTGTAATGATTCACCAATTCAAATTAATATAAATTAAGGTCATGACATGAGTTTTATGAGTTTAAGAATCTTGTGTTTTTATACATAATATATTGCGTATTACATACATACTTAATTTCAACTATATATGACGTGTATATAAAATATATATCGAGTTTATGTTGTGCATTTTGTAACAAGGTTTCCCAAAGTTCTCTGCAATCTAATGAAAAGAAAGTTGAAAAACTGGAAGTCTACAAATTGACAAATTAAAAAAGGTGATTTTAAGCATTTAAAACTGCTCTGATTAAGTAAAAAAACTTCACTCTACCAACCAAGGAATGGAGCGTGTCCGAGAGGCACGACCACCCAGGAGATGGAGCGATGTAAAGCAGCTTGTGGGAAGGTGCCAGGTGGATTTTTGCAACGCTGGATCGTGGGAGGTGACGGTGGCTTGGGCAGGCCTTCATCTTGCAGAGGAATTCACCATGCTTGTTGATGTTGTTGATTGCAATTACTGTATATCAATTAAGAAAAAGTTAAACTAAAATCAGGCATTGGTATGAAATTTGTTGAAGCTGTCGTAGTATTTGAGGTTAACCGCATTTGTTTGTATCTGCCTGCGTTTAATGTTTCGTTTCAGTGATAGCGGGGCCATTTTTGCATTCTTTGTTGCTGACTCTCGGGGGGGCTTGGGCCTTGAATGTGGTTGGCGATGAACCTGCTGCAGTGTTTGTATCTCTCAGAGCTCGCCTATTCCATCCCGATAAATCGCTCAAACAATTCAACGACTCCGACACGCATTTAAAGTTTTGCTCAACTGTTGTGCTTAAGTAAGTAGCAGGCAGACACAAAAAAACCCTGTCTCCCAATGGTGGGGAAAAACATGGTAAAACATTTTTAAGATCGTGCTTTTCTATTTCACAGGTTATCACGGTGACCGATTTTTTTTCACATTCAATCAGGAGTGCTTGTTTTTGTACCGATTTCTCTGTGAAGACTAATCAACCTATTTACGCGAACAAATATTAGTGAATAAGCAAATCACACAAAATGTGAAGAAGAAAAACATGAATTACCCTTTTCTTTCTTGTGCCTTCTTTTGATGCTCACCATGAGACGTGAAAGGTTCTGAGCATGTCAATTTTCAGCCCTGGCCTACCCACTGCTGGATGAAGGTCTCCCCACATTGTTGCCGTCCTTCAAGCCTTGCTCTGTATTGTTCCCGTGCACGAGCGTATTTCATTCCTGCACCTCTGTGGTTATCTACCATTCCATCACCAGTATCATCCATCAGGCAAAATCCGTTATATTGATGCACATGCCCCAAGCCCACCTAATTCCCTGAACAGTCGAAGTTATACCTCTCATTTTCCTTCTCAGATTCCTGTGTTCTTGCTTCTGTCTATCGGTGTAATTGCAAGCATGTACCACCTCCTTTCTTGATGCACTTTGAAGTTTTTGTTCAATTGTAATTGTCACTGTCTATGTTCAGATCCACGTGTTCTCATGCGTAATAGACCCTGATTGAAAGCATTCTTCGTCTGGCACATGTTATTTAGCTTCTCTCTCATGATCAAGTTCAGTTTTCAAATCGCATTCCATTCAGTGCTCATTTGCCTCTTCATTACACAGTTTTAAAATCTGAGCCCCTTTAAATAAATTCCCCCTGTAATGCATTCACTAGTGTATTTTTCAAGTGTGTCCGGACAACACTCATCTTCTATTGATTGGCTTTACTGGACCCCCCCCCCCAAAAAAAACACTCCATAAATATAATTAATCGGGTTTCCTGCACTGATGGCCTTCACGCGACAGAATTAAGCTCTTTTAAAGAGACCTGTTAGATAGCGACAATGGGAGAAGACTGAACTGTCGCAGTGTGACTTACTTTTTAGGCTGCAAGGCCTTGAGCAGAGTAATTGATGTCAGCATACAGTGAGGGAAAAAGTATTTTATCCCCTGCTGATTTTGTACATTTGCCCACTGACAAAGAAATGATCAGTCTATGATTTTAATGGTAGGTTTATTTGAACAGTGAGAGACAGAATAACAACAACAAAAAAACAGAAAAACGCATGTCAAAAATGTTATAAATTGATTTGCATTTTAATGAGGTAACGAGCTTAGTTTAGGAGCACATTCTTAAAGGGAGTGCTCCTAATCTCAGCTTGTTACCTGTATAACAGACACTTGTCCACAGAAGCAATCAATCAGATTCCAAACTCTCCACCATGGCCAAGACCAAAGAGCTCTCCAAGGATGTCAGGGACAAGATTGTAGACCTACACAAGGCTGGAATGGGCTACAAGACCATTTCCAAGCAGCTTGGTGAGAAGGTGACAACAGTTGGTGCGATTATTCGCAAATGAAAGAAACACAAAAGAACTGTCAATCTCCCTCGGTCTGGGGCTCCATGCAAAATCTCACCTCGTGGAGTTTCAATGATCATGAGAACGGTGAGGAATCAGCCCAGAACTACACGGGAGGATCTTGTCAATGATCTCAAGGCAGCTGGGACCATAGTCACCAAGAAAACAATTGGTAACACACTACGTCGCAAAGGACTGAAATCCTGCAGCGCCCGCAAGGTCCCCCTGCTCAAGAAAGCATATATACATGCCCGTCTGAAGTTTGCCAATGCACATCTGAATGATTAAGAGGACAACTGGGTGAAAGTGTTGTGGTTAGATGAGACCAAAATGGAGCTTTTTGGCATCAACTCAACTCGCCGTGTTTGCAGGAGAGGAATGCTGCCTATGACCCCAAGAACACCATCCCCCACCGTCAAACATGGAGGTGGAAACATTATGCTTTGGGGGTGTTTTTCTGCTAAGGGGACAAGACAACTTCACCGCATCAAAGGGACGATGGACGGGGCCATGTACCGTCAAATCTTGGGTGAGAACCTCCATCCTTCAGCCAGGCCATTGAAAATGGGTCGTGGATGGGTATTCCAGCATGACAATGACCCAAAACACACGGCCAAGGCAACAAAGGAGTGGCTCAAGAAGCACATTAAGGTCCTGGATTGGCCTAGCCAGTTTCTAGACCTTAATCCCATAGAAAATCTGTGGAGGGAGCTGAAGGTTCGAGTTGCCAAACGTCGGCCCCAAAACCTTAATGACTTGGAGAAGATCTGCAAAGAGGAGTGGGGACTTGGAGAAGATCTCCTGAGATGTGTGCAAACCTGGTGGCCAACTACAAGAAACGTCTGACCTCTGTGATTGCCAACAAGGGTTTTGCCACCAAGTACTAAGTCATGTTTTGCAGAGGGGTCAAATACTTATTTCCCTCATTAAAATGCAAATCAATTTATAACATTTTTGACATGCGTTTTTCTGGATTTTGTTGTTATTCTTTCCCTCACTGTTCAAATAAACCTACCATTAAAATTATAGACTGATCATTTCTTTGTCAGTGGGCAAACGTACAAAATCAGCAGGGGATCAAATACTTTTTTCCCTCACTGTATATAGCAAACACTATCACATCGTGCATCTTGCATTCCTACCTTGCGTGTCTATCATGTCCGGCCAGTCTATGTTTTGTGTCTCGTTATTTTAATTGTAATTATGATTGAATTGTCGCTTTTACATTGGTATATTTATGCGCGGCGGAAGGAATGACACTCGCAACTCTGCGGTGCGTGCCGCCGCTGATGATCAGAGGGCAATTTTTATTCCAAGGCGCTATTATTATTTGTGCGGTCAATGTATGCCTGCTGCGATGAGGAAATTGATGTTTGCCAATTGTATTGTATTCATTGTCAGAAAAATGAGGACAAACAGGAGTCTTCATTATTTTTGAAGGTCCGTATCACAAAAAGCTTACAATGAGTTATTTCTGAGGCCTGTATACAAGCAACATATGGGGGTTATGACTTCACTTTTAGTCAGCTTATTTTGTATTATTTTTTTCGATGATGGGGTGTTGCCATGGTGTAATGGTTAGTACACTGGAATGCAATCCGTAGGTCATCCATTACATCTCTTGACTAGGCAGTTGAAAAAATGGTGAAAGTTTCTTAAATCTCCCCGCCTGCCCCGCCCCCCACCTTTGTCCACCCAGCAGTAGAAATGGGTACACCACTGAGTCGGCAGGTCACGTGTGCTGGTGTAAAGAGTGGGTACTTCCACCAAGACGTCTGGGCAGTGTGAGAGGATAGGCCAAAATACCCTCTAAAGGGGAACTTTAGGGCTCCGTCTCGTGAAGACCCTTCCGCCAGCAGTGATGTGAGCAAGCAATTGTAGGGCTGCACCTTTATCTTTATAGCGTTTTTATTTTATTTTACAGAGACGATTGCAGCACTGCCATTCAGGCTAAGCTGTCCCAGGGAGAGCTCTGGCCAGAATGATAATCCCACCCAAATCCAAAGTGTTCACATGATGTGCCCTATTGCTGCTAATACTGCTGCTGCCACTGTTTGTCCACATCACTGCCTTTCATATGTTCCATAAATTAATGCCTTCTTCATGGTAGAGCGAAACACTACCAAGTGGAGAACGTCTGCCACAGGTGTGCAGGACTGCCATCCACTGAATACCTGGCATGTCATGAGTTGCACCCCGCTTGAGCGATTCGATTAATTGTAACGATTTGAGGTCATGCTTACAAAAAAATATGATCTACCTCCAGGCGCGCAACACTGTTTTGTTGAGCTCAGTCATCAGTTGTTTTTCGTTCGCAAAAGTAAGACTGTTAACTTTTTATTTTACCAGGTAAGACCCACTGAGCTATATAGCTCTTTTTCAAAAGTAACCTGGCCATAAATGATAGCCCAACGAAATTTATAGCAGCCAGATACTCTAAACACGTGTCTAAATGTGGAGGGGAAAACTGGAGGACCTGGAGAAAAAAATCCACGTGACCACAGGGAGAACATGCAAAATACAATTACACAGGCGTCGGAGTTGGCAATGAACCCACGCTCTCCTGCATACTAGACGAGGGAGTTAACATCTCGCCAAAGCGGCACCCCGTGGTGTCAAGCAGTGTGTGGGAAGATGTAGAAAATAAGTATCTTATCCTGCAGTGTAGTGGATGAACACAGCATGAGTGAGATGAAACCATATGATAGACCAAGTCCTCAACATGGCTGCGAGAAATCAATAAGGAACAGTCATCACGGTAGTTGCGACAGGACATGAGGTTGCGCAGAGCACAAACTTGGCTGACACTGGCTCCTATCCGCGTCATTTCCTATTGCAGGTACTGGAGGTCTTCATGGGCAGGCTTTCTCGGATCGGAGCTATGACACGTGGGGACGTGGCTTCCATATCCAAGTACCAGGTGCTGCTAGCGCGCGACCACTTCCGTAAGAACCCGCCGGCGCATTTCCCGGTGAGTCCACGTACTTGGACAGCTACCACTTTTGCTTGAAAACACTTCCAAACAATGTTTTCTAATGATTTGTGAAGAAAAATGTATCTGGAAACTTGTTTTTGTGTGTGTGCTGGACTTAAAGTTCGCTGTACATACTTAAACTATTGTCTGTTAGAATTGTATTGTGTTTTTATCCAGATATGTTGTTAACTATTGGTTAATTTAAATGAAGGATGAGGAACCTTTTCTAGATTGATGCCTGAAAAGGACTTGCAAATAGCTTTGGCCGGCCGTGCATTCGTTAATATTAAACTTTGATTACGCTATGATTGTTTTTCTTGGCTGTTTGCTCAAAACTACATGAAGGACAACTGCTGAGTGCACTGAAATGAGAACCACAGTATTGTTGCCAGGTAGAAAATGTTGCCCTCTAGTACTTGATTTGTGCGGCTAAAATGCTTGCAGTGATGGATACGTTTCGTTTGCAGGCTATTTAGAAGTGGTAGGGCTCATGTGATCACGGGCTGTATGAATTTAAGTCGTGGGCCATATGGCATTAAATCGTGGGCTGTATGAGCTGAAGTAGTGGGCCGTAGGAAATGAAGTCGGCGGCCGATTAACTATTGCTCAACGAATCGCAATGGAGGTGATTGTTCAAATGCCTAAAAGCAACATCAGTCATGAGGGCATGTTAAAGTCCCCAAAGTTGTCCACATATGTTCTGTTAAAACAGTAAAGATTTGTGCATTTACCTAGCTTAGGTTATTTCAGATTTCGTTTGTTTAGTCCTGGCCAATCAGTTCATGGAGCTCTATTATATTTCATTCATTGCTTGGATGTTACTATTGGCAAGATGCTCACAATACTGACCTCGTCTCAGCCAATCAGAGAGGTGAGTGGGGGAAAGGCATGCAGTCAGGAGAGATGAGACCGCTTATATTTCACATAGTAGCACTCTTGTTGTTCAGCGTTGATAACGATGTCCCCAAGTCTTTATAACAAAGCTTGTCGAGCTTTGTTTAATTAATCATTCTCACGTTAGTCGATGGCGCAAGTTCGCTCATGGCGAAATTAAATATGTTCCTGGGTTCGTCGTTTAAACACACACGTGCAGGTCTCATCCCTCTAAACCTGCACGTGTTTGCTGTGGCATTGGCACCACACATGACGGTGAGATTTGACAGAGTCCCTGGTGTTCACCAACATTGTCGCTGCGATTTTTCGAATGCTTCTGCTATTGTGCTGTTGAAGATGGTGCCAGCTTTTAGGATAAAAAAACAAGTGTATAAGAGGAAACGTGTTTACCTGCGTTGCAATCCCTGATTTCAAAACGCACTGATTACGATTCCTTCACAGTGGCGAGATGTTAACTACCTTGTCTGGTATACAGGAGGTCGTCAGTTCACACCTCACCCTGACGCCTATATATGTAGACTTTGCATGTTCTCCCTGTGGTCTTGTGGATTTTTCTCTGGGTCCTCCGGTTCTTCCCTCCATATTTAGAAACAGGCGTTTAGAGTATTTGGCTGCTATAAATTTCCACGTGATGAGCCACTTCGTTGAGCTATCATTTGTGGCCAGGCCACTTCTGAAAAAGAGCTGCATAGCTCAGGTTGCCTTTCTTAGCAAAATAAAAATAGGTTATAGTGTAGTTTAGTTTCATAATAAATAACGCCTTTGTGGACACCCTGACGTGCATGCAAACTGTTATTATCTTCAAATTTCTCAATCTCGTGACCTTGCTACGGTCATTTTACCAATAATAATTAATTGTTATATAGCACCTTTCATCGAAAGATCGCAAAGCACTCTTCATATGAAAATTTGAACACTCCATTCGAAACAATATACAGTACCTGGAAGAGAATAATATTCTAGCAAACAGATTGCACCAAGTCATTGGTCTAGTGCTTCCTTTCATGGCATCCATCGATGTCATGAAAGGAACATTCGTTCACTTGGTGAGTGTGCCGAATTTAGCGTGGCCTAAAAACGCCCAGGCGATTACACAAAAACACCTGAATTGTCATATTCTTGGGTCTTTTGGTAAAGTCACGTAAATTGGTTAAAGGAAAATAACACAAATAACAAAAAACTACGACGTTTTGATCGCAACACAAGCAACCGTCTTGCGCAAGAGGCCACTGATGGCATAGCAGCTAGCTTCCTGTCGCCTGAAGCACTGCGTTGTCAGCCCTCGTCCATAACCGGCACACCCTAAGCTGCAGTCCGCTAGCTGCTTACGCCATTGCTGTCACCCCCCACCACTGGTTTTGAGTGGAAGAGGAGGTTGGAATGCTCTCCTAATGCAGTGTGGTGAATTGTTTCCGTTATAGCTGGGAAACTCACTGCAGGAATTGTGATGCTTCTATGAACGAGTCGAATGTTAAAACGTGTGTATACATTAGTGAGAATCTGCGAGCGTTTGTGTGTAGATACATGTATACGAGAGAGTGAGCATCCGAAAATTTGATGTAACACGTAGGTTTTTGTAATTAACATCATGATTCATAATTTATTTTTGGGTGAGGACGCATTGTGAGCTGGCCAAATGATATTCTGAGTTCCTACATTTTCACACATGCTTTCGGAAGGAGGAACACATGGATCAGAAAATAAACACAAATCTGAGACATCATACCGACTGTTAATAAAAGTAAGTGGGCTTGGGCAAGATGCATCACTAGGAGAGATGATGGCCAATGGACAAGCCTAGTGATGGAGTGGCAGCCATGGGAGAGAACACTCCCAATGGGACGACCAACCACGCAGCTGGGGCAGTGAGATTGGCTGTTACTGGAGTGAGATGGATTGTAGCATTGCCAGACTGTGTATAGTGGTGACGACTTTGGGAGGCCTTCATCCAATACTGGTACGACCGCCTTGGCGATGTCACCACTACCACCACCGCTCAGGTGTTGTTTGTGTATGTGTGTGACAGGGGTCGAGGATGGGTGCGGTGGAAGGTGACTTTGCGTTGTGCGTGAGCCTCTACCACGGCTTCGAGCTCCTGTTGCATATGGGCTCGCGTTCCCTGCTGCTCTTCCTCAAGAGCATTTTGGACGGGGGCAAAGGTCAGCTGTCGCCCTTCCCCCCCACTCCTACAAATCTCCAGTCACCTCTCTTCAATGCAAGTGCCTTAGCTGGAGGATTGAGGCTTGTAACAATTTATCGTAGAAACATGTTCACAAGATACACGCATCAAATTGTGTGTAAGAGTCCGTTGTTTCCATTGAATGCAAATTGTATATAAATTATGCATATAACCAAATCATCCGGTATATGCATGATTTCATCCGACCTTGGAGGCCAAGCTAGGTTGATCCTGGATAGTTATTAGGTCTGTGACCACTGAATGGCAATACAGAGGATCTTCGTTCATGTGTTTCATGTATCTGCAGTTCAGTAAATGAATGGTCATACTTTACTTGTAAGTTAATGTGATAAAATGCAGCAGCCGGGGGTGTGTCAGCCTGACATTGACCTCAGACTGGTTCAATGCACCGCTCTCTGTGTGCATTATGTAATTAAATCACACATGCCATGCAAGGTAAACCCATTTCAGTTTAAAACTGGTTTGGAAGAAAACACGGGTTATGTAACGCTTTAAAACGTGCATTTGTCTTCGCAAATAATGAATTAGCAGAACGGAAACCAATAGGTCGCAGTCAGGGCAAAGACCATTTGTATATTTGCATGTGTTTTTGCTCTTGTTTGAGTCGCCAAGTTTTGGACAACATTTTCATGTATATTTTTTTCCAGATTTTTAATCGGGGAAGTTTCTAATGGGAACACTCATTAATGGTATTGGCCACATATACCAATGCAAGACTGACTGAAAAAATGGCTTGAAATTCAGTGAAGCTTTCCTGGCTGAATCATTGACGGTCTTATTGTAAATATTAACATGACTAGCTCTTTGTGTACTGTAATGTAATTTGTTCAAGGCAAGCATCAAGATCTGCCGTTTTTTTCCTCTGCCTATGACTGCCTCTCTCTTTAAAAAATTGCCCAGTTTCTGCACTGCATCTTCCAACAGACGTAGTTACATGTATAAGCAATACAAATCCAAAATAGCTTTGTATTGTTTGTGTATGTATATATATCATTAAATATATAGGATATCAGTATTGTTAATCCACTACTGGATAAAGGACCACACAGGCAGTGTTGGTCATAGGGGGGCTGTTTGATCATAATTCATCACACTAGCCAGGGTGGGTTGGTGTCCCCAGGACCAGGTCAAACATGACTCGCCACTGATGTTAGCCATTGGCTGGGAATCTAACACATTTTTGTTTGCGTTAACACATATTGTCGAGTTCATAGCACAGTGCTCTTAATATTTCGCCAAAACGCCCCCCCCACACACAAACTGCGAGACAAGGGCCAATGGAATTCCATGTGGGTCATGGGGATTATTTGGACCATTTTTCACCAGTGTGGGTTTCTGAAGTAATTGTAAATATAAAAAAAATTCAATGCAACTTCAAGAATAATCATTTTTATCTAGCGTTATAAAACTATTTGTACCATCATTTTATGGCGGTTGCAGCATTATTGACGTCAATGATTTCCCGCTACTTCCGTGAGATTTAAAGGTGTTCAGTTGTTTTACTACTCACTGTGCGACTAATTGAGACGGCCCGAATTGCTGGAGGCAGCAGAGAAAGCCCACCGTGCGGAGCAACGAACAGGATTTTTCCTGCACATTTCACCCCTGCGTGTCTTGGAGGAACTCGCCCCGAGGCAGTTTTGAAACTCCGTGTCTGTTCCGCTGCCCATCGCAGGGTTCATAATTAGGCATGTAAATGTGCCACTCCTGTGCGTGTGCACGTACGTGCGCGTGTGTGTTTTAAGAACGAGCGAATGGCACATTTCATGCCACTGTGACCCACATTCAATTACAGGCCATGCACCGCAGTGGTGAGTGGCAGTTGAAGCTGATAGTTTGTTTTCCTGTTTATTCATTCATCACCTCCCTCCATTAATCATTACCTCGCTCCATTACCTGGAGGATCTAGCGCTTTGGTAAGTGATTTGCAGAGTGCACTTGGTCTAGTCCCTTCAACAATGTGCCCATGGCTTCCTCTGGACATGTCTCATCCCTCAACTTTTTAAAGTAATCCTAATCACACCCTCTTCTGGATGACCTCAAACCCTATTTAACCTTCAGCCACACCTTTGACCATAATTTCAAAGCGGTTAATTAATGCGATGTGTTTACTTAGCTCTGGGGACTTTTTAATGGGTGACCAGACATGGCATTGTCTGGGAATTGTATTAAAGGACAAGGGATATCACTCATCACTGGTGTTAGCCGTGGTTGCGAATCAAACTCGAGTCACTGGGTTCACTCCACCGTTGCATGGTTTACATAACCCAATTCGATGCCACAACATACACAAACCAAAACGAGTTTATTGCTAGCTTCACGATTCGACACGTGTATCGTGAGCATAAGACTTTATTTTAACCCCTAAATGTATCCATTGTGCGTACTAACATTGCTGTTCCCGTTAGCTAAGTTATGGAGGTGGGGGGGGGACATCTGATCGCATGCAGAGAAGACGCGCGCTCGCAACGAGCTGAGCCGGAACCCCGACTTCATGCAGCTCTACCAGCGCCTGGACGAGATGTTTCGTCAAGCTGGCTCTACTCCGTTAAACACGAGCAGCATCCTGCAGCCCACCCAGGCCTCAGGTCTGACACCGTTGCTCCCCTGCCACTCGGCAATTAGTAAAACGAACTAACGAGTGAACCGATCGCCGCGACGGTGCGCACCCGCCTTCGTGGAGCTGACTGCCCCACGGCTCCGCAACCACTACTCAAGTGCTGCCGCGTTCTCATTCTTGCTCCTTAGTGCTCGCCGAGCGAGTTGTGGAGCCGAGGCCCTTTGTCTACAGCCACCCCAAGCTGCGGAAGCTCGAGGAGGTTGTGCTGCAGCACTTCCAGCAGTGGCGGCAGCAGCAGCAGAAGATGGCGGTGACGGCGGGTGAGTGGTCGGCTTGCGGCTTGGTTATCGCCCTTCTCGCCAACTTGGTTGATATGTCGTCATCTTGGCGGTTAGAAATTGGGTGCGGTCAGCTGATGGTCGCGCCAAGATTAAACGGCTTGCAACAGCTTTCTCATTCATCGGTCGCAATTATCGCGACGGTCATTCATGCCGGCGGGGCGCGGTGCAGAATGAAGTTGGTTAATGACTGCGTGCAGCCTCAGCAGGACACAGCAGGAAACGGCAGGAAAGGAACTCCTCTGCCAAGAAGGAGTGAGTAGCGCAGCTGTGTTTTCCGCCCTGCGTGGGTGAACCCTGAACAGTCCTCCCACATGCGCCACTTGTGTAAGAGCCCTGCCGCATTCTTTTCAAGTGAATGTGGTGGTTTTATTTTTATGTTCATTTTATTTTGAGGCTATTCACTGCTGTGGTATTTTATGAACAACATTTCCAAAAACTGAGCAGTGTGCAAAGAAGCATGGACAGGTGCATGTTTGCAATTACGCTGAGAGACATGTACATGGATTAAAGGGTATATGCAGCTTAATGACATCACTCAACAAACGTGAGTGTGCTTAGGCAGGATGTATCCCAAGAAGGAAGTAATGATGGCTGATGGTCAGGAATAATGAAGGAGTGGCAGCTGAAGAATGAAAGGCATCTGAGAGGACATCCACCAAAGAGATGGAGCGATGAAGTTAGTTCATGTGCAGATGCAGGATTGTGAGAGATGGCGGTAGATTGGGAAGGCTGTCATCCAGTAGTAGATTGGTGATGGCTAATGATGATGATGAGGTTCTATTGCAGCCACTATTGCTTGACTTTGTTGTCGTTTTTGTTTGTTTACATTCAGCAGCGAGCGATGGAGGAACGGAGGGCAGCACCGCTGTGACGGACACTCGCGTCATGATCTTCTCGTCGTTCCGCGACAGCGTGCAGGAGATCGCCGAGATGCTGAGCCGCCACCACCCGCTGGTGCGCGCCATGATGTTCGTAGGGCAGTCGTCATCCAGCGGCAAGGCAACGCGCGGCTTCACGCAGAAGGAGCAGGTCCAGGTGTGACCTCTGCGACGTGCTATGTACTTGGTGTGTGTTCCTGTGTCACTCGGTCTTTGTCTCGCCACGCGATAGTGAAATTGGACGCTTAAAAGGTCAGCTCCACCTCAAATAACCGCAGAGCTGTTACCTTGTAGATATACGCCCTGGCTGCGGGTATCACGCTTTCTGACACTGGTTTGCAGCGTTACATTAGTGTGAGGATACGCCAAAAGAATAACAAGTGCTGTTAGTGAGCACCTATGAAAGCGAGTACAGCACACAAGGGGGTGGGGTTTCCAGCATCACACCTGGCCACCTTTGTCTCCCTAGTGGCAGGTACTCATTTAAGACTGAGTTGACCTAGGGGAGACTCTGGATCGGTTCAGATAATCGTCACTGCCGTTGGCCATGAGCCGCGATGGAACTCGGGTCGTCGGGTTCGTAGCGCAGCGCGCTAACTGCTAACACTACCGCTCTCCACGCACACGGGGCCACACACGCCGCTAACCCCGCTCGCCCCGTGCTCTTCCGCACTTCACCGCCCCGTGTCCCCACCAGGTCGTGAAGCGCTTCCGCCACGGCGGCTACAATACACTGGTGGCGACGTGCGTGGGCGAGGAGGGGCTGGACATCGGCGAGGTGGACCTCATCGTTTGCTTCGACGCGCAGAAGAGCCCTGTGCGCCTCGTGCAGCGCATGGGCCGCACGGGGCGGCGCCGGCACGGGCGCATCGTCGTCATCTTGGCGCACGGACGCGAGGAGAGGGTCGGTCCCGGGTCTTAACCTCCTCGCTACTGCGACGCTCGCTTGAGTCGTAGCTTTCGTCAAGATCGTTGCTGTCATCGAGCATCATCGAAACCTCGTTGGGGTTTGGCTGCAGAAAAGCCTGAGGCTCAACGATTCAGACTAAGGCAGCACCCCTCACAAATTTTAGTTTTCTCCATGATTGCCGAGCACAGGTCCTTAATATTTTGTGTTTAGTTTGTTCTTCCCCCGCACCTCCGATGAGCACAGTTGGCTACGTATGGTGTGAAAGAAGTTCAGCATATATCCATACATTAACTAAAGGCCCAACTTGATCGTGATGTGTATATTAATTCATTTAATGCCTATGATCAAATCGACCGGAATGAGCCATCTCTTGTCAGATATTAGTAGCTAAGCAGAATTTGGAGCCTGATTATTACTTTCCTGAGATCTTGCCTGAAAAAAACAGGTATTGTAAGCCTTAGCTGCAATGTGTAGCTGTGGATTTGTGCATCTATCTGTGCTGAGCTTTGAGTATTTCTGCCCTCTTGTGTTGAGTATACTCTGGGTTCTCCAGTTCCCTCCCACACGAAGCTAGGTGCTCATTAATGGATTGGCCAAACATCCCACTGCAGAACCCTCCTGAAAACCTACCAATAGTTTACCGCCTTGAGTCTGCTTTGTAATCAATCTCGCTTGGCTTCCCATGCCCTATGGCTACTCCTTGTTCATCATGATCGTCATCGGCTTCCTTATTCGTGGGGGTCTGGGGGATGCCAGTGATCAAAATATTTATTTATATTTGAGGAATCCGATGAGCTATAATGCTCTTTTTCACAGATGTCCAGTAGTTTTCACAGATGTCCACTTCTTGTCATCTTCAGCGATCTGCACAGCAACATCCGGGGTCGATCTTTCTGTCCAGGTCGCTTTGTTTACCGTCCAGATTTCTCCTCGATAATTAGCTCCCGCAATGTATGAATGCTGAACTTCTTTTACACCATATGTAGCCAACTCCATGCTAATCGGAGGTGCGATTAGCACAGTTAATCGGAGGTGCGATTTCCCCCCCCCCCCACCCCCCCACTGGTCAGATGTACAACCAGTGCCAGTCGAGCAGGAAGAGCATCTACAAGGCGATTGAGGGAGCGAGCACCTCCTTTCAGCTCTACCCCTACAACCCGCGCATGGTGCCCGCCGGCCTTTCCCCAGCGCCGCACCGCATGCACCTGCACGTACCAAAGTTCGATGGTCAGACGAAGGGCAAGGGTCGCCTAAGCCGGATGGTCGCAGAGGCATCGACCACACTCGGTGAGCGAGCGAGTGAGCGGGTGAGCGAGCGAGTGAGCGGGTGAGCGAGTGAGCGGGTGAGCGAGCGAGCGCGCGGCGTCAGGCGGAGGTGGTGCTGGTGGTGGTAGAGAAGACCGCCCCCTCGGTACAAGCCGGTCGTTTGGACATATCGTGACCGGCAGCGCCATGTGAAAGTCCTGGGCCAAACTGGTGTGTAGTCGAAAAAAGGTATCGATTTATCCATTAATGAAAATATACTGACATTATTTTCACCGACACAGTTTATAATCAGTGCGTGCTACCTGGTCCGATATGGATCAGAAACACATAGACACCAAGAAAGAAAGTGCTCAAAGAAGCGTGGAGAGGTGCATACTTGGAATTACACTGAGAGAATCAGGAACATTCAGATCAGAGAGCACATTGATTGTGAGAAAAGTAAGTGGGCTTGGGAGGGACATGACACGGCTAGAAGGAACGATGGCCAGTGGTCGAGTGGCAGCCCATGAGGACGTCCACCCCGGAGATCGAGCAATGGAATCGGCTTGCAGGTGCGAGTTGCGCATCGCTTGACCACGAGGAACAGAAGCGGTTTGGCAAAGCCTTCATCCAGTAGAGAATAAATAATATCTGCCGCTGATGCTGTTGTTACTGACGATGATGATAACGACGACAATGAAGCCGTTGTTTTTTATCCAGCATCGCTGGGCAGGAAGCAGCCATGCAGAAGTGAGGGGCTGCTCACGCGGGATGAGCAGGACGACTGGGAGCGGCGCGTGCGCCCGCACCACGGGGAGAAGACGCCCGTCCTCGCCCTGGCGCCCTTCGTGTGTCTCCCTGACCCCGAGCGGACCGCGGTGGGTCCTGCCTTTCTTCCTACAGGGCGCACTGTTACATTTCCTGAGCAACTCAATGGCACCTTAAATCATCACATCTCATCTCAACCCATTCCAATAGCATGCTGCACTCCAGGCAAGGGGACCTCCCCCCCCAACAGCAGCTGTCCCTGTACCGCACAAGGTGATCGCAGAACCGGTTTGCAAATAGGAATTATCCTTGCCAGTAGGGGGCCTGCCCTGTTCTAGCATCGTCCTTCGCTGCCTTGCTCTATCTTGGACGATAGGTTGAGCTGTTTAACAGTTTGGTTTCCCCGGCCTGAATTCCTTTAAATTCCTAATCACACCGCTATCAATATCATCCCCTCTCATCTCACTCTACTTCCCTCCATATACTCTCTGCGCCAGCAACCAAGGCTAGCTGTCGAATCTCCCAGTCAGCTTTTCCTTAGTGGGAGGTCGCCCTTTCTCCTCTGCTGCCCTATGGTATGGATCTCCCTTCTCCCAGCTATCGACTCCTTTGCCCCTGTTCAAGTCCAGACTCAAGACCTTCCTTTTTTACTTCTGCCTATGACTGAGTACCTTTATCTAGAAAATAAGTATGTCCACTGTTTTTGTACAATGCAGTCGCATTAGGTTATGATATAATTCTACATGTATTGTATTAAACCTTGAACTCAGTGAGCCCACACAGTCAAGAGTTTACCAGGTCTTGGCTGACACTTCTCACACTCGCTGCACTTTGATAATCTCGTTTAACCCTGGGCAGCTGCCAGGATTTGAAGACACGCAGCGTAGCATTAGCCCCGTCAGCCACCCACAAATCACGGCGAAAACTTGTCTGAGCTTAGCGGATGAATACTCTTTGAAGCCAAGTCTGGGCTCTTACATTAGTAACCAACATGCATTCTGAATGAAAAATATAATCAATCATACAATCATGTGCCCAGAGCAATGATGCCCTATTACAGTTTCCTTCTAATGGAATTTGAGCACAGTGGTGTTCAGTGTTTGCACTATCGAAATAATACCGTCCACACATTGCCTTGGCCGAGATTGAGTTCACCAAGTTTTAACTTGTGACAAAACCCAACACGCAAAGCATTGTCATCTAGTGGCTGGACACCACCTCTGGGTGTCCCGGGCTGTACAATCTGACATTGAGGCTTCGTTCGAAGGAACAAAATACTTATTGCTGGCTTTCGGATGAGTCGCTGTAGTGTCGGTGCAGTTTGACTCCCTCGAACTATACAGCAGGGTTTTTAGCTATATTTTCCAGTGGTCCACTTATTCACACTTTCCCGTTCCGATGACGTACATGTACATCATCAGTTTTTATTCCGATTCTGTTCCGATGACATACGTGTACATCATCAAAATGCAACCGGAAGAAAAACTAACATAAAATAACTTTATTTTGAACTGAGGCTCCCACAAGGCCATGCGGGAGGGCATGTGGCACAGTTTGGTGTCAGCTATCGGAGAGTGCGGTCGTGTTGCTAAAGTTCTCTGTGGCAAGTACAATATCTTTAAAATCACCGGCATTCTGCCTCTAAATAAAGTTAACGCTGAGCCGCCTGCGCAATCCGAGATTCAGAGGTGAATGGGACTCACCCTGCAACTTGCAGACGTCTCGGAACGGGAAAAGTTAAAATTAGCATTGTTAGTGGGTCATGTAACGTCATTAGTCACGTGACCATTATTCTGTACCTCTAGTCTCCAGATCTCTCATCTCTATTGTTCATCTCACTTTCATCTCACTAATCCGCATTTCTTCATATCTCTTAGCTAGTCATATCTCTTAGCGGGCCACTCCAATAGCCTTTTCCTGTATATGTATGGCCGAGGGGCCGCCAGTTGAAGAACCCTGCAATAAAACATCACGGCAGGGGCATCACCATGGCGGCACTTCCAAAATTAACTATGAAGTGTTTGTTGTCATTAACGAAGCATCAAACCTGCATCACACAGCCCTGCGACGCATGGCCTAGGCGCGTGTAGCTGTTAGATAAGAACCGATCGATTCCCAGGTCGCATTTTCCCTTTAAGCGGCATCGACTACGCACCAAGTCTGATGTGACAACGGTTTGCGTGCAGGCGGCGGAGCGGCGCGCCGGGGATGACCACGTGTGGGAGTTGTCCCTGTGCAACTACGTGCCCTGGCAGACCAAGGTGCAGGAAACGTATGCGCTGGAGCACTCGGAGGCGGCGTGCCTGCCCTTCATCAGGCTCATGACGCTGGTCGACAAACTCAAGTACTGCGAGGTTTGGATGCTAGTCGGAAAACCACGCTACTCAGAAAGCTCGGATAGTCAGAAAACAACGCTGTCAGAAAGACACGCTAGTCAGAAAGCCACACTTGTCAGAAGACCAGCCTTTGATGATAGGGTCAGTGTAGCTGCTTTGCGCTAAGCTGTCACGTCAGTTGAATTAAAGGTCGTCGATCGATAGAATTGGGGGTTTGATGGCACCACTTGGGCCAGGATGTTGGGGGTGTGAGACTTGGCAGATGTTAATTTGCTTGTGGTTCCAGCTGCCATACTGGCCCACAAGCAAGTGGGGTGCACCAATTTCTGTTTGTTGTTTTAGCAAAAAACAGCGCCAAATGGCGCTGGGCAGTTTTCTTAACATGTGTTTAATTATCACAATTTTTTTGCCTTGTGTTACTTGCCGGATGTCCTGGTGGTGCATAATGAAACGTTTATTAGGATTGCAGAATAACCGCATTCTTGTTAGCTGTTCTGTATTTCACAGATGGCCCAATTGTTTCTTGATCGCATGCACACAGACGTCGTGCAAACGGGTCAGGCTTATCTAATGGCACAAGAACCACCGTTGACGCTGTTAACAAAACAGCTCCGAGTCACTGACCTATTTCAGCTGAACATTAAAATACAGCCCAGCCTTGGCTGAAATTGGTGTCTTTACAATCAGGTTTTTGCTGGGAAAACTCTGAGCATTCATCATCAGCCATGGTCACTCTTCCTATCTTTTCTGTCAGGGTCATGATAATGATGATGTCACTGTCTCTTGTGTCTCAGGATGAGGAGTATGGCTTCGAGGCGGTGTCTCACTTGGACCGGCAGGACGTGCTGAGCGATGGGGCAGAGGAGGACGGTGGCACAGCGCCGAGCACGCACCGTGCGGAGCGGACGAACGCCCGCCATAGAGACCCATGGTCAGCCCTTGCCGAGAACCATAAACGACGCAAAAAACCCGCGTCAACATCGGTACCGGTGAAGGGCACAGCGACGTCTGCTTCCGCCTTCACCGCCACCATCTCCTTGCGCAAATCTGTTGATAAGGCTGTTACTCGTAAGAGTGCGAGGCCGCTGCCACCGCTTTTCACCGGAGAAACCGATCCGGATTTTTCCTCCAAAAAGAAACCGGCGTGGTGGAAAGGGAGGTCGGCTGAGCGGGTGGCAAAGCCTATTGACTCGGATGACGATCCGGATGTTTGCATCGTGGAGAACGCGGCGGAGGGCGATGACGTCGGGGCAAACAGCAGAAGTTTGCCGGACGAGGAAGAGCAGAGCCCAGGAGGGATCGGTCTTCTTCGGGAAGGGATGGACACCGAAGGAGTTGTTGGCAGCGCTACCCATCCGTGCGGCACGCCGTGGCTCGCAATGAATTTGGGGTTGAGCAGCGGGGCCATAGAGTGCGGGTGCAAGAGTGATATGGATGATTCTGCCTTATCTGATCTGTTTTACTGGTACTCGAGAGACCCTAAGGAAAATGCGTTTCCCAACAGCCAGAGGATTGATGCAGAGGCTTTGATGGAAGTGGACGGCGGTTGCACTCCAGACAACGTCGTAGCCATGGCAAGGATGGTCAAGGAATTTCTGTCTCATCCTGTACCGCCCAGTGACTTCTCTTTCCTCGATGACATCCAGCAGATCCCCTTTCATGGAATGCTTTTCCAGATGCATTGGCAACAAATACGTAATCAGAGTTCAGACAGAGTGCCTTCGTTTACCGCCCCATGTCTCTCCGGCCCGACAAGTATGTGTACAAATGAGAAGGAAAAGGCTAGGCCCCCGGGTATATCATCCACAATTGATGAGCTTGAGCCACCGTCATACGACAATCACGATCATCGCAGAACAGTTAACAACAACAACGGAGCGGACAGATTGTACTTGCACAATGATGAGCGACGACGTACTTTCTCACCAGGGCAGCAAAATCGCTCCATTGCCCAAACCCGCCACTGTGGGGCCACAGAATTCTCATTCAAAACTCCCACAACCCCGAGCGCCTTTCTCGATAGCAATGATGACATGAGCGTCGCCCTGTTTGACGAGGAGGACGACCTGCTGCTGCAGGTGGACCTCTCCATGCTGGAACGGGAGGAGCAGGGCGGGCAGCAGCAGCAGTGCCTAACACCACCCAGGCCTGAGCCAGAGGTGGTGTCGAGCGACACACCATCAGCGCGGGTGCCGCGGGAACTAACGCCTTCTCGCCACGGGAAAAACGTGGCCTCCATCATCGCTGCAACACCGTCGCTGTCGCCACACGCACCTCTTCCACACGCAAGTGCCCCGCTCACGGGCGAGGTCTCATCGCTGGGAGACTCTATGGCTGACTACTCGGCCGAGCTGTTCTCGGTCAACTTTGACCTTGAGTTTGACCTTAATCAGTTGGACGATGACGACGACGCTAAAGAAGTTGTCAGTGGCGGTCACCAAAATTCCCCCATCGCCCAGCTCCGACCGCAGGAAACTAACGAGGCCGTCGCTCCCATCACCTTCAATCTGAGCTTCAAGGATTTGGATTTTGATGAGGACTTCGCTCTCCCACCGGCGGCAGTGAAGCGCGACACTTCCCCAGTGATTATCGACGATTTTACGCTGCCGGCTGATGATGAATTTGACGATTTGGAAGAGCCGATCGTCACCCACATAGCCGGTAACGTCGTGCCACCTCGTACTCCGGCCATCGCTGCTCTGGCGGGGCCTTCGAGTATCTCCTTAATCAACCTGACGGTGCCTACTGAGTCTTCAACGCCTCTGTTGGCGACGTCACGTGACCTCCGAAGACCTGCACAGGACCCAGGTGAGGAAGGAGCAAGCGTGCGTGTGTAAGTGTCTTTAAATTAGTTCCTGGTGTCTGCTTATATCCACACATGTCTGTAGCTTCTTACTTGTGTCATTACGTGTAGTTGTTAGTGCTCTCCAATACGAACTCGGCGGCCAGAAGTTTATTCTTGCCCATAGCCAACTACAGTGATGAATATATGAGCTGTTGCTGGGCCTCCCCTCGGTCAACTTAGCCTTAAATGAGTTCCTGGTGTGGTGTTGGCCACACCACCCCCTCGTGCGCCTTGCCATCCTTCATAGGTGTTCGCTAACACTCTGTTTATAGCTACACGGGGCGTCTTTGTTATGTCTGCTTGCAGGGAACAGAGCGGTTGCCGTGTGTTTGGACGACAGCGAGGGCGAGTTGATGAACCACCGTCTGAGGAGGCGTCCAAATGTGCAGCTCCTGCTGGACACCCCGGACGCCCGTGGCCCAGCAAGGACCCCTCCGAGAGAAGTCGCTGCCATTGTCGTAAGGGTAACGCCATGTGTCCACAGACCGTTTGTTTAACAGTCATTGGTTCATTCTTAAACATCTTCCTCAATATCATTGCCGATTACACAAGTGTGTATGCTAAAGATGTATTGTTGTCTCTATCATATTTAAACATTGAAGCTCAGAAAGCCTTTAAACGCTGATACTGCTTCTACAGGTATGACTTGTCACAAGGTGTGTTTGCTTCTCTGTGACAGAACAATGTCTATTAATTTAAATAATTATATTAAATAGTTATTGGTAAATATAATACAGTATAAACCAAACTGTGGTATGAAGTTGTGTGGCTATTTCGGACTTACCCTCTTGAGAACCGGCCACATAGATGAAAGGTATACCCAAAACGTTGACACACAGAGCAAAAGTTACTCTTTGCAAATATGCGAATGCATGTTGCCTTGACAGCTACCCGTTAGCTTCCCTGTTGCACATTTGTGATGTTTATACTTGTTTTAGATTTTGTGCATTGTGTCCGTCCTTAATATACTCATCAATTATTTTTTGCTATCATCCTCCCCGTGCTGCTTCTTCCCCCGTTCCAGGCGGGAGATGGGAGCGACTTGGATTCGCCGATGATCCGCCCGAAGAGGAGAGTGAACAAGCCTCTCTCGTTCCTCGAGGAGAGCTTGCAGCAGAGTTCACCGAAGGCAGGCTAACCCCACCACCGCCACCATCATCGTCTTCACCCCCGTCCTGCCACTGTCATGCCTACAGCGCGTTAGAGCATGTAATTGGAGGACCAGAAAAATAGAGCGCGTTTATGCATTATTGGGTCGCGCCATTGAATTAGACGCACTTAAAACTCAGCGTGCCACCATATTGCCACAGCGTGCTGCCGCGACGGACGCCGCCACGGCGATGACATGCATGGCTGTGCCGCCGGTGTATTTATGTAGCTCACTGGACCGCACTTAACCACGTAAGAACGTGTGGGAGGGGGGTTGACCCCCTTCCGCGAATAGGGAATTTAACATTCGCCTGTTGGTGACTGCGGTGAAGGGCGATGCATTACTCAACGTAGCATTGTGTTGAATAGTATTGGTCTCTGTCTTAAGTGGATGTTCATCTGTCGAAGTCTATGGGTTGCTATGTGAGCTTATGGATCTCTATGTGAGTCTGGGTCTGTGCGAGTCTCCATGAGTCTCATTTGTGACTGCAGCACAGGTGCAGTCCATCCCTCACATCACGTAGCTGCATATGAGTGAATTCAAACCGCAAATAACGAATCTTGGGTAAAAATAGGTTAGCCACATGTACACGAAATCGCATAAACCAAACTTGCCTAAAGCGAGAGAACCCTATATTCCCTGGGTCTTCGGTAAAGCCACGTAGATAGTTCAAATAATAAAAAAAATAATTAAAATAATAACAATATCAAGTTTCGATCACAACAAGCAATCGTCAGCAGCTCTCCCACGATATTTCTCACCTGATGACAATTGCTTGTGTTGCGATCGAAACGTTGTGAAATTGTTATTACTTTATTATTTTTTAATTACTTTTTATGATTTGATCTATCTACGTGGCTTTACCGAAAGACCCAGGGAATATGGAATTCCTGCAGTCACGAAAGCTTTAAGTCGAGGGAACCCTGTAGTTGTAAACTCAGTATTTTGTTGTGATTCAAGTTCCATACAAAGGAAGACGTGCACAACTTTGTGTTAATTTATGTTTGTGTGACTGAGGATGACGAATGTTCAAGACAACTTGGGGGAGCGTCTCTCTCGTGAGGGAGACTTAGTGCTGTTCCTATAACCCATATCCCAACTTGAATAAGTCCAATGCTGAATGTGCCTTGTGATTTGTCGCAATTCAGGGTCATTGTCGCACCCTACCTGTCCAGGGATGGGAGACTGGGTAAAGTCGATAGAACAAAAAAAAATAAAGTAAAAAAAATATTGACCTAGATAAATAGATTAGTAAATAGATATAAATAAGAACACACCTAGACTTCAAGCCTACCCACCACAGTTGTGATTTGATTCAAGCATCTTTTTGCCAGTGTTGTAAATGTAGTGGTTGCATGGTTTTAGCGCTATGACGTTTTTTTTTCCTCCTTGGTTGATCCACTGCTGGATGAAGGCCTTCCCCACACCATGTCAGTCACGGGAGATTGTTGACCACACTTGTGTTATGTGTTGATGATGGGGAAACCCCGGACCCGTTCAGATACCACTCACCGCTGACGTCGGTGTAAGCCCCCCGTGGTGCTCTCGTTGTGCGGGCAGAAACGGAGTCATCTTTACACGCCTCCCGCAGGTGGCGACGTTCAGCGTGGCTCCGCGCGACTGTCGTTTGGATGACGACGATAACGACGACGATTTCCAGATCCAGGGAAAGGTTGTGAGGGTCGCCCGCGAGAAGTTGAAGGCTCAGAAGTCCTCGTCGTTATCCAGTAGGAAACCCAAGAAGGTAAAATCGGCTCTCTGTTAAGTATGCCTATGCCGTAGTGTCACCGTACAGAGCGTGAATCCCCAGTTTAAAAAAACCCAGTGGGTTTGAGTTTGATTCCTGGCCACAGGAAACATCAGTGGCTCGTGATGTCTGACTTGGACCCGGGCCTCTCCAAGGTTAAATCTCAAACATCACCACTGGGGTGGCAAAGGCTGGGCATGGTGCTGGCCACGCCATGCCCTGGCGGACCGTGCCGGTCTTAATAGGCGCTTGCTAACGTCACTCACCCCAGTATTGTGTCCATTCTCTCATCACATCAGGGCTCTGGTCGACAATTCCTGGACGAGGAGGCGGAGTTGTCGGAGGAGGGAGCCAGCTCTGTATCGTCGGACGAGCGGAGCGATGCGGAGGGGAGCGATTCCTCCATGCGCGAATTCATCAACGACGCGTCCACTTTCACACAGGGCATGGCGCTCAACGGTGCGCAAACCAACCATCGCGCTCTCCCTTTGTGTGCGTGAAAATGTTTACTGTCATAGGTGAGCGCTGGATTTTGTGCTTGGTGTGAGGGTGCACTGGTTGTGTGTGTATGTGCTGCCTGTGCCGTGTTTGAGTGTGCTGTGACGACCGCATGTGCATGCTGTTTGTGTTTTTCTTTGTTGTGTGTATTGTGTGCGGTCCTGAAAATATGTCTGTCGTGTCTGTGTGTGACGAGCAGTGGCACAGTGACTCGCACTGTGCTCTAAACCCAGAGATCGAAGTTTCCAGTGATTTCAGAACTGGTTCTGGCCTTTCCTTAGGTCAGCTCGGGATTAAAATAATGACCTGCTGGCATATGGAAACACCAGCACTGGCGCGACAAAGGCGGTCGGACACCATTTCGGAAACACCACCATCTCGTGCTTCGCCACAACAGTCTATAATGCTACACAGTGGAGTTGGGGAAACTTGTGTTTGTTTGTGTGCGTGCGTGCTGCAGAGTCGGCGATGCACGGCGTGTATCTCAAGTCGGTGCAGAGCCCCACGGTACAGGCCGCACGGTACAAGTTGTCCTACAAGCCGTTCCAAGACATCTTCTCTCAGGTGACTGCCACCACGGATTGGTGCGACTAAGCGAAAAAGTAATTCTCGCAACAATTTACAGATTTGAACCAAAATTTTGCGGTTTGATTCCAACAGGTCGGTGTTGGACATTTTCGGTGCTTTAACTTAGAATTGAACATTTTAGACATCACCATTGCAGCGGTGTAGCAGTGGTAACCCAGTTACTAGATTTTTATTTGAAGCCATGGCGAACATTAGTGGGTGGTGAGTGATATTTCAGACGGTTTTGGCTTCCCCCCTCCTCTCCACCAACCAGTTCTAACCAGCACAGTGAAGTATGGTCAACAACATCCATGACCATCACAGCGTAGGAGGCCATAAATACATCAGTGGCTTCATAGATGCATTGTGAATTATGTTTCAGAATTAACTATTACCATCGCTCACCCCAGCAGTCAGTCCATTCAATTGGAGACGCGTCCATCTCTTGCACGTGTCCGTGCATGCATGCGTGTGGCACTTGCCATCAGGTGCACGAGCAAGAGGAGTCGTACTTGGAGGACAGCTTCTGCGTGAGCAATGACGTCGACGAGGAGGAGGCCCCCTGCCTAAGTGACAAGGACGACACCCAGGACCTTGGATTGACGACCGCCGGTCCCGGTGCCCGTCCCAACGAGGAGGAGGAAGAGGAGGGCGAAAGCAGCTTTGTGGACGGCAAGCGGCGGCTTTACCGGACACGGCGCCAGAAGCAGCTGGACCTCCTGGCACCGCGCCGGGAATGCGGGGATCGATTTAACGGTGCTGGCGCTCCAAAGCGGCGTCGGATCCTCGTACAAGAAAATTCCTCAAGCGACGAGGACGACAAAGCGGACCACGTCACCGAACGGCTGCTCGGAGCGGTGCAGGGACCGGATGAATGGAACGACAACACCAGGGACACACGGCAAGGAGAGGACAGTGAAACCTGTCTCAAGAGGCCACCAGCCCAGGTAGGCACGAGTTGCCGGCGACGGGAAAGCGCTGCGTCACGCGCCGAGTTGTCGTTGGCGGAGCGCTGCAGGATCAGGCTGCAGGCCCGAGCGGAGGTGTCGGATGCAATCGACTTTGAGACGGCACCACGCAACAGCAGGGACAGCACAAACACTCACAATTGCAGCAAATTCGACGTTTCATTTCAGCGCCCGAGCTGCCATTCACGACCTGGCACGTTGAGAGCGAGTTTGGAAATGACAGACGTGACGAACGTTCAAACGCCAGTGCGACGGGACGCCCAGGATCGTAGCATGTTGAACTTTGACTCCCGACTCAGCTCGGTGACGAATGACGCGCAGCATCGGCAAGCGTGCTCCACTGTCAAGACTGGTGCACCAGGGAAGACTGCACCCAAGCCGGCTATGACAGCTTCTTCGGTGGCGACGCCCGTGGATCAGCAAGATGAGCTACTGATTCTGGTGAGTGTGGTGCTGGGTTTGTCTGGATGAGGAATCTGTTGTGTATAAGTGTCAACAAACTGAAGCCTGTCGTACTTAGCAAATAACGCGTAATTTAATAACAGTTTTATCACGTGTGCTATCAGCGTAACGGCACAAGAAAACGACCATATTTGTCAGTTCGGATTTAGTGGTGGCATGAGTACAGTACGACTGATTTTGCCGCACTGCCCTCTGCTGTCTCCTGCGTAACCGTGCTGGTCACCCATGCAAGCACTGTCCAATTTAATGACTTTAGACTTCACATTTCACTCCCCTTCATCCGCAAACTCTGCTGCCCCATCCCCATCTTCCCCTCCGTGTGCAGGTGGGAAGCCACGAGGTAGCGTCGACAGGTCAGGAGGTGGTGACGTTCCTGCGACAGCGTCTGGGCGTGCACGCCGCGGTGCTGCAGGGCGTCGGCGGGGACTACGTGGTGAGCCGCCGCATGGCCGTGAAGCGCGCCGCCACGGGAGAGCTGGCGGGGCCAGCCGGGAGGTCGCGTGTGGCGGCGCGCGTCCGGGCCCTGCAGGAGCGCTTCGAGCGCGTGTGCGTCATCGCTGAGAGAGAGCGCCCCAAGCCCGGTGGGTGTGTGGGATGGACGGACGGACAGACTGACTTGCTTAACACGGAGGTTGTCACGGCTGTTATTCCCTTTCATAAAAGTTGAGTTGTTAAGACCCACCACTCCAAACAAATCGTTAAGTAATAACAATTTGGTTGGCTCTATCTGGTGGTGCTGGGTCTTAATGACTTAGGATTAATTGATGGACTATCTGACTAGATTCTAAACTTGTGATTTGGCAAAATTAATCAGATAACTGGAAAGAGGTTGGTGAATAAGTATGTGCTTACCATAGCATAACACCCTAGTTGGGCTTGTAGCAATGTCTTCTCCCCCACTAGCAGTTTGTTGAATGTTACAATTCGGAGTGAACTCCAACACCTACGACGGCGTGACCCTGTTGTCCCGATGCGGCGCTGCAGGCGAGATAGGAGCGGGCGCGTCGTCGGCATCGCGCCCGCAGGTGCGCACGCGCTGCCTGGACGCGGCCCTGGCTGGACTGGCCGCGGCAGACGTGCAGGTTCTGTTCAGCTCGGGCCCCATCGCCACGGCGACGCTGCTGCAGCGGCTGGCGCTCGCTGAGCAGCGCAAGGGCGTCGGCGTGGTTGGGCCTGCGGAGCCGCACCCGCACGAGCGAGCAGCCTTCGCCTTCTACTGCGGCCTCCCCGGCGTGTCGTACGTGACGGCGCTGGGCCTGTGCAGGGGCTTCCGCAGCGTGCAGCACGCACTCGCCAGGTGGGGCGAAACGAGAGTGTGTGGGTTTGAGAGAGTGGGAGTGTTGTGGGTGTGTGCGATGGGGAGCGGTGGACATGGGCACTGCGCTACGAACCCGGCGACCAGTTAAATTCCTGCTCGTGGATAACAATCGGTGACGAATATCTGAACCGGTCCTGGGCCTCCCTTAGGTTGACTCAGCCTTAATTAACTACCTGTTACCGTGTGAAACATTCACCAATGGGGAGACAAAGGCAGCCAGGCGTGGTCCTGGTCACACCGCACCCTCGTGTGCTGTGCTGGTCTTTAGAGGCTCGCTAATAGCACTTGCCCAAACAGTCAAAGGCTATATATAGGGGTGGTCTTTGTGAATGTATGTATGCGAGTATGGGCGAGTGTAATTAGCACTGGGAAGATAAAAGATGGCCGGGTGTGGTGTTGATGTTCCAGCCTTAAGTGCTCCCTAAAAGCACTTGCCCCAGCAGCCTATACAGGGTGGATCTTTGTCTGTGTGCTGCTGAGTATGAGGAAGTAAATAACGCGATCTAACCCAAAAACTTTTATTATGAACAATACTGGTCGGGAAAGCCTAAGTGATAAACTGGGTATGAGGAAGTAAGAGTGCACCCAAGCTGTGGCTTATGGTCTGCAGTTTCAAGGACAAGGTCGACTGGAGGTACAAGGCAGTGCCCTGGACATGTGAACAAACAACGCATAAATTGCTTTGGCCATACATCCCAATGCCAAGATCCTCTTTAAAAAGAGAGCCTTGAGACTCAGTGAGCTTTACTTGGGTAATTAAATAACTTTGAATTGTTGTATTTTCTCAATGGTATCCGTTTGGAACTCTGTATTAGAGAATGGTCTCTAGTCCATACAGTAAAGGGCAAAACTTTAGCACCCACTCTGCATATGAGTAATGTTCACCAAATATAAAATTTAACCACATTAAGTGCAGAACCAAATTTAACCTAGTAGATGTGTTTGTATACAGCCATTGGTAACAGGGGTGAGACTGTCAACTCACTACACTTCTTGGGAACCCAGTTTGATTACAAGGAGCTGCCCAGATTGGAACCCAGGATCTCTGCGCTGATTTTTTGGCATGTGTGTGAGACTGCTGACCTGTGGCTTTTTCCCACAGCTCGGCGAGCGAGCTCCGCGCCAGGGTGGGGATGAGCGACGCACGCGCTGAACGCCTCCACCAGTTCCTGCGCTATCCGTTTGACCCCATCATGCTGCCCGTCCCGCCGCCACCTTAGCATGACCCCCACTCCGCATGGACGATCTCCGACCCCGCAAGCCGCTCTTTCCACAAACGTGAAAAGGCCTGTGTAACCCCCGAGTGCGTAGTTTAAGATGATTATGCTTACAATGCACACAAGAGGTGGAGTGGCAGCAGTGGTTAGCGCCACCACGCTTTGAATTCGGTGACCGGAGTTTTATCCGCTGTCATGGTTAACATCAGTGGCGTTCTGTGTCCCTCTCGCATCAGCAACCCGCACTGACCAGTGTGGTGAAGTATGGTCAAACAAATCCCATGACCGACACAGCATGAGGACTTTATCCAGGACTTGACGTAAGGTGTACATGCGTTGAATTGCATGTAGGATGTTGAGCGGTTATTTGCAATTCATTTATTTCACAATAGATAAAGGCTCAGCAACCAAAATTCCAAGTCATTTTTTTCAAATTCGGTAAAAAATATTTCCAGAGCTGCAGGTTGCCAACCCCAGCAATAGATCCATTCCACTGTCTTGTTTTGCACCCCAAGATCAAAAAGAATAACTGATTAAAAAATAAATCTTGAACTTTAGTTCGAACGTTTCAATAATTTGTGAATAGTAAAACCGTTAAATTCCAAATATCCATTACAATCCAAAAAAATGATACTTTTCCTTATTTGCCTGAGAATCTACAAAAGAATGTCTAACAGTTGTAAACAGAATATATATACTTTTGGAGAAATAAATATGGGCCGTGTGTGTGTGTGCAATCGGTTGTGGAGATGAAGGGTTTGGGCAGGTCCCAGAACCCACAAGGGTGACCACCACGTCCACACTGGGCGATTGGATTAAAAACGATATCAAGCTTACTCCTAGCGAGTACAGCGATGTTCACAGAACGTTATCCCTGGCTGTTTGACATTCTCAACAAACAATAAGACTACAACTTGCATTAAGTAAATTGAATGTTCAGCATCTTCACATGCAATACAAATCGAAATTTTATAAATAACGTGTAGCATAGTTAATTGTAACAAAAAAATTAAGATTTTTTAATGAATATACATCAGTTCAGAGCTCCCGAGTTTCTAAATAACCTGCTCTGCTCAGCCCGACTGTAGCCACTGCCTCGTGCAGCCACTTGGAACACAATCGTTGCGTTTTGGGTGACGTGTTGCCAGAGACCACAGGCAACCTATGATTTGGCTACTAGGATCCCATTTGCTGTTGCATTTCTTTTAAGTTCCACTGCCAAGGCACTATGAATGAATGGGCCCCATCGTTTTTTTTACACCAGCAGCTTGAAAGCCACAATGTTGCGTAACAAAGTGCCTGTAAACGATGTTGCTCAGTTTGGCTCCTTCCCGAAAGGAGTCTTTTTTTTACACCACTGGTTATCACATTGTGAAAGTCTGATTAATTTTGATGTCATTGCGAAATTAATATATTTAAATCTGAGAATCAGTGACCCTTGGCAAGGGTGATGCCTAAAGCTTTAAATGAAAGTGAACAGTTCTCATGCAGACCTAATATCAAGCTAACTTATTTGAAATGAAAAGTGAATCCTTGTGTTCAGCGTGATATATGTTACAGAAAGCATCTGCAACAAGATAATGCTGTGCTTTTTATTTAATTTGTAATGTGTCATGGTAATGATAAATAAAAAAAATGCTTCAAGTATAAGTGTGTAATTGCCTGAAATTACTCTCTCCAGATAACGGCAGGAATTAATCTTGCCCCACTGTTTTTAGGCTTATTTATCCAAAGCTACAGTAGGTATTGAGATCTCTTTAACAATATAAAGTGACCAGGTACAGAGTGGCAGCAGGAGGGCAGTTGAAACTTAGAGCTGTCATTGCCTGGTTTTACACAGCAGAGCTTCAAGTCCCAAGACCGAATCAGGAGGGTCCTGCATTGGAATGGTTGGCCATGCACGTCATGTGATGTGGGGGTGGGTTATTTAACCATACTTCACCATGGTCAGCTGTGGGTTTGTGAAGGCTGGGAACAAATTGGAGCATAGAAGTGCATTATAATAATGGATTTTGCCACACTGCCCACCACATAGACCCACAGCAACCTATTATTGTGCATGGTGGTCACCCATTCAAGCACCAGCTAGGAACAACCATAGATGAGATCGGGAACATTCTCTGAGTTGGTCCATAAGCAACAATTTCATAGAACTTTCATACCCGAGCAAAATATACGTGAGTAGGCTTTTCTCATTGAAGTTCAACGAGGGGAACTTTGATTACTCTGGTGCTTTTTTTCTTTGGTATATAAAGTTCACGCTGTCAGAGCTTCAGAATGAAGCGCTGGTGACAGGCACGGGAGCAGAAGAACACAAGCCGAGGGGCCTCCTGGCCTCTGCCACCATGGTCCAGCAGCACCACCTGAGTGGCGATGCACCGCAGGTCTAGCGGCAGAGACGCGGCCACGAAGCTGTCGAGCGCAAAACTACCGCAGCCTTCGCACGGCTCGGCCGCGTCGAGCCATCGGCAGAGCTCAGCCGGCACCGAAGCTGGACAGTAGGGCAGCCTTAGGAGGAGAAAAACAGGATAGCACCTTTATGAGTGGGCACTGAGACATTCATATAGTTGCAATATGTACATCCCTCCACTAACCACCTATCCAATCATGTATTGACTATAAGGATAATATTTTCCAGTGGGCCACAAAATTAGAATGTGCTTGTAGCAACCATACAACTCTGTCCAACTTAATTCTCAATTGAAACCTCAACTTCACTTTATTTAAGATGCCGCAAGCATGCAGTGTAGCGATCCAACTCCAGAATCTGCTAGAGGTCCTGCGGTCTGGCCAGTCCCAGCCCACAAATATCGCGAGTCTCCGTGGTTACCTGCACGCCTTCGCCGCTCGTGCCGCCAGCTCGGCCAGTGTCGGAGGAAGCAGTAGTCGCACAGCGACAAGGTCGCGGGGTCGCGGCTGCTCCAGCGGGTTCCCGTGCAGGTCCAGCACATCTAGGCGCAGGCGCGCGAACCCACCAGGCAGCCGTGCAACGGCGTTCCGCGCTGCCGACAGGGACCTCAGCCGGCCAACGCCGGCGTTGGGCCGGCCCAGCCCGCGCCACAGCGCCGTCAGGCGGTTGTCGTCCAGGCGGAGGTGCGCAAGCTCACTAAGGCGGCCGAAGTTGTGCGGCAGCGAGCGCAGGCGGTTGCGCGAGAGGTCGAGCAGGCGCAGCGACCGGCGCAGCGCTGAGTCGTCGGAGCAGAGCGCGGAGGGGAACGCCTCCAGGTGGTTGTCGGCGAGGACGAGCTCGGCCAGGCAGCCGAGCGAGGAGAGCGCTGCCGTCAGCTCTCGCACGTGGTTGTGGCTCAGGTCGAGGCGGCACAGGTGGCGCAGGCTCAGCATGCGGCTGTCCACGCGCGACAGGCGACAGTTGGAAACCTGGTGGTGAGAAGCGGGCAGGGAGAGGGGTGGATGGGGGGGGGCGTGCAGCTGCTGTGTCAATAGAACACGAAGGGTGCGCAAGCGTGAATAACAAACTAAACTTTTTATTTCACCAGGTAAGGCCCAATGAGCTATATAGCTCTTTTCCAGAAGCAACCTGCCTGCAAATGATAGCTCAACAAAGTGGCTCATGTGGAAATTTATAGCAGCCAAACACTCTAAACGCATGTTTCTAAATGTTGAGGGAAAAACCGGTGGACCTGGAGAAAAATCCACGCGACCACGGGGAGAACATGCAAACTCCAAATATACAGGCATCAGGGTTGGGATCGAACCCACGACCTGTATAGCAGGTGAAGTAGTTAACACCACACCGATTCTATATTGGCCATGCGAGTTGTTGCCTGGCAACCAAGCCCCTCCGGGCTGTGGGCCCTGTTGCAGTTGCACTGCCTGCACACTGGACAGCAATGCCACGAAGCTTAGCCTTTTAACAGATACGTGGGCAGTATACGACGGACATCTACAAATCGGTCAATCTCCCCAACCCCTGTGAGGCTTTCACTCAGAAATGGACAATCATGGCTGATGAGGATAATTATGGGGAGTGGTGTAATATATACACATATAGATATAACACATACCCACACAGAGCTTTACAATTTCAATAATTATGCTGGCAGTAGTATTAGAAGGAAAGGCTCAAAAGTACAAATTCCCTACTGTAGTTTACGATTGTAAAACAAAATGTGTATATTTGAGAACCTAGTTTAACGCACAACTTGGTCTGAGTCTTGCTTTATATATAAATATATAGGTCTAAGTGTATGGGTGTCAATGTCAGTCACTGGTGTCCAAGCTCCACTATAAACATTGGGAGAACCAAGTTTAATCAAAACTGAATCTATATTAATCTATGGGTCTCTTTGTGAAGCTATAGGTTTATGCATAATCCTATGGGTATCTAAGTGAGTTCTTATGTAAGTTATAGATGACTGGGCTGAGACCATCAACTCACTGCACTCAACAACCTGGTTTATCCGTTGTCGGGGCAGCTGAAACTCCGATTCAAATCCCAGATTCTCAGCGGTGCCAGGCTCAACACCATGACAAAACCCTCACCGACCAAGCGACCTAGCCCACTGCAGCAGAAAACCGACAAGGGAACATTCGCGAGCAATGTAGGGGGGGGGGGCTGGGGCGGCACCTGCAGCGTCTGGAGGGAGCTGGGGAAGCCGGCGATGAGTGGGTAATCGGCACGGGCAAGTACAGTCATGCGCTCGCGCGGCTTCTCAACGTCCGAGGAGCGGGCGGGAGCCAGCGAAGAGATATGCATCGAGGAGACGTTGTGGTCCTGGTGCGCCAGCCGCAGTGCTGACAGGAAACCCTTGAGCCCCACTGTGCTCGCCTGCGTGTGCGCGCACCACCCACCAATCGTTTTGTTGTTAACGCAAACGGGGGCCGTTATGTGTTTGGAAGCTCGCAAACAGTCCCGTTAACACAAAGCTCCGTTAATGTTAGCTAGTTTTTTTTTCACTCCGGCTAATATGACAAAGGGAGTATGTAGTTTAGTAAGAGGTATACACCAGGCACTAGGGTGGAGTGCTGGCCCAGTGGTTAGCGCACTGCACCGAGCCGAGAGATCCGAGTTGGATTCCATAAAATAATTAAGAATGTCCCCATTTGGCTACCCGAAATTACCCTAATTCAGATCAAAGTCCCAACAAGCACTCCAATCTCAAGCATTCACATTTACATCCCATTCGTGTGGACCATGGGGGAAAATTTACCATACTGGTCAGTGTGGTTTAGTAGAGGCAAGACGCAAACACGAGAGCTTAAATATAGTACAACAATGGAGGTTGCTGCACTCTCCTCTGCTACTCACCAAATAGCCCCACAGCAGCCTACAACAATCTGTGATTGGTGGTCACTTATCTGACTACAATCCAGACTCAACATACTCAGTTTGGTTTATACATATCATCACCCCCGACTGGCAGACTAATCCCCCCAGGTTACTCTTGCAAATGAGACTGTTATGGTCTCTCGAGTTTTCACCAGGTTCAGCAAAATAAACTGGAAACTCAAAATGTACATCGCTTCCGCAATTGGAGGAGATTGGGCGGACTCCGGGTGATTTGGTTAGAGGCTTATCATTAACGCAGCGCCTATTTTTCAATCGATGATAGGTACCTTGCTGAGGCACAAGTCAACCGGGGGCTCCTTAAGCCGCACGGTGGCTTTTCCTTCATCGACAAACTTCGTGAAGAGCTGCTCGATATTCCCTTTGAGCTGCAGCGGAAATACAGAGAGAGCAAATAAAATATCAACAAGGCAAATGTGAGACCGTAGCACCACTGTCCAGTAGTGTAGAATATCCACAACTAAAATGAGTGTCTGACTGGCCGTCCTAAATTTTGCAACCCCTAGGGTCATAACCACCAGGCACAAGTCTGTAGGCTATGACGCACTATCATTAATTTTCAGACAAATCGTTGCTGACAATTAATATTAATGGTTTGTGCTTGTACACTCATGAAAATGCATTCGCCCTATATTTTAAGTGACCATTTAAAGAACTTGATACTGTGATCACAATATGGACCAAAATTTAGGGTTTTTGGAATTTCTAAACATTCAGGATGATGTGATATCCATTTACACTGCCGTGTTAAATACACTTGCATTACTGTTTTAATTCCTTTACCATGCAATTACCCACATGCATTTCTGCAATGAAACTGTGTGGCAATGAACATATGGCCAGGCTTAGTTATTTGTTTTAGTTGTGCTTGTAAATATCGTGCCCTTAAATTACCCAAAAAGCCTTCCCAGTAGCAACTCTTTTGGGAGGATCATGCACTGTAAAATTCAGCCTATTCCGTTCAAGTATTTGGTAAGTGGGCAGAAACCAGAGAAGCCCAGAGAAAATCCATGCATTCGATGGGATAACACACCTCCACACCGACTCAATCCACAGATCGATCCAAGCTATTGGGGCCTATGACTGCATTATCTCCTGGCCACCTCGCGCAGCCCCGGGGCATGCGAAACATGTTTAGCGTATAAATGGGCCACAGCCAGTGCCTTGTATCTGGAGCCGGCTTTGTCCTTGCTGCTGCAGACCATGAGCCAGAGCTGGCCGTGCGCGTTCCTGCCGTCCTTATCTCCACCGTCGCCGCCACCACCACCAGCACCACCGGCGGCGGCACTGCCGGCACCGCCGCCACGGGCCCCGATGGTAAGGGCCGACCAGATCCCGCGCCCGCGACCCCTTAGGCCACACGACGGCAGCAGGCGGCTCGAGGTCTCCACGTCGCACTGCAGCCGCATCCCGACGCAAGTGGCGTCCCAGCCGCTACACAAGCCGACAGGTATAGGCGTTGGGGCAAAACACACATTTATAAATTGGCCTTTTTTTGGATCAATATAGCCAGTTTTTTTTTTAATTGGGAATGTCCGTAATAACAGGGTATAAAGTTGTGCTTATACTGTTATTAGGGACGTGCCCTTACACTACGAGTAGAAGCACAACCTAATAATATTAAGTCGTTTTGATTTAAAGCTTTCGTGACTGCAGTAATTCATATTCTTAGTTCTTTCGGTAAAGTCACGTTGAAGGGAAACAACAAAATAAAAAAAATATTTTTGGTTTTAGATATATTTTATTATTTTGTTGTTTCCCTTCAACGTGACTTTACCGAAAGAACTAAGATTATAATATGAAGTCGTGTTTATACTTGTACTATTTTGCCACAAGTTTGTGTGATTAATGCATAATTTATGTCTTGTAATAGGTATCTATTTGGTGTTTGAACGTCTTATTTCCAGAAAGGGTAAAGCTTATTGTTACATATTTTCTCTTATTATTTTAATACTGGCAAAGATGTTCCATAGATACCTTCACTGGCACGATGGTGTCACGGCAGCAGCTTTCGAAGTGACGCTGAGCTATAGGCTCCGCGCGCCTCTTGAGTTACGGTTGTACGTGTCTGTGTTACTATTACGATTAAAGACACTTTACTTTGGTAAGCGCGTGGCTTTCATACCTTGTGCGCGGGTCTGCAGTAGCTTCTCGACACCAAGTCCTCCCGCAGTGTACGGTGTCCCTGAACGAAAAAAAAACCCACGCAAGCCGATATGTACTTTACAGCACGTTTACGAAACATATCCGGCAGTACTTTGACAACAGAGCACTCCATGCCCGCTCCCCCGTTTACCGAAACGGGCGTGGGGAGGACCTTCACCCAGCACTGGCTTCATATCAGGGGCTGAATATTAAAAGTATAGGGTAGCATTAGAACACGTCTGTCTGTACGTGAACGCGCCTGACAAATGAACTCAACAAAGTAGACTCGCTCGTTGTCTTCGTTTACAACAGTGAATCGCACACCGCGACGGTTGCGACATCGGGGCAATAAGTCGCTTTTATTCATCTCCTTTGTTTAAAGAACGAAACGGCGATGAAGACTCCATACCAGACGTGCACACAAAAAACGCTTTCCCGCCAAATTTAGGTCCCAGGACTGTAGCGCCGCGCAGTTCAGACCAATCGTGAAGCGCGTTGTATCGCGTCGACGACGAGCCGTAACGAGCTTTCTCATTGGTCGAATCACGTAACGAGCTTTCTCATTGATCGAACCGCGCTTAATACGTCGGCGTCTAAGTTGTTGGGATTATGGGAGGGGCGTAAGCTGTCGCTCTCGACCAATGGGGGGCGCCTAACTGGCGCGTGATCGCACGGAACCGACTAACGAGAGTTGACATGAGGGGGCGTGATCAGAGCGTGCGAGCCAATCAACGAGCGCGATGAGTGACGCGCCCCCTTTTCGCAGCTGTTAAAAGCGCGCGAACTTTGAGCGGCCCGGAGGACTAATGCTCGACCTGGGCCCCCTGCTGACGACGCCGATAGCCAAACGTTGCTGTTCGCTCCGTGTTGCTGCGTTTATCGCCGTAACACCCTACAAATTACAAACGTGCACATACCTGGCAGGAAGGTCACGGGACAGAGCCAGGTGCTTTGGGTTCGCTGACTGAGATCTACTGGACATCTGTGAAAAATAGCTTTATAGCTCATCGGATTCCTCCAGTATAAATAATTAATATGATTCTGAGATGCCTGGCACATGCATAAAAACACGTTTTGACCGTTCCTTTGTTCTAATAAAGCAAATCGTCTGGCGATACTGCGTTGGCCAGTGGTACACAAACAACAACAAAACTCAACTCATTCGTCAACAACACTGCCTCAAAATTAAAATAAAACACCGTACCGTCATGGGCGAAGTCCGTTCTAAGTCAGCCGCGTGCTGCCGCCTCGTATTCACTTGCAATTATAGTTCATGTCTTGATATATTGAGGGATTTTTTGTTTTACAAATTCGGAAAAAATGTCTCTAATTATTTTGGTTTGCCTACCCCTGTTCAGAGTAGAAGACGTAACATCGCGCATTGTAGTAGTAACACCGTGCTCCCAGCAGAGGGAGAAACTGATCCAATTTCAATTCCTGACACTTGCGACAAACTAAAACCACAAACTTTTATTTATTTATTTGACCAGGTAAGGCCCACTGAGCTGAATTCCTCTTTTTCAAAAGCGACCTGGTTATCAGAAATGATGACTCAACGAAGCGGCTTATCACGTGAACATTTCTAGCAGCCAAATAACTCTAAACGCGTGTTTCAAAATGTGAATGTCGACGTAAAAACCGGGAGGACCCGGAGAATAATCCACGGGGAGAACATGCAAACTCCAAATATACAGGCGTCAGAGGTCGGGATTGAACCCACGACCTCCTGTATACCAGGCGAGGTAGTTAACATCAGATGTTATATCTGCCATTCCCTGTGTAAGTCGGGATGATGAAGTATACTGTAATTCTCCCTCTTAGATTTTAGAAGCAGGGAATTTCCAACCCCCCCTAATTACGTGAAAAAAGCTTGTCTCTTGTAAAAGAAGGGCTCCCAGACAATATTTAGTTTTCAGCCCTTTGATGAAGGATTCCGCCCAGGACCTTTATCTGAATCAGAGTCTTTATTTATACTGGGAGGAATCCGGTGAGCGATTAAGCTCTTTTTCACATGTCCAGTCGGGGCAGGTCAGAAAGTTACAGCAGCAAACAATACAAAAAAAAAACCGATAGAAGTGCAAAATATAAAAATGGTAAGCAAGTCACCAAATTTAAATAATACGTAACTAATGATATAAGTAAAATTTATCAAGCTTGGGCAAGTCAGCAAACACAACAACAGTCCCAGACCACACCAAGACAACGCACAGCAGTAGTCCCTCAATAAAATGGCTCGCCACCGAATGTTAGCCGTGTCCGATCATTTTTCGTTTGCATTTTTCTATCATAGCATTGAAAAGAAAAATGCAGACGTGCTTGGGCAGTACACGTCTCCAGGAGGGACGATAGCCGCTGGTCGAGACGAACGACGGATTGGAAGCCAAAGAACACGCGCACTCGAGATGACAACCATCGCAGAGATGGAGCCCACGCCATCATCGGATTATGTCCACGTGCTCGGTCAACCAAAATAACAAGAGGAGTCCAATTTTTTGTTCTAATTCGGTAAAAAAAAACATCACTCAATATTTCAAGAGCCGCAATGCACTGCTGTGGTGAATACAAGACGATGGTGGTCCTTAATAAATAATGGTCACGAAGCAGTCGCTTCAAGAGCCGGGCTTTGGAGCCGCAAGTTTGTTGACCCCTGTGCTAGATGGGATTGTTGGATCACAAGGCTACGAGATATGACGACGCCACGGTGAGGCCTTCACCCAACAGTGGATAGATCATGGCTCATTTGTCAAGTGTGATTTGTAACTTTTATCCCTGTGTAACGATAGTTCGATGTTAATGTGCCATTTTATTGACGGACTACTGCTGTATTGGTGTTATCTTAGTGTGTTCTGGGATTGTTTTGTTGTTTTCTTGCCCAAGCATTCATATAATTAATGTATTAACGTGTATATTATTTATTTATATCTGGTGACTTGCTTACCATTCTCTCAATTTTGCTGTTGTAACTTGCTAACCCGCCCATACTGGATATTTGTAAAAAAAACCAAAGAGCTTCATAGCTCATCGGATTCCTCCCGCGGTCTAAATATTCTGATTCTCATGGCTGCTTCTGATGTTGTTCTTGTGAGGATGCTCTTGCGAAGCTATATTGTGCCTGTGAGCAAGGCACATTGCCATCTGGCCTCTACAGCTTTGACATAGATCTCTGCACACCTGGGTGTTTTAAATGGCATTGGCAAACGAGGTCCTCATTAAGGAACATCCCATTAAGAGTTGGCCTATGTAAATATCATTGAACGTTCTGCTAATTGGGCTGAAAAGGGAATGTGTAATGACACAACGATCTTCGTCATGATTGTTTTTTTTTTTCTCCCCGCTGCAAGGCCGGGTTGGCGATTCCTCCAGGGATTACGTGTGAAATGCTCGCTAACACGATGATGGCGCGGAGAAAGCACGGCAAGTAGCAGAGCCATCTGTAGTGAGGGTGCGGGGCCAGGGGAAAATTCCACTGTGTGTCCGCTACCCCCCGATGCATTCAAACGAAACCAGATTGTATGACATCTGACGCCGTGACGAGGAAGCGTGGCCCCCACCCCCCAAAGCGGGGGGCACGGGGCGGTCGCCCCCGATTCGTAGGACACTTTTTGAAATCGTGTGCGGGGGTTAGAGTACTGCGCTGCAAACCCGGCTACGTTCGATTCCCGGCCACGGCTAACATCACACCTCACCAAGACAGTGCGGATTGGAGAAGGGGAGGGGTGAGAGACAAAGAACCCCACAGGACCGACGTACCGTGGGGACACTTTGAAGCAAGGGGCTGTCCATGATTATATTTTTCAAATCGTTTATAACTTTAAACAGCCCAGCGTGTGTTGCAGCGGGCATTACCCACCTGCAAAAGAATCATCTCCGAGTTTGTCCAATAGACGTGGTCCATTCCACTATCAGTGCAATACGAACTTCGATATGATCAACAGCAGAGCACATGCTGGTGTCACACGCAACCAGCAGTGGATTCCTTCATCCATCCATCGGTGTCAACTCTGGGTGCCGAGGTCGTCTGCTAACGTGTGCCAGCGCTTCCTCTCCGCACGAGTGGTCGGGATGTTCCCCGTGCTGAGCTGCTTCTACTTCCTAATTGCCATTTCACCACATCCGCCTTTGTCTTTCCGTCGCCATTCTGCCTTCGATTTTCCCACAACACGGCCATGGAGCATGCGTAACCTAACACATGTGACCGGCCCAGAGTACGCCTGCGTGAACCACGGGCTGCCAATTAAAGGGATCTCACAAGTAGCTCTATCATATCATACTTTCAGACTTACTTCGAACCTGAAGGTTGCACTGCTCTGGGAGAATTCCGAACGGATACTTTGTCTCAAGCGAGGAAACCAATAGCATACAATCAGGTTAAAGCCGAGTGGAAAGAAAGAAAACAAAAGTGATCAGAACCCTCAACCAGCCACGCCAAGTTTGTCCATATCTTGGAAAAGGGAACATGTTTCCACCATCTCGACCACCTTTGTCCAAACGCAGCAAACCTGACGGAGAAAGCTCAATTAATTAATTCTACTGCACGGAGAAACAGACCGTCTGTTAAGCAGTGACAATGCATTTCATCATCATCATCGTTATTATTGTTTGCATGGGTGGACGGTGGATGGGTAGGAGAGAGATGCAGGATATTGAGGTTTGACGCACACTGTGCTTTTAGCGGTTTCCATGACAAGTCCTGACATTACGATGTCAAACCTACAGGTCCACCTGCCCGCAGTAAATTAGCTTGCACAGCACATGCATGACTGCCATTTAAATCGGTTGACCTTATTACTGCTCCGCACATTGGAGCTGGACATTGGGACAGTGACACGCCACTGCCCTTCTTGCGTCACCATGCGCCGGTATTGCGTATTATGTAAAATGTCAAGTTATATGGCACACACTGTAGGTTAATGACTCATTTAGGTGATTACGTATGTCTGTGTGTTTTTGGGCTATAAGATTTCTCAACAAACTGTTGACACATGAAAGCCACTTTATTCACAGTAAACAAAACATTGAGAAATTGCGTCATCAGTGGTACACAAGCAAAACCACAAATGCATTACATGTATTAATAACGCGCTCGTTTCAGCAGAAACTTACATAACGGGCTTACATTTCAGGTAACGGCCCTTATTTGGAGCAGATAGCTGTGACAGAAATATGTTTAACAAATAATAAATGAACATATAATTTTTTCATGGCCCATGCGTAACATTCAATCTCCAACTTCAAGTCAGTCAATATCTTGTCCTCTTCTCTGAAGGGACATATCCATGAAACGTTAGCCTATTACTCACGCATGTTTTTGTCTGTTGTAACACAGGGCTAATGAGGATCGTTGTGAGTGTTTTTTATCAATTGAATTGTCCGGTCTCATTCAAAGTTTGTGGGGCTAATATTCAGCCATGTGTGAACAATCAGTGCATGAATTGCGTGTGCTTTATGCATGTGTGTGTATACATTTGTGAGTATCTGATAGGCGGTGTGTAAACAACATCAGTACTGGGGAGACAAAGGCGGCCGGGCGTGGTTGCTGGTCACCCACCCCCTCGTGTGCCGTGCCGGCCTTCATAGGTGCTACTCCCTAACAGCACTTGCCCCCACAGGTGATGGGAGATATTTTTCAAATTTAAAAACGTTCTTGTTCAGGACCAATGGTGTTGGTGATTTAAATTGTGAAGTTATGTTTTCCCAAAAAAACTTCAAGCTACTCATTCGCCTCTTTATTGTTTTCTTCCAGGGTTCAATTCCTGCCCATGGATAACAGTACCAAGTGATATCTGAAAGGTTACCTTGTCGTGGAGTGTACAAACATCAGCCCTGGGGTAACAAAGGTGGCCAGACCCACCCTCTTGTATGCCATGTTACCATTAATTGGCACTCGATAACAGTACATACGTTCATATCACGAACAATATATAGTAGAATATATGTATACGCTCATACATTTATGTATGTATATGATTACATGTATGCACATGTAAACTCAAAGGGGAATATACTTTTATTTTACTGCTCAAACGATAAACACGTTACACGAATAAGTAACATGAATACAATAATAACTAAATAAAACTCGATGCTATGGAATTGGCCAAACATCCCAATGAAGGGCAATCCTAAAACATAACCTTAACACTCAGTTAAACCATTGTGCATATGCTTTTCGTGATAACCCGCATCTGATTATCACGGTTGGCTACGTACAGTGCGAAAGAAGTTCAACGTGCATGCGTACGTACCTATGTGTCGACGCGGAAAAGTAATCTTCTCCACCTCTGGAGTGGAGGAAACTTAGAGGCCATAGTCTCAGTTAGAGCTCAGCTCAGACGTGACCCACTAAGTAGCTTCCAAAGACGCGTGAGCAAGCAGTAACGGCCGCAGCTTGGCTCGGGATCAGCTCGTGGAAAATCCTGAGCGTGGCTGGGACCGTGCTCAGAGCCGGCTTAAGCTAAGTACGACTGCGAGCTGGCTCACTTGAGCCAGAGCCAAGCCTCAGCTGAGCCGTGACTAAGAGCACGGGCATTAATGAGACACCAAATGTTGATTTTACGTTATCACGCGGTAGTTAAAGAGGTGGTTGTATCCACAATTTTGCACTGGAAACAGTAGCAGCAGCAGTCAACTGTTGACAATCATCATCATATTCCACCTGTGGCTGATGTATCCGTGTCATTCCTCTCCCTCTCACTCTATCCAGTCAACATTTGTCTTGGTCGCCCTGTGCCTCTGTTCTATTCCACACGTGGCACCATTGCTTTTCCTGGATTCCCGTTTGGTGGCATCATATCCCGACGTGACCGTATCCTAGCAGTCTGCGTTCCTCAATTTGTTTCTATCCTCGTTCATTCCATCTGGGCCGTGACGTTTCCCAGCGGCAGCGCATCCGCTGCTTGTTGTGCAGGTTCACAGTTCGATCCCGGCGATCGCTCCGATTATTGCAGCGGCTCTCAATCTAAAATACACCGTCTGGTACACACTGAACGGTAAACATTTCCCGAGGTCATTTGCAGGAGTAAGCCATTGTGCGCTGGCGTTAGGGTCAAATAAAAAAATACATGACACTGCATATGACTCATTTGGGACGATAGACAGCAATCATCGCCCTCTACTGGCAGAAAAATGCCCCAGGGTCACTCTTGCAAATGACATGATCCGTATCTCTCGAGTTGTCAACTGGTTAAACAAAATACACTTCAAACGTCATAAACTTTTTTAAAATGTTATTTATAATGTACTCTAATGACTTAGATTAACCAAAATATTACATTAATTGCATGGAATTAAAAGTTTTCATGTGTATCCAGGACCCTGAGTTTTAAGGAAGGTGCCTTGAAAGACAAAGTTTGAATGATCTTCATTTCCTATTCTGTCTTTTCCACAAATAACAGTTTGTGATCCGTATACACCGTTAAAAGCACACAAGTGAGATTTACTTATAATAACGCAGACATTTAATTTGTTTTAACCCAAAGTTTTATAACAATGTTGAGGAATGTGCTCCCGATTTTCTGATAAATTGAGATACGAAATTTTGTATCGTTTCGAATATCCACTCCGCTAAAAGCCTTGGAAATGCAACTCATTACAGGAAGTGAGGCCACTCATGTCAATATCGTCACTACCACACTTTCGCACCCATAAATTTAAGCAACTGTGCGTATAAGTGAAAGGTCAGCGTTCTAGTCATTGGCTTCGCTATCGAGTGTACAGGTGGTGCAACTGCACCTGTGCCCACGTGTCAGAGTGGCAGAGGGGGGAAGGGCAGACAGGAGGGGGTCCTATTTCATTCTGTGTGCCATGGGCAGTGCCAACCACGGTACCTCACCGGCCCTTTGCCGGTTATGTAAATTCCGCATTGCTGTGGAGTGGAGCAATCACCTCCACGGAACAACCACCTTATAAGACGAAAGCATTCATAGTCGCCGGGTTGCATGTCGTCACGCGGGTAAGGAGGAGGTCGCAGTGCTGACTGCCTCTTCCCCATCGCCGGGGACCCTGAGCTGAGGGTCTTTCCCGGAGGAGGCCCGGTCCCTGTCCCCTGTGCCCCCCGGTCCGGGTCCCGGTCCGGGGCCGCCCGTCAGGAACCGCCTTGCTCGCTCCCAGCCCGAGTGCAGGGCGTTTTGGAATTTCCTGTGCGGTGAGGACACCAGACAAGAGCGATGTTGCGCGTTTGTTGATTTTACTGTCACGGTGGTTTTGATAATTTTGTCGCAACTTAATCTTAAGCGTTTTATGTAGTTGGTTGTGTCAATAAATATTCTGCCTAAGTTTATTTGATTGTATGAATACAGAGCAGTGGTTCTCGAAGTGTGGTCCCAAGGTTCCACCAGTGGTCCACGACGGTCCTCCAGGTGGGCCACAGGCTGTGATACAAATGCAGGTTGATCCGAAGATAATGACGATGTTTATACCTTTGATTTAAAGCTTTTCGTGACTTTACCGAAAAAACTAAGAATAAGATGTTTATACCTTTTGTTATGGACATTAATTCATATTTTAGTTGTCATATTTTATTTAAAAAGGGAGTTACGTAAACTACCCTGATGAAACTCCCCTAAACTTAAAAACGAAATTCCACCTCTAAAAAAAAAAACCTTATGAATCAATTTGCATTACTGGTATTTAGAGATAATTGGATGCGTTTTGTCACTAGGGGTGTGGGGGGCTCGGTGGTCCACGGGCCAACATTTTTTGAGAAACACCAATATAGAATATCGATGTAGTGTTCAGTTTTCAACGCAATATTTTTTTTTACTTAGTTTAGTTTCAAGCAAAGCTTTGTGAGTTACCGCAGCATTCAGAGGCTACGCATGTTGCAATTGTATTGCAGTTTGCGACTGGAATTCACGCCTTTTCGGAGAAATTAGCACGGTTTGCCACGGTATGGTTTTCATTACACTAAGCCGAGATGGACGCACAATGTCTAATAATTCTCGAAACAGCTTGGGGGGGGGGGGGGAGGGTAAACTCTTGCCCCCTATTTATTTTTTCCTTTTTCCCCATGACTAGCGATCCCACGGACAATGGTCGTGACCGTTATTGACTCTTACTTTTGTCGGAGAGAGTTGGTCCAGGGATTGAGCACAGACGTGAAGACGAGCAACCAGGTGGCCATGGCCTGTGCGATGGGCGGCACGGGGATGCCTCCCAGCGCCGAGTAGAAACCCACGGCGACGTAGGGACTCCAGCAGACCAGCATCGTCACTATCGCCAATGGAAGCAATAGTTGCTACAAGTTAAAACTCAACCATAAACTATTTTTTATTTTACCAGGGTAAGGCCCGCTGACCCAAACTGCCATAGCTCTTTGTCAGAAGCGACCCGGCTACAAATTATCGGTCAATGGAGTGGCTTACCACGTGGAAATTTGCAGCAGCCAAATACTCCAAACACATGTTGATTCTAAATGTGGAGGGAAAAACCGGAGGACTCGGAGAAAAATACACACGACCACGGGGAGAGACACCGCAAACTCTAAATATACAGGTGTCAGGGTTGGGATCGAACCCACGCACTCCTTCATGCCAGGCGACGCAGTTAATATCTCGCCACTGCAGCGCCAGGTTCTCGTATGTAATACTACGACCATATTTGTTTCTAAAAAAAAACCTTCAACACATTCATCAATAACTCTGTGGCCTTAAAATAAAACAAATATATAACAGGAGACATTTTGGGCATACTCTTTGGTTCTATTCGGTAAAGTCACGTAGGTAAAAAATAAAACAACAAAAATCACGACGTTTCGGCCACAACACAAGCGGCCTTCATCAGGTGAAGGGACCAGACTGTCTGGTCCCTTCACCAGACTGTCTGGTCCCTTCATCTGATGAAGGCCGCTTGTGTTGTGGCCGAAACGTCGTGATTTTTGTTTTATTTTTTACCTACGTGACTTTACCGAATAGAACCAAAGAGTATGGATCCTTGCAGTCACGAAAGCTTCAAATCTAGGACATTTTGGGCAATGGCTTATCTGGCTGCATAGGAAGTACATTTATAAACGCGCAACTCTTATAACCTAAGTTATCACAAGTGCGCAGTAGCACTTCGTAGCACATTTATTATATTATTATAAAATATTACACCAGTGTTATGGATGATTGTGTTGAGTTTTTTTGTTCGTTAATTGTGCTTGTGCACCATTGTCAACATAGCATCACCAAAAAAATGTGATTTTTCTTTTTGGGGTCAGGCCACGTCGTGGTTTTATTGCCGAGTTCATTACTTGATGAAGCTCAAAGCAGTTTGATGTTGAACCCAGTCAAAAAAATTCTAAAGTCGCTTTTGAGAAGCATTATTGGGCAGAATGCAATGAATACATTGGCACGTTATGAATAATATATTGATATACGTGACAATCTTGAAACTTTAAACTTAATATTGTGAGCGTTATTGGTCAGGATTTGAGCAATTCAGTGGCACATATAAATAATATATTTGCAAATGTGAAAATATCATCTGGTGTTGGAGGGTGAATGATAATAATTTTGACATAAAACTATGAATGTATGGGCCCTGGCCCAAAACACAGCGATGGATCGTGGTTTAAAGTGGTTAAAGTGGTGTGAAAAGTGTGCAGGTGAGCACAGAAAATGAACATACTACCATACATAACTTAATGCTAGCATACATGATATACTACATAAAGGCATTCTGGTGCATTTAATGTATAATACATGAAGGAATTCAAGTGCATTTATTAAATATTATGTAATACATAATGGAATTCTCGTGCATTTCATGTTTAATACATAAAGGCATTCTAGTGCATTTAAAATACTTGATATGCTCCGGCGATGCCACAATCCATCTGGACCAAATGTGGAGTGCATGGACCAAAACGCAGCAACCAAGTTTTAAAACAAGGAGGCCAACATTCGCCAAGCTTAATCTGACACGTGGCAAAATGTGCCATTAATCGCGGTTGTGTTTTCGTGTTGCGCCTCGCGTCACTTGACACGATAAATCAACTGAATTGGGAACTGAGGATTTCTCCCGGAACTTAATTGTTCCTGACTAAGCTCCCACGGCATGTGGTAGCGAATCGCCGGCCATCATGCCAAACGACGCGCGATACGGCGCGTTAAAAAAGCGCACATGCCGGAGATGGAACCCTGAAAGCTGTTGCGGGTGAGAAAGCCGCGGTAAGCGCCAATGTGAATGATGCAGGCACTGAAAAGGCGACGCCATGAGAGCCGCAGTAAACAAGATACATGGATGAGACTAAGAAGCAACAACAATGACGACGACAAAAGGGCCACAGGCATTGCCGTGCAAAAGCCAGCGGTGACGGTCGCCGGTAACCCACACAGCTCATCAGCCACACAGTGGCAGCTATTGAAATGCGAATGAATGAGCCGAATCGAATCTTCGTGCGCACGTATAGAGTGGCAGGGCCCAAAATGGTATATCCACCCGTAAAACGAATGACATTTGAACTTCTTTCGCACCATACGTAGCGAAGTGGAAGGGAAAGGTGGAGCGAGAGCTACCATTGGGAACGCAGTGTGCGGGGATGCGCAGTGCGGTGTGTGTGCAGGCATGTGGAGTAACGTGATGGAGGAACCGCAGGGATGTAATGTTCTTGCGATGGTCAGCACTGACGCAGCAGGAGAAAACACATTTGCCACTTTTCATACTCGCTGTGAGTATCTCTCGATGCTCCAGTTATTCCATAAAATGCATTATCGGTCCACCTTCAGTTGCTGTCCCAGCGACAAATACCTGATCTGTTTCTGCAAAATGACCTGTCTTTGTGTATCATTATCCAGGTCTCCCTTTCAAAAGATAACGACAAATAATAGGGTCTCACCTGGTTTAAAGACATTGGACTATGTGTGTGTGTGTATATTCGTAAAATAGTGTACTGTATATGGTTGAAATAATTATGAGGATGTCACGGTTGTGAGATGTTAACTACCTCGCATGGTATACAGGAGGTCGTGGGTTCGATCCCAACCCTGATGTCTGTATATTTGGAGTTTGCATGTTCTCCCTGTGCTTGCGTGGATTTTTCTCCGGGTCATCCGGTTTGTCCCTCCACATTTAGAATCAAGACGCGTTTAGAGCATTTGGCTGCTATGAATTTCCATAAGAGAAGCCACCTCGCTGAGCTATCATTTGGGGCCAGGTCGATTCTGAAAAAGAGCAATCAAGCTCTCTGGGCCTTACTACCTGGTAAAATAATTTTAACAAAATAGTCAAAGTAATTGGTGACAGTAGCTTGTTAATTCACTGCTGGATGAAGAACTCCCCATGTTGCAATGATCACGGAAAGTTATTGGCAATACTTCACTGCACTGGTCAGTGCGGCTTGGTGAAGAAGGGACCCACAACCGGTTCTGATAGCACTGGCGACCTCGTCATGGCCGGGAATCAAACTCAGGTCACCGAGCTCAGAGGGCAGCGAGCTAACCTATGTGGCTGCCACTTCTCCTATATGGCTCTATGTAGACACATTGTATATACAATAAAGTGAATATTTGTGTGCGTTCATCTAATACGTAAGCAAATACAAATCGTGTACATATATGCGATTGCCCGCTTGGCTTTATACGCGAATGTGTGCAGCGTGACACAATGTAGCAGGTGCAGACACGTATAAATATTGTGGGGCGGGGAGGGGGCTGGTTTTGGCGATCTTGGAGAGACGTCGGCGAGTTGGCTACAGGTGCAGCAGCTGCTACTGCTGCTGCTGTTGTTGTTTCACGCGCTCCAGTGCCCGGCAATGGGAGATCGCAGGACCTCCACCCCACATCCGAAACGCATCGCTAATTCACACGGCGGCGCAGGGCGGCGCAATCGACGCAGAGAACACACGGGCAGACAGAATGCACGTGTGTCCCTTTTAATAAAGAGCCCAACCACCACCCCCCCCCCCACCTTTTTTTTAAAGCACGGCAGCACCGGGACCCTTTGTGCTGCATCGCCGCGCGCTTTTGAAATCGACAAAGCGGCCGGGTCAAGGCTGAACAAAGGTGGCCGAGGCAGGGTTTGGCAACTGTTTAATCAGCGCGACTGAGCAAATTTTAATTTCAATGAACTGGATTATTTTGGCAGCTTTTAATTAGAGAAGCATAAACACGTAGGAATAGGACACCGCCTACCACGGCGCCTCTGCAGCTAAACAAGTCAAAACACGACCACGTGGGTTTTCGCGGATGCGCTGCTGTAAGGCTCTCCGAGGGGTTGGTCAGGTTGAGCAGCGCGTCGTTCGGCATGATGCCCGACGTTTCGCTCCACGTGCCGGGAGATTATTTACGAACCTACGTAGTTTGTAGTGCACTGTGCTACAAACTCGGCGACCCGAGTTCGATTCCTGTTCATGGCCAATGCCAGTGACAATTATCTGAAATGGTCCCGGGCCTCCCCTTGGTTGACTTGGCCTCAAATGAATACCTGGTGCGATATGTAAACATTGCCACTAGTATGTATGTTGAACTTGTTTCGCAATCGAACGTAGCTAACCGCACAAATCGGAGGTGCAGTACAACCGAAAACACATCAGAGCGCTCAATAAAAACGCCGCCTCGCATTTCCCCCCCCACAAAGCCTAGCGGCCGAACAAAACCCGCGAGCACTCACCGACGGCGGTGATAAGCGGGATGGTGCACTTGATGTAGCGGTTGGCCGGCACGTAGTAGCAGTGCTCGTCGTTGCAGATGAAGGTGCCCTTCTTGGCCTGCCGGCGCGCCGCCCGCACGATGTAGCCGTACATGGCGCACAGTGCCAGCATCGGCAGCACCGCGCCGGCGCCCAGCACCAGCGCGCACTGCGGCGCCGGGCGCACCACGCCAAACACGGGCCCGCACGACCCCCGCGCGCCGCCCGCCACCAGGCCGTAGCTACCCACGCCGGCGAAGGGCAGGCATGCCGTGAGCAGCGCGTACGCCCACACGCCGGCCACCACGCGGGCGCCGCGGGCGCCCGACAGCCCCCGCCCGGCCGACTGCAGCGAGAAGCGGATCTCGACGAAGCGCGCCGCGCTGATCAGCGTCAGCGAGAGCACGCACGCCACCTGCAGCAGCTGGAAGGTGAACGCCTGGGCTTGGCACAGGGTACCGTTCCACTCCGACGTCGCGGCGGCGGCGGCGGCGCTCGCGTTGATAGGGGGCTGCTGCCGGTCGGACGCCGCCTGTAGGCTGCCGACGGCCGCGACCGGTGCCCAGAGTAGCCCCATGAGCAGATCGCACGTGGCGAGGTTGACGGAGAACACGGAGCTCTGGGCGCGCAGCGGCTTGAAGGCGGCGACGAGCACCAGGTAGGCGGCGTTGGAGGCCACGGCGGAGACGCTGGTGAGCAGCAGCAGCGTGCCGTAAGCGTACAGGCCCACCGAATTCCACTGCAGGGCAGACATGCTTCCCCCCCACTCCGCCCCGACAGATTTGTGAAATTAACGGACGGTAGGGAAAATTTAATCTGGGTAAATATTAATCCTGTTTTTTTTTTTTTACAACGGTTGAATTTTATGAGCTACAAACAGCAATGACTGATGGATTTAGAATGCCTTTTACATATTGGTAAGCCTCCTACCTTCTCATGTGAAGCACTGTGCCAGTGTTCGTTGTGCCCAGGCTTGTTACCGCTATGCAACTGCTGCTCCCTTCTTACTTGTGCTGCTCCCAACCCCAAACCAGCGCTGATTACAAGCAGCACCCCTCCCCCACCTCGCCCCCTCTTCTCCGCAACCTCCCCTTATTATTCTTGTGGGTTGCACTCGTTTACCTGGTGAGCCCCACATCATAGATGGAAAAAAACACTAAGAAATATATGCTTCATCGACCTCACGTGAAATTTGGTCTTTACTCAGTCTGTGCAGTGCAGCGCTCCAATTAAAATGTGCTGGCATGCTGCATCATTTACTCACAGCCTTGAGCTAAGTGATTGGGAGTAGGCTCTCGCTTAATAAATCTTCAGTGCTCCCGGTCGCCCCTCTCATCTGTCACCCTGCGTTGTGAAGCACCTTAAAAGTCAATCATGCTTTGCCCTAATCCTTCTGCTCCTTTGGCCAACCAGTACCGGCTTCCTGCCGCCGCGGGCCAAGCGAAGCGATACCCCACGTGTGGAAGTGGCAACGTCGCGCAAGAGGGGGAACACCAGCGCGACTTCCATTTGCCTAAAGGGGTTTGTGGTGTGTGTGCATGTAATGTGTGTAAGTGCTTGTGTAGCGGTTAGCGCACTGCACAATAAGCCCAGCAACCAGTTCCATTCCCAGCCACCGCTAACATCACTGGTGATTATCTAAGCCAGTCCTGGGTTTCTCCTAGATTGATTCAGCGATGTTTAAACATCAGCAGCGGGGGGACAAAAGCAGTTGGGCATGGTGTTGGCCACACCACCGCATGTACCATTTTGTCCTTCATAGGTGTTCGCTAACAGCAATTGCCCCAACAGTGTATGCAGGCTACACAGGCGAACTTTGACTTGTTTGTATTTACCCTCCTCTTTGAATTCTTGCCAGGCATGCTGTACACAGTGGGAGTACCCACACTTTGCCCCACCGCAAGTTATCTGCCATCGCTCTGCAATGAGACCACTCTTTATCTGCTGGAAGAAAGCATGTTGCATGTGTATGTGCACAGTCCTTTGTCAATTCACTGATGGATGAGGGCCTCCGAAAAATTATGAAAAAGATACAGCATTGTCCTTAAAAAAAATCTTAAAATCCAACTCATCCATAAGCTGCAGATGCATTAACAAGCTGTACGTTTGATTGCAGGTTGCAAAATTGCATAAAATCCTGTTAAATCCAGCGAGCAACACTGTGTGCTGTCGTGCTTGTATGTACGGATGTTGAACTTCTTTCGCACCTTATGTAGCTAAACTTGCTAATCGGAGGTGTTGGGGAGGCCAACAAACTAAACACAAAAATTCTAGATTTGAAGCTTTCGTGACTGCAAGGATCCATACTCTTTGGTTCTATTCGGTAAAGTCACGTAGGTAAAAAATAAAACAACAAAAAAAACCTACATGACTTTACCGAATAGAACCAAAGAGTATAAACACAAAAAAATCAGTTCTAAAGAAATACGTTTTCAATCTGGATTATAATTTTTTTGGCAATTTCACGTGAAAGCAGACAAAAATAGGCTTTTCTTCTGCAACAGATACACTGCTAGAACAAAGTGTCTGCTCCAAGTGAGACGTTCACATCAACACACAGCCCGCCCTACCCACAGCCATAATCCAGGCGGCGCGTGCCAGCATTGCGCTTGCGTGCCATTCGTTTGCGTCACAGTGCCATCTGGTGACGCTGCAAGACAGTGACCGTAAGGTGGACAAGTACTGGCTTTGACAATCCACTGCTGGATGACTCTCCCTTCACCGTGCGTATTGTGGGTGGGGGGGCGAATGACTACACGTCACCATGCTGGTCGGTGCAGGTTGGTAGCACAGATGCGAGAGTACACAGTAAAGTACGACAGTGGAGTATACTTCACTGCCCTGAGCTGCATACTACGTAAACCAGCAGCTGCCCCGACACCCACTCTATATGGTAGTCACCCATCCAAACACGACCCAGTCTCAACCCTGCTTAGCTTCTGGGAACTGATGGGATCAGGTGCATTTTTTCGCAATTTTAGTCAATGGCCACAGTGACATTTCCCACTAAATTACTTGAAGTTAATTTACTGCAGTGTAGTTAGTGTAGCTTTGAATTCAAACAAGTAATGTAACCCATAATACACCAATACCATACATGGTTATTTTATTACAAATATTTAACAGTACATAAACGTTAAATTATAATTACAGAGGGTCGATCTATTGGAGTCCAAAACAATGTTTGTAAAAGTTTTCATAACACAAGAGTACATTAACCAACCGTGCAAGCACTAGAGAAACACTTGGAAAATCCAGCCGGTTATACAATACTACTCACTTTAGCGTAGAGTGAATGTAGCACAACGTCGTTAAGTGAATAACAAAAAAGAAATTGGTCACACTTTAGGACATTGGTTACTGTCATTGGCCACCTAGGCCTCTGCCATGCATGCAGCATGAGAGCCATGTTTACAACTGCTAATAAAAGTCCTGCAATTGAAGTGTTGGGTCTCATGTGTAAGTACCAAGCTACTTTTCATTCACAATATTTACCAGCATTTGTAGTCTGCCTGTAAATAGAACATGGAGAAATGTCACTTTTTTTTCCAGTGGGTACCCATAACACTTTAGACTTGGCAAGGTATCCCGAATTGGACGCTGGAGCTGACGCTACGTACCCACAACCACAAGCCGTGCTGGGCCTCTTGGTATGGCCCAGCACTGCTCGTGTCTCGTCCTAACGCTTGAAGAGTTGCGTGGCTCTGTGGGCTCAACACACCCCGCTCCCTCCACGGCATCTCCGATTAACCGCACCTCCGATTAGTATGGCTGACTACGTACGGTGCGAAACAAGTTCAACATACATACAAATTTTCGTGACTGCAGGGATTCATATTCTTGGTTCTTTCGGTAAAGTCACGTAGAAGGGACTTTACCGAAAGAACCAAGAATATACATACAAGTGATTGTAGTTTTCTTGAACACCGTTTAACGTATGGTTGGGTTGGTTATGCTTTTCTGTTATTGTATTTTTAAACAAATACAAGGCCCTCAAAGTGACCAGAGCTGCTGTTGGCCACAAACCTCTCTTCTGCCCTGACCCTGTGTCATCACGACCGTTTCCGAGGGCGGCCCAAGTGAAACGTGCATCTCCCTTCGCAGAGCGAGCCCCACGGACCACTGCAAGTGGACGACACAACCCAGTTGTAGCTGGCTTGTCCTGGAAAGGATGCCTTACTTGGAACTAAATGATCACGGGAACGTAATAAGGGCAGATCTTGATAAAGTGGCATTGACTTTTATTCCTCAGCATTTTATTACCAAAAACTATACATATGGTTGATGAGTTAACAACACCCAGCATGTATACACAAGGGGCCCTGTTTTCACAATGTGATGACGCATTAGAGGCAGACGTAAGGGAGCTGAGGGTACTTGGGGGCGGGGGAGGGATGTGTAGGTTTTGACGAAAGAGAAGATCAAACTTCTTCCTCGTTGAGCAGCATGTTGGGGATGCCCTTGGTGATCGGAAACTGGCGCCCCGACTCCGGGCACTGCAGACTGCCCTCCACCACCTCCACCTGTGGGCACAGCTAAAAGTCAAACCCACACAACCAGCTATCCGCTGTCACTCATGCCCTTTTCCACTGGCACATCCGATCCGTTTCAGCATCAGCCCTCTCGGGTACCGGTTGACTTAGCCTTAAATGAGTGCACGGTGCATTGTGCAAACATCAATACTGGGAATATGAAGGAGACGTCACAGCGATACACTCCACTGCTCCTGACGCGGTTATCTGGCTTGACCACCTGAATGCGAAATTGGAGTTGTTGCTCTGCATTTACATCCGCCATACGAAAGTAGAATACTGGGAAGAGACAAAGGTGGCCAGGGTGCATGGTTCTAGCCATACAACCCTTTTGCTGCGCACCGTGCCAGCCATAATAGGGGCTTGCTAACAGCACTAGCGCCAACGGTCTGCTGAGGCTACAAGGGGGATCTTTGTCAGTGACAGCTGTATCGAGGGCCCCACCTCCATCAGCACGTGATGAACTTTCTTCAGGAAGTCCTCATTGCCCTGGTAGTTGGGATCTACCTCCAGGGGCAGGTTATTCAGGTGGCCGATCTGCATAGGAAACACACACAAGTTCGTTATTGATGTGCATGTCCACGTACAGTGCTATCATTCCACTGGTGCACGAGGGCCTCAGCATACCACCAGCGTGCGGGTTTGGCCATACTTCACTAAGCTAGTCAGCGAGGGTTGATGAAGGCAGGGAATAAAAACGTGGAACCAATTTAGCACAGTACAATGCAATGTCGTTTACAACATGGTTCCTCAGCTGGCCACCACATAACATAAACCGGGAGGCTCATTTATTTGAGATGCAAAAATGTATCTACTCCAAAAAATTTTGAATCTCAGCGATTCGTGATCACAATTGTATCATTCCTTTGTCCAGGCGATGCGTGTAGAATCCACAGACAAAATATTAGCATTTAGATATGTGAAAGATTTAGTTTTTGCTACATTTCCCCAACCCCAATTATAGTTCAACTGCACTATCACCATCGTGAAACGAGACAAAGATATATATTTTAAATCCACGGCTAACAGTGCACCACCTTGGATAAGATAACGGCACTAAAAGAGATCAATGAACTACTTCTGATGTCATTACTATCAACCTCTTTATCCACCCTAAAGGCACACTCTTTCGCCCAGGAAAGAGTGTTCATTGAAATAAATGAAAAATATTTAATGCGATGCTTTCTCTTGCAGTTGTGTGTCATATGACAGTTGTAAACCTTGTTTAATAAAGGATGGACCCGGGTTTAAACCCAGGATCTCAGCAGAACCAATTCAGTGCCCCTTGGTATGAATTCTTACAAGGACGATCAAACGCATACATCATCTTGAGCGTAAGAATTCAATTTAACCCATAATTTATTAAATGTCTATTTGTCGTCAAGACATTATGCTAAGCGACACGCGGTGCAACCTGAAAAAGTACATCGCATGGCTACACACTGAGCTGCTACATTCCACATAATAGCACGAGAAAGCGCTTTGAATGAACGATGCAAGCATCAAAAGCGTGTGATGTGTTTTGCTGAAATGACCACATCAGAAGAGCCACAGCAAATAAGAAACATGATAAAAAGCCAAGAGAGAAGAGGGATAAAACCAACAACAAAAGAACAACACGCAGTAATGACGATTGTTATTGGCATGATTGGATGACAATTAACTGTGGTCACAATGACATTCACAGATATGAACCTGCAAAATAAAACAAAGCAAAAAAAACATGAAAGTAATGAACATCCACGCACACTCTCAGCGGCCTGGCAGAGCGCCGGCCACTCCAGCTTGGGGATCATCCGGGCCACAAACTCCGGGTTGAAGTCGACATTCATGACCTTCACTTCCGTGGCCTAGGAAGAGCAGAAGAGGGGCATGGATGAAAAGGGACACAGCACAGAGTTTACCACAGCCCATTAATAAGGTTATTCACGTAAACGGAACATGCCAATTCGTTAAGAGTTTAGGCACACCAGTGTGTTAGGAGAGAAACTCCACAACGACACATTTATATTTCCGTGATCTAACCCAAAAACCTCTATTATGGATAATATTGGTCGTGAAAGTCAACGCGTTAAACTGAGTTTACCACAGTTTGCCTCTCTCCAAAACGTAGGCGAACGGGCGGGTATCCTGTATGCAACAGGCGAGAGCCCATTGTTACATCGCAGGACCGCGAGAGACACAGGCGGCTTTATCCAGCAGTGGATTGATAATGGCTGATGATGGGCCATCAAGCAAGGTGACAGAAAAAGGTGGGGCTTCAACAGTATTTGTAAAGCCTTCAGAATGATGACAAAACAGTACATTTAATTAGCTGCAACAATAGCAATGCACTGTTAGATTTTAAATCGCAACACATACATGTTCATACATCGTTCAATCCACCGCTGGATGAGGGACCTCCCCACACCAAGTCGGTAATATGGATTGTTTGACCATACTTAGCTGGGCAGTGCAGGTTGGTGAAGGCGGGGGCATACACGTGTGGGCAAAGGAGTACAGTACAACGGTGAACTCTGCATAACTGCCCCCTGCTGCACTCAGTAGCCCCCTACCTATAAGAACGCCCTGTGCAGATGGTCGTCCATCCAAACACTGTGCAGTCTCAACGTAGTCCGTGAGCTTAAAACCAGATGCAGTATCACTTGTCAGTACCACCTGAGGTGGCATACATTTAGCGATTCAAATTTCTTTGTGGCCGATAATAGTGAACGATAGGATACACATTCGTACCGAGTGGGTTATCAAGTAATTCACTCGCATCAGCCGTGTAAATAAATTGGTAGAAATCTTGACTTAAAGCTTCGTGACTGCAAGAATTCATATTATTTGGGTATTTCGGTAAAGCCACGTAGATAGAAAAATAATTTTACAAATATTATTTTTCTATCTACGTGGCTTTACTGAAAACCCCAAAGAATATAAATTGGTACAACTAAAATATGACTCTGTAACTTAGCTGGCACCAAATGCCTACCTTGGTCACGGACTAACGCCGCTTTGCGTTCAAGACTGGATACATTCCGAGTGATCGATAGCCGTAAACATGTTCAGTATTTACAATTAAGATTTAAAAAGTATATGCACCTGCGGTTCCTAATTTGAGGTACCAAGCGGACCCCTGCTTCCCCCCAAATATAGAAGTCAAACTCCGCCTATGCCGATATAGAGCACTACAAGACGGCACAAGTATACACATGCATACGGTTATCAATGCGTTACAATACAGTACATACAGCAATGACTTTAGCCTTCAACCCACACCGACCGGATAGGTGAAGTATGGTTAAAACTTCATGTGACTTTTACCCTTTATGGCAATAAAAAACAGGTGTTAAGACAATGCATATACTACCAGACCATGTTTTTTGCATGTTCACCACAAGTTTATGTGCCTAATGCAGACATGATTGCTTGCAAAAGGTTTCAGTTTGGCGTTTTAACATCTAAACACAACTGTTTTATTGCCAGAAAGGGTAAAACCCTATTCTTATATGGTTCAAACAAGCTCCCCGCGCCCCCCATCACCGAGTCAATGCCAGCTCAACAGTCCTCTCATTAACTATCTCACCATGTTATCCGTGCACTGAGCTACATGTAGTTAGTCGTCAAAATGATCATGAGTTTTATCGACGCACAAATACCCATAGAGGAACAGGCACGGTGGCACCTCAAGCCCCCAAGGTGCGGGACCAGACACCTCACCGTAATCTTGAGAGGAAATCCCTTGGTGACGCCCTTGACGTGCGAGGTGAGCATATTGTGCGTCAACAGCTTCATGCTTTGTGCGGAGTCGTTCCCGCGATATTTGTTGGAGCTATCAATGAGCTGCGGTGACGATTCTTCTCTCGCAGCAAAACGTGGCAGGCCGCGACAGCACGTGGCGTCAAGATCGCCGCGCTCTATCCCCCTCCCCACCCCGGCCCCCGTAGAAACGACAGAGCGATGTGGTAGGAAAAGTTCCGGCTCTCAGATATTGGTTCCGGCTATGCGCTTGATGGTCGTGAATGAATTACGTCACGCATATAGAGGGGAGGGGGGGCGGTCAGATATTTGTGACGATATGTGACGAGGAGGGGGGGGGGAGATGTGACGTCACATGAAAATGCGCAACTTTAAATAAATGTAGACAACACGTTCTACATAATTAAATATATATTACTGGTTCTTTCGGTAAAGTCACGTAGAAGGCAAACAATAAAATAATAAAAACACAAAACAATAAAATTCGCATCACTTGATGATGATTGCTTGTGTTTGTAGTCGAAACGTCGTGCGAATTTTATTGTTTTATATTTTTATTATTTTATTGTTTCCCTTCTACGTGACTTTACCGAAAGAACCAAGAATATGAATCCCTGCAGTCACGAAAGCTTTAAATAAAAAATTAATTAAATATACTTTTTAATAAATGTTTTCTCCTACAACATCAGAGTTTCAGCGGCACATTAAATACGCACTACAATGACAATAGTTTAAAGCGATTTGAAGCATGTTTTATTTTGGGGGAGGGGGGGGGGCAAAGCTTTGTGACGTCATATTTGAGGGGGGTCTGACTTTTTATGACGCCGTGTGACGAGGGGAGAGGGGGGGGTCAAAAATCGTCCAAAATCGCGTGACGTCATTTATGGACGGCCCCTAATACAAAAAACAATAACAACAACATGTTTTGATTTAAAGCTTTCGTGACTGCAGGGATTCATATTCTTGGTTCTTTCGGTAAAGTCACGTAGAAGGGAAACAATAAAATAATAAAAAATATAAAACAATAAAATGATCACGACGTTTCGACTGCAACACAAGCAATCATCATCAGGTGTGAAAACCACAACAAGAATATTTGAAAAAAGTGGCGTTTTTTAAATTAACGTTATTAACGTTGTCATCTGGGCTTTGCGCACCACTGCCAACGCAGCAGCAGATAATTTGAACAATGAGAATTCCCTCATCAAAACGCTACACCATAGAGCTCAATCTATCTCCGACCATGAACACCTGACCAGTGAACTCAAACACGTACACCAGGCTCTCAAGGCGAATGGATATTCTGACTACACAATCAGCAAAGCCATCACCACCACCGTGAGGAAGGAGCCATCTGAAGATCCAATCAAAAGCATCACATTGCCTTACATAGCAGGGATAACCAAAAAGATTTCCCAAATCTTGAACAAACACAAGATCCAGGTCCGATTTTACGCAGTGCATAGAATTCGTGACCTGATCCCATCTGTGAAGGACAAGATTCCTGACATGCAATACCCCGGCGTCTACAAACTAAGCTGTGTCTGCGGCAGCAGTTACATTGGGGAAACTAAGCGACGTTTCGGACCGTGTTCGTGAACATAAGGCAGATCTGAAACACGGCAGGACCAATACTTCTGCCGTGGCTGATCATTACTTTAATGCGGCTGGCTCACATGAAATTGATTTCTCTAAGACGATGGTACTTTGCAAGCCGACTGGCTATCAACAAAGATTCGTTCACGAAGCCATCCATATTTACAGACACAGACACAATTTCAACCGAGACGACGGTTTTAAACTCAGCAATCATTGGAAAGATGTCATCAACCACTTTGGGTCATGACTTGATTTGTGTTTGCCTTGTCAACCTCTACCGTCAGCAGTGTGGGTGTGTGGAGCGAGGTGCAATGCCCCCCCCCCTATCTCTACCCACCTCTCTCCCTTTATATCTGCCCCCCCTCTCTCCCCCCCTATCTCTACCCCCTTCCTCCCCCCCCCATGTCTGACTGGCTGCCCCGCCCATGCTGTTCACGCTGCATAAGCTCCCCTCCTCCCCCCAACTCTCGTCCCCCGCCCACTCACTTTGGAAACCCTTATAAGGAGTTGCATTCGGAGGCTTGCCCTCTTCCCTCCGCCTGATGACGACCGCTTGTGTTGCGATCGAAACGTCGTGGGTTCTTTGCTCTTATTTTTATTTTATTTAAAATTGTATTTTATTATTTTATTTTCTAACCAAAAATATTTGAACAATGATAATTAATTCGTGATATTTTTTTTAACGATGCTGATAAAAATGATTATGACCATTATGATAATTCTGAATGACACGACAACTTAATGGAGGTAAAACGTGATACATTTGTGAACGACTATTTATTATGTATGACGATAATTTGTTATTGATCACGGTTATGATGTTTGACACAGCAATTTAAATACAGCATATGAAACACAACAGAGCGCTGAATTTCCACCCCCACTGTTCAGGGTGGTTGATAAAAGAGGTGCCGCTTAATGGAGGAAGTCAACCTTGCTTCCCCGATGACACGTGGACTCGCCCCTGCTATAGGCACGTGGAATTTCCACCACTGCCTTCGTGCTGTGAACAGGAGATCATCGCTGGTATTACACTCGTTTGAATGGGAAGCCACTGACACACATATATATAAAAAACTTAGCATGAGCAGCATTTTAAATATATCAAAATAAAGGCCCGTTTAATACATTAAAAACATTCACATTACCTTACAGTGTGGAAAGTAAAACAGAGTTCACCTAAAATATATACATGTAGTACAATTTGTATTGATGTAGCATCTAAATGCAACCACACCATGGAAACGGTATGAAATAACATTTACACGCAAAAAAAATCACACCTTTCTCAGCATTATTGCGAATTGAATTTGACTCCCAGTATAAACATGCAACGTTGCGTTACGTTTGAAACCATTGAATCAACGTTCGCCCCACGTTGGTCCAACGGTTTAATGTTTACTGGATCGTTATGTGTTTTTCCCCTCACAAAAAAAACATGAAATTTGGCGCTTTGAGATATTTGTGAAAGGCGCCTTACAAGTGAAAAACCCACCAAAAATAATTAATTCACCACCACTTTGAATGTGCCATTATTCCTCATGTCTTTCATCCTAAATCTACACGAGATACACGACCCTTCCTGCCCACGTGATGGTGCTCATAATGGGACATTGCGCCTCATCTCGGCTTGTCCTGAAGAAAATACATTCATCATTTCGTAAATAAAATGTCCGATAGACAAATGGCTTTCCGTTTCCCCAGAACGTGAGTTAATTTATTCTTCTTCGCGATCGCCTGTCATGCCATTAACATTCCCACTCGGTCAATTCACAGATTTTTTTTTGTTCCATTCCGCGTGCGGTCAGGGTAGATTCTAAAAGAGCGAGATGGCGGTGCGCATTCTTCCACTTACATTGAGCCATCATCTGTGAACCATGAAATGGAGGCTTCTTAGCATTTGTGCCAGGTGGCTCAAGGCTTAGAGACAATGAGCCAGAAGCATTGCCATCCTGGGTATCAATCGTGGGTTTTAGTCACTCGCAATTAGACCGGGCTTTCAAGTGTAGAGTTGATGGTGTTAGCCATTGGTAACTGCAAAAAAAAACCCCACAATCTTAAATATGACAAATTATATATTATCTTTGTTCGAAGAATATAAAATATTTGGCGGTACTGCATTGGTATTGGTGCACAAGCACAGGTAACAATAACGCAACACATATGTCAATAGTATTGCCTTAAAAGACAATCATATGTAATAGGCAATTGCCTGACAAAATGTTTTTTATATCCTTTTAAGGTAGTGTCATTGACCAATGTGTTGGGTTTTTCCAATATTAAATTCGCTTTATAACTTACTTTGCATATATTCAATCTCTGAAAATTAAACAATATTTCAGCTGGACAGCCATGCAACAAGCACTTGTCTGCAGCAAGACGTGTATGAAAGTACACCTCGGATAAATAAAATACATACTTGTTGATGTTGCGTTGGCACAAGCACAATTAACAACAAAACTGAACACAATCATGAATATTACTGTGGCCTAAACAGCAAATATCTAACATGCGATGTTTCAGCAATGACCCTTCTTCATAGCAGAGGATTAAAAAATGGTCACTTGAACGGAGCTCGGGATAAGTTTCCTGCACCCCCGATTAGCACGATCGGATATGCACGGTGCGAAAGAAGTTCAGCACACAAGTTCTGTGACATCTGTGTCCGCGGGCCATTCAGATTGAGATATTCTGCAAGCGTTCCGAACGGTCTATACATCTAATAGCTCGGTGCCAAGAGCACAACTGGAGATGAATATTCAACCTTACAACTCGACCCAACCAAGCCGTTTAAATATAATAATGATAATAATGCAGTTCAACTTTGTATATCTGACAGTCGCATATCCACCAAGTTCACTGCCAGCACGCAGTGCAGTTTTGTGTGCGCCATTTTCTCTTGACGTTTACAAATTCGACCTTTTCACAACGCAGAAACGCATTCTTAATCTCGCGCACATTCGCTCACGTCTAAAGTTCAGATTTTTTTTTTTAATTTCCCCCACGCTTAAAGCAATGCACGCTATACAGTATTGTCATCCTGTAACTTATATGTGTACGGTGCGCAACTGTCATTTTCTAGAGATGTTCATATCCGACCTTTTGAGATATCCACCGAAACATGAGTTTCCACCTGGTCACATGTGTGGCGTTGCATTGCAAAATTGCATTCATTTATTTGTTTTAAGAGCGACTCAATTCCGTTGGATTCGCTGTGTATTTTGTCCGCATTCCTATTATGTGAACCACATCGGCTTTTTCGTAAGACGGCTCAATTGGCCCCCAGATTGGTCATTGCCAGTAAGGGCTTCCTGTGCTCTCTCCGCTCGGCTAATTTGGCCATGGCAAATCATTTGCAGGCACGGTCGTGACACCGCTACGTACACAACGACTTGGCTCTCAAGTGTCCCACAATTATTCACATCTGATCAACAAGCAGGAGGAACATCCAACTAATGTAATTTGTGCAGTAGATTTAATTTGCATAATTTAAAGGGCCGTTCCAATAATTTACTTTAATTACCTTGCACCAAATATTGTTGACGTGAGGACATTGTGGTGGATTCACCTGATGATTATTTTGCTTCCAATTAACGTGCGGTTTTCATTTTAATTTAATTTGTGGTGGAGCGGCTGCGCAGGTGTTAGCACACCGCAAAATTAACCCAGTATCGTGAGGTTGATATCCGGCCACTGGCTAATAGCAAGTAACATTTTAGCTTGTCCTGGGCCTCCACCTCACCTACTCACGCTGAAGTATGGTTAAAAAAACTCTACGACTGAAAGGAACGGTGAGGCCTTCATCCAGCAATGGATTGGAAAGGAGTTGTAAAAGTTTTATTCATTTTAGTTTATACAAATGAAAGAGCGTGGATGATACCATGGTATAAATGGACTTGCAAGCTAGAGAGCGCCGGTTCAATCTCCTGGCGTGGCAGTATGAAACAATGAACACGTTTCTAAAAATCCCCTGCCTCTGTCCACACAGCAGTATACACTGTAAATGGGTGCACCACAGTCAGTTGATTGACAGGCCACTTCTAGTGGGGGTAAAGTGTTGATATACCCACCTCTCCCGACAGTCTGACCAGCGTGGAAGAGTAGACCAAAAAAACGTTCTAAAGGGGCCGTCTGGAATGCCTTGTTTGGGATGATGTTCTCCAGTAATACAGTGGTGTGGGCAAGGCAATGCAGGGCTGTACCTTCGCCCTGAACTTTCCTACAGAAAGGACGCGGATTTTTCTCTAGAACACTGAAGGATTTATTGAATCCAGCAGTAAGATCGCCAACTGCACTGGATTGCCTGCGCATACCGTATTTAAATGAAATTGTCGCCATGGAAATGTGTTATTTACGTGATTTTCTCTCCACCCAAGCGCATTCATCCTTTAATTGTGTGGTTTGTTCATGAACTGATTCTTTCCATTGGCTCCTTGGCGTTTCCCATTCACACCGACACTCGCTCCATCTGTCTGTCTGACAGGTTCATTTTCCATGCTTGTTTGTGCTTTCCCTGGTTATTCGCCGACATCAATAATAATTTCCACTTGTAACGCGCCGCGCAGTATTCGCTCACTCTCGACGAAATAGAACGATTCGGAGGTGCGGGGAAACCGCAGACAATCGGGAAGGCAGCAGCCAAGCAGTGAGCTGGCGCCTACAATTGTCCAGTTTCTGCGGTCCTCTATATATTAAGACGTTATCGGCTCATTAACGAGTGTTTAGACGTAGGAAGAAACCGGGGCAACCCGGATAAAACTCACGCGTGTCAGAGGGCAACACTTGATCCCATACATATGGAACAGGTGAAGTCTACATTTGCTGCATTTACCTTCCTCCTGGCAAGCAAGGGTATGGCAGCTCCTCCACGCCCATGGGAAGAGAGTTTCGCAACATGAATGTGCGATCCATTAACTCTCGCTGCTTCCACAGTGCTAGATTACAGGCCACGTGCAACGCCAACACCGCCCGAATTTTCTTTACCCAGGTTGATGGGTTTTCACTAGGAGCAAGCGGAATCATATTTTTGACGACTGTAATATGTTTTCTCAAAAAAACTAAATGAAATGTCGACGAAACCAAACATTATTATGCAAGTGTTTGTGAAAAGTTACCGCGTACTGCATTTAGAATTATTGCAAAAATGAAGAGGACAAATTGCAGGTTCTTTTCCGATATTGACCTGCAGTGTAAAGTAGACTTGAATTGTGCACAAAGTCAAGTGCTGGGCAGATGCAGTGGCGGCGTCTCTGGTACACACACACACACACACTTCTCTGAAAGCACTATCTGTAATGGTAGTGCTGAAAGGCGTAATGACAGGCGATCACTGTAATTGCTCGCCGATGAAAATGCGCGACAGTTTATTCCCTTTTGTGTCTGGCAGCGAAACAGCATCTCCCTTATGTAGTTCTACTTCTCCGGTTGAGTGTTTCACGTTTCAGCTCGAAGGTTGAAATTATCGGTTGAAGGTCCCTTGTTGGAGTGAGGCCTAGTCGGAAATATATGCCACGTTTCTGAACCATGTGTCATAATCATCATTAGACCTCCTTTGCCAGTACCAAAATGTAATAATAGGGGTTTTACCCTTTTTTCTGGCAAAAAAACTGAAAACTTTTTACAAGGATTCATGTCTGCATTAACCACAATACCTGCAGTCAAAATGCAAACAAAAAACATACTATGATAATATATTATGCATTGTCCTTGAAACTGATTGGTCCACACCAAGGGACGGCTTTCTTTTGAGCCTCGACCCAATTGATGCTCGACCAGATGACGCCAAAAGGTGTGGACCAATCAGTCTCAAGGACAATGCATATATTATCATAGTATTTATTTTTTGAGTTGTACGCCTTTTGGCGTCTTCTGGTCCAACACCAATGGAGACTAGGCTCTAAGAAAAGCTGTCTCGGGTGTGGACCAATCAAATTCAAGGACAGTGCATATTATTATCAGAGTTGTCTTTTTTGTTTGCATTTTGACTGCTTGTGTTGTGGTTATTGCAAACATGATGCCTTGAATAAAGGTGTCAGTTTTTATGCCAGTTAAAAGGGTAAAATCTATTCCTTTATCATAGTATGTTTATTGTTTGCATTTTGACTGCAGGTATTGTGGTTAATGCAGACATGAATCCTTGTAAAAAAAGGTTTCAGTTTTGTTGCCAGAAAAAAGGGGAAAACCCCTATTATTATATTATGTGTCATAATAACAAGAACGATTTAAACTTGCAATGTACTGCCGCGCAGTCTTCGCTCACTCTCAAGGTGGCACAAGGGGGAGTCACAGACAGGTGGGAAGGCATCAGCCAGGCGGTGAGCAGGTGCTACCAACAATTTCCCAAGCTCTGTGGTCCTCTATCTATTAAGATGCATCAGCCGATTAAGGAGTGCTTACATCTGGGAGGAATCGGGAACGCCCAGAGAAAGCAGATACTTGAGAGGGCACGCTATTCTATCGGTCTATGCCCTACAGATGGAACAGGTTGAGTCCACACTTTACTGTACCGCCTTCTCCTGGTAAGCCAGGGTCATGGCACCTCCTCGACGCCCACGGGAGAGGGGAACTTGCACAACATTCGTGGATCCACCAAAAATCACCGCTGCCTCCACCACAGTGCTGGGTTACAAGCAGAGTGCGCTACAATTGAAAGCCATCTTCTGTTGGGCGCGGTGGTACGTTACCTCTTCGTGACCAAGCCCAGTTTTACCAAAATCACTTCTGCTACTCTCGTCTGCCTATTTATTTAATCATTTATATTTCTGTCCGTTTTCTATAAGCGCCCGCAATATTCAGTATCCTGCTGTGTTTTCTAGTCGCGTCCCTCTGATAATAAAGGCAGGTGTTGTTTTTTTAAAACATATACATTATTATTCTTGGTTCTTTCGGTAAAGTCACGTTGAAGGGAAACAATAAAATAATAAAAATATAAAATAATACAATTCTCACGACGTTTCGACTGCAACACAAGCAATCATCATCAGGTGTGAAAACTACAACAAGCAATCATCATCAGGTGTGAAAACCACAACAAGAAAATGTTCTTGTTGTGATTTTCACAGAAAATGTTCTTGTTGTGGTTTTCACACCTAATGATGATTGCTTGTGTTGCAGTCGAAACGTCGTGAGAATTTTATTGTTTTATTTTTTTAATATTTTATTGTTTCCCTTCTACGTGACTTTACTGAAAGAACCAAGAATATGAATCCCTGCAGTCACGAAAGCTTTAAATCAAAATGTACATTATTGCGAATAGGAACTTTAATTCTAAAATTGCATCGGTAACATAATAGAGGTTTGTTGGGTTAGATCGCGTAAATATATTAATGTGTCGTTAAACCCGCCACCACCCGACATAGCCAATTAGTAAGGTTTGTCACGGAAACAGAACGTGCCAATTCGTTACTAGTACATCATACCGGTGTGTTGGGGAGCACTTCGCACGTGACGGGCTCACAAATGACGTCATCACATCTATCCCTCTATTCAAGGAACGAAACAGGAGGATTTCTCCACCAATCTGGCTGTCGCCTGATGAAGCCAGTTGTAATTACTGGCGAAACGTCGTACTCAGATTGTAAATGTTGTGGCTTGGCTCTCCAACACACCGATGTGCTGTACTAGTGACGAATTGGCCACGTTCTGTTAACGTGACAAACCTTACTAGTTGGCTGTGTCGGGTGGTGGCGGGTTTAACGACACATTTATATATTTATGCGATCTAACCCAAAAAAACCTGTATTATGGATGATATTGGTTGCGAAAGCCTCCCACGTGTTAAACTACATCGGTAACACTGGGCTAATGAATAGTCAGCCAGCTTCATTTGTGATGGGAAAGCTAATTAAATATCCATCCCACTTCAGTGGCAACAAGTGCCTTCCCACACATGCACTATGGCAGGTGCTCGAAATTAACGGGAGCGCATAATTGTATTCATTTTTGCACTTAAAATGTAGCACTCGTCTATAAATCGTCGGACATTTCTAATTCACTTAGTCACAATAACAATGCCCGTGATTAAATGTTCGCTGTGCTATGATGGTGGCCTGCCAGTAAAATATGTAAATAACGTGCATAACTAACAGCACTCTATTCGAACTAAATATTTGGAAATGCCATTTTAAAGTAAAGTATCAGGCATATTGCCTGCGGGGTGAGGTGTTTCCGAAAACATGCATTGGAATGTATTTACGTACAGTATGTTGAACTTCTGTTGCACCGTACGTAGCCAACCGCGCTAATCGGAGGTGCAGTGGAAGGACAACAAACGAAACACAAATCATAACTATCGCTTTGCCTTGCTCCCTTTCTCCTTCATCAGTGACACTAACCGGCATGGCGAAGTATAGTCAAATAACCCTCGTGACCGACACGGCAGAGGGTGGCCTCCATCCAGCAGCGGGTGTTTAAAGGTGCTAATTATTATTTTGTATTGTATCATATTCTATTCTTGTTATTGTAACTGTTTGACTTAGCGTCGAATGTTTGCGTCGAATGTTTTCCAACACCGCGCAAGACATTGTTGTTATTGTTGTTGTTTTCGAATTGTTATCGGTAGGTGTGTAACAATGCATCAATGTATACAACGTCACTTCACAACGACGCTCATGATAACATGCGTCGGTTTTGTTGCGCGTGAGAATTCGCTTACTTAAAATATTCGCAAAGTGCATGCAAGTGCCGCGCTCACGTTACATTTGAGCTTGCGGTGCGAACGAAATTGTCGGAACGCGGAGTTGCACAAACTAAAATGGTCTACGAGAAACGAGATGAAAATAGAGTAGTGAAAAATTAAGCAGCCCAAGGTGTTGACTCTTGAATGGAATAACAACCCCGAATTGTGACAATTCATCCGATGGATTTGAAAGGGCAAGTCGACACCCCTCATCCTGGTAACGGAACTGAACTGTTTGCATCGGCATCAGCACGGACGCGTGTAATTGATCACGGAACTAACCTGACAAAAAAAACGTGACGCATGTACAATTTTACTGAAAGAAAAAAAATCGTAACTTTAAACGTAGCCTTTTGAGAATTGTGATTGATGTGGCACAATTGACAATATATTTTGCACAGAGTAAACACAAGCTAATTTCTCAAACAAGCATCAGTGTGTGTCTGTTGCTCGAGATAATAGCTGCTTAATTAATGTCACTGTAGGCAATTATTTTACGTGAATGCGCCAAGGCGCAAGAGAGGTCACCATAATCTGGTACAATTAAGCTAATTATGCTTGCACGCGGGAGGCATGACGGTAAAGTTTACTCGTTTGTATTAAAGTGTTAGTGGACCTCTACTCAATGGGAGGTTTCTCCTTCCCTGTTGCTGCCCCCCGTTGTCTAGAATTCCTTCTCTTGGCTGTCAGCACTGTGGATATCCGTCCCTTGTTCAATAGCAGGCTGAAGACTTCTGGCTCTGAGTCACTATCTTGTTGCCTTCAATTCTTCCTTATCCTGTAGCCGTGTACCTCCTGTCCCATTGCCCATTCAAAAAATAATAATCCTTACTACAGTGTTAATATTTACAGACCTCTTGTCAACCCATTGCTGGGATGAAGGCCTCCCCACGCATTGGTCACTGATGTTTGCCGTGGCTGGGAATCAAACTCAGTTTGCTGGGTGCATAGCGCAGTGCGCCAACCACTGTGCCACCGGTCCACGTTATTGTGTAATGATCGTGTGGCAAAAATCTCCCCGATGCAAAGATCTCTGTCTGATTGCACAGTGTCCTGAGACGCATTCGCGTGTTGATTCGCTCACTGATTCACGCCAGCATCTCGCTCGCCGCCAGTCAGTGACCTCATCGCTTCACTGCTATCGCTAACATGACGGACACAGGTTACTCAAAAACATGTCGAGGACTCGGACTGTTTCGTCTCATCCATACTGTGTTCAACCATCACCATCACCACCACACTGCAGCCCGCATGAACACACTCACCCAATCACTCGCGCACTCACCCACCACATTACAGGTCGCAACAGCACACTCACCCAACCACTTCGCCCCCCCCCCCCCCCCCCCATACTGCAAGCCGCAAGTCTTATGTGCCTGTATTTTCCTTGGCATTGCTCAGCTGTTGAATATTTGCGCAAAAGCCCCTTTACTCTCGTGCGGCTCGGTTAACGAGGTCTCCCGTGAATATAGAGCAGTGTTCTTCTTGGTTCTTTCGGTAAAGTCACGTAGGTAGAAATAATAATAGATCACGACGTTTCGATCGCAACACAAGCGGTCGTCCTCAGCGACCGCTTGTGTTGTGATCGAAAAGTCGTGATCTATTATTATTATTTTTTCTACCTACGTGACTTTATCGAAATATCCAAAGAGTATGGATTCCTGCAGTCACGAAAGCCTCAAATCAAGATTGTTATTCTTGGTTCTTTCGGTAAAGTCACGTAGAAAGGAAACAATAAAATAATAAAAATATAAAACAAAAAAAATTCTCACGACGTTTCGACTGCAACACAAGCAATCGTCATCATGAATCTCTGCAGTCACGAAAGCTTTAAATAAAAAAAAAATCCAGATTGTTCTTCACTAATTTTCAGAGGGGCAGGGGCCAATTTTGCTGATGAGACATCATCGGTGTGAGGGTCACCACCGCTCCGCCTGCCAGGGGGTGTGGTCACCATTCGTGTATTGTGTCGGGGACCCCCACGCCAGGGGCCGCACTAAAGGCCACCAGGGGCCGCCAGTGACCCGCGGACCTTGCAATGAAGAGCCCTGCAACAGAGTCTTGCAGTCTCTCAACCGTTTGAACGAGACACGGATTTGAAATGACTGAAAACATACGGACCGGTTGCACTAATTCGAAGACAATGACGATTACTTCAGGGTGAGGGGGACCCTGCCTATGATGGGTTTTTTGGGGGGGGGATCACCGTTATTAGTTTTCCCTGAAAGAAATTGTCTGCATTTGACGAGTGCAGCGAAATGCGTGGAATAATTTCGACTCGGGGAGGAACGACGGGGGGGGGGGGGGGGGGGAAATAACAAAAACATTATCGAAAACAACACGAGCCGCAAATTCCTCCTTTGTTTGCCTTTCGTCCAAATGCTGCGGATCTGCTTTTTCCCCCCTCTCCCTCTGTTTTCATTGTCACGGAGGAGTGTGTTTCCATGCGTCACCGTGAACCTCAACGCCTACTAATGGCTCTGTAATTCTCTAGGCTTTTGGTGCAACGGTTGAGACCGCTCCAGGCATCGTAGGACGGCTGGTGGTGGAGTGTCGGAGTGCAACTGCAGTCTGGATTTTCGGTGGAGCACCGCGTGCCCCCTCGCAGCGATATTCACGGTTAGCAGCGCACCGAATTTGCAGTCCAGAGGGTCGCCTGTTCGATTCGGTCTCTCGGCGCGGCAGTTGAAATAACGGTGCAGGATTCTTCGATCTCACCCCCCCCCCCTCCCACCAACCACCACTTGTGCTTCTGTCTACCCAGCAATATAGATGGGTTACCACCACAGATTGTCGATCGGCGGGTTACGCGTGGCGAGGTAAAATGTGGGTAACTCATATCGCTTGCGAGATGTCTGGTCAGCGTGAACGAGTAGGCCGACATACTTGCTGCAGCTTCCTCCAAGTATAACACAGGGCTGCACTTTTATATTTTACAATTTTTTTTATGATGGCTCACGATGATTTGACCTTGCAATCTCGTTGCCAAAATTGATTGTTGTTCAGTTTCGTCAAGTTGTTTCGCGTGAAAATGTGGCGGTCTCCGTTGGCAAAACAATTCGGGAAATCGGCACAACTATTTGTTTTGAACGTTCAAAGAAAACATGTAATCAGTGTCATTGATCATGACTTCACATGTATTTTAAATGATTGCATATTTGCATTGATCGTAAGATTCAAGTCATCAGTATATTTACATTTTACAAATGCAAAAAAAACAAAGTTTGATGATTGTACTGTATTCATTAAAATATCGTTGAATCCATCAGTCGATGAGCTTTCATCATCAGCATCATCGACAGCTATGATCAATCCACTGATTGAATAATTATTTTCCACACCGTGTCGGCCATGTGGGGGTTATTTGACCATACTTCACTACCCTGGTCAGTGCGAGTTGGTGAGACTGACTGATGCCACTTGCCACTGATGTTAGCCGTGGCCGGGTTAACAAACTCATGCGGTAGGGTTTCATCGTGCAGCGAGCGATACAAGGTTCAGTGGGCCTTACGCAGTAAGATTGAAAAATGGTTTCGTTTTATTTGTATCTATGTTTTAAAGTGATTTGTTTACCTTTGGGGCCGTCCACAAATGACGTCACGCGATTTTGGACGATTTTTGCCCCCCCCCCCCTCGTCACACGGCGTCACAAAAAGTCAGACCCCCCCCCTCAAATATGACGTCACAAAGCTCTGCCCCCCCCCCCCAAAAAAGACACAAAACATGCTTAAAATCGCTTTAAACTATTGTCATTGTAGTGCGTATTTAATGTGGCGCTGCACTCTGATGTAGGAGAAAATATTTATGAAAAAGTCTATTTAATTAAGTAGAACGTGTTGTCTATATTTATTTAAAGTTGCGTATTTTGATGTGACGTCACATTTCTCAACCACCCCCCCTCGTCACACATCGTCACAAATGTCTGACCCCCCCCCCCCCCCCGGTGCGTGACGTCATTTATGGACGGCCCCTTTCCTCTACTTTTCATTCCTATCATGTTTTTGTGTTGTTTGTTGTTGTAACGTACTCACCTGTCCCTTATGGATATCTGTGAAAAAGAGTTTTACAGCGCATCGGATTCCTCCGGTATAAATAAATATTCTGATTCTGATATTATTTGATGTGTCAGTGTCACGCCCTCATATATGCGTGGTTAATTTTCTCCGGACACTGATTTCCGCACACAACGAAGCCAAAGGAACTCTGACTTAAAACGTTTGTGACTGCAGAACCAAGAATACCAAAGGAACTCATTCGTGGAATTTCTCAAACATCCTCATGTCAGAATCAGAATATTTATTTCTACTGGAGCGGGACCACCTGAAAATGAGTCTTGCGGCTCAGTGAGCATTCCCGAGAAAAATGATTTGACGATTAATGACACAAGAACAACACTAGAGAAGAATGTACAGATTATCACCATCGACGATACGTGTCTGAATGTTGTTGTGGCAAGCCTGGGGGAGTTATTAACACGTATTATGCTTTTTTGTATATATATTGGCACTTGTTAAAAATATGATTGTCAAATCATTAGTCATAACACGGGGTATGGCTCTGCATGGATCTGTTTTTATTTAAAATATTAGCATTGAGAGTTACATCGCGATAATGTATGTACATTTAAATTATTGTAACAGTTTTTTTTCTCCCTTCTGCTGGCAGGGCCAGAAACACAACTGTTCACACATATACCTTAGCCGCGTAAGCGTTGACATTTGTTGCAGGGAAACGATGAATTGATAAAAAGCTAAACATGTAGGAAGCAAGCAATCCGTTCTTATCGCGCAGAGTAAATAAGCAGACATCTATTTCAAATATCCGTTTCATATTCTTCGCAACAACGACGCGAGTTATTATTTTGAGTTACGTATGACTATATAATTTAGTTACGAATTTGGACCCCGTATCGTAAAGAGAAAGAGGGTCTTCGCCTGTAAGATCGCCACTTTTCCAGCAATGATTCAAGCAAGCCTGACCCTGCTGATGAGACTCTTGAGTGACTAAACTACAACTAAAGCCTGTTGTATTTACCAGATAAGGCCCACTGAGCCAGATAGCTATTTTTCAGAAACGACCTGACCACAAATGATAGCCCAACGAAGTGGCTTACCACGCGGAAATTGATCGTATTCAAATACTCCAAACGCGTGATGTTGATTCTAAATGTGGAAGGAAAAACCGGAGGACCCGGAGAAAAATCCACACGACCACCGGGAGATCATGCAAACTCCAAACATACAGGCGTCAAGGTCGGGATTGAACCCACAACTTCCTGCATACCAGGCGAGGTAGTTAACATCTCGCCCATGTGTTAAATCCGGGTCCAGAATGTTGCTTGTCTTGAAACAATGCTGCTCAAATTATGCACTTCCAGAAGGCCCTCCCTGGGGGCTGATCGGTTGTGTAAGAAGTACTTCCATTTTCACAATCTCTATTTAAACTGGAAGAATCTGATGAGCTATCAAGCTCTTTTTTTCAGATTCCCATTTGGACCGGATCAGCAAGTTACGTTAACAAAAATACAACGAAGGATACAAGCGTAAGACAGAGAAAAACATGAAGCGAGTCACTACAAATAAATATAAATCAAGCTTGTAAGTACAAATTGCACGAACACATGCAAGGACAGTACGGCTCCTCGTGGCCGTGGTTACTTATTGACGCGACGGGCACTGATAGGGTCGCGTAAGGATAGCACGGGACCTGAGTGGTCGTAAATAATAATTGAGACAGGGACAGACAGGCCCAGATGAGGAGGTGAGAGAGTGTTCGGGAAACGGGGCGTGGACGGGTCGAGGAGTGGATAAAAGCCGGCGTGGAGCAGGGCTCTGGGCTGCTGCAGTGGGGGAACCAAGGAGCTGTAATCGCCGTCGTCATCTTGGAGCGGGTCGTCTTCGTCATCTTGGATCGGGCACCTTGCAGTCTTGGAAGGCTAGAGTTACATATTGTCTCCGTGGCTACTACGCGTCCGCTCCCTGTGTAGCCAGCCAACTACATGGGGAGCGTAGCGTAGAGCCACAGAAGTTACCCAGCTGTGTACATAATCACTTGCGGTTACTCGGTAAGTTATCAGTGAGTCGGCGGACTTTATTCACGATAAATAGACATATAACTCAACAAGACGGTGTCTCTGAGAGCTACATTACACATACATTCCCAGTGCGAGCTTGGGCAAGGCAGCAACTACTTACGTGGATAGACGGAATATATGTGCATGAGATATTGTCTTATCATTTAACTTGTTAATATAGTTTTCACAACGACACTGATGGCTATTTTTAATACATAGCGCAAAAGCTATCACGTAAGAGCTGTTTACGTCTGTTGTGGCGTTTGTGCCATTCCACATGATGGAGCATAACACGTTACGAATGTGATCTTAAAACATAATACTGGCGTATGTCCCACCAATTAATTCCCTACATCGTATATATTTACGCGAATATCCCGTACGAGTATGTATATACAAATGTATATGTTAACATTAAATATTTTGCATGTATATATGTGAATATCAAAAAAAATCTAAAATCTGCGAATATGTATATGCAATTACCATAAAAGGCAGTTGAGTGGCATATAAATATATTTTTCGCCGTTTTGTTGCAGAGGTTCACGGGTTCGATTCCAGTGGGCCACCCTGGTTAATAGTGCGGGTGTATTAACCATACATACGCTGTATACGCTGTCTGATTTAGAGTGTACGCTAAATATCCCGCGACGTTATTCGCAAAAGTAGAACCACTGCGTGTCGGCAATTTTAAAATGTGCACCACACACAACTCAGTTGAGACGATACAAAGAAATCATCGCCCCCTAGTGTGTAAACAGGACACTGCTGGTAAGGAGCCACGGAACTCCAGAATAATAATACGCGGTTGAATGGGCTATCTGTAACTACATAGGGTAATGGTGAGCACATTGAACTTGTTTTCATAAACCTCCGTGCCTCCCTACCACACTCAGTCGATAGGTCGCACGTGGTGGCGTAAAATGTGGGTGCTGCCACCTCTTCCACCTCTTCCAAGAAGTCTGGTCAACGTAGGAAAGTAGGCTAAATCTACCCTCTGGGGGAGGGGGTGGGGGCGCAGGTCTAGCGTTCGATAGTTAACAGCCTCAGAGCCATTAACTACCACGACTACTATTCCCTTCACCGATTTGACCGTCGGGGTGCCCTTCAGGACGAGTCGGTCGTCGGTGCCCTCCAGAATAACCACGCGCATGTGAAAGAGCCGCTGTGTCTAAATCGAGAATTATGATTGTGAATACTGTGGGCGGCACGATCATGCTAACTTCGACCGCCGTTGGCCACACGGTGCTGTATTTGACCGACCGATTTTAATTTCAGATTGTTTTTCATCGCTGTCTCGGTACTTCCCTAAACCTGGGGTCTATTTTATATATTAAAAGCATCCCTTTTAGCTCTCCAATAGACTGCACTCGTGAATGATGCAGTAATCCAATTACGCATGACCTTGGCAAGTCTGTATGATGTATGTTCAACACATTCAGCGTATTGGTGCTGCCTACACCTACCATAATTTGTGTCTTACTTTCAAATGGTTATATTTTTTTGCTGCTGCTGCTACTGTTGAGATTCTATTTGAATTTATTGTTTCGTTGTCGTGTTCAGCTCGAGGATGAACAGCTCGAGCGAGGCAGGGAGACAAAGTTTCGGTATAGGAGAACAAGAAATAATAGTTGAGGTTATTCCTTTGTCCATCCTTGCCCACCCTCGAGCGCCGCCAGAAATAGATCTGCAGTGATAAAAAAAACCTGAATCATAACATCACCAAATTATTATTTGTATATATAAATCGTGTATGCATGAGCAAGGGAAGGTAAAAAAAAATAACCTCCGTTTTACGCACGGAGGTTTTTCTTTGGACTTTACCCAAAAATCCTGCCCAGTTTAGTCCAAATGTGTCTTAGGCATCAGGGCCCGAGACTAAGAATACATTCGGAAATCTCGCACTTTCCCAATCACTCTGCTACGAGAGTATTCGTCGCATGGCAGTCAAAACCGCTCCATGTGCCACGTGTTGCATCGCGCTTTATACCCGCAGTCGAGTTCAAATCGCAGTCGAGGATCGACTGAGACTAGCATTCCTCCTGGGTGCATAAAATAGGTACAACTTTGTAGAAGGTAAACAGCGGTCATCGTGTGGATAAATGGGCCATCGCCGTGACATTTTCTAATTTAAACTGCATCAGGACATTCAACGGAGATGAGCGTTTGCCCTTTCGCTCTCTTGGAGGATGGCGATATAACTTCACCATTGTCTACTATATGTATACATGCAGTATATATATACTGTATGTGAAAGGCATCCTTGTGAGAACCTATACCCAAAACAGGCATGAGGAACCTCCGACTCGTGGGCCGTGCACGACCCGCGACTTTCATTTAATAATTGAGAATTAACGACGAATGCAATCAGAGCGGCGACCGAACATCGATCATCGATGACCTCCGGGTCTCGAGAACAACCACACACAAAGCTTCGAACAGGGCACGCACCACGACACGTGCCCCTTATTTCCAGAATCTTAGCCTCACTGACCGGCGACTGGAGGGGAATGTTTTCGAAACTGCCCCACAGCAACATTGTGCGTCTGATTGTAGCGCCCTCCGTCACTTCATGTGTGTGTCCGAAGTGTGCGTGCCTGTGTGTGGTAACGCGGGGAGCGGTAATGTGGCGGTTAGCGCGCTGCACGACGAACCCGGCGCCCCGAGTTCGATTTCCGCTCACGGCCAACACCGGTGACGATTATTTGAACCGGGCCTGGGCCTCTCCTAAGTCGACTTAGCCTCAAATGAATACCTGGTGACAGTGTGTAAACATTGCCACGAGGGAGACAAAGGCGTCCGGGCGTGGTGTTGGCCACCCACCCCATCGTGTGCCGTACCGGCCTTCATAGGTGCTCGCCAACAGCACTTGCCCCAACAGTCTGTTATAGGCTATACGGGGGATCTTTGTCTTTGTGGTAACGCGTCACATCGCCAATGGTTATTTGAAAACCCGGATCGGCCCCTCTCTAAGGATGTTCCGCAACGCTCATCTAAAAGAACAGGCTCATAACGACGACCGAATACCAAGGAGAGCTCAGAATATAAATTGGAACTGTTATCGGGGTGGTGGGGGATGGGGCGGCTCATCAGCGCGTTAGACAGCCACAGAGCAGCTACGTTCACGGAGTTTAAAATCCCTTTATTTGGTCTCATCAGTGAGTTATGCCCAGCAGTATACTGCCAATGAGTTCAGGGCTTCAACGCTCTTCATTACTCATTCGGGCTCATCAGCAAGCCGCTGGCCAGTTTAAAGACTAGCGTAGGGATCAGTGTTGTACACATTCTCACCCTATCATGGGTCATCAGTGAGCCATTCACAACTTACAGACTTTTAGAGAGCTTAGCATTTTACATTGGTCCCCAACTCATTAGTGCTCATCAGTGAGTTGCTGCCAGCTTACAAAGAGAGCCCGCAACGCCACATGGCTCCTTATAACTCAGTACTCTTCAACGTGACCACATTTTAAAAAAAATGAATTTAGTTTATTACAATATTTTACTTGTAAACTCGCTGGAGATGGAACATATCGGTTTGTCAACATGTCCGTAGTGTAAATGTACACTCATCAACACGTAAACGCCGCATTCGAACTCGTCATCAGCGAGATAAGACTACTAAGAAGAACCCATAATCGCTACAAGTATCATCACAACGCATCACGACTCATCAACGAGCCCGGTCATCAAAGGGCAAGCCCCGAGTGCTGTAAAAGCACTCTCCTCGTGTCTCGTTTGAACCACTCCTCAACGGCATGAGAGACCTCATCAGCGAGCCTTACAGCCGCAGGCACAGCAGTAGCGGCGGCGGCTGTAGCAGCCCCGGCGTGAAGGTGGCGCGGGTTACAGGAGCGTGGTGCGCGAGACGCAGGTCCCGTTGCGCGCGCACGGCCCCTCGCACGCCTCGCTGCCCTCGGCGAGCTGCTGCTGCTGCTGCTGGTTCCCTACCGCCACGACCACCGCCACCGCCGTCGCAGCGCTGCCCAGCACCCTGCTGCGCACAGCGGTGGCGTAGTAATCTCCCGGGTCGTCCGCGCCGTAGCGCTCGGCCCAGCGCACGCACAGCACCCGCTGGAACGAGTGCCTGAAGCTGTCCGAGAGGAATCCGTAGAGGATCGGGTTTGCGCAGCTGTTGGCGTAGCCCAGGATGACCGCCAGCTGGTTGACGGTGGCGCCTTGCTGGCCTTCGAACACGTTCACGAGCTGCACCACGTAGAAGGGCATCCAGCAGGCGACGAACACGGCCACCACCATCGTGACCATGAGCGTCACCTTGCGCTCGGAGCGCTTGCGCTGCTGCCAGCCGGCGCGCAGGGCCACGGCGCGCATCTTGGCCACGATGAGCGCGTAGCAGAGGCAGATGGCGGCCACGGGCAGCAGGAATCCCACCGTGAAGGTGTAGACCACGAACGCGGCCGACCACTCCGGGCGAGGCCACAGCAGGTTGCACACCACGGTGCCGTCGGCGTTCACCCGCGTGTCGGCGTACACGACGATGGGTAGGATGATCACCATGGAGAGGGCCCACACGGCCGCGTTGATGGTTTTGGCCACGCTCGGTCGCCGGTAGCGCGCCGCCTTGATGGGATGCACCACGGCCACGTAGCGGTCGAAGGTCAGCACCGTGAGACAGAAGACGCTCGTGAACATGTTGATGCCGTCCACGCTGAGGACCAGGCGGCACAGCGAGGACCCGAAGGGCCAGTGGTGCAGAGCGGTGGACGTGGCCAGGAAGGGGACGCTCATCATGAAGAGCTCGTCGGCCACGGCCAGGTTGAGGATGTAGATGTTGGTGGCCGTCTTCATCTTGGCGTAGCGCAGGATCACGTAGATGACCATGGAGTTGCCGAAGAGGCCCACCAGGCACACGAGGCTGTACGCGGCCATGACGGCCACGGAGCTGGGGTCGAAGATACCCCACGACCGGAGGCGCGGTGGGCCCACCGTGGAATTCGTGGGCCCCGTGTTCACGGGTAGGGCCCCGGTTTCGTTGAGAACCATCGTCGTATTCTTTCAGCGATGCCTACAGTATACGCATACTGTCGGTGTTCAGGTCGAAACTGCCGTTTGCTGTTTTTTGTTGTTGCTCCAAGGATGGATGAATAGTTGATGTACAAAGCGTTGGTTGGCAATAATTTTTAACAACAAATATTTATGTTTTGCTTTTTTCAGCTTATAGCGCAATTTTTGCCAATAACTTACGGTGGCAGCATCGTGCGTATCGGTCCAATCTGTAACAACGTTTATTCAGAATAATAATGCATACGTACCCGTGTGTTAGTTTAGGTGACTGAATTTCCACAGCTCACATGCAGACCGAGCCTCGATGGTGAATAGAAAAACAACGCTAACGCCGTTATTCAGGAAAACCCCCTCCCGCATATTTTCTCAACGTCCCGAGCGTGGTACCTGTCAGGCGTGTGGAGCGAGACCAACGCCGTGCAATGTAACCCCGGCGATGTCAACTGCGACTCTATGCGATCTAGAGATGAAACTCTCTCCGCACGCAGGCAGCCTGTGTAGATATACACCTCCCCCACCCCACATGCATATGTATAGCAGAGCATCACGCGTCACTAAAGCCTCCCATCGGAATTGTGTCGTGCTCAAGACGCGACATCCATCATCAGTCAAGACCAATCCACTGCTGGATGAAGTTCTCCCCAGAGAGCACCCGCTCCCACCATTTCTCTCGATAACTTAGATGTAATAATGATCCACCTAGAATTTGCACTCGAGCTGATTTCATCGCTCCATCTCCTTGGTCGACGTTATATCCGACGCGAAATTTAGTCATGGACATATCCATGCGAATCCACTGCTGCATGGTGGCCTCCATACGCCGTGCATGTCGTAGGGGTTATTTGACCATACTTCCCCACGCTGGTCAAGTTCAAATTGGTGAAGTGGGAGCCCAGGACTGGTTCAAATATCACTCAGAAATCGAACCTGGGTATCCGGATTCAGAGTGCAATGCGCTTTACCCACTCTTTCACCCACTCACGAATATAAACGATGTGACCGTATTAACACAGACGTAGGCTACCGCCTCATAAAAAAACAGTCTGCGAATGTGTGTCTTAATACCGCACCAAGATAAGGAGATGCGTACTTTCAGTGTTATTTTTATCTTTACATTTTTAAATCTTCCCCTTCCCCCTGTATTCCATGAGCTCGCTACATTTGAGAACCAAGTGTTACATCACCTTCGATTAGCGCGGTTGACTATATACGGTGCGAAATAGGTTCAACATACAAACACGTATGCAGGCGACTACTGCCTGTGATTTAAACTGAGGCTCTCAGTGGTGCAATCTCAGCGCTCTTGACCTTCAGTTACCTGGACAATTCTAAAATCGATTCTTTCACTCGTGATCAATTATAAGCAAATACAATGCTGGTACATGTAGGGTGGTACAAACAATAGATGTGCGAAAGAGACGGTTAAAACGAGACAAACATTATTGATTATTAAATGGAATCGCTACTCCGAAGTGATAAATTCATGGAATCATTGGGGACGATACGTCTTCCCCAAAAGTACTCTTTTCATCATTCCGATATACAGGGCGTTTCAAAATATGGACCCGATTTGAAATCGCTATATCTCTGCAACCAGGAACCGCCCATGAATGAAACTCTTACCACTTGAAAGGGCGGGGCATAGAGTTTCAAATGATTACCGCTAGATGCCTCTACCAGCACACAAACAGCCCCTAGCCTCAATCATTCGCAAGGTGGTGACCCCGCAACACAAAAGGCGTTTTGCGTTCTGCAGTTCAGCAACACTGAATCTGTAATTGCGGTGCAGCGTGCGTTTCAACGGCGTTTTGGCATTGATTCGCCAATGTCAAAGAGCATTCTTCAATTTGAGGAAATAGGCTGTTTATGTAAGGGGAAGAGCACAGGGCGACCACGCACTTCAAGAGTAAAACGTGAGAAGAGGCATTTGGGACGAATTCAACTATCGTCTCGATGTTGTCCGTTGGTAAAACTTGATAACTCATTAAACCGTTTGTAACTTTTTGTGTAATTGTAACATGTCATCGTGAAATACACTGCTTTAAAATTGGATCCATCTTTTTTAAACACTCTGTAGTGGCACGGAACCCAGGAGTGCTGTGAAGGATATATTACAGATATTACATATTCCCGTCACGTGCGTATTGGAGTACTTTAAGGGCACTTTTGTCACGGAGACTTCATTTCTTGAAAGCGTGTGCCACCACTTCGGGAACACGCCGCAGATACTAGCAGTAATCTAGATGAAGATTTTATTTTTGTAATACATCAACCCGCACTTTCTTTGAAAATGGCCATCCGTGCGTCCGTCCCTCTCCGTCCAGTCAGCAAAACTTATTTTTCAAAATAGCATGAGTTATTATTTTTATTAACAATTCATCACACCGTCGATACGTACATTACAAGGAGGCACGGTCGCTTCAGCGTACACTTACGTTATTTATGCATAGAATGCTAAAAATCCCTGGCAAGAAATCCTAGTGCAGAGAAAAAAGGCGCGCGATTTTAACACTGATTTCAAAAGATAAAAAGGAAAAATTACTCCACAGGTGTTATCACGGCACGAGAAGCCAGCTTGAAATGATCAGACCACTTAGGTAAGGCGGTGGTGTTGGTCTCAAGTTTTCAACATCACCCCTCTGGGCAATGTTTGGCAGGGATGCCCACCATACATTTAGTATTTGCATTTTTATTTATGCAGGAACACAGGATTGTTTTAATCATGAAGTGAATTTCATTCACATGCGTACATATTTGGATGGGATCCCAATTTAGTTTTGGATTTGTTTACAGATCTAATTTGAAAAAGACATGAAAAGTATTTCCATTTAACAATATATCTGTATATTGACTGCTTATTTTGCTCAACGATTTCTGATTTGTATCAGGAAATTATGCTGCTTTTTGGAGATCTGATTCATTCGAGGAAGAATGAGCCTCATGGTAAAGAATACAGCTGAGTTAAAGTAAAGAAAACGATGCCATGAATAGCGTCTGTTGAAGGGCAGTGACTCTTAGCATAATGCTAAATACATCACAGACGCAAACACGGCCTTCACTAAGCCCAGCTGGGTAAATCCATTGCTTCAACTCCTCTACGAAGTTAAACCGTTACTGTCACCCGTGTGTGCTCGCAAACACAACAAACTTCGTCTGAAAAAACTTGAATGCTTTGGGACTCCACAGGGGTAACGAATGCACGGATAAATATTCAAAATAAAATACATTTCATAATGTAATTTTGGTGTTATGCCTAAACCCATTAGCACAAGCAACATCACCGTAGCGCAATGCTTCTACAGACTATAGCACTTATGAGCCTTCTTTAAGGTAGTGAACAAAAAAAATACTGTAATGAAAATAACTTTCTTCATTGAACCTGGCTAATACAGTACTACTGCATTTCCCTAAACACATGGCAATGATTATTATCCATAACCGATATGTTAAGACATTTGTCAATTAAATGTTAGATGCGTGATTATTGATAAATACATTCAATATAAATGTACGCATCAGAATTGGCAGCAACTAGATACAAAATAAAACTTCACGAATGTTGTCAAAATAATGCGAAGATTTGTGCACATTGCAATCTAGCCAGCGAGTTAAGGTGACTGAGCAACAGATGGGGGGGGGGGAATTTGCCGTGACAAAGTGCCAATTTAAAGTAAAAAAAACAAGGTAAATTCTTCGCCTACCTATATGAACCGCAATTTCATAGAAAGTTTTTTTTTCAGGAAACAATCCTATCTGCTATAAAAACTTTTAACATGCATTGAACGTATGTATCGTATCGTGGTAACCCTAAAATGAAATCGCCAAAGCTATGTATCATACATGCATTGAACGCATCGTTACGTATCATATTCTACTGTTACTCGCCAAGATTCTGTCCGTCGTCTGCATACTTGAACGATGTTAGGTTGTTGATGGCTACATTAACTTAGTTGTCGGAAGAGGTGGATAGCGATGATAAAGTTACAGTATCGTACCTCGTACGCTGCTGCATTTGCCTGCCGCGCGAAATTAAAAATATTTTACAAGTTTGTCATAGCGCTATCGCCATCGTAAGATCGGAATATTGTAAGTCGGACCTCGGGGACTACCTGTAGTATTCTAAAAATGAAACGAGCAACATGTGGCTTTGAATGATAAAAAAAACCATGGCACCTCCACGTAGTAATGTGAGCGATCAGAGCGAGTTGATAAATCATGACCGAGCAGCTTGAAAAAACAATATTTCCATCCGAATGGTAAAAGGCGGGCAATGGTGTTGGTGTGCAACTACACGAGGTTTAAAATATGGTCTGGAATAACCAATTGCAGGACTTTCCAAAAATGATTTGCACAACACATTTGGCCCATACGTAATTGTATCAATTACAGAGAGGCGAAGTTGTTCAGTACTTTGTACCGGTTGACACGAAGTAACAATGTGTATAAACGTCATTCGTTTCACTTTAAAAGTGGCGTTGCTTCCGGCACATGCCCAAGCAGCTGACTGATTAATCCCCCACCATCCATTTGTCAGTCTCCGACCTTGAATCACACTCGCCGCTATACATCAAAGGTCTCCTTGCAGTTGTACTTTTTCCGAGCGAAAAGCGACAAGCAGGCTATGTAATACACTTTACACCGTTAACACAATTATTTATTTGACCTCTCTTAGAAGCACTTGGAGCAAAGGCGTTGTTCTTGTTGAGGCAGGATTTACACTGTGGTTGTATTCGTTTCATTTATCTCCGTTTGCTCAAAGACTTTAAAGATAGCCATTTTAATCATAATTGCGATCCGAAACGTGCAATTATGTAGAGATTGTATAAATGCTAAATATAGAAAACAAATTCATTTGGCTTGTATCGGTTATAAAAATGCACTTTAAATTATACATGGCAAAATGCACACTAAACTTAATATATTAAATTGCGAAGGTAAATGGTAACACCCTGAAGTAAAATACTTAAAAAAATATTTTCAAACTTGGAAATTATAAAATGATCAAGCTCTTTATACAATTATGATGCAAAATGGTGCTTCCCTGGTTCATAATTAGGGTCACTAGGTCAAGATGGCTCTTCCCAACACTTGGGTGTAGGGTTAAAAAAAAAACCTGAAAATTTACATTTCTTATTTTGGAACGTAAACTAAATTATTGCCGCATAAGTAGATTTTGTTTTCGTGTTCATGTTGACACGTAATTTCACGGTTCTTATAAACCGAATAAAATCCCATGTGGTTGTAACATCAGTAAGATTTCCCTTGTCCGTGCTGATGTTATCCGTGCAGTTGATCCCAGTCGATAGAGGCAAAAAAGTGGTGCAATCGGATTTCGTCGGCTCCGCTGGGTCCCGCACCCAGCCGCTCAGCGGGGCTGAACTGCAGCAGCTGCAAAAATACAAAAGAATAAACAAAGTTATCTAAAACATAAATAACCCAGCCAGAACATTCATTCATATGTTCCTGTTCCAGACTCTGCACGAGTCGGCTCAGGCTTGCTTGACTTCGGTGCGTGACCACAGAACTCTGGTGCCAGTTTGACGACGGATTCTCATGATCACATCATCTCAAACTCAAGACTTTATGTTGCATTATACGTTGTATGTTGAACTTCTTTCGCACTGTACGTAGTCAACCGTGCAAATCGGAGTGGACGGGGAAGGACAACAAACTAACATAAAAGTCAGTTCTAAAGAAATTAGTTTGAAATTTAGATTCAAAAGTGCATAACTCCAGTGGCTTCCTAATATCGGAAGGAGGAGCGTTCCAGATGCATGCAAAAGTGCATCCGAAGACGCGCGATGCAGTGACCGTCTTGGTTCGATGGGGAGTCAAAAGTCGCTACGAAAATGACCGGAGTTTGTGCAGGTAAGGCCCATTGAGCTAAACAGCTCTTTTACAAAGATGACCACAGCCCAAGACCGTGGTCAGCGGTGGTGGTGGCGGTTGCAGGACATTGCAGGGTGATACATTGATGTCAGCATGACACATCTTTGGTGTGGACCATGTTGGCCTCAACGTTGAAGAAAAAAATACAACCAGCAGACCAGGATGGCTGTTACTGGATTAGACCCGAGTTGGGCAGGTGGAAAAATGCCAGCTGAGCAATGGTTAAACAACCAGCTAGCCTAATGAGAGCAATTAAGCGCTTTGGAGGCAAGGGCTCGTAGGTGGTCACGCGACAGAACAGCAAATTATCCATTTGGGAATCTTCAGCGTTATCCCCTGATAAGCGGCACACATCTTACTCCGGGCACATTGATTTTCTACCACAAAAAAATACTTCTTTAGATGCAATTGTTCAATGCAGGAACATGCTGAAAGATAGTCTCTGTTGACTTTTCTGGATAAATAAATGTCATTATTATTTTCATCACTACTACACGAAAGCTGGCCTTGATGTGCACAATTGTGCTTAAAAAATAAATGCTAACGCAATCGCTTACCTGCCGGAGAAGAGACTGTGCCTCATCGGACAAGTGAGTGGGAAGGCTTAGCTTGGTGTGGGCAGTGATGCCAGTTGGATGGCAGTGACATAGAGCCTGCAGATCAGAAGACAAAACACTTGTCATTATCCCAAGTCACTCCAATTAATTCCCTTTTGGAAAGCAAGAGACCTCCTCATATGCGACATTTGTTTGAGTGGACATCGAATTCTGGATTATCTGCGGGCGGATTATCCGGGTTGAGAAAAAAAGAACCATGTTGCAAATAAAATAATCATCACAAGCACCGGTTCTCGAATGAGGTGCTTCTCGCTGGTTAAGGATCAGCGACTCATTGCCCAGGAGACCGCATTCACATCGGAATGTAAACTGAGTAAGAAGCAATGAAAGCAGACGACGCATTCTATAAGTCTGTACCTCCACAGTGAAAGTCAAAGCGGTTTCCTGCTCTGAGCAAGGAGGGTGGCGGTACTCATCTCCTGTTTGAATCCCTGAGCCAGTGGCAGAAATTACACGTTGCTATCCACAGGACAACCACTGTTGATTTCCCCAAAGTGGTACTTGTTTTCTCGACCTCAGAAGCATGATGGGCTGAGTTATCACCATAGCTAAGCAATACATTCTATATACTATTTTAAATAAGCTTGGAATTATCTATGTTTTTGTTTTATCCAGACCACCAATTCTCCCCCCCCCAACCATATCACTGGATAATCAACAACTGACTTTATGTGAAAGCTGAAATTTGCTTCACAAGCCGGGACAATCAAATGGTTGTCTTTACTTTATCAGAGCTCACTTATTCATTGTCTTCTTTGCAAGTTAGTGATACATTGGAAAACAAATTGCAATTAATCGAATCACCGAGGGGGGGATAAATCCTTACTCGCCCGGTACTTCCCCATGGTTTTCGCTGCATCAAATTTCCAAAACTGTCCTGCAAATCACAGTACAAATCTAAGAGGGATAAGATGAATGAGGCCGTTATCTTTTTACTCTCAAACCAACGTACAAGTGTGGATGATTAAATGAGGAATCCGGCATGCGCCTTAGTCGACAAGAACACAAAACCACACACACAGAGGAGTGTATTCTGGCAAAGCTGTGTAGGCAAATTTTTGCCACTTTACCTCTCCAGTCAGGAGTCCATATAGAAGAACACCAAAGCTCCACCAATCAGAGACCTCTGTTTCCTGGTATGCAGCAACAATTTCTGAATGGGGGGGGGGGGGGAGGAAAAAAACACTTGTGTTAAGTCGGCTTGGCGTGAGTATAGAGGCTGCAATTTACTTTAATGGCGTTGTTTTTCATAATGTGGTCATCTGAAGCAATCTATGGACACACACGCACCGAAGCAATTTCATCCCATAGAAAAAAGACAAAAGTCCATACGTGTGCACAGAAATACTCAATCGTGACCAAAAGAAGTGACGCAAGATGGGGAGAAGCGAGGCCAAGTTGGGGCACCACAGTGGCGAGTTGTTAACTACCTCGCCTGGTATACGTCGTGGGGAGAAGAGAGGCCAAGTTGGGGCACCACAGTGGTGAGATGTTAACTACCTCGCCTGGTATACATCGTGGGTTCGATCCCAACCCTGGCGCCAGTATATTTGGAATTTGCATGTCTCTCTCCCCGTGGTCATGTGCATTTTCTCCGGGTCGTCCGGTTTTTCTCTCCGCATTTAGAAATGTGCATTTAAGAGTATTTGGCTGCTTTAAATTTCCAAGTGATAAGCCATTTCATTGAGCTATCATTTGTGGCCAGGTCACTTCTGAAAAAAAATCTATATAGCTCAGTTGTTGGCCTTCCATGATAAAATAAAAAATTGTTTAGTTTAATTTTTGTAAGTTTAGTTTACCTGGTGCACAGTACATGTCCTGCACGGCTGTCTGGGAGAATGCCTTCTCCACCTCGCTCCACTGGCTGAAGTACGTCACTCGGATGTGGCCTTGAGTCGTAGTCACATGGCACAGTGATGAAGTAAATAACAAAAAGAAAACAGAAAATTAAGGGTTAAAAGTAAAAAAACACACCATGATGGTCAAACAAACTTCAAGAGCATCACTTTAACCATAACGTATGTACAATCATGAAGTGGAAAGATAAAGGCATCAACAAATATTAAGTGAATGCATAAATCAAATGCGCCTGCATAATTACATCATAAATCTTGCAATTTTGTTTAATAGCGTCTCTTAAACCACACCCTTAAACCACGTGTACTTTTTGGACGTTAATGTTTAAATCAGCAAGTGTAAATTAAAATTTGCATCTGTCTACAATAATTCTAGATTTAAAGCTTTCGTGACTGCAAGGATCCATACTCTTTGGTTCGCGAGCACAAATCAGATTTGAAACACGGCAGAACGAATTCTTCTGCCGTGGCTGATCACTGTTACAACACTGTGGGTGATCACGATATCATTTTCTCCGATACCAAGGTTCTTTGCAAACCCACGGGTTGTTATCAGAGATTTGTTCACGAGGCAATTCAGATTTACAAACACAGACACAATTTCAACCGAGAAGATGGTTTCAAATTAAGCAACCATTGGAAAGATGTTCTGAATCAAACCAAATATTAAACTAATTTTCAATGGTACAGTATATTTTTTCACTGTACTGATAAAGTAGCCATGCTTGTGGTGATAAATATATTAATCTTGGCCAGCAAGAAAATACAAAACAAAAATGTAAGAAATCAAACAATATTGCGAGATTCACACATACATTCACCAATACGAGACTTTACGTGGTTTCATGAACCCAACAGTGCAGACCTTAGAAAAGTATTTGCGAAAACATCGCAATACAGGATCCTCCTGAAAATTAGTTTTCAACCCGGTAAAAGAGAGGTTATATTTCTGGAAGTACAATAACAACCTACTTCCTACATTTCTATTATTATAGAATAGTAAATTGACTTTTTATTTTTGTTCAAGATGGCATTAAGGGCCCATTATTAAGGTCCAATAAATTATCGTCAGCTTCAGAGCTGAAAACATGGTATAGAAAAGTGGTTTGGAGAACAGAAGACAGCAGTAACTTCAGAATGATGGCTGTTTGAAGTGCACCTGCTTTAAAACAGGGTCTACAAACAAAAACATGAAGACAGAGTTGGGAGAATATTTTCTAATTTAAACTGGCCCAGTAGCAACAATGGTTAGGGCAGACAGATCTTTACGAGTCTGTGCTGAATGCATTGTTATGCAATTGTCGGTCATGGGGCCTCGTCAAACATGCATCATCACGCGGGTGAGTGTGGGTCAGTAAAGGTTGTAAAACCTATAATCAATTTGTTTATCTGACGATCGCCTTCCCTCCCGTCATTGTCGTCTGCAAAGTGTTGTCCACGCAAATGGATTCATTAATCGGCCAAAGTGGTGGTTAGTCGCAGGATGTAATATCTGGGCTAATAATACAAAAATAACAATGCTAGTAGGTAGCGTTGGAAAAGTGTTTACACGTCTCTTATCGTTTGTTTAATGTTTTGTTGTTATAAAGCTGAATTTATTAATCGTTGCCATTTTCTATTGTGCTTGTCCTTTACCCCTACCTATCCCAGGGTTCCCCCCCTTAAGATCAGCTTTGCTAGCGCAATGGGCTGTCCCGCGGGGATACCAAAAATTAAATATAACAAAAATATCGGGTAGGCCCACACCAGTTGATTCAAGCAGAATGTTGCGAGGGTTGAGGTCTCCGCACACCAGGCCCTGCTTGTGAAGCCCGTCGAGCGCCTGCACCAGCTGTGCCGCCCACACCCTCACTGGCTCCTCGGGCACGGCCAGTGGCTGGCGCACTGGGCAGCCCCCCCGGCTAGACGGGGGAGCGGCCGCCACAAAGAGGCGATCGCGGCGATGGAGGCCGCCTCTGCTGCTGCCCCCACCGGCGTCAGGTGTGTCGCTGGCGGTGGAACTCTTCTCCCGCCGTCGATAGGAGAGTTTGGCAGCCTCGGGTTCGAGTCCTGGCTCATCCTGCGACCGTTCGTTTCCATCACTGTCGTCAAATCCATTTTCTGTGGAATCGCGGGAAGCTCCGGGGTCGGTTCGACTGTCGGTCACAAGGTGCAAGTGTTCGTTTCCGGCCGAAATTGCAATTTGTTCAAAAGCATCACTCGAGGAATCCTGCAAGGATGCGCAAAAGTGCTTTCCGTTGCCATTTGGTATGTGGTACGTCGCCCCGAAGGACAACTGTACGGAATCTGGGTTCAGTTCAACACTGTGTACGTCCTCAATTATATTGCAGCCGCATTTCTCATCGCCAGCTTCATCTAGTCCCAGCCGGTCCACGGCAAGGATATCGACCACCTCTCGGGGGATATTGATCAAGCCAGGTGCGCTTGATAATGGATCTGCCAGAGAGTGGCTGCTTTCACCAGCACTGTTTAAGCCATCGCTTTCAAACGCCACCCCATTACAGAGGTGCTCCTTCCTTTCAGCGGCAATGAAAGGCAAATCATTGGATAGGGCACTCGAATAACTGGCAAAGGCATCCCGCAATTCAGAACTGTCTTTTTGAGTTAAGGCCAGGTAAGACCCGTCGCGATCGTAATTGCAAACAAAGCCGCTGAAATTGCCTGTGGAATTACAGTGGGCATCGTCGGCAAACTCCTGTCTGCCAATCACCTCGAAGGGGTTGACGGTGATGGTGTAAGGCACGTGGTCACACCGGTCCCTCACTGGGCTGGGCTTCAGCTTCAAGTCCGCCGCTCGAACAGGACTCCTCGCACCGTTCTGCTTCTCGGCGCAATCTTCACGAGCGAGTCGGCTGCACGCTCTGGGCCCCGGCGTGCAGCGACGACCCGTCGCTTTGCTTGGCGACCTGGAGGCCGAGTCGCTGCAGTCTGACGCAGCCCTGGCACCGCATGCGGCGGGCGTCGGCAGCGGCACAGTTGTGCCGTCGGAGGTAGGCACGCGGTCATTGGGGGCGCGTGTGACGCTGAACGCGTTGGTTCCGCCAATGGGCGCCTGGCACGGAGGGAATCGGTCGGTCATCCCTTCTTGGACACTTAAGTAGGCGTCCCCTGCCGCCATGCTATTGTGTGAGAGGCATTCCTTTACGCTGTGGCTGAGCAGGCCGCACACATGCCCGCTTCCTTGAGAATCCGGCGTGCCAGCGGACGGAACGTCTGAGCGTGTCTCCCCGCCAGCGTCGGGGAGACACGCCTGAGGCTCATCCGGATGTGTGTACCCCATACGATGTGTCACGTCGCAGCCGACACCTTCGCCTTCGTCATCATTATCGTCGCTATCGCAAGGGTCAGCGACGCCTGTCGACTTGCTCAAATGCCCGGGTGTTGCGCCGGCGTACTGTTTGAGGTTGGGGCTCGTCACGCTGCCCCTCATGCCGCAAGGTACCCTACAGGTGAGTGGACGCTGCCCCACGAACCCCTCAAAGGGCACTTCAGAAGAGAACTGCTTCTTGACATGCGACCACAGGCGCCCGCCTGTTAGAATGAGAAAAGGGTGTGAAACAAAGAGGCATTAACATGAGATGGATAATGATGTCTACCTTGCAACTTATGTGCTATTAAGATATTAAAAGCTACGCAAATATAAATTTGAATGAATCTGCAAATTCTTAAGTAACTTCTGCATGAAAACAATAACTGGCAATCAATTTCACTTGGGTTCATATCATCATACCCTTTGAACGCTAACACATGAGAGCAGCCATGAGCGATACAATATGATACAAGTGTCCAAAAGCGACCGGATCTCGATGTTTTTTGTTGCCCCCCCCCCCCAGCTCTGGATCGTCGTTGCATGCCTTGTACGTGCTGCAGTAGCAAGAATATTGAGTCGTCGGTGATGTAGTAGCGAAGCAGTGGCACCATGTAGGGCACGCCCTGGGGCAGCACCGTCCGCCGACCAGGCGAGTCGCCGCTTGTCTTGCGCACGCTCTGCACAGAGACCACGGCCGGTTGATTATCATAAGATGCTGAAGAAACACATTTGCACAACGAAAGCCATCACAGTCAATTTGGTTCTGCTATGAGCATTTTAAATATCGGTTTGGCTGCAATTTACTCTTTTGTGGCAGGGCTAGTGGGAAAATGCTGCCCGCTACTGCGTGGGTTAGAGGTATTTTGCAGGGATCTCGTTAGTAGTTCTTTGATATCCACAATTCTCTGCGAGACTTCAGAATGGATTCTTTGTCTTGTGATGTGCAACCAAAAACAAAATCCGTATACAATGAGGGGAAAAAGACAAAATCATAAAAAAAATTATATCCAGTATCTTGAGGTGGCTCAGCTGTGAGAGGCCAGTACTGCTGAGAACCCAAGTATGAATCTGGGTTTCAGCCGTGCATGATTAAACTGGGTTCTCTAGAGGAGTGAATATATGGACTCAACCCATTCACGAATGACTGCACACACAAAAACAAGCACATATGTAGTTTTTACTTAATTCAACTGTCTCTCTAGCAGGGAAAGTTATAAAGTGCAGAATATTCAAATATACTCTAGGTGAGAGGTAACTGCAAGGTTGTCAAAAGTAGTTTTGTGATATAATCTTCCAGAGAACACCCTTAAGAAAATGTATTTATTTCTGCTGGAGACCTGAACGGAAATGCTTTATTTCTGTGATATGGCGATGATGAGCAAAGATTGAATATAAAGGTACAAATGGAAAAAAGAAAACATTTAAAAACAACGATCATACCACACCAGTGGGTCACAGCAAGCCCTCGCACCACGGGAAATAGAAAGAAAATAAATTACATTTCTGTTAACATTTTCATTTTCTGAAATGTGAAGAGGTTTGCTTATAAGACGTGTTAAGATGTATGACAGAATGCAAATTTTGATTTGAGCCAAGACACATTAGTCGACCATGTCAACAGCGCGAACATATTTTCCAATAGCTGCCCCTAGGTCATCCGCGCACGTTGACATTTTTGCAACTTATATTGGAAAGCGAGAAGAGGGGTGTCTTATTGTTTCATTTTACAGACGCCCAACTGCACGTTCTCATTTTGGATTGCATGTTTCCACAGCCTTAATTATGAATGGATTATATATTTTTATTTATTTTGGTTCTGAATAGAAAATAAATCTGCCAAGGTAGGATAACTCACCTTTAGGATGTATTTCTCTCCAGTATTTTGGTCTTTAACAAGTAAAACCTAAACAAAATCACAACACACATTTTCAAAACAATAAACATATGCACAGAACACCTCGCACTTTCGTCTGGTTAGGGACCAGAGCATGAACGAATGTCAAAAATGGACGAATGTCAAAGCAGAGCCTTTATTTAGCTTGCAAATTTATTTTGGCCAGCGAAAAACGTCAATGCAAATAACTACAGTAACTATAAACACATGCGTGCACTACCTAAATAAACAGAAATAAAAGAAAAATAAACGTAATAATAAATAAACCAAACGAAATAAACAAAATACCTTGAAACATTTGTATTCTTGCCTAACACCGTAGTATTATACTGTTATCACAAAATAACTATGAATTGTTTACAGTACAATCACAGAAATAAGTACAGTATTAATAATATACGAATAAACACAAATATAAGAGATGCTCACTGAACGACTTATATTCAAAGACTGAACGAAAAAGACGATGCGTGGCGCGAGCGTCGTGGAAGGTTTGTGATGAAATTGGACGAAAGAGGAAAGCGCGTGGATGAAATTTTAAATGTGGTTATAATTGAAAACGGCCGAAATAATGAAACGACGAAAGTGGATGAAAGTCAAGTGGATGAAAGTCAAGTGGATGAGTCAAGTGGATGAGTTAAGGTATCGCTGTATGTTGCTTTCACACCGTACAAAGGCAACCGTGCTAAACGGTACCAAGGACCATCTGCCACAGCCACATACTCAGCGGGGCTGCTGTGTACACACGAACTCATTCAAGCTTGCAACAACTTTTGGTTCTTGAGTTAAAAGTGGAATGGCAACAGCTATTTCAACATCTCAAGATGAACAACATCTTTTCATATATCAATAGTATGCATGATGGATGTTTGAAAAACATCCCATCAATAAGTATCTGGCAAATATTACAAAACAAAATTACCCCACTCAATTATTTTTTCCAGTTCTCCAGGTCAAGTCATGTCTTCTCAAAACATATTGCAATTTGGAAAATGGAATGTATTTTGCCTAGTTCTTGTGCATTACTCATCCTCATAACGCTCTTGATTCTTGAGTTACGATAAACCTTAGTCATTTGATTACTATAAAATTACACCAATTAAAAAAAGTTAAAGAGTCCACCCCCACCTTGTCAAAAATGCTGAGAACTTTGTAGTACTTGAGTTCCTCGGGTGGGCCACTCAAACTCCGCATGTGCCTGAGCCCGAGGCTGCTGAATCCCTGGGTGAAGACGCACGCGCCACACACACACACGTGGGTTACAGAACGTACAAAGTTGCTACCGAGACAAAGGCAGACAGACCTGTATGTTTGCGGCTCATACTGCGGAGTGTGCTGGCCCGTTCCCCAGGTGCTGCGTGAAGATATGCTCCGCTCGCATCAGGTATTGCTGCGTCTTCCTCCTCACAGCCTCGCGCCTCACCGGATCCGGGTCCGCTGCAAGTAGATGATGGAAGAGACATTCCGAGACGTTATCAGCCCATTGAGCATCCCCACTAAGAGCTGCTACTGCATTGAAAGTTACGCGGCTACGTACATGTATTCTATGTATGTATGTATGCTGAACGCACCGTACATAGATAACTGTGCTAATCTAGTCATCTCGGAGGTGCTCTTTAACTACTTTTGTGTGTTCTTTGGTTCTTTTGGTAAAGTTACGTAGATAGAAAATAAAAATAAGAAATAGAAAAAAACCCACAACGTTTTGATTGCAACACAAGCGTCGTTATCAGAAAAAGGGGGGGGGGGGTTAGCTCGAAAAGCAAACTGTTTATAAAGGTTTAGAGATGGGCATAGTTCAAGTGTGTCAGCAGCATGGGCGGAGCAGGCTAATGTTAATGTGGGAGAAGACAACGGGGGAGAGAGAGTGGGTAGAAATAGGGGGAGAGAGAGAGAGGGGGTAGAGATAGGGGGAGAGAGAGGGGGTAGAGATAGGGAGAGATCTTTCTTTCAACAATCAACTCCAGGTTCAGACCTTTCCTCTTCTCCACGACTGTCTCTATTTACAATATAAATATGCACACTATTCCTGTACACCATGTTGAGACTCGGTCACATTTATAACTCTACTAGCTTTACTACCCGGCTTCGCCCGGGACTTGGATTCACCACACCCGGCCGCCTTCGTCTCCCCAGTGGCGATGTTCACACACCACACCAGTTACTCGTTTGAGGCTGAGTCGACCTAGGGGAGGCCCAGGAGCAGTTCAAATAATCGTCACTGGTGGTGGCCGTGAGCGGGAATCGAACTCGGGTCGTCCGGGTTCGTAGCGCAGCGCGCTAACCACTACACAACCGCTCCCCCCACACACAAACGCGCGCGCGTCCATAGGTACACATGCACGCGCTTGCTGCAGACACACGCAACTTTCGGGGTGCGTACGGCAGTAAACGACTGAAATAATAAACCAATGCTGCGCGAAGAACGCCTTAGACCTGCAACACATTTGTATGGCACTTTACTCGCGGAGGGTGAGGGGGGGATGCGTGATGTGAGCAGGCACACTGCGTGACGCTTCCGCATGCGGGTCACATGACAGATGTGACGACACAGCTCACTTGCCGTGCAAAATATATGCATTATTGCGCCCCCCCCCCTCTGCCCAATAATGTTTGCATGGTGTACAGTCTGGAAAATACCCACATGGCAAATTTCAAGTTTGTTGCATGTCGGGAAGTACGCTAAACATTTTGAACAGACACACACTCACAAATTTCCATTTTATATATATAGATAAGATATAAATCCAAACTGCACTGAATTATATAATTTGGGTCATTTGAACTCCTGCCCTGATTGACCAGATTTTGTTCGAGCAAATTTGGAAAATGAAAGAATAAAATAGTTGAATGCATAGTATTAAACTTACATTGGATTTGACCTATTCCGATGACACATGTATACATCGTCAGTTTTTCTTTCGATTCAGTTCCAATGACGTACGTGTACGGAACCGGCAGAAAAACTAAAATAAAAAAAAACTTTATCAGTACCAAAGCTCCCACAAGGCCATGCGGAAGGGCACGTGGCATAGATTGGCGCCAGCTATCATGGTGTGCAGTCGTTTCGCTAGAGTTCTCTGCAGTGAGTACAATATCTTTAAAAACAACGGCACTATGCCTCTCTAAATAAAATTTATGCTGAACTGCCTCCATGTTCCGAGATTCAGCGGTGAACGAGATCACCCTGCAACTTGCCATCATCTCAGAATGGGAAACGGTTTACTGAAATAATGCAGTTTCTAACGGTACTAGCAAGTCAGGCAAGATAATGCTTCTATGCTGTGACGTGGATCCCTGCAGATTTATATTTTGGCTACATATGTAAACATGTGCATTAATGCTTTGACAAATTTCTAAAGAACTTGAGATATATGAGGGTTACTGTGACCCTGTGCTGCTCTTAATTCCCATACACTGCGAATTTAACTCATTGAATATTTGCCACAAAACGGTCATATCAATTATAAATAAATGTTTACCTCTTGCCATTTAGGGAGCTTGTATGCTGATGTACATTTTGTATTGTCCCATCTATGTATCTGAACTGCAATTTGATTCTCATTAAGCCAGTTTGTTTGATATAAACTATTAAAAATAAAAACAAATTATTTATCAGGTAAGCGCCCACTGAGCTACATAGCTCTTTTGCAAAAATGACCTGGCCAAAAATGATAGCTGAACGAAGTTGCTAATGTGGAAATTTATAGCAGTGAAAAACTGGAGGATCCGGATAAAATCCACGCAATCACAGGGAGAACATGCAAATTCTAAAATGAAGGCGGCAGGGTCGGGAATGAACCCAATACCTACTTTATACTTCCTCACCACCATGGCGCCCCTAACAAGATGGTAACAAGAGAGTATTTCAGGAGCTGCATTTAGCCAAATAAAAGTGATGGATATTATGAGCAGCCATTGGTAATTAAAGGCAGCTGCCTGGATTGACACCCAGGTCTTAGCGGTACCAGCTCTGCCCTCAGAATTGAGTCATCTGGCCGCTTGGCTATTTTAATCTTTAAATTGTATATCGTTTTCCCTTTTTCAAGCTTCCAGATGGCAGATGCCTGGATGGTACAAAACAAAGGGCACAAGCATCGGTGTGTACGGCAAGCGGCGATTGTCGCCAGCCCATACCTTGCACGCCGCGCAGCAGCAGTCCCACGCTGCTCTGGTAGTGGTTGAAGGCCCCCTCGTAGCGCTCAGCTGCCTCCTCCTCCAGCGCCAGCCGGATCTGTGCGGCCGCCTGCAGCAGGTAGGCGCCCTTTCCGCCGGCGGTGTCGAAGCCGGCTCTGCGCGACGGTGAGCCGCGCACGCGGTCCAGGTATGACGCCGCCTTGGACAGTGGCCCCGTACCGCTGCTGACGCCACTACCACCGCCAGGGGGTGAGCTTTCTGGGAAGGCCATGGCGCCTGTAGCAGGGCTGCGTGACCCACGGTCGAGGCACGCAGGAGCTCCCGGCCTGCTCAGTTCTGACAACACAATTTCAGACAATTGGTTGTAATTTACCATGAAAATTGCGCGTCGCTAAAACGACCAATTTTTTTTTATGCCCGAAATCAAAATTAAATGGTGCATTTTACTGTTTCCATGTAGGATGGCATAAATTACTTGTTTTTATAAAACAAAATAAATTGTATTTTATACATATATATTGCTCCACCGGCATTGAAGCAGTGCTAAGAAGTATGTTTATTGCAGTAATAATTTAATTTGCAAGAGATATAATGGTAGATGGAATAAAGAATTAACTCTCAGGAAAAGCATTCACAAATATAATTATTGTATTTTTTACACCTCTAACAACCACACATGCAATTAGCATTCTGCGAAATTTCAAGGACAACTCACGTTTCAATTAATCTGTGTTCACGTACCAGTTAACATTGGACATCATTTCTAGTTGAACGGAGGCAGAAATCGAGTGTCTTGTTTTCTCGTGAGTGCAATCACATTTGAGATAAAACGCAATCACCTGAAGCCAGCTCTTCCCTTCAAAATACAATAAGCCTGACATTGATGGCTCACTCTAGAATGCCAGGTGAACAAAAGAGAAAATAGCAAATGGAAGCATGCAAATGGAAGCATGCTTAACTCACCTTTTATTTATTTAACTTTTTCCGATAAAACTACATTCCACTTGCACCCTAAGTATCTGTCATGCAAACATTTCCAAAGAACGGCTCCAGAAGAGATGATAATGTAGAATTGCTGATGAATTATTTCAATGGGGGTAATTTAACCATACTTCACCAAGCCCCTCTGTATGGGTGGAAGGTAAGGAGCATAGCTGTAGGAGCATTTAAAATACATGAACACGAAGGCTTTCGCAACCAATCAAACCCAAAAAACTTATGGCTAAAATACATTACTTGGATGGATTTTGCCACATTGCCCTCTGCTGCTCACCACATGGCCCCACAGCCAAAAACACCCTGATGTACAATGTGGTTAACCAAACATCGACGATCCACGCTCAAACCTGCTTCTGTAATCTGATGAGGTCAGGTGCATTCCACATGATTTGGTCATAGACACATACATGATATGAAATGCTAAGGCATTGTGCTACAGCCTAGAGACCATACCTGGAGTCTGAGCACCGGTTCCATCATGCGGCAGCCGAGGGCTCTCACGAGTCTCTGTGGCCGTCCTTCCCGATAATCTGGTCACTCTGGACGCATGCTCCAGGCCATGGCCAGAGTACCAGCCCTGGTCAGTCCCAGGACTGGGACCCGGGCCAAGAGGTGGCACCAGGGGCAGCCACAGGCCGTTGCGAGTCGTCACCCTCTGCAGTGGCGGACAAGTTTGGCCGACGCCTCCCTGGAAGGCAAATGCGGCACACCATGCAAAGCAAAGCTGCATCACAGAATATAATCATCTTCATCCTTGTGTAATAAGAGAGCGCCATCTCCTGGATTATTGTGGGGGGTATATTACTTTATACAGTCTATGTTTATCTATAGTAGGCATTACATCTAGGTGAAAGGTGATGGGGCGGATCCACCAGGGAAGCCTCTGGAACGTTCCCGAAGGTTCCAGGAGGGGCGTGGCCAGAGGCGGGGCTTAGCCTCCGGGGAGTGAATATAAGCCGGGGGCACAGCAACGTTAGGGGTCGGTGTTTGAAGATCAAGAGGAGCTCCCCGTCGCTGCTGTCCTGCCGCCTCCACCTGCCACATGGCGGCTCGACCTCCAGCCGCTCCCTAGCGTGCCGTCACCCAGCAGCGTGTTAGAGAGCAGATGAGCGCCACGTGGCGCGGGGCAGCATAGCCACCCAAGCGGATGGACATCCGCAGAGAGAGCGAGAACAAGTCTGTACCGAAGATTTATTCATAAACAACTTCAAGTCTTTACCGTGTCAGAGCCACTCATTACAATTGCATAGAGATCTATAGACTTAACACTCCTACAAGATCCATAGGCTTACATATTTTTCTCAGCCAAAGGTCAAATTATCGCATGAGGTCAGGGGCGGAGCCAGGATTTTGACTTTGGGGGGGCTCACTTAAATATTCTGAGATATCCAGTGTATGTTTTTCAATGGGAGCCACAAATGTATAAAACAAATTTTATTGGATTTGAACGCGGAGTTTATTAATAGGTCGGAGCCGCTGATGTGGCTAATAAGTTTGATAAGTTCTAAAGGCTGCCGCTCAAGCAGCCTGCAGGGCAGCTCAAGGTGGCATCCAGCATTTTGCAGCAGCCGGATATCCGGTTATCCCGATTACTGACTGCAGCAGCTCCGCCCCTGCATGAGGTCAACTGCTCATATATTCTTTCTACACAAGCTTCTATTCCATGCCTCTTTTCTCATCACATCCACTGTCCTCAAATCTTGTATCAATGCATCCTTCCATCTCACCCTCAGTCTCCCTCACCTTCTGCCCTGCACCGGTGGCATGTGCATAACCCGTCTAACCTATGAGTCTGTGTGAGCCTATCGATCTTTAGTCTCCATGGCCCTTAACATTTTATCTTCCTGTCTCTTCTCAACACCTGCCCAAATAATCTCGTCTTCTCTCCCTTGTCTACTCGAGAATATAGAGATGTTTATAACATATTTTTTATCATCCATATTGGTGACCATCAGGCATAACAATTCACCTTCTTTATACAAGGCACTCATGCTTATTCATTTGACCTGAAGCTTCAAATAGATTACAATGGAACATGCTCTGCTTTTCCCAAACATTTCTGGAATGCTATTCTTATCATTGGCTGTATACAGAACACTGACAGTGTCTAGATTAGACTCATCTTGTTTTTTCAAAGATATAAAAAAAATGGAAAATAAAGAGCATAGGATTATCTTTGGCAATTACTGAAGGCAGACCAGTATAAAAACGATGACAAAGATATGAGCAAGAGTCGAGTGAAGTACCTGAGAATGAAAAGCAAGATACGAAGGTACTTGCAGAAGAAAGAGTTAGTTCAAAGCATATCATCTGTTGAAACATATGGGTTGGAAACACGAACTCTGACAAAGAACATGGAACAATAGAGCCGAACAGTACACTAAGGAGCACGGAGAGGAGCATGCTGTAAATTACCCTAAGGTACAGAAAAGGGAACACATGGATTGGAGAACAAATGGCAATTACAAGCATAATCTTGATCTTCATGCAGCAGTGAATATAAAGTGAAGTTGATAAAGTGTACAGATGCATTCTTGGAATTACACTGACAAAAATAACATATTGACTGTGAAGAAAAGTGAACTTCGGTATGACTAGTGACATAATGGCAAAGATGGAGATGGAGTGACAAGATTAGCTCATGTGCAACAGGGAGACATTGCGGTGTTACAGGGTGGTGAAGCATGGTGACGACGTGGGAAGGCCTTCGCCCAGCAGTGGAAAGAACATGGTTGATGATCATGACGATATTCAAATTGGAATGTGCGGATTAGTAACCGTGTGTGAACTCCACCTACTTGGAAAAACACACGGATCTCGTGGCTCTGGTGAAGCGTGGAGACCGTGACTGAGAACTGCAAGAGGTCCTCTGCACGCTGGCGTCGCTCCTCAATCAGGCGTGGGTCAAACCGCCCTGCATGGCAGGATCAGCGGGGCGGGAGCGCAACGTTATACACGGCGGGTACCGCGCTTGTCTGCGAGCCCTGTATATCATAATGATCCATGCTCCCCCCCATGCCCCCAGGTCCCAGAAATAAGCTGGTGATCCATACACAGCTGTGCTTCTTCATAAACAGAGTGCACAGAGGGTTGATGTTACTTTTAACAATATAACTCTAAAACAGTTTGTCTATTATCACATTGTATGAACAACAGAAAACCGATGGATGACAATCGATTAATCAATAATTTTCCCAGTTATACTATATACTTCTAGGCACAATATCCTAAACGTCAACCATCGTGCCGGACAACACGCGATACAACTAGAAAACATAAGAGGTTTTTTTTGGGTTAGATCGCGTAAATATTTACGTAATCCAACCCCAAAAAAAAGCCTCGATTATGGATATTCGTCGCGAAGGCCTATGTGTTAAACAACTAGAAAACACATCGCAAAGCAATCAATATTATCTTTCTACCACAGAAATAACTTTTTTTCTCATTGGGCAACAGGGTCCTCAAAAGGCATTCTCACAGAGCCCCAAGCCATTCCAGCCCTTACCCAAAAGCCTGTTTTTGGGGAACGGGGGAAAATCGTCGGCACGCAGCTGCAAAGTGCTATAAATAGCATAAAGGGCCTTGTGTAACCTCTTGATGTCCCGGTAGCGCTTGCACACCTCTAGCTATGAGGGCGGAGGCTCGTTAAGTGGTCACACAAGGGTGAGGAGCAGGGGGGGGGGGTCGCAGGGAAATGGAACAATGGGAGCAGGAAAAGCACAGGACATGGGTTGGAGGCCAAAATAAAAGGTTACGAAGAGGAAACAGAAAGTAAAGAATGCGTGTTAATTCAGTGGTTACAGATGGCAGTGACAGCACAGTCAAAATTAAGAATATATATTGAATATGAATATTATGGACATGGTCAACAACGCTAAGCAGTTAAATACAAACAAGTAGATTACTTACATGCATGAAAGACGTGCACTGTTTTATGAGTTACTGACGATTAAAACGTTTAACAACAAACTGCATTCATAATAAAAGTTTTTGGGTTAGATCGCGTTTATTTATAAATGTGTCGTAACCCTCCACCACCCGACACGGCCAATCAGCAAAAAAAAGTGTCACGTTGACAAAAGACAAATAATTCACTACTTCAGCCCACTGGTGTGTTGAAGAGTTAATCCACATTTACAGTTTGCGTACGACGTTTCGCTGGTAAATACATCCAGCATCATCGGGCAATTCGCCAGAATGGTAAAGCCCTCGCTTGCTCCCGGTTTTTATATAGAGCAGCAGGGTGACGTCATCACTTAATTCATATCAGGTGCAGTGATTAGAGGCGGAGGGGGGGTATTGCAATTATATAATCGATTAGTAATCAGTCATTGGTTATGATTAGTAATGAGTTGTAGATTAGAAATTCTTTAAATGTAATGTGTATTATTTAATAATACGCTTCCAGGCCGCACTAAGCCGGTAGCTGTCAGAGCGATTAAAGTTATTCTTGTTCCTCTCAATTTCAATGGATTCTCTAATTAGTCTTTGCCAGTAATAATTAGTTTTACACACCACTGCAACATTGTCGAAATCAATTGAGTGTCCTTGTTGACAAGCATGTTCTGCCACTGCCGACAGTTGTGTTTGAGATAATTTAATATTTCTCTGATGTTCTTTTAGTCTTACGCTGATGTTACGTCCCGTCTGCCCAATGTAGCAGCTGCCACATGAACAATTAATCTGATATACACCTTCTGTTGATAGTTTAGGTAATGCATCTTTAGTGCAAGATACTAGTTTTTGAATTTTGTGTACTGTACCAAATCTTACTGTAATGTTTTGCTTTTGCAGAACACGGGCTAATTTGTCAGTTACTCCTGAGATATTACTAATCGATTATATAATTACAATACCCCCCCCTCCGCCTCTAATCACTGCACCTGATATGAATTAAGTGATGACGTCACCCTGCTGCTCTATATAAAAACCGGGAGCAAGCGAGGACTTCATCATTCTGGCGAATTGCCCGATGATGCTGGATGTATTTACCAGCGAAATGTCGTACTCAAACTGTAAATGTGGATTAACTCTTCAACACACCGGTGGGCTGAAGTAGTGAATTATTTGTCTTGTCAACGTGACACTTTTTTTGCTGATTGGCCGTGTCGGGTGGTGGAGGGTTACGACACATTTATAAATAAACTCGATCTAACCCAAAAACTTTTATTATGAATAATATTGGTCGCGAAAGCCTACGTGTTAAACTAACAAACTGCATGTTTTGTGTGTATGGCTTCAGAGAGACGAGGCCAGAAAGGTAAGTATAAACCTCTAAGTTCCCATTGACGTGCCGCATATGGCTGTATGGTATGCGTTGTGCACACGTATAAAGTGAGCTTCAAGGGTGCTTCACCAAGAAAAAGACCACCATTTGAGCTGCCCAGAACGATTTTTCTGCCTGCTTAAGAACTGCAAAAATGCCTTTATAGTTCAGCTGTCTACTTGTTGACCTAAGTGATAAATGAGCAGCAAGTCCAGTACTTTGAGCAAACTTTGAATGGAAAGTGATAAGCTGACACGTTCTCTCTCACACATGTGCACACACACACACCTTAAAGACATCTTCGGCATTTGACCTTGACACGATCTGTGGATAAAAACACATCTGGGAATTTGACCATAATACAGAGCAATCCACAAGTTTATGCAACAGCTGAAGGCTGTAGTGTTTGCACACTGTACTTGCTGTGGCACTTTCAGATCAGCAGCCATGTGGAGGTTAAGCCCGCTTGCCTCGCTGTTCACAGATACCAGGTTTGACTCTGGTCACTGGTTGCGTTAAACAACTTATTTGAAATATCTCCAACACGTTTCAGTTATAAAGGCAGGGAATTGGGGGAAATTGTCACTGTAGAAATATTATCCAATAGATTTATAAGTAGAAAAATAACCTTGGGTGGACCGATCCCTCCATCACTATCAGGGTAAGAATGCTGTAATATAAATTCTGCAATGGAATATGGTGGATTCAAATGTGAAAACATTTGCAGATATGACAACTTTCTATTTTCAGCAGTCAAAAGATATAAATTAACGGTGACTGCTCCTCGTGCTGCCAAATAAGTTTACCGAAGTGATAACAACTTGCTGGGCCATTCTCTAAGGTGGTGCACTGCCCATTGCGAGAGTTTCACATGGATATTTCTTCCTTTCAACAGGTCAGGAGCAGTGCAATAAAGACACAATTTACAACAACTGACGCATTTTTGTTTGCTCATTCACGAAGCTTAAAAAGTGCCCGGCAGCCCGACACACAGTCTAAGTAGATTTCAAAGAGCCATGTGAGCTGTTGGAATTTTTGCCTTTTCCGCTTGTAAACACAGTGGTAGCTATCTTGGTCTCCCATGGCCACTTGCCACCAAGATGGCAGCGCGTTATGTCACGCGAATTTAGAGGTTCCGAAACTGCATCACTGCAAGCAGGTTGTAGACATTTTCGACTTAATAGCTGTGCTGGTTTTTATCGCTTCTTAATAACTTTTAAATAAACACCAGGTTGGCGGCCAACTTGGTGATCTCCCCCTGCGGGTAACTGACCACCAAGATGGCCGCCGCGTTTTGTCACGTGAACTTTGCGGTGCCGAAACTGCAACACTGCAAGTAGGTTTGTGGGGCATTCCCAACTCAAGAGCCGCTTGGCTTGTCGCTTCCTTTTCATTTCCTAAATTCACACCAAGTGGCGGCCACCTTGGTGATCACCAAGGGAACTGACCACCAAGATGGCCGCGCGTGACGCGACGCGAACTTTGCGTTGCCGAAACTGCAACACTGCAAGTAGGTTTGTGGGGCATTCCCAACTCAAGAGCCGCTTGCTTCGTCGTTTATTTGCCTCCTTTTATAATGAACACCAAGTGGCGGCCACCTTGGTGATCTCCCCCTGCGGGTAACTGACCACCAAGATGGTCGCGCGTGACGTGACGCGAACCGAGCGGCACGACGACGTGCAACGAATACGAAAACAAAGGCGCGGATTTGTTTTAGTTTACGGGCACAACAAATAGCACTGCACTCAGCGGGGGTAGAGAAGAAAAGAACAACTTGTAATGTCCGTATTGTACACGGCGACAATACCAGCAACGCGTGGTGCTACGTGGCCAAGCCGGTCCACGAGCGCACTGCAAAAACAACAAAGACAAAGGTCCCCACAGTCAAGACCGATCTGACTGCTGGGGGCAAGTGCTGTTCGCGAGTAGCACCGGGCACGGCACGGCACACCCGAGGGGGTGGGTGGCCAGCACCACACCCGGCCGCCTTTGTCTCTCTAGTTAGCGATATTTACACGCACACCGCACCAGGAAACTTGATTTGAGGCCGCGTCGACCTAGGGGAGGCCCAGGACCGGTTCCGGATCAATCGTCACTGGTGGTACTGGTGGTGCTGGTGGGCCGTGAGCGGGAATCGAACTCGGGTGTCCGGGTTCGTAGAGCTGCGCGCGAACCGCTACACTTCCGATCCCCATCGTAGCACCACCAGCACCGCATTACAGGGGACGCGGGGACATGTTGTTTATCGCCTGTTGTGATTACAAAAAAAGCGAACTAAAAACAACCCTGACCAACAATTACGTGTAAAAGAGAGGCGCGCGGGGAGGGTGTGGTAGGTGTTTGCTGGCGTGGGTAAATACGTGAGCGGTGACGGCGAAGAGCGAGCGGCCCTTGTCGGAGACGGTGTAGAATCGGGCGAGCTCCCGGCTGCCCCAGTCGCCCGCCATCCCCTCTCGCCGCCGTCGCCGACAACGGTGGTGGTGGGGGTCGATGCCAGAATGTGGAGGAGAAACCTCTAAGCCCGGGTGGTGGTGAGACGGGGGGGGGTGGAGGGGCGGGTGGAGTGTCGGGGGGTGGAGTGTCGGGGGGGTGGAGTGTCGGGGGGGGGGGGGTGTCAGGGGGAGGGGTGGAGTGTAAGGGGGAGGGGTGGAGTGTAAGGGGTGGAGTGTAAGGGGGAGGGGTGGAGTGTAAGGGGTGGAGTGTAAGGGGGAGGGGTGGAGTGTAAGGGGGAGGGGTGGAGTGTAAGGGGGGGGAGTGCAAGGGGGGGGGGTGGAGTGTCAAGGGGGGGGGTGGAGTGTCGGGGGAGTGTCAGGGGGAGGGGTGGAGTGCAAGCGGGAGGGGTGGAGTGTAAGGGGTGGAGTAAGGGGTGGAGTGTAAGGGGGAGGGGTGGAGTGTAAGGGGTGGAGTGTAAGGGGGAGGGGTGGAGTGTAAGGGGTGGAGTGTAAGGGGGAGGGGTGGAGTGTAAGGGGTGGAGTGTAAGGGGGAGGGGTGGAGTGTAAGGGGTGGAGTGTAAGGGGGAGGGGTGGAGTGTAAGGGGTGGAGTGTAAGGGGTGGAGTGTAAGGGGTGGAGTGTAAGGGGGAGGGGTGGAGTGTAAGGGGTGGAGTGTAAGGTGGAGGGGTGGAGTGTAAGGGGGAGGGGTGGAGTGTAAGGGGTGGAGTGTAAGGGGGAGGGGTGGAGTGTAAGGGGTGGAGTGTCAGGGGGAGGGGTGGAGTGTAAGGGGTGGAGTGTAAGGGGGAGGGGTGGAGTGTAAGGGTGGAGTGTAAGGGGGAGGGGTGGAGTGTAAGGGGGAGGGGTGGAGTGTAAGGGGTGGAGTGTAAGGGGGAGGGGTGGAGTGCAAGGGGGAGGGGTGGAGTGTAAGGGGTGGAGTGTAAGGGGGAGGGGTGTTGTAACTCGCTTAACCCGCCCAATACTGAGGGCATCTGTGGCACACACAAAAAAAGAGCTTCACAGCTAATCAGATTCCTCCCTCCAGTCTAAATAAAATATTCTGATCCTTGGGGGCCGGTTTGCACGAACGCCTTGCAGTACACACACACACAAATTATTCGCTTGAGATGTTGCGAACAATTAGCACGCACGCAAGAAAAAATACCCCTCAGCATAATCATCAATAGCCCCGCCACCATAACCAATGATTCATTTTCTTTGGGTCTTTCGGTAAAGTCACGTAGATTCAAAGAAAATAAAAAAACACTAAGTTTTGATTTAAAGCTTTCGTGACTGCAGGGATTCATATTCTTGGTTCTTTCGGTAAAGTCACGTAGAAGGGAAACAATAAAAATATAAATCAATAAAATTCTCACGACGTTTCGACTGCAACACAAGCAATCATCATCAGGTGTGAAAACCACAGCAAGAAAATTTGAAAAAAGTGGCGTTTAAAAAAATATATATTTCATTGTTTCCCTTCTACGTGACTTTACCGAAAGAACCAAGAATATAAAAACACAAAAGTTTCGATCACAACACAAGCGGATCGTCATCAGGAGGAAAAAAAGAGTGGGGAAAGCTGCTGAGGCAGACTGTTTTAAAGGTTTAAAATGTGTGTAGCCCAAGGGTAAACCTTTAAAACAGTCTGCCTCGGCAACTTTCCCCACTCTCTTCTTTGGTTCTTTCGGTAAAGTCACGTAGAATGAGAATAAAATAATAAATTGATAAAATAAAATAACACAATAATATAATAATATTCTCTCTCTTTGTGAGAATATTATTGCGTTATTTTATTTCATCAATTTATTATTTTATTCTCATTCTACGTGACTTTACCGAAAGAACCAAAGAAGATGAATCATTGCAGTCACGAAAGCTTTAAATCGAAATTTCCCCACTCTTTTTTCCCCCTCCTGCTGACGACGATCGCTTTGCGTTGTGATCGAAACGTCGTAGTTTTGTTATTTTCTTTGAACCTATCTACGTGACTTTACCGAAAGACCCAAAGAATATTAATTCCTGTACGGTAGCCACGAAAGCTTTTAAAGTCAAGATAAAACAAATGCATAAATTTATGCAAACCGACACACCTGATGACGACCGTTTGTGTTATGGTCGAAACGTCGTGAGAATTTTTATTGTTTTATATGTATTTTATTGTTTCCTTTCATCGTGACTTTACCGAAAGAGCTAAGAATATGAATTACTGCAGTCACGAAAGCTTTAAATAAAAATTCAAGATCAAGATTCAATGATTCACTCGCGGAAGCGAGCGCGCCAAAAGTTTTACGACACCTCACGAACTCCTTTACGGTCATCGCGCTTTCCCGCCCAAGCGCGCGGGGCCTGGATCGATTCTTAATTGTATAATAGTTGTCGATATTCGTAATAGATTCCTACGCTCGGCTGCAGCGAATACAAATCTCGCACGTAAAATCAGAACCGGTTTCCGATTTACGCGCGGGTTATGTCGTTCGTAGCAAGGCGTGCATTTAAATTCTGCGTTGGGTTTGGAGTCTAACCTGAATTTTAAAGGCGAATTAAAAAAAAATCGATTACGAATTACGAACTGGGTGTGCCTCGAATCGCATTCGGTAGGAATCGACACGAGCTTCGCGACCCTTCTGTTATTTTTGCGACAGTCACGTGGCCGAACCAACGCGTCAATCGGCTTTACGGTAAACGATTCATAGAGCAGAGGGGAGTTCGAATCCCGGCAGTTTCTTTCGCTTTTATTTAACTTCTCGTTCTCGCTATCATAATACAATTTATACACACACATTAACACGTTGGAATTACTTTCCCGTTAAAGATGGGCTTGATGACGATCCTGAAGAAGATGAAGCAAAAGGAGAGGGAGGTTCGCCTCCTCATGCTGTATCCTCTATTGCGTCAGTGAAGATGATAACGTGAATGGATAAACGCGGTTTGGTGATGGTTATATATATTTGTTTTTATATCTTCTTACGCGTTCAGAAGCTCGGTAGCGATGTCGAGGTTTGCTTGCCACGGTGAGCCGCCGTAGTTATCCCTCCCCTCGTTCCAAGAGCGTCGACTGCAGTAGGATCGTCTTATCGTTTAACAGTAACTGTGTGTCGGATCATATAAGGATAGGTTTTAACCCTTTCTGCGTCAATAAAACGGGTGTCAAAACAGAAACCTTTTGCAAGGAATTACGTCTGCATTAACCACACACACACTTGTGGTGAACGTGCATATTAAATAAAACGCATGCTCTGGTAGTATTTGCATTGTTTTTTTGATACTGACTGGTCCACAGTTTTGTTCGGAGCCCTTGTCAACGCAGACATTATTCATTGCAAAAGGTTTCGGTTTGGTGTTTTAACACTTGTTTTATTGCTAGAAAGGGTAAAACCTGTTATATTTTGATGTGTCTCGGTCAGTCTGTATACGCCTCTCGGTGTGTCTATATTTGTGTCCCTCCGAGTCTCTATGTAAGTTTACATTTCTTCATCGTAGTTTTTGGTCTGCATGGGCCACAATCGCACTACACTGGGTTGTGGCCTCGTTTAATTCCCCCATTCAGGAAGGTCTCCGCGCTCATCGTCCCCCAGATTTCCTCTCGTGCGGTTTGATTGTCCCACCGCCGGTGTCCTCGGCAGGAGGACCGTCAAAGCCAGAAAGGCGGATGCGATGTTTGGGGGGTCTCGAACGGCAGAGGCGTTCACTGATGCAGGACGTCCGCGTTGCTTTCTTCGCCCTGTTCGTCTGGAACGATATTCAGGTGCATGTAACGTGCCGCCCTTTTTCAATCGCATCGCAGGACGAAGGCCTCTCACCCACGTCGTGTCGGTCGATTGACCGCATAGCTCACGCTGATCGATGGGGGTGGTGGGGGGGGGGCAGTAGGTTGCGAAGCAGGGCGTTGACGTGGCCCAGCGGTAGCTCGTTTCGCCGCTTAGTTTCCCGAGGTTCAACGGTCGCAATCTCGCGGCCGCCCTGGTAAATACCACTGCGGCATCTAATAAGCACGGTAACACTACGCGCCGTTTATTTCACACTGGACGTGTGTGCCTGCGTGCCTGCGTCGAAAATTACACCCCAAGTGACTCCCCGGGGCTAGGCGGTGGTCGGCAGAGGGCAACCGAGGGGCGGTGTAGCAAATTCTCTCGTCCGTCAGTGCTCCCCCGATGGTTATGCTGCTCTCTCCGTCTTCACCTGCACCGGCCAGGGTGAAATATGGGCCAACAACCCCCATGACCGACACAGCGTGGGGAAGCTCTCATCCGGCAGTGAGTTAACAAAAGGGCTGTAACGTGTGTTCGTGCGTGTAATCGCTCCCTTGTAATTGATTGTGAATATTCTACTTCTGCCTTGTTTTTCTGTATTATTTGTACGACAGTATTTATAATCTGACCCGATTCAAGGGTCAACATCCATTTTGATGGCCGACTTTATTTGCAACTTTGAGAGTTCTCACTGTCACAGACACACAATCCTTGACATCAGTGCAGGGGTCTGGACAATGCGGGTAAGACCACAATTCTGAAAAAGTTCAACGGCGAGGACATTGACACCATCTCCCCGACTCTGGGCTTCAACATCAAAACACTGGAGCACCGAGGGTACGACCTACTCATCTGCAAAGCGATCACCCATCATCAATACTGCTCACCACCTACATAATTAACCCGGCATTGTAATCGAATCTTCATTAGCATCGTTCAGGATATTAATAGCAATATAGATAAGCAGATGAATTGTCTCATTGTCTATAACAACGGAGTCCTTGTCTATAACATCTGCCAGTTCACCAGCATTGTCTCAAGCAACCTTAACTGCTGATCAGACAATGTAAAAGTATTATATATATTTTTTTTATTTTATTGTTTCCCTTCTACGTGACTTTACCAAAAGAACCAAGAATATAATCTTCTTTGGTTCTTTCGGTAAAGTCACGTAGAATGAGAATAAAATAATAAATTGATAAAAGAAAGAACCAAAGAAGATGAATCATTGCAGTCACGAAAGCTTTAAATCAAGAATATAATGTCAAAGCAGTTCAGAGTTTGCTTGTACAGAATCATTGCTGTTGAAATGATATACTTTCCAGAAGAATGCTGGGCCAATGGGTTGTGTAAACATTAACTTTACTACTCTTTGTTTTTTTTGGTAAAGTTACGTAGGTATAAAAATAAATGAAAACAACTAAATTAAATCACGACGTTTCGGAGGCAACACAAGCTTCCTTCATCAGGTGTAAAAAAGCACAGCAAAATAACTGTATAACTACAGTTATTTTGCTGTGCTTTTTTAACTGTAGTTATAGTTATTTTGCTGTGCTTTTTTAACTGTAGTTATAGTTATTTTGCTGTGCTTTTTTACACCTGATGAAGGAAGCTTGTGTTGCCTCCGAAACGTCGTAATTTAATTGAGTTGTTTTATTTTTTTACCTACGTGACTTTACTGAAAAAACCAAAGAGTATGAATCCTTGCAGTCACGAAAGCTTCAAATTTAGAATTAACTTTACTGTATATGTGTAGAGACAGTTATATGAAGCAGATATTGTCTGCTCATAATTTGTTTTATAAATAGACGTAGCCTATCGCCGAATCGACCATATCTTGGAAGATAAGCAGATTTGAGCTTGGATGGTGCATGGCTATGTGCCCACCATGCATAAAACAGGTGTTTGAGCATCAGCGGGGATACCTTGTCAGAAGGAGGGCAATGCAAAAAAATCTATTGCTGTATTGCACCACGTCTATGCTTCTTGTCTTCACCAATACGCAATGACCAGCATGGTAAAGCATGGCCATATATAGCTCTCATCCTCACAATCATGGGGGAGGCCGTCATCCAGCAGTGGACTGACACGTATGTGTAAGTTGTGATACCTGCCAAAAAACATAATTAGCGATGTTTTTACTCAAACCCACATCTCCGTTCGCAGGTTCAAGTTGAATATCTGGGATGTGGGCGGGCAGAAGTCGCTGCGCTCCTACTGGAGGAACTACTTTGAGAGCACGGACGGCCTCGTGTGGGTGGTGGACAGCGCTGACCGGCGCCGCCTCGAGGACTGTGGGAAGGAGCTCGCCTCGCTGCTGCAGGAGGAGGTGGTCGATCTGCACGCTCATTCACATGCTCGTCCACACACTCACCCACACACTCGTCCATTGGCCACACACTCACCCATACATTGGACCCCACGCTCACGCACAAACTCACCCACAAGCTCATCCAAACACCCACACACTCAACCACACGCTTGTCCACATATTCACCCGCACACTCATCCACACACTCACCCGCATGCTTGTCCACACAATCACCCACACGCTCGTCCACACACCCAAACGCTTATCCACACACATCCACAAGCTCATCCACACACTCGTGCACACAGTTCCACACACTCGCCCACATGCTCGGTCGACGCCTAATTATTTCCGTCTCACTTACCACCGTCTTGATTACATTCGTGTGCAGGGGAGGCATCTAAGAGTTGTGTGGTTTTGACTTTTGTTGGCAGCGACTGACGGGGGCGACGCTGCTCGTGTTTGCCAACAAGCAAGACCTTGCTGGTGCCCTTTCAGCGGACAATATCAAAGAGGTGAAATAAAGTTCCAAGGCCAAATCTAAGTCCCTTGATAATTAATCTTGACTTTGGTTTAGACTCTGCAAAGTTGCTTTGTATTATCCCAAGGTATCTAAAACACGTTCAGTTATCTTAAAATATGTATTTTATGACTATGCTGAAGTGTTGCTACTGTTAATATATTTCTACAAAAATCCTCTTGGGTTTAAGGCTTTTTTGGTCCTTTTCTCATTTTTATACCAGTTGTGCTATCCTGATTATGAGATGAATCAATTTGGTGCTCTCTCAGTATTAGAGTGTGGCCCGGTTAAGCAGATTTTGTAGAACATCTGTTGAGATTCCTTCAAGTGACCTTTTTATCCACACGATGGGCAGCAGCACTTTCACGCATTACCTGCTTCATAGAGAAATATTCAGCACATGGCAATAAAAAAAAACATTTAAATTGTCGAAGCTGTAATTTGGCCAAATTAAGTTACAGAAACAACTTCCACGGCATGGTTTTCTTGTGAAAAATAAAATTGGTGACGGGGGGGATAAGCACACCAACTCAGAACACGTGCGAATCCAGTTGAACCACAGGTGATAACCCAAATTCTTACAGAGGAATTCAGGAGTGCTGGCTCAAATGCTCTGATCGCCTGAACCACCCACCTACTTCTACCACCTCTACAAATGTGTTTTTCTCATACACAGCAGTTTACAAATTTAACGTGTCCCAACGATTATCTGTCTGCTAGGCGCTGGATTTGGAGGCCATAAAGACCCACCACTGGTGCATCCTGGGCTGCAGTGCGGTAACGGGAGAGAACCTCCTCATGGGGATTGACTGGATCCTAGATGACATCTCCAGCCGCATCTTCACCAAGGAGTAGCCGCAGGCGGCGCTCGCAGAGATTGGCATTGACTCTGGCATGGTGGGCGTGTGATATGGTGGCGGGGCCAGGTACGAGTCGAGTGAACCGAGCTCCCCGGGAAAGGTGTCACCTGGAGGCGAGGTCATAAGCAGTCGCTTTTGCGCTGTGGAATTGGGACGCTGAACACGTACTGACAAGTGCACTTTTTTGCCCGATTTGTATGTGTATACGTACATCCCTTTTTGTTTTCAATCGCACTACTGGGTGAGATCCTGCCCACTCCGTGGAGGCTATTTGACGAAACTTTCAACTGCGCTGGTCGGTGCGGGTTGGAGAAGACGCGCAGCATGGGTGTGGGAGAGTACAAATACAATACTGCAATTAATTCTGCTGCACTCCACTCTGCATTATCCAGGATGAACTCTGCTTAGTTTGGGTGGAGTCCAGGTGATTTGGTCATAGGCTTTTTGTTTGTTTATATACAGTAAATATGTGAACCTAAGCTGTGTTAATTGCACAAACCACCAAACCTTAGTAAATTAATTTAGGGTTTTCAGTGTTTGTAAACTGGATTTCCGAATAGTGAAATTACTGAAAATGTTTTGCTTTACCTACATTTTTTGAAAGAACTAATTTTGTTTTTGCGCTGCTTAAATAAAAGACGTAATAAGGTTTGCTTATGTATGGCTCTTTTTTTCACGGCAAAATCACAAAATACAATTAAACAGTTTTGCAACGTTTTGGTCCAAAGATTGAAATCCCTATACATGCATTAGACGATATTGTTGATTTTATATATTGTACGCAATTGGTTCACGTAAAACCAGCACCCAAGAATTTTACACTCACTGTAACGGAGGAAAACGAGAGTTTTTTTTTAACATCATGACCCCAAATTGGCGAATTTCATCCAATCACAAGTGAGGCGAATGTTTTACTTGCCTGGTGCCTCGCTGAGACTCAATTTTTCAGGAGGATCTTGCATTGGGAACTTTGTCCAATTCAATCAATGATAGTTTGCCATCATGTAGGAAAACACGCACATGATGGTGAACACGCTCCGATCTCCAAATAGTACAAATTTCATAGTAAGGCCATTTACTGGCCACTGCAACGGGCTCAACTTCTAAATTAATGTCGTGAAGTAAGGTGTGGTTTCACAAACTGCATTTCATTCCCGCACCGCTGATTAGCACGCTTGGCTACGTGCGGTGCGAAAGAAGTGTAACATACACGTACATTTTAGCTTTTGTCAATGCATGCCGCACACGCATTTTCAACACGGCAGCTTTCAAAGAAAAGCAACGCACGAGAATGATTAATGTGCCTACGCCGTAATGACGCGTAGTTGTCTGCTCAAGCGTCGGCCACGAACGCAGGCATCACGGTGGGTTCCGCTCTGACGTCTGGGACCACGTGGGGGCCCTTGGCAGCTGAGAAGCTGCCGCTTTGGCGGAGACCGGCGGCGTCGGCCCGAGCAGCGGCCAGGAGGGAGAGCAGCGCGACCCAGGCTGCTCGCTCGCGGCCGTCGCGTCGCTGAACGTGACTGAGCGCGCCGACGTTGAGCCGCTCTTCCTCGAAGACCGCGGCGTCGCCGTTCCGGCTGTGCCCGTGTCTGTCCGAGCCGAGGTTTTCTGGCTGCTGACCGACAAGTGGGCCGAGCGCGGGATTGAACAGTCTCTGTCTTCGGTGGTTTTAAGCGCCGCTGCAGCCGGCTGTGCCGGTAGCATCGCACGGTGGCTTGGCTTCTCGGTAGAGGGAACCTTTTCTTTGACAGTCACCGCTACTGGACCTCCCTTGCGGTTGACGATGGCACTGCTCGTCACCCCGACCGACCGCCCGGCGGAGACCGATTTGGCAGAAACGCCCGACGTGGCTCGGGAGAATTTGCCATCCGGCGTTGAGCGGCGGGAAACTGTGTCAGCGTGGCCGTGCTGCGACTGGGACGAGTCGGAGCCCATGACGGCCGAGCCGACGGGTGTAAGGACGCCCACGGTGGTACGGAACGTGTGCAGCACGCGGTCGGTGCGCTGGCGCTCGCTGCGTTGCCGCCGCTCCTCCTTCCGGATGAGTGTGCGCGTGTCGTGCACCAGCTTCTTACGAGTGTCCACGAGGCTTCTGAAGGGACCGGTGGTGGAGGGGGGGGGGACCATGGGTTTCACAACAGTGGATGAACGTGTATGAAGATTGCACTAAAAAGTTTATTTTTAATATTGTAAAAGTTCACGGGCAAATGTGCGGCCCCTGCAAGTGCTTGCTCATGCCATTGTTGGCGGAAGGGCATCTACTCATAGGATCTCTAGAGAATCCCGTTATATATTTTGGCCTACTCTTCCTCACTGGCCCGACGTCTTGGAAGAGGTGGGAGTCCCCCACACTTTACCCCACCACATGTAACCTGCCAGTTGACTTAAGCTTAAACTGCTGGATGCGATAGAACATTTTTACATTATAAATGCTGCAAAATGCTTGGGCTTTTCTTCACGGCTATATTTGGGGTGGCCCAAAAGTCAGGACAGGGTTATTATGTTAATTGTATATCAAATGCGCTTGATGGAGTCTTGCCATGAGATTGAGAAATCTTTGCTTGGAACTCGCTCAGGAAACAGTGGAACCATGGCAATCAAATAGCTGTTGGAGAAGATGCCAATGTTTGAGGTCGTAAAGTGGGAGGGGAGGTGGTGCAGATGGGGCATGTCTGCACCGAGCCTCTGAAAGGACAAAGGGGGGGAGACGTGGGAGACTTAATCTGGCATTTTACATTCGTCCTCCCAAAAAAACATTGGTGGTTAATTCTTCGTCGGGGCATATGCAGCGGCACGCGCATGTCTCTCCGCGCGTTTGGCGGAAGCCGCGGGTCTCGCCTGTAGTCAATGCGGCCATCCTTGTCCCTCTCCAGCTTCAGCATGAGCTCGTCCAGATGGTGCTTGTCCAGGGGGATGCTCAGGTGCTGCAAGGTCAGAGGTCAAACCTGTGGTCACCTTTTTCTTTTAAATAGATGTTTATGGTTGTTTCATCCAAATATTTTGTTATGAAAACTACAACACCTGTTTTATGCACGGTGGAATACCTGTAAATTGCTGCACACAAAACAGACGGCTTCGTGAACATTTATAATATATACATATATATAATAGCCACGCACAAACATTGATGTGGGTGTGGGCGGTTACATGGCCAGAATAGGGTTAGGGTGTGCACTATGTGGCAGGAGCTGCCAAAGTATGGCCAGAAAGGCAATTCGTTTTTACGAATGTACTATACACTATATATGTTCCATTGTATATATTATATCGCTGAATATATTATATGTGACAGATATGCGAATTTGTATTGTATATACTGTACTTAAATTATGGTATTCGGCATTGTCTCTCCAAGGTGGTGGCAGGGCACGCTCACGCACGCACGCACCTGCACGGCTCTGCGGAAGTCGTCGCTGGAAATCTTCATGGTGCCCTCCTTGTCGGCGGAGCGAAAGAAATCCCAAAGCCGCAGTTTGTGCTCCACCAGGTAATCCTGCAAGTCATTGCGGCAAGGAGACGGACTTCACTCTGCAAGTTGGCGATAGACCTGGGAGGCGTGGGTTCTGTTACAGCAGTAATTGTCACAATTTGTAATTACGGAACAGGATTTAGATGGCGTGCCCAAAGCGCCTTAACGTCGCATCTCATCTCAACCATTCCTATGCCCTGCTGCAGTAAAGCCAAGGGGGACCCCCAGTGGCAGCTGTCCCTGTTTGGCAAAAGGTGTATGCAGCACCAGGCTGCACGTGGGTATTAGTCTGCTGGTAGGCGGCGATATTACGTTGTGGTCTTTCCCAATTAAGTAACGAATCGCAACCACACTGTAACTGTAATTGCAGCCTGCAATGCTGCTGTAAATCTAATGGAACAGAAGATGAAATGTGTGCAACAAAGCAAGGAGAGTTGCGTTCTTGAAATTACACTGAGAGAAAGGAATGAGCTTGGGAAAGACATGCAAATCGAAGGAATGATGATCGGTGGTAAAGACGAAGAGCAGAGCAGCAGCCAAAGCAGGAAAAGCACTTGGGAGGAGATACAGCGATAAAATCAGTTAATATGCAGAAGCCAGATGGGCCGTTAAATCACAATACCGCGTGAGACGGTAACAGCTTAAGGGAGGACTTCATCCAGCAATAGATGAACGGTTGTGATATTTTAACACTTAGAGGATAAGCATCAGCAGGTCAACTTCCATCTCCAATTGCTTCATCTCTCAAATTGATGAGCCCTTGATCAATTATTTATATTACAATAATAATAATATCTATAGCTGGAACGATCCGTTGTTCGATCACGGTTGCTGATGATGGTGATGACGGTGACCACGATGTAAAGCTGGCGACGTGAAGGGAACCATGCGTGGGCGCCCCGTCGTGCCTGAATGAGCTTCATGGGGTCCGTCCGGGGTTTGGGTTTCCTCGCCAGGGGCCCCCCGACCCCCGAATGCAGAACCGTGAGGCCCTGCGTGCGCCGGATTGCCGACACGGTGTGCAGGAATCCCTGGTTCACACGCACCGTCTGCACAAGATCCAGGTTCGATTTAACACAGTACATAAAAATCGTGATCTGATCCCATCTGTGAAGGATGTGATCCCTGACATGCAATACCCCGGCGTCTACAAACTAAGCTGTGTCTGCGGCAGTAGTTACATTTGGGAGACTAAGCGACATGTCTCGGACCGTGTTCGTGAACATAAGGCAGATCTGAAACACGGTAGGATCAATACCTCGGCCGTGGTTGATCATTGTTTTAATGCGGAGGCCTCACACGGAATTGATTTCTCTAAGACGAAGGTACTTTGCAAGCCCACTGGCTATCAACAAAGATTCGTTCATGAAGCCACCTATATATATAGACACAAACACAATTTCAACCAAGAAGATGGGTACAAATTGAGCTATCATTTGAAGGACGTTATTAACCAGTTTAAGTCATAATTGGCTATGATGTTGCCATCATACTACCTTCCGATGTTAGTTGTGCTTTACGCCCATTTCAAACTTGCGCTTTCACAGGGTTCACACTCACACAGCCACTTCGCGCGCTGACCCCTTAAGGCTCTGCGATCTTCCATTAACATGCTAATCTCTCTTTAACACGCTAATTTTCACCTGGCAGCCCTTTGATTGGTGGAAAACCAACCACCGTCGGGTTGGCTGCCCACCACTTACATTATCATTGGCTGCTGACATTTGGGCTACGCCCATTTCAAACCCTTATAAACAGTTTATCTTTAGAAGCTAACCCCCCTTTTCCTGAAGACGACCGCCTGTGTTGCGATCGAAACTTAATAGTTTTTGGTTCTTTTGTTGTTATTTTCTTTGAACCTATCTCCGTGACTTTACCGAAAGACCCAAGAATATGGCGACCCTGACCTCGTGCAGAAATCCACAAGATTAGCTCACTCTCCTCTGCTTGCTACCGTCGTCTGAAATTCCTGTCACCCAGCCGTCCGTGCTGTCATATCCCTGCCACCGTTCAAGTCCAACCTCGAGACCTTCCACATATCCTCTGCGCATTCAACCGACGCTTCCTCTCCATAAAATATAAACTGTGCCACTGATTCTGTGATTGCATCTTGAGAAGCGGTCGCATTGAGAGGCATGGAGGGGTGGAGGTGTAGCAACGATATTATTATTAATAATAAGTGATGGTACTCACAGACATGTCAAGCCTCTCCAGCGCAGAGTGCTCGTTGACCTTGACTGCTTTGATCAGGACGAGGGCTCCCTCCACAGTGAAGATGTTGAAGCAGAGCTGAGAGATACGCGTGCAAAAACACTCAAGCTGAACCCAGCCAAAACCTGATCAATTTATGGAATCTTCTGAGCTATCGTGAGTTGCATCATCATCATCATCGTCGTCGTTCTTGACAGCTGTTCGTTGTGTTTTCGGGTTGTGCCGCGTGTTGTTCGGCACAATGTCCGGCGTTTCGCTACGTGCTAGGAAGCTCTTTCATGAACTGAACAGAACTGAGAGCAAACCTCCCCCTTCACCAGCCCACCATAACCGGTGTGATGAAGCTCGGTCCAAGGGATACTTCATCTTGCAGTGAACTGACAAAGGGCTGCAAATTGTTATTTTCAAATTATTCAATTGCTAAACTCGGAGTAACATACGAACCGTAATGGCCGGACCACACAAAACGATATACTTTTTTACGAGAACACACCGCCCCCTTGTTGGGAAACCCCCTCCTCTCCTGCCAGGGATTCTCCACTGCTGGCCTACTACCTGCAGCACCCGGAGACTGTCGTTGGTGAGCAGGCCACGCGCCAGGGCCTCCATGCCGGTGTTGCCGATGCGATTGTTGCGCAGGTCGAGGTGGAGCAGGGCCCCGTTGAACTTGAGAGCCTCGGCCATGGCGAGGGCGCCCTCGTTCCCGAGACCGTTCACGGACAGGTGGAGGTGGGTGAGCGCGTAGTTCACCTGGGTGGGCACCGAGCGGAAGGGGGAGGAGGGGGGTAGAGGGAGCCGCGTCGAACCATTTGAGGCGCATGGACCCAGCAAGGGCCACGGCGAGGGTGCCCTCATTCCCGAGGTCGTTCACAAAGACAGATGGAGGCGCATGAGCACGCAGTTCACCTGGGCAGACGCTGAGCAGGGGAGAGAGGTAGAGGGAGCTGCGTTGAACCAATCAAGAAGGCGCGTGGCCACTGAAAGGGAACTTGATGGAGCCACTTTTTTTTTTAAACGCGATTTTTTTTTTTTTAGGAAAATGCTTTCATTTACGTACCACGCATTATTTTTTTATTTAATTAGAGCGGTAACGTAATATTGCAAAGGGGTACTACGGAGCCGTAGCGGCTGCATTTTGCGAAGACGGAGCGCCCCGACAGCATTAAATGTTCGAGACCGTGAGCGTCACGATGCGATTAGGCGAGAGCCGCCCACGCTATATAACAGCCTGGGTACGACCGTGCGAGGCCAATGAAATATTTGGGGCCCCACTTGACCGATTGCCGCACCAACCCCCTGAGCCGATAACGCAGTTACTACGTCGCTGCCAAGAACGCGTGCAGTTGTCTAACTCAACACGACGGTCGTCGGCGCAGAGCACGTTTGAAAAGTGGGGCGGGAGTGGGGCGGGGGGCGTTGCACGGGGGACAGCGCTGGCGGAGGGCCTCACACGCAGGCCGGCACACAGAGCCACCGCGCCCTTGAGCCGCAGGTGATTCCAGCTGAGCTCCAACTCCTCCAGGGTCTCGTTGTGCGCTGCACGAAAAAAATTGCATCAAGCGAAGGCAAACGCTGAAGGGGGGTGGGGGGGGGCGTATGCCGGTCTCCTTTGATTTCTTTTGCTTCATTGCTGTACTACTCAATGTGTTTTTGTCATTGATGTTAATCCGGAGACTATACTGGTTGAGCAAAATAAACTTTCAACTTGAGGTGGATTTATCGATAAAGCAAAATACGCCGGCAGCGGCTTCCTTCTTCAGCACTGACAGAGTCCCATCGACTCACATCGCGATCTGTAGACTCACAAATAGACTTACGCAGAGAGTCATGGAGTGGCATAGATGCCCATAGTCGCATTGAAATGCACAGATTCATATAGCCCCACATAGAGCCAAACGGGACCCCATTGTCTAGGATGCGCCGGCAGTGGATTCATCATCTGCGCTTTCTCTACCAGATGGGCACGTGCAGCCCACGTGGCTTCCCAGGGGAAATGGTGCATCATCATCATCATCAGCACCTCCGATGAGCACTGTTGGCTAATTATGATGCGAAGGAAGTTCAAAATACGTACACAATCAATCTGCGATTCAGTAATCATCTTCTTTTCAAAGGCCCTTTGCCAGCTAACCTGGCTGTAAGAGACACTTACCCAACAACTGGCCCAGGTGTTCTCCTCCCATCTCACTGAACTCGTTGTGGCTTAGGTCCAGCTCCTTGACGCTGTAATTGGACTGAAGGAGAAGGAATGTGAGGAGCACGGCGTCAGTCAGCACCACGTGCAGATCCAATGTCACCGGACTTGGAACACGGCCAGTTACAAGTGTTTGAAGTGGACCGCGTTAGACAAAAGCCAACGACACGCCACACTCAAAACCTTCCGACACAGGAAACAATAATCAGCCGTAAAACTGCTGCAGAAGAATAGGCCATGGCAACCGTGGTCACCTCCTGCATGAAACGAAGGACGGCCCGCAATGTGGCTGCTGCGGTCACCAGATCCAGACCGTGGATCACATGATCAGAATCGATCATTTTTTGTTGATGCTGGAGGAATCCGATAAGCTACGAAGCTCTTTTTCACAGATGTCCAGCACGTGATCCCACACTGCCCCCCTGCACTGCCGATTCACGAGCAGTATCACCGCAACATTCACCAAGCCTCCGCATAGGGTGCCGAGTGGCTTAATAACCTCAATATACAGAGACAAAGAGCCCCTGTATAGCATTAACAGAGTGTAGGAGCAAGTGCTGTTAAGCGACTAGCACCTATGAAGGCTGGCATGGCACACGAGGCGGTGGGTGGCTAGCACCACGCCCGGTCACCTTTGTCTCCCTAGTAGCGATGTTTACACACTGCACCAGGTACTCATTAGAGGCCGAGCCGACCTAGGGGAAGCCCAAGACCGGTTCAGATAATCCTCACTGGTGTCGATATACAAGTACACTCACAGACATAACATTGCAAATTCAAATTGGAATCGAAAAGAAGAAGACTCAAAAGATAAAATGGTCCAAAATAAATTGTGATAATCAGGGATACAGCCTTATCAGGGATTGTGAGAATAACTATATTTTCGCAGTCACCCCTTTTTAACAAAAGTATGGTGTAGGTTTGAGTATGGAACAATGTCTGTGTTGTCGAGGATAGGTGAGAAGTACCTATACCCATTACCACTATGAGCGATGATAACTAAAACACAAGGATATGTAGATGTTTCTGTACACCCAATGTAACACTGCATAGAAGACCATGGCCGAGGGACTGATGCAAATTCTCACGACGTTCTAGAACGGCTGACATTTGGTGCAAATGTAGCGAAGACTATGGTTACGGCGCAAACAATCTAACTGTAGTTTTAGGTCGATTGGATTTACTCACAGGGAGGGCTCAGCCTCAAGCTCTACGTGGCTCTACATCTCACGCTAAACACTTACACGCACGCTCAACTGCCATCGGCGAAACCAAGTGATTCTCCTCCCGTGGAGCGCGACGCTAGAGGCGCGTTAGAAAACGTGGCTCGCATGCCCTGCGTGTGCTCGGCATACTCACGGACATCGCGTCGGCAAGACACTTCACGTCGTTGTCCTTAAAGTGGTTTCCTGAAGGAGAAAAAGAGGAAAAACATTTATGGTAATAATCCGATCCAGTGATCGACTCATCTCGTCTCTATTCCCCTCCACGCACTCCCCCCACCTCTGCCCTCTCATCTCGCTCTACTCCCCTCCACACACTCTCTACTCCAGCCACCAGTCAACCTTTTTTTTAAGTGAAAGGTGGGTGGAGGAGGGGGGGAGGAGCCAGAGTGGAGGGGGGAGGTGTACGGGTGGAACATGAAGAAGTGGAGGTCCAGGAATGTGGAGAGGTGGATCAGTGGAGGTGTGGAGTTGTCAAGGGATGGAGAGGTGGAGGGGTGTAGATTTGAGGGTATGGAGGTGTAGAGGGATAAGAGGGGTGGAGAGGTGGAGGGGTGGAGGTGAGTTGGTGTTTCGGACCGGACAGGTTGATGACCCGCAGGCTGGTGGTGTCTCCCAGCATCTTAGCCATGGCTTCTGCCCCCGCAGCCTCCAGGCGATTGTCTGCCAGGTCCTGCAGGAGACACAGACAGACAGATTCTTAGCCGTGGGGAGGCCCTCATTGAGCAGTAGATCGACGAAGGGGCTGTACGCTCCTCACCAAGACCTCGATGCAGCAGTTCTTGGTGAGCATGTCGGCCAGGTGTCGCGCTGCCTCCCCCGTCAGGAAGTTGTCTCTGAGCTGCAGGTGACGCACCTGTTGGTCTGCCTGCCACACACGCGCACAGGTGGAGCCAAATATCAGCATCTCCAAGATCAAAAAGTCATGGCGAGAACCATTTGGATGTCAACATCGCCAGAGCTCACTCCCTATGCTTTCTACCCTCCGCCAGATCCCGCGGCTGCTGTACGATAGACTCACAACCTTCAAGACCTGCCCCTCACAGTATCTCATCATTAGCACGGTTGGCTACGTACGGTGCGAAAGAAGTTAAACATGCATACGTACATCATCTGGACCCATAGATTCGCAGAGACCCACAGACTCACGCAGCGACCTACAGACTCACAGAGAATATAAATGACAGCTGTCTGTATTTTTCCGTTGCAGAGAAACGGGTTGCATGTCAGTGTTAATACAATTACGTTTTAGTCCACCTGCCTATTCGCTTTCGCATTCTCCAGACCAGTGTTCTTCACTAATTTTCAGAGGGTGGGCCACTTTCGCCGATAAGACATCATCAGCGTGAGGGCCGCCACACATTTGAAACAATTGAGGGTTTGACAGCACGATGATGGTGAGGGGGGTGTTTTCACAAATGTGCATTGTCAAGGGCCGCACTAAAGGCCACCAGGGGCAGCCAGTGGGCCTCAGGCCTTGCAATAAAGAACACTGCCCCACACCGATATTATCCAGCAGCATTGGCGTTGGCCACACTTGCGGAGATTGCGTGGTCAGGAGAACTCTCACCACCAGCGCGCAGGAGAGGGCCCTGGCCTCCTGGGGCCCGAGGCCACGGTGGTTCATGGACACGGTGGAGGAGGTGAGGGCCCGGAGCAGGGGCGAGCAGGCCACGACGCCGAGGCGGCCGCACGCCCGCCGGTACTTGCGTACCGCCGCCGGCCCAGCCTCTGCACCAGCGCACGCAGGCACCGCCTTTCATTGCAAACTCAACATCGTTGTCATCATTCGCGTTTTTGTGGTGAATATGAAGAACAAAATCGACATCATAATTGGCGTCGTTGTGGCGAGTATTAAATACAAAATGAAGCCTCACCTATTCTCGATTGCCCATTCGCCTCCTCTTCCCCTCCCTTCGCCCCCCCCCATCCCTACCTCTTCGTGATCCCTAAGTGCGGTACCCTCGATCGCGGTCACTCATTCCTCAATCCTTGCACGCCCCTGTCAGCTAATAATAACAGGGGGTAGCACGGATTGGTTGACTACGTGCGGTGTGAAAGATGTTCAACGTACATGCATCTAATCGTTCTATTCTGTCACCGTTTTTTTACTATGTCAAGATAAACAAGCATAAAATACACCTTGTATTGTATCATGTATTTTATAACCATATCATTATGTATGATATAGTTTTGCGTTAAACTAGGACCCACATCGTAAAGAGAGGGTCATTTGCATATAAGATTGGCAGTTCACCAGCGTTGCTTCGAGCAAGCCTGACGCTGCTGATGAGACGCTGCGCGTCGAAACCGCGTCCAGAGTTTTGCCCGTCTTGAATAAATACTGCTGAAATGATGCACTCCCAGAACGGGAGGCCGCGCGGCCGATGGCTCGCGTAAGAAACACGTTCATCCTTCACGTGCAGAGACGGGTTATATGTGAAGGAGACATTGCTTATTTATTTGGTCACACTTACGTCACGTGTCACCTCCGTTACAAACGAAACGTATAATAATCAATCATCATACTGAGCGTCAACATCAGACATGATCTATCCACTGCTGGATGAAGTCTTCCACGAACTCATCACTCCCACCTCCGCATTGGACCGCATGCCATATCGGATGTTTCCCCCCCAACTCCCGCTGCCACTCTGTCACTCGTCTCCACAAATCCGACCGCAGAGGCAAGTTGTGTTGTTGTGATCGCGCCACGTGTCAGCGTACCTGTCGAATCCTTTTCGCGCACGTGGTCGGGCGGCTGGTCACGTTCCTGCTCGCGCACCTGGGTGGGTGGGTTGCACATTGCGGTCGAACAACTGGTCATGCACCTCACCAAAGATCCCCCGTATAGCCTTAACAGACTGTAGGGACAAGTGCTGTTAGCGAGCACCTATAAAGGCCGGCACGGCACACGAGGGGGTGGGCGGCCGACACCACGCCCGGCCGCCTTTGTCTCCCTAGTGGCGATGTTTACACACCGCACCAGGTACTCATTTGAGGCTGAGTCGACCTAGGGGAGGCACAGGGACCGGTCATGCACCTCACCACACACACACACACACCTGGTTCCAAAGCTCAACAAACTCCTTATCACATACCTGGCCACGCACCTGGGTGTGTTCCTGGTCAGAGACAAAGATCGCCTCCCCCTTCCACCAGTGTAACAGACTGTCGAGGTATTGTGAACGAACACCGCTTAAAGGTCTGAACGACGCACGAGCGGTTTTGGTGATGGTATCGCGCTGCATCTTGTTGTGACTGTTTCACCTGAAGGCGGAAGCTTGTGTTGCCTCCGAAACGTCGTGATTTAATTGTTTCCTTTTATTCTTATTTTACCTACGTGACTTTACCGAAAAAATAAACAAAGAGTATAAATCCTTGCAGTCAAGAAAGCTTCAAATCTAGAACCTTTGTCTGCCCACCTGGTGTTTACACATCGCACCGGGTAATCATTTGAAGCTGATAGGGAGGTGCAGGACCCGAGATCTGATACCACTGTAAGGAATTCCACTTTGACACCACCTTGCTACTGATGTTAGCCGTGGCCGGGATTCGAACTTGGATGGCGTTGGTTTGTAGTGCAGTGCGCTAGCCACTGCGACATCGCTCCTCCACTCCGCATGCATACAAATGTGAAAACACATTAATCCACATATATAAGCATGTATATACAAAGACAGAGATCCCCCGTATAGCCTTAACAGACTGTTGGGGCAAGTGCTGTTAGCGAGCACTTATGAAGGACAATCATCATAGTTCTAATTTCAAACACGACACACATCCTGTTACAACACGCGGCCAATGCCACGGTAACGAAATTCATCTCAGCACGGAACACAAAGGCTTACAACCACACATCCGCGCCTCCGATGAGCGTGGTTGGCTACGTACGGTGCGAAAGAAGTTCAACACATACATAGTGCGAATCGCGCAGTGCGCTAACCGCTGCGCCACCGCTCCCACTCAACACACTCCAGGTCGCACACACCGACCTGGTCACTTTCCGTTTCGTCTGCCTCCCCGCTCAGTCCTTGATCCATCGCGTCCTGTTCACACTTACAAACACACACACACGCACACACGTGTGTGGTTCGACACGATGCCCGACGTTTCGCCGCACGTCCTCGGAGTTTCCCCATCGCGCGATTTGAATATTCCGTTATTCGGAAGTTCCCAGCGCGTGGTTGCGAAACGTCGGACATCATCATGCCGAATAGCACGCGGCACAACCGCGAGAACCCACAACAGTGACACAGTTGTCCTTTATCCATCACACAATGAATGGCTCATCCAGTGCTATACCCAATGGCTATCGAGTGCTATATTAACACGTGTTTGTATATACCTATACTGAGTCTGCACTTAAGCGTGAAGATACCCGTATGAGGAATAAATAAATACCTATATACTCTTCACCTTACCTGCTGTGTTTGAAATCCACGTCAGCGGGTGTAATTATAGGACGAGAAATTGCGCTCGGGTCTCTACCCCACTGTAAGGGCACTCCTCAAGTGTCTGCCCTGCCGGGCAGCCAAGGTAACGAACGACACAGGCACCTCCTGGGCACACAGAGACAAAGATCCCCCGTATGGCCTTACAGACCGATACAGAGGGAAAGAGGGCAGCGTGTTATGAGCTGTCACCTATTAAAGCCGGGATGACGCACGAGGACACGGTGTAGACAGCAAAAGACGCCCGGCCGCCTTTGTCTCTTCTCACGCTGGCTGATGTTTGCACCTTGGTTCTTATTTGAGAGGCTGAGTCGACTGAGGGTGGATGCCGCAATCATTCCACTGCCGTGGCGGCAGGATCGGTTCACGCTTTAGCCGTCGCAGAGAATTTAACTAAGGTGGACCGGGTTCGTAGCGCAGTGAGCTAACCGCTACACTACCACTACCCCCCCCACACACAAATACAAAGACCCCCCCCCGCCCCCTTATGGCCTAGACAAACTGTTGGAGCAAGTGCCGTTAGCGAGCACCTATGAAGGCCGGCAGGGCACACGAGGGGCTGGGTGGCCAGCAGCATGCCGACACGCACACACACACCGCACGCCACTAAATAATTCAGGAGAGTGTAATCCGATCTTTAACAGTCGTGGCTTGTGTCCCAAGAACACCACCGGAGCGCCCTAATTAATTGATAGCCGAGGTGGCAACACGTGGCATTTGGTTGCACCTGATGCGTTAATTGGCCACTGTGACACACCGGGTGTTTGACGTGGCCAATAAACGCGCGGTGCGTAACGGTGAAGGCGCAGACCCGCAACTGCCTGCTCATGCCACTCCACTCGAGGGAGCTCAAGAGAGGGAGCTCTCGACTCAACAGAGCCCCCTCTCGAGGCTACATTGGCCTACTCTTCCACACTGGTCAGACGTCTTGTAATAAGTGAGAGTACCCACACTTTACCCCACTACACTGCGACCTCTATCGATCGAATAGTCTCGCAAACAACGACGCATAACACGGACGCAAACCCATGCATTGTTCAGAGATTTTCACACCCAATTTGGTTTTAGCCTGCTCCAAAAAAATTAGGACTAACAGCTTATGAGTTTAATTTCAACCAGGGATAATATCCTGGTCGGAGACCCGCAAAATATTTCTGCACCCGGCACACCACGTTCAGTATACTTCTCACTACGGCTGTGGCTACGAGTCTACTGCAGTCGCCCGGCGACCCTGGTGGAGAATCCTGCAGCTATCTACTTAAAACCATGTCAAGCTTAATCCTCTAAGTTGTGGCCAAATCCATCACAAATACATTTTTTTACGAAGGATACTTAAGAGCGATTATACAAATCCCGCGCATCCGATCAGCACGGTTGGCAACTTACGGTGCGAAAGAAGTTCAACATATACGTACAAAATGGAGCTCGATATTATCGGTCTGGAAAACCAACACGCCGATGGACTTGGCAAAAAAAAATGTGGAAACGCAGAACGAAGTTGCACTTCAATTTGCTGGGTTTTTTTTACGCGGGGGCAGAAAATGCGAACAGCCGACGCCATGCAAAGAATGAACCGCCTTGTGGCCCAGAAGAGCGATTCTTGGAAAGCGCGGCTGTCTGTCTGCTTGCAGCCCCGAGGGGGGATGTGGGGGTGCCGCCCTAATAAGTTCCCCCAGCCCGTCTCCTGCATGTCCCATTGATGCCGCACGCACGCGCCCCATTGTCGAGGCTCACCGTTTTGGCGCTCGCTCAGCAGACGCATCCCATTAGCGGTAAGTAGGGTGGAGGGGGTGGCACGGGGCCAGCCTCGGATCGCTACGGCACGAGGCGCCGAGTCATCAGTGCCCTCAGTTCGGAGGTTCTCGATCGCGCCGTCAGATAAACACAACGCGGAGTCGCGTGACTCGCGTGGGGACAGGGGTGGTGCCTTGCTCCCCACTCCCTCCCGGTGGCCAAAATTACGAGTTTGGGGGGGGGGGGGGCTTTGACAACCACCATGACATCTGTTTTCAACAACAGTGTAAAAGAATAACGCATCTAAAACGCGGTTTAAATGTTCGAGGCCGTGAGCGCAATCATGCGATTAGGTGAGAGGAGCCGCGATACATAGACTAGGTACGACCGTACGAGACAAGTAAAATATTGGGACCACACCTGACCCATTGCCGCACCCTCTGAGCTGACAATGTATTCACTACGACACGGTTTTAGAAGTGGATAGGTGCGTCTGCGGTCTGAGCGCCGCGATCCCTCTGCCATAAAGAAGGGCCATTGCCCGAAACGTCATCTGTTAGATATTTGTTGCTCTCTTGGAAAGTGTTGTTGACCAGGTAACGCCCACTGAACGAAATAGCTCTTTTTTCGCAAGCGACCTGGCCGTAAATAATAATAATAGCTTAACAAAAGTGGGTTATCAGGTGGAAAATGTTAGCAGCCAAATACTCTTAAACGCACGTTGTTTCTAAATGTGGAGGGAAAAACCGGAGGACCCTGAGAAAAATCCACACGACCACATGGGGAGAACACACAAACTCCCAGTATATCGGCATCAGGGTCTGGATTGAACCCAGGACCAAGCGAGGTAGTAAATATCTCAGTACCGTGGCGCCCAAAATGTTATTTTATTTGCTATTTGTGCTGGTCCATCGCTGCCAACGCTGGCATCCGCCGAGACCGGGGTTGGAATCGGGGTTTCGGCTGCCCGTCATTAAACACCGTGGCTCAAGTGCAGCGAGACGATGGCCTCAGCCCGGTCACCAATGACTGTATGAACAATTAATCGTAAATTGTGTTCACTTGATTTGGCTCCTTCAAACTCTTGAGAATTAACACATTTTTAGTTTGACAAACGAATAACACTTTACTCTTTGGTTCTTTCGGTAAAGTCACGTAGGTAAAAACATTAATAATAAATCACTGCTTTCATATATTTTTTCTACCCACCTGATGTCGGACGCTTTTGTTGCGCCAGAAACGTCGTGATTTAATTTATTTATACCTACGTGACTTTACCGAAAGAACCAAAGAGTATGGATTCCTGCAGTCACGAAAACTTCAAATCAAGATTGAATAACACTTCGTACAGGTCATATAAAAGGTGTGCCCTCTTATTATGGGTCAAGAGGTTTTACTGGAAGTGACCTCGGAAGCAGTTCCGCAACAAACTTTTCTGGGGTCGCTCTTCCAACACAGGGTGGTGGCACCACCCTCTACCATCCATAACTCCGAATGTAAATTCCTTTGCCTCGGCACGTCACCGATGGCACAACCTGAAAATACGTTTTGGGGTAAAGCAGCCACAGCTCTTGAAATCTCATTTAACGTCGCTTTTATTTTTTATTGGAAAATAAAGGAAATAACCAAGAGAATAATCAAGAAACATTATAAAAACAAAGTGTAAACTTTTTCCCTCACGAAAAAACATTTCACAAATTTATTCGTCAAAGGAACGGTCGATAAAAAAAATTCCAGACGGCAACAAGGAGCTGCGTCCAGCGTGGGTTTTGAAATGTCCCTTTAGTCTTGACACCGTAGTACTTATAGTGAATGGTTAAATATTTGTATTTTTATTTTACGAGTTATATTTTGTTAAGAGAATGAAAGACACACAACTAAGGGGCAGTTCAGTTCAAGCTGAACACAGCTCTCTCAGCAGTTATGACGAGTGCTCATATTTGTTCATTTCGCCAGTGCAGAGATGGGTAAATTACCGATTACTCTTGAGGTGTGCAATTTAGATACCAGTTACAAATGTAATTACATTTATTTCAATTGCATGTACATTTAGATGCAAATTACCAATTGCTTCGAGGAGCATGCTTTAAATGCAATTATAGATTACAAATGTAATGACATTATTTATTTAGATTACATGGAATTGCGATGCTGCCCATCTCTGCAAGTTGCTCGTGGCAGTCTGCTCTGGCCAATGGCGTCATTGGACTCCTTGGACGTGCCGTCCACGCCGGAGCACGCGCCCGCCCACCGTTCAAGCACCGCCGAGTGACGGGACCTAAACGGGTGAAACTTTGACCTTTCTCATTAAGTTGCTGCGTCCAAGCCCAGGTGCGGCCGTCTGGGGTCGATGTGTCAACAGGGACGTGCAGTCTCGCGTCGCCTCCAGTCGACTGCTCCCGGCGCACCGTTCGGCAAAATGACCAAAAGGTGGTTTCGGCGTAACTCTCTGCAAGATCGTCATCCAGGGGTTTAAAAAAAAATCTCCGCTCGGGCAGAGCGCAGATTCACGCGGGGGACGTGAAAGGCTCCAGGGGCTGCGGGCCTGGGCCTCAGACTTGGAGGGGCCCTCCCCAAAAATCTAAAAAGATAGCTTTATAATGGTTGAAATGTAGTACCCTAGCACCATGATACATCCTACCGGGAATGGGGGGGGGGCTCTCCAAAAGCCAAAGCAACAATGTGAGTATCATGACCAGTTGTGAACGGAAATTAAAATAGAGTCTCGATTTAAAGCTTTCGTGACTGCAGGGATTCATCTTCTTGGTTCTTTCGGTAAAGTCACGTAGAATGGAAATAAAATATAAAAAATAAAACATATTTTTTATTAAAAATAAAACATAATATTTTTTATTATGTTTTATTTTTATATAATATTTTTTTTATTATGTTTTATTTTAATTATTTTATTTCCATTCTACGTGACTTTACCGAAAGAACCAAGAAGATAAAATAGAGTCGTTTGTTTGAATTTTGATTTAGCTTTACCACTCGTATATATCACGCTTAACAACCACAACTGAAGGAACCAAGATGAATAATGAGGCGTTTGCCAGTGGGCATACAATGGTTTGGTAAAACAGTGAGGGGAGAGAACTGAACGGACAAAGGGGAAGCTCCCCAAGACCACAAGAGCTTCGGGCCCCAATCAGATAACAATGGGCCCCCATCGGATAACATTGAGCCCTCGGTGTCCCATTCGTTCTCAAAGATGTGGCCCTCTCAGCGGGAAGCGGTGAAAAGTGGTGTGCAGGAGGGGAGCCATGGTACAAATCCATCACAAGGATTACACTATTCTAATTGTCCATTGAAAACGAAGCGTTCCATCATCCTTGTCATCATCCCCCATGATCAATCCGCAGCTGAATGAAGGCCTCTCCAAGATGATTGTTACATCATGGGACGGAGACAGTAACAATCCACCTTGCATCTGCACATAACCTTTTGAATTGCTCTAATCTCTGCAGCGAATGCTTCCTCCTTTGGCGGCCACTCCATCCCCTTAATCTGAACCGGCGGCCAGACCGACTCCCCTTCTAGCGACGTCTTCTGCCAGCGCCTAAATTTCTTAAAGGGGTCGCAAGATGACGTTTTTATAACAATGCGTCAAAATCACCATTGGCTCTTCTGCGCCGAAATCCCCTGACAGCATGTCCGCTCTGTGGCGCCGCGCGCCGATTGTTGGAGGCAATGCTTCTCTAGCATCTCTGCTCGTGATTTAAGACGTTTCCCAGTGGTTGTGCATTCCACGATAATTTTAATACCACTTCCAAAAAGGTAATCCCACGTCGCTGAAAAATGTTTTAAAAAATTTCGATGGTTTCCCACGCTCGTACGGGCATGGGACGATCCTCCTCTTCTGTTGATGGCCGCGAGTCGGTGCTGTAAATTCCACATTGCTATGGCAGGGGTTGAGTCCATCCTTAGGATAACTGCCCTCGACTGCCACATAGCGGCACTCGTTTTACCAACCATCATTTTTTTTTTAAAAGGGGTGCTTGAGTCAACCCCCGACTGGGAATCGAACTCGCAACCTTCCAAACTGCGAGCCACTTGCTCATAGCTACCACCTCACCTGTCGGGATTAGCAATTGACGTCGACCGTGGCCCAACAACACCGAGCCTGGCACTATCATGAGCCACCCGACGGTGCTCGAATTCATCTGGCGTTAATAAAAAAAAATGTAACCCTGTGCCCTCACTGGCGGTGCCACTTTAAACACAATTTCCATCCGTCAGTCAGTGCCTTTGCGCGACACTGATTTTTTATGAAAATCATAAGAACGGTTATGTTACGATAGTAAAAAAAAAAAATCTAAAAAATAAAACCCCGAAACGCCACGTTGATTGATAAAAGTTCGACATCTTAGGACCGGGCGAGGCCACCACCCTTGTCCGCTCCAACACCGCGACCGCCGTTTGTCTGAGTGTTGGCGCTCAGGCATTCATACGAGGAGTTTAAAACGTTTTTCTTTTTCCTAAAATGTTGATCGTTGTGCCCGAACGACGTGAAGCATCTGTCGGATAAAATAAGCACCTTGTTTAAAAAAAAAGAACGCGTCGAACACCAACATCCACTGCCTATAAAAAAACACTCTGCCCGTGAAAGCGAGTCACCTGGGTGGAAATGTTGGCCCGGGTAAAATAAGGTAGTAAGCGTAATCGCACACGCGGCTCGCGAATACTCCTATGGTCCTCTAGAAAGCACTTTTTGGGAAGAAATACGTCGTAAAGTGCAAACTGCAATCCTGCGAGCCGTCCTCGCCCGCACGCGATTCACACGCGAATCTTGTAGCCTTCCTCCATCAGGAAGTTCGGCTCGGGCTTCTTCTCAGCTGCCAGGGGCCTGGGGAGATAAAGCAAAGGAGAAAATGGAATTTTAAATGTTGCCAATGAGTCCGTTAAACGTTGGCGATAATTGGAATGGCAGCGCAGCGATTAGCGCTTATTGCGCTATGGAGCTGGCCACCTCTGCTCGATTCCTGGCCGTCGACAAATTTGGTGGCGAGTGACACCAGAACCGGCTCTGGGTCCCATGTCCAGGTCCGTCAAGTCACTCGTTTTGCGTTGTTAAGTGCCCCACTGAGTGAGCAGGAGTGGATAAAGTAGGTGGATCTGTGATTCAGACAGTGGGTGGATCTGTGAGTGAGACAGTGGGTGGATGGGGGGTAGTGTATCGGTTAGCGCGCTGTGCTATGTACCCGGTGACCTGATTCCCGCTGACGGCCAACACCAGTGATGATTATCTGAACTGGTCCTGGGCCTTCCCTAGGTCGACTCAGCCTCAAATGAGAACCTGGTGCGGTGTGTAAAAACATTGCCACTGGGGAGACCATGGCGGTCGGGCATGGTGCTGGCCACATACTCCCTCATGTGCCGTACCGGCCTTCATAAGTGCTTGCTCATGGCACTTGCCCCAACAGTATATGCGGCAAGTGAGAGATGAGATGGGAATGTTAGGGACTAAGCAGCGAGTCAGGAAACAAGCGAGTGGGCACGAGATTAGATGAGAAACTATGTGGATGAGTGAGGTAGAAAGTGAGCGAGTTAGTGCGTTAGCAGGTAAGTGAGGACGGGGGGGGGTAGGCAGACAAGTGAGTGCGTTGAGCAGGTGAGTGAGCTCATTGGTGACCGAGTAAGAAACCGAATGGGTGCGCGAGTGAGGGAGCAAGTAGGGGAGTGAGTAAGTGAGCAGATAAGTAGGCAAACGAGTGAGTGAGTGGATGATCGCAATAGTGGGCGAGCAGATGGGCAGATAAACAAGTGAGCCGGTGAGCGGATATATGGCTGAGCTGGTGAGCGAGCGAGAAAGCGATCGGGTGGGTGAGTGGGAGAGTGATTGAGTGGATGAGTGAGCGAGAAAGTGAGTGAATGTATGAGTGAGTGAGCAGGCGAGTGTGGTGATGAGCGGGCGGGCGGGCGATGGGGGGGGGATGCTCACAGTTTCTCCACCCTGCTCGCCCGGCGCTGCGGGCTGCCACAGGGTGCCCTGTGCGGGGACGAGGTGGACGAGGTGGACGCAACGCTCTTCCTCCGCTCCTTACCGGGCGACACGGGCAGCGTCACGCCCTTCAGCACCTGAACGGCCCAATGAATAGACAAACGAATACATGAATGAGAATTCATTCTTACTTCCCAACTTCACGATCAAACAACGGCGTGTTGTCCGTTTCACAAAATGTGTGCGTGTTACAAATTTTGTATTCTTCTTAATTATTTATAGCGAGGCTCGGAGCGCCACGCGGCACCTTCATGTCGCGCGCGTGCTTGTCCAGGTCCCTGCGGAGTTCCTCGCCGCTCAGGCGACTGACGTCCACGACCAGGTGCCTCCACTCCACCTGCGCACGACGACGACATCGCCTTAGCAGCGTCCGTGCGTAGATGCAACCCCTTCCGCCCCCCCCCCCAGCCCTCCCCCAGCCCCCCACTCCTCCACCCTTTTATAACGATGCTAAAATAAAAATACCTTAAGGGATCTCAGAAGTAGTTGCGTGATGTCCACTTTCAATTGCGTTCTCTAACGCGGGGTCGCACTCCGGCGTTGGGCGGTGGAGGGTCTCGCGACACAACTTTGGCCAGATCGTCGCGGGACTGCGGCCTAACTCAAAACTAGATTGCAAATCAGCATACCGGCTGTGAAAGCCTACCGCACGTTTAGAATACGTCTCTGTAGGAGGATCGAATTATCGGGGCGGGGAGGATCAACATGTAGGAGGGCTTTCGCGACAAATATTATTATATATATAAAAAAAAGGTTTTTGGGATTAGATTGCGTAAATATAAATGTGTCTTTAACCCACCCACCACCCGACACAGCCAATTTGGGAGGTTTGTCACGTAAACAAATTGCAAACGTTGCGGGTTTACTCTCCAAATCACCGGGGTGCTGAAGTAGTAAACAATAGACACGTTTTGTTTACGCGACAAACATAACAAATTGGCGGTGCCAGGTGGTTGGCGGCGGGTGAACGACGCATTTACATTCAGCGCTCGAACCCCAAAAAAAAACAGAAACCTTTATCAACGTTTACGTGAACGCGTCTTCCCGATCGTCCAGTCGGCCTCGCGCGGCGGGCCCCACCTGCTGGAAGCTGCGCGGGTCGTGCGGCACGTAGAGCCCCACTTTGAGTCGCGTGACCGCGTGCCGGTAGCTCGAGTACGCCTGCCGGAAGTCGGCGACGAGCGGCGCGAGGCCCGCGTGCGTCGCCGCCTTGAACATGAGCTCGGGCCGGCGGCTCAGGCCCAGCGCACCGTAGCGGCCGCCGACGCACACGCCGAGCACCACGTGGCGGAACGCCGAGCCACCGAAACGCGTGCGGAAGCTAAGCGGGAAGCGCTCCACGCCGGGCAGGCCGTTGGTCAGGTAGCTGCACGGGGGAGGAGCAGGACGTGGCGGCGGCGGCGGCGGCGGCGGCGTCCGTCAAGGGAGCTTTTCCCGGTGATGCCGAGACGGCAAATGCGCGGCAACGTCGTCATAAGAACGAGCGAGCGGGCGGGCGGGCGGGCGAACGAGCAGACGGGCGTCACCCCATCCAAAATTAACGTAAACTTCTTCCGACCCGAACAAAAACACTCGCGCGCCTATTTATATTTTTCCAATCTGAATGAGCAGACCCTGCACGCGCGATCGTTGTGGGTCTCCAGACACGAGCGCTGTCAAGGCAAAGGGGCGTGGGGCTGTGGATAGGTGAACGTAAATTAGAATCAGAATATTTGTTGACACTGGAGGAATCCGATGAGCTATAAAGCTCTTTGTCACAGATGTCCATTAGGGCAGGTCAGAACAGTACAACAACGATACAAATATACGACAGGAGTGCAAACGATTGGAAAAATAAGCAAATCACTAAAAAGATATACAAATAAAACCAAACTATTTTTAATTTTCCCAGGTAAAGCCCACTGAGTTAATTGCTTCCTTTTCAGAAGCAACCTCGCCACAAATGATAGCTCAACGAAGTGGCTCATCAACATGTGGAAGTTATAGCAGCCAACCAATTTAAAGTATGTTTATAAAGGAGCAACCCTGAAATTGCTCGCTCACACCACTGCTGGCGGAAGGCCCTCCACTGGCAGGATATCCAGAGAACACCTCTTGAGAGCACTTTTGGCCTACTCTTCCATGATGGCCAGACGTCTTGGAAGGGGACACCTTATAACGGTTTGTGAATCCGTTCGCCATTGTCCAGAGGCCTCGTTATGCGAGCGAAATGAAACAGAATTTACAACTTATTATAAAACGGAGAAATATCGCGGCTCAGCACTGCTTAGCTTATTAAATCTGATGAGATATGGTCCATTCAGCTTGATTTGATCACAGGAAAATCCTAACCCTAATGGCACTCTGTAAATTCCTTATTCGTTTTGGCATGAAGTGTGATGGCTTACGAGAGTGCAACAAGGCACAATAAATATCGTATGCCAATGTAACATTAAGTGTAATAATAGCCGCACATATTGTTATATAAATAACTACGGCTGTGAAAGGGATATTAGAGGAGATGATGGTAGTGATGATGATGCTCCACCAGTGTGGAACATACCGCTATGCAGTTTAGCAGTAACATTCGGTCATTTGACTGGTTGAGTAAATTAAATTGTACATTTATATTTAACTGTCGAGGTGTTTTTTTGATTCTCTGTGTCCGCCAACAGGTAACTGCTGTCAGCAACGGCAGCACAACACAAATAAACTTTCTTTTCTTTTCATGTAATTCAATTGTGACCGTTGTGCCGTAAAGAAGGGCTTGTTTTTTTATATATTTGTTGATCAAAACCAACTTGATTGACGGAGAGACATGGATAATTGCAGCTCTTCAGTAGAAGGAAGCATTCTCCGAGGGGTGTCGTAGGACTGACCGCTGGAGGAGCCATCATAAAATCCTACAATGCGGCTTTCGCAAGGCCCTCCCCCCATTGTGACAGGTGGCTCTGCCGTCTGGGTCAGTAACGATCAGCCAAACAATCTCAATCAATGATTTATCGTGGAAGGATTCCGATGAGCGATGTAGCTCTTTATCACGCGCGTCCAGTGGGGGCGAGTCAGCAAGCTAAATCAACAACAAACAATACAAAAGATGATGCACGAGCGCAAGTTGCCATTAATGAATAAAGTGATCGCATTGCCCCCCACGCCTGGATTTAAATCATCAGCTATGGCCAATCGACTGCTGGATGAAAGGCATTCCTCCCCCACAAGCCGTCACCCACTGCTGGCAATGCGGCGCTCCCGCAGTGCGGTGATCCACCCGGCACTGGGATCTAATCGGCGTGAACCGTGCCAGGGGGGACGAGCACACCGCTGCCTAGCGACCGCTCGTCAACCGGCGCAGCGGCCGCCCGTCAGGCGGAGGGATCGCGGCGAGCGAACCCGCCGCCGTCTTGTGCTCGCGTGCCCGCCCGTCAATAACGCGGCTCCCGGGGAGCGGAGGCGAGATAAAGGGAGAGGTTGGGGAGCGCGAGGGGGCCCGGGGGCGCTACTCGGCACCAATGGGAATTGACTAAACGTCGGCTCGTCAACGGCCCGCGCTCGGAGACGCGTCGACCTTGAAGCCGGCAGCAGGGGTCAGCCGCGGCGGGGAGGGGCCCTCCGCGATACGGAGATTGTTAGCGGAAGGATGTCCCATCCGATAAGAGGGAGTGACGCAACAAACAAAAAAACTTCAAAAAAAAAAGACCCCATTACGTTACGCATTTTAAATCGTAATGCATGGTAAAGATGCAGACCTGCAACTGCTTGCTCACGCCACTGCTGGCGCCAAGTGCTTCACGAGAGGGATCCCCCCTCAACAGGGTATTTGGTCTACTCCTCCACGCTGGACAGACACTTTGGAAGAGGTGGGGAGTGCCCACACTCTACCGTGTCACACATGCCCTGCTGATTGACTAACTGTGGTGAGCCCATTCACACTACTTGGTGGACAGCGGCGGGGGTGGCGGGTGGCGGGGGGGGGGGGTATTTAGGAAAATTTCCCCCATTGTTTCAACTGGCACGCCGGGAGATTGAGTGGAACCGGAGATCTCTCTGGATTGCATTACAACCACGGCAGCATCCCAAAGAAAGATAAACATGGTAATATTAATACAATTGTTTTTTACAACATATAATTGTTTTGCTTCGCCAGGGCTTTATCGTTAAGTGGGAGTGCTGTCATTCGTAACACCGGGAGAACATCTGGTAGAGCAGCAGTAATTGTTGAGCGAGCCGGACGCTGCTGAAGAGACCCAGGATGGGCAAAACCGGAACAGAGATGGCATGCTCAGGACTTGTGGGAAGGAAAAATAAACCGTAATGTCGTCTGCGAAACGCTTGCACTCTCACCAATTACATCTCTGCTCCAAAACAATCGACATTGGCACGGACGTGACCTGAGATTCTGTCCACGCGACTGGGAGCGAGGGAGAAAACAAAAACAACGATGCACAATTAACGTAAACGGTCGACCGACGATGGCGGGGGCACTGGATGATGCTCGCGCTGGCCGCGGGCCATGGGATTCGAGCAATGCCCGGCACGCAGAGTGCGACGCTCAATCTCGGCCAGAGGCTTTCAATCACTCGCATTGACGCTTCCCCCAAGCGTGTCTGAGACGGCAAGGGATGACGACGATGGTTAACGACGATAGCGATGATAATAATAATAATAATAATGCCCCGTGTGTTTATTTCAAGAAAACCTGACGGAGTCTCGAAGCTCTTATTATTTTTTTTTCAGAAATGTCCTGCATTGAGATGTTTGGGCCCTTTTTTTAGAGAGCGCAGCCCTCGCACGATGACATCACAGAGCCACTTTGGAGTTCCCAATCAGTGATGCTGCACCAAATCAGCCTGCCCTGCTGGCAGAGAAAACGCTCGCGGTATGGCGGTCGAACTGAAATAATTTACAATACTTACTGGAAATTTTCCAAATGAAGTGAAAAAGCTAAACTTAATTAAATATATATTTTTACACATCAGTGACTGGAGGATGTAACAACTACAGGTGTCACGTGGGCAGCACTCGGACGGCACAAGATCGCAACGAGCAGAGGCACTGGGGCTGTTCATCGTCGTCGTCGTCTGCGACACGGAGCGGACCAAGTAGGCGACGGTGAATGGACCGAGACCATCAACTCGCTACGCACGACAACCCCGATTCGCATGGGAGCTGATATCCAGATGCAAACCTAGGCTTTCCATGTAGCCAGCTAAGCGTCCCGACCCCCGAGCCACCCGGTCACCTCCTGTTGTCCATAGTTTTAGACGCTAAGGGGCCTGCCATGTGGGGGGGGGGGGGGGGGGGGGCGCCGCATTTTGGCGGCACCTGCCATGATGCGCGCGTCTCGGATTGCGGTTAATCCTGGCAGGGGGTGGGGGGAAGGAAGGAGGGGGGGAGCAGGCTGGGGGGAGGGGGCCGACGGCTCGGCTACTCATGAAGCAAGGGGCCAAGGCGACACTCAAGCCCAAACCTGCACAGAATTTCAACCATGGTGGTGGCGTCAGATGGAATGCGACTCTGTGCTGCATTGGATTCACGTGGCGCTGAATTCCCCTTTGAGCCTACACATTGGCCGAGGTGTGTATTCGGCTTGTAATCCTCAGGTTTTGCAGCATTTCTGGAAACAAAAATAAAAAAAACCCGTGGTGGGGTAAAGTGTTGGTGCCAGTTGGTGACGGGGAAGAGTCCAGGAATGGTTCGCCACTGATTGTTAACCATAGCCGGACATCAAACACAAGTCGCCGGATTTGCACTACAATCAGTTTTTGTATTGTTTTGTCGTTGTCGGTGGTTTCTGAACCACCTCCTACTGGACATCTGTGAAAAAGAGCTTCATAACTTGTCGGGTTCCTCCAGTCCAAATAAAGATGCCGATTCTGGATTCACAGCACCGCGTGCTAATCAACGCAACCACGCCGCTCGTATATGTCGGTACACGCGTGCGTGGGTATGCTGGCACACAGGTTACACGCGTGCGTGCGTATGCTGGCACACAGGTTACACGCGTGCGTGCGTATGCTGGCACACAGGTTACACGCGTGCGCCGCGCTCGCTCGCTCCCCGGTGCGTGCACGCGTGGCCTGAGTGAGCGACCAAGGCAGGATACATTGCGAGGATGACAGCCTCCAAGCACTTAATGGGCAGCGCCTCCCGCACCATGTCCCGTGCCAGGTCCATTAGCCTGCACGCAGTGGGGGGGGGAGGGGCACATGCACCTGGCTGGATTAATTCACAGCCCCTTTGTCAATCCACTGCTGAATGAAAAAACTTCCCATGCTCCGTCAGTCTTGCATGTTTGTTGACCATACTTCATCAAATACTTAGTGTGGTTTGGTGAAGAGAACGGTGGGGTGGTTTGGGGGGCAGAGAGGTGAGAGGGTGAGGAAGGTAGTACCGGTTCCGATATCACTGCTCTATCTTCCGGGTTGCACCGCACGTTCTTGGCACGACGTTCCACCGACGTCAGCCGTGGCTGCGAATCAAGTTCAGGTCGCCGGGTTCATAATGGACTGTCCTGACCCACCACACTGCCACTCGTCCCCGGATGGTAAATAAGCAAACAATTCTCATAAATTAATTTGTCCGACGTGCAATTCGTCATGCGGACGTTGAAATCCATGTCAATCAATGAGTCCGTTAATCAAGGCAAGCCGAGTGGATGAGCCACCGTTTGCGGCAGGCGCCCATCCAGAGGGGGTTACGGGCGGCGGTGTTTCCTGCTTGTCGATGACGGCAGTGGCGAAGCATTTTCACACTCGGCCTACACAGGGTGCTCTGCCAGTTTGGTCAGAACTTGGGGCTGCTTTTGATGTGAAGAATGCCGTTTGCCTTTCTTAAACATTCCAGCGAGCGGATGAAAACAGCTGCCGCCGCGTTGGAAAGCCTGGGTATCCCATGGCGCGGTGCTTTCCAAACTCGAACTTTAGAACGGTAGCAAAAGCCAGCTGCACATCTCGTAAAAATTGTTTCCTGCCGTGACATCGAGTTCGCTCGTTTCGAGAAACACAATGAAGGAAGTATCATTTGAGCTTTCTCCGCAAAATATTTGGGGCGGAACGGGTCGGGGCATCGGTTGCCGCGCTGCTCTACGAACTTGGACCACCCAAGTTTGACCCTGGCAATGGATAACATCAGTGGCAAGTGATATCAGAATTGGTCCTGTCCTCCTGTCCCTACCGCTCCCTGCCCCCCCCCCTCCCCCGGCACTGTGGTGAAGCACAGGTACATCAAAAAATCCCCATGACCAACATGATATGGGGAGGACTTCATCCACAGAAGGATTGTGAACGACTGGATTTTAAAAAAAATGTATCTCAAAAATGGCCCATGGCATACAACAGTCGTGGCGTGGGGGAGGGGAAGACGGGGAGGGGGGAGCAACAGGGGAAGTCCACCGCCCTTGTCGGGGGACGCCTCTGGAGCTGAGTGCATTGACGATGATCGTTAGCCCGGTCTGGCAGCGAGTGGGCGGGAGAGGAGGAGGAGGAAACAGATTACTTACCCGGCGATGGGTCGATTTTTCCTGATTTCAAAGAACTGCGTTCCCGTGTGGTTGTATCTGAGAGCGGCGACCGTTAAGCGAGTTTCCTTGGCAAACTGAAACGGCGTCTCGAGCTTCTTTTGTTTTCATATCCGGACAAGATTTAACCTCACAGGGAAACGACATCAGAAAGAAAATGAAATAACCGCCGCACATGCCGGCTTCCGCTCACGTCTGGCAGGACAATGGACAATTCAATTAACGCACAATGGTTTTCAGTTGTTGTTGAATATTAAGACATCGTGTCCCATTTAACAGTCAATGCCAATGCAATCGCTATTGAGACGGGTTCTCTCTCATTAGCAAAGCGTTACTTCCCCCATATGTTTATTTCTTTGTACAGAAAGAGCAACTCGAAAGTCCTCTTAATCGCCTTCAAGGAAGCTGCATCATCATCATCAGACATAGTCAATCCACTGCAAAACGAATGCCGCCCTGAACTATGACCGTCTCTGACAGTCCCACGGATTTCCGCGCTCCAACTCGAGGGCATAGTCTGTTTTTCTCGCTTCTTGGGAGTAAATCGTGTTACTTGCCGACGTGGTTTCCGTAACGTGGGGACCGAGTCACTGACCCTCGGACGAATGAGTGTAAGAAATTATCTTGATTTCTTTTTTAACGGTGGACAATCAGCCACCGAGATAATCAACGCTTGGACAAACGAAAGCAATAACAATGCGCCGAGGCGCGCTCACGAACAGCAGGAAGGCATTCCTCTAGTCTCATCATTTACGCGGAGTGTTGGATTGAAGGATAGAGCTGGAGAGTGAGCTGCAGATCCAAGTTGATATAGGATACTGGAGGTCCATCATGTACTTCTGTATGGCTTTAAGGCGGTCCAGCATCGCCACGGCGGGCAGCAGCGTTGGCAGGGAAGGCACGGGCACCTGCGTGGCAAGAGGGCGAACGCACCAATTAATACCGTGGAAGATACCGCAAAGGCCATGTTCTCCCGCTCCATCTACGCGGTGGGCGTTCCCTCGGGCGTGTCCCCTTCGCTAAACATGAACGACATAGATACCCCACTTCGTTTTCCGTTTCAATTTTTCAGTTTATTTTTGTATTTAACCATGTAGGAAGTCAAGAGATCAGGATAAGTCAAATTTTCAAGAGTGACCTGGGGCATTGGTTTGCCAGTAGGGGGGGTGGGGCCGATGATTGCTGCTGTGTGTATAATCCTAATTTAATTTGGCAAATGTGGACCCTGACGCTGGCACACAATGGCATACTCTTACAACTAACGTCAGGGCATCTTTAACATCCCTCGTGAAGCAGACGGTTATTATACACCGCAGTATTAACCAGTGTGACCGCTGGACCGAACCGTGAACCTCTGCAACGAGCGGCGAGCGCCCTGCCGCTGGGCCCCCTGCCGCTTTCATCCGAAACCGGCCACCAAATTCTGCGAGAGCGACGGCTGTCCGTCTCGCAGATGGGAGAGCGTGCCAAGACAGAGCACGTGTGCGCCCGAGATTGGTGGGAGACGTGAAGAAGGCTCGAACACACGCACACCTCCGATTAGCCACAGTTGGCTACGCACGGTGCGAAAGAAGTTCCACATGCTGAAATACATGCACTGTTGCCCTCTCTATATTTTTCCATATTATTTAGGTGGGTCATCTGTAAGTGTATCACCCTGTGTGAAACTGTACGCACAATTTGAATTTATAAAGCGGCTAAACGTGATTGCATTTTAAGCTGCTGTGCATGCAGGAAAGCGTGCGATGTATGAGAATGTGGGGGGACGAGGAGGGCATCCTTAATGTCATTGTGTGTTCGCTTTGTATGTGTCACACAATAGACATCCTTGCAAATAAGATGCTCCATCTCAAGGATTTATTCAGGGTGAAATATTTTACGTAAAAAAAACATTTTTAATTGAAGGCAAAGGGAAGGTCATGGAAAGGAGGGTTTGGACAGATGGAAACTGATCAGTCATAGGCAGATTAGAACAGGAAGGCACTAAGCCTGGACTGGAACAGCAATGGAGTCAACAGTGCAGATGACCAGGAGTTAGAGGCTGTAGGAACAGCAGCAGAGGAGCAACATCACATTGCGTGGAGGAGGTTGACTGGAAAAGAGAGCATGTGGAAGGGAGTAGAGTGAGATGAGAAGTAGGAGAGTATGTGGAAGGAAATATAATGATGTGAAAGGGGAGATGTAGGAGAGTAGAACGAGGGGAGTAAAGCAATATGAGAGGGAAGAGGCAGGAGTCTGCGTGGAGGGGAGTAGAGTGAGAGGGGAGAGATGGGCAGGGCCGAGTCTTTGAGAGTCGTGAAGGCACGATGGGTGATCTTGGAGTTGAAGGGTGATTGGATCGGGAGCCAGTGGAGCGATCGTTAGCTGGCTGATAATTGTACAGCCGTTTCCGTTTCTCCCAGGATGGTGCTTGCTCCCGTGCAGCACGCCATCGCTCCCCCCGAACCCCCTGCAGCATAACAAAAGGAGGGTTTTACCCTCTTTCTTGCAGTGCACCACCGCTCCCCCCGAACCCCCTGCAGCATAACAAAAGGCGGCTTAACTTAGCCCTCCCCACCCCACCCACGTCCCTTCCTGGCTCCTCCCCCCCTTAACTTAGCCCTCCCCACCCCACCCACGTCCCTTCCTGGCTCCTCCCCCCCCCCTTAACTTAGCCCTCCCCACCCCACCCACGTCCCTTCCTGGCTCCTCCCCCCCCCCTTAACTTAGCCCCTCCCCACCCCACCCACGTCCCTTCCTGGCTCCTCCCCCCCCCTTAACCTGTATATAAGCTCTGGTGTCCCAGAGCTGTTCACTTGATACAGCGAACTTTGTTGTGTCTGTTCCACCTGAAGACGGAAGCTTGTGTTGCCTCCGAAACGTCGTGATTTAATTTAGTTTGTTTTCTTTTCTTTCATTTTTATTTTACCTACGTGACTTTACGCGTGTTGTGGTCTCATTTATACATGCGAGTGAGGAGTCTCGGGAGCGGGGTTCGGTTAACAAAAAGAGGTCCATTATCATGAGAGCGGACCAGATGCACAAGCAAGGTCGCCTTGACCAGAAATAACATCAGCATTGATTGCAGCTGGCGCACGGGGCTCAGGTTAACGAACTCGGCGCTTGAAGGGCGCGGACGACCGCTGGGAACTCGAGGCGTGCCGATCGCTGTCCGTGGTGCTTACTGAATTAACGGCAGCGAGGCGGTCGGCCGCGGTGCGATCAACGACGCACAAGCTCCAGTGCGGCGACGACGTCAGCAGCAACGACAATTGTTTCTTAAACAAGCGCACACGCACGCACACTTTTAGCCGCGCTTGTAACTGTCTATGAATTATTTTCAGCAACATGTGTTATTAATTGTTAGCATATTAAATTATTGTTTTTGGCCGGTACGCAGGAGACCGTGGGTTCAATCCCGACCGGGACGACGCCCGTTGCGTATTTGGAGTTTTGTGTTTTCTCCCCGTGGTGGTCGTGGGGATTTTTTTTCTCCGGCTTCTCCGGTTTTGCTCTGCACACTTCAAAACATGCGTTTCGTTTATTTGGCTACTCAGAAAAAAAATATTCCCACACGTGTTACAAGCCACTTCGATGAGCTATCATGTGTCCAGGTAGCCTCCTGCAAAAGAGCTGTGAACCAGATATTTGATAATCAAGCCGCACTGCTGCCCTTGATGCTTTATGTTAACTATCTTGGTTTAGTTTAATCTTCTCTTTTGGTTGTGTTGAAGGGCAACTTGTATCACACCAGCCTGCAGATTGCTTACCGTGCTTCATCCAGCAGTGGATGATGGGCTGCGATATGAACCATTTACCATTCCGATGACGTACGTTTGCAAAATCGGTTTTTCTTCCGGAATCGGAAGTCAAAGGCCATGTGGGAGGGTTGCGTGACACAGTTTGGCGCCATCTATCATAGAGTGCGGTCATGTCGCTACGGTTCTCTGCGGTGAGCACAATGTCTTTAAATACAGCGGCGCTATGTCTCTAAATAAAATGTAACGCTAACCGCTTGCGCATTCCAAGAGTCAGCGGTGAACGGGACACCCCACCCTCCAACTTGCAGATGTCTCGGAACGGGAAAGGGTTAACCAGCTGGGGAATGGGACGCATCTGGCAATCTCGGTCAGTCGTAATGAAATCAATTCACCTCCATTCAGTTATCTCCATATAACAATATAATTTTTTGTTGTTGCGCGCTATTAACACTTCCCCTAGCTTATGTTAAGCAGCAGCATTGGTCTAAAGCAAGTGAACTCTAGATTGGTTTCACCCTTCTGGGTCTGATCAGCAGGGTCTTTTCTAAACAAATGCTGTTGTTTTACCAGATGTTATTGCTAACAGCACTCCCTCTTATTGATGGGAGCCTGTCAATGCAAAAAAAATATACAGTAATCAAGAGATGTGGTTTAGTACGGGAGTAGATTTGCTATATTTATCGTATCATATTTGTACGGTATAATTGCATACATTTTACTTTTAATTGATTCACCAAAGCTACAATTTATGTTGATTATATGCGGCCTGTAATATCTTCAAAAAATAGCCAGGCACATACCTGCAATCCAACACTCTGGAGGCAAGGATTGGTGGATCATGGTGAGATTCTCGACGTTTTAAAAAAAGACGATAGTTCAGCAAGTTCAATCTAGATTTGAAGTAGGGATCCATACTCTTTGGTTCTTTCGGTAAAGTCACATAGAGTATAAATAAAATAAATTAAATCACGACGTTTCGGGTGCAACATAAGCGTCCGTCAGTCAGGTGGGACAACCACAGCAAGAGACAATTGCCGAAGTGGGCAATTTTATTGTCTGTTGCGGTTGAACCCAAATCAAGAGCTGAATGGCTCACAGGGTAAATCCTAATAAATGAAACTGAAAACTGAAACATATCAAAAATATTTGTCATCATCAACATCATCTCCAATATTATTTATAATTATAAAAAAGTCATATTCATCGTCATCATCATCATCATCATCAATGCAGGACAGCCCCTGAAGAAGTGCCCGATTTGTGACGTTATCGTTATTACAACAATGATGAAGCAAATATTTACAAAGCGCACGTTTAAAAAGAACACGGTATCTCGGTGTCTCCGCCATGTACCCATGCCACCCCCTCCCCACAGAGCTCAGCCTGGCTCTCGGCGAGCACACGGACCACGCTTCACCACACACACACCACATCGCTACACTTGGCAATCGTGCAATCCACTGACAGGACTTGGCCAAAGACCAACTTGCGATTGCTGACAATTTATATTACCAACTCCGGGGGCCTCTGCTGAGCAACTGCGAATATATATGTATTTTAAAAAAAAACACACACAATGCCTGGTTGTTTTTCTTCCCATTAATACATTTTCCGGTTTTATTTTCCGGTTTGATTTTGACCAGCGGCGGCGGCGGCGGCGACGGCAGCAGCGGCGGCACAAGATGCGCTCGAGGATGGCATGAGCGCGCGGTCAGCTGCAGAATTTTGCAAACGGTTGTTGCTGGGTAATTGTGTCCTTGGATTCTGTGTCTGTCGTGCTCCTAAGCATCACCCACACGTGACGCCCCGCCCCCCCCCCCCCCCCATCGATTCACAGCACCCGCCCCTAACTCAACTCTGACCCTCCCCACCGCATCCCCCACAACCGCTACCCCCCCCCCCCCCCACTCTATCATCGCCCAAGGATGGGTAGTGACGTCGTCCTTGCGTCTTAGTGCCCAGACTGATCATTCCTTCTTGTCACGCTCCAGCTTATATCCCATAGGTCTCGCTGTTTTTGGCACCGCCTAATTGTTTTTAACGTGAAAGCAGAAGGATGGAAAAGCCTATGCGTGGGACTACACTGAGAATCTTTTTAGGCAACCACTGGAGCTATGCATATTGAAATCTAGATTGAAAACTCAACTCTTTACAACTGATTTTTGGGTTTAGTTTGTTGTCCTTTCCCCGCACCTAGGACCAGCGCGGCTGGCGAAATAAGTTCAACATGCAAACAGGTAGAGAAGAGTGTGGGTCAGACACTACATTTTGGAGACATCGCATTGACTGTTCGCTCGGGCAGGACACGTCATGAGATGATGGCCCATGGTCAAGACTAACAACAGAGTAGAAACCAAAGGACAGAACACCCCCATGAGGGGAAACGCAGCGATGGAATGTACCTCCTGTGCAGGTGCTAAATGGGTTGTTGCATCGTGAGACCATGTCAGTTGACAGTCGAGAGACGGCTTTGGTTGCCGAAATGATCGTTGTTTTGTTCTTGCCCCCCAAAGTTGTCTAATAAAGACTCTAATTGTTTAATAACGGATCAGTTACCGTTACTTACTTACTTATCTATCCATTGTTACGAGACCATCCTGAGTGTACCGTAATCACCTTCGACCACTTAATTAACAAGGTGCTGGGGAAGAAGGAAGAAAAGACAACACTTTCTCGACTGTCTTGCGAGACCATAGCAATGCCATGGGGAGGCCTTTATCCAGCAGCGGATAGATCAAGGCTGGTGATGATGATGAATATCACGGGTCCAATTCATATTTTGTTACCAAGCGTCCCTCTATGTATTATACATTTTTGGCAAAAGCGTGCCAATATGCTCTCCATTGGGAAGGGGTCCCCCGCACCTCCGATGAGCACGGTTGGCTGCGTACGGTGCGAAAAAAGTTCAACGTACACACATACAAAGGCAAAGACAAAGATCCCCCGTATAGCCTCAACAGACTGTAGGGGCAAGTGCTTTTAGCGAGCACCTATGAAGGCCGGAACGGTACACGAAGGGGTGGGTGGCCAGCACCACGCCCGACAGCCTTTGTCTCCCCAGTGGCGATGTTTACACACCGCACCAGGTACTCATTTGAGGCTGAGTCGACCTAAGGGAGGCTCAGGACCAGTTCAGATAATCGTCACTAGTGTTGGCCGTGAGTGGGAATCAAACCCGGGTCGCCGGATTCATAGCGCAGCGCACTAACCGCTACACAACCGCTCCCCACACACACATACACACAAAGACGTACGTGCACCGCTATGATTATTTCGCCCATTTGTCCGAATGCCTTAAAGGGACTCGGGAACCCTGAGCCTCAACACCACCGCCGTCATTCTCCGGAGGTCAGCTCAGCCAGGCGCGAACATCCAGATCTGTCTTGGCCCTAGGGGCCCAAAACAAAAAAAACTGTCTGGCTGAGCGCTGACCTCATGTCGAGAGGGATTACAACTTGATTTGATGCTTTCGTGACTGCAGGAATTACTCTTTGTTTTTTTCGGTAAAGTCACGTATAAATGAGAAATAATAATAAAAATAAAATACATAATAGTATCATACGACGTTTCGATTGCAACGCAAGCAATCATCATCAGGTATAGAAGAGCTAAATTTAAGAGAGAGAGGAAACAGAGATGGAGAAGCACATCAAATTTAGCTCTTCTAAATTTTATGTGCTTCTCCATCTCTCTGTGTTTCCTCTCTCTCTTAAATTTAGCTCTTCTATACCTGATGATGATTGCTTGCGTTGCAATCGAAACGTCGTATGTATACTATTATGTAATTTTATTTTTATGATTATTTCTTATTTGTACGTGACTTCACCGAAAAAAAACACAAAGAGTGAGAGGGATTACGTTGAACCTTTTATTTTCACTGGGCATAACGTGTGCTCGCCGAAGTGTGTCACATCGTTAAATACGCCTCAGCCCTACCAGAGGTCACTTGAATGGATCTATGTACGTGCTGTATGTATGTACGTAGAACTTCTGTCGCACCGCACGTAGCCAACGTGCCAATCAGAGGCGCAGGGTGAAGGACGACAAACTAAATCCCACACTGGGCTGGCCACGGGGGGTGGGGGGTGGCTTGACCATACTTCACCACGTTGGTGAAGGGGAGGGAGGCCCCAGGACCGGCTCAGGTATCATTCCACATATCAACAATCGATGATAGTTTTTTTTATTTTATTTCAGCTTTCGAATACGGTGGACGGACGTATCACCTCCGGTGACTGCAGTGGTCACACGAAACGATTACCTACAACGTGTATGGATCGACAATATCGGTGGTCCGATTCTTAATTCAGTCCACGTATGATATCAGCTTGCGGGGGGGGGGGGGCTTCTCTAACAGCAAGGGTCGCCATAGGTCTTCGAGAGATCCGAATGCGTGCTCTACTTTGTCTCACACAGGGTGACGCTGAAGGCACCAATTCACGTGAAATTTGGGGCGAAGATTAAAGCGAGAAAACCCCAGCGTGGGATCCAACGTACGCCGCTGCGAGGTGCCAGCATGGCTGCAGTGTGTGTGCCATGCGGTGGGTAACAGAGGGGCGCACTGCTGAAACGTCCACTGCTGTACTGTGAGTCTATGTTCCCAGCCTTCGCTGTTGCACACTCACCAGTGTAGTGAAGTACGGCCGAATAGCCCACAAGACCCGCATAGCGTGGGGAGGCCCTCATCCAGCAGTGGATCGTCAAAAAAAGCCCTCCAGTCAACCTCCTCCACTCAGCCGTAACCACCGTCTGTCGATCCGCTGCTGCATGGAGGCGTCGCCCACACCACGTCGGTGATGGGGCCTTGTGTGTGACCATACTTCACAATGCTGGTCATTGTGAGTTGGTAACGTTAGGCAGAGGCCAGGGCTGACTCAAATTCGGGGCGATGGAAATTGGCTCGTGGTGTGTTGGGAGGAGCTGGGGGGGATTGTTGCACAGTGTGAGATGGCGACGGCTGAGGGACGCTTTCATCTAGCAGTGGATAGATCATGGCTGATAATTATTTCGAGGAGCGGTGTAATACATAAAACAAAGACAAACACACTACTGTTAGTGAGCACCTATGAAGGCTGGCACAGCACATGAAGGAGATGGGTTTGCCAACACCACACCCCACCGCCTTTGTCTCCCCAGTGCTGATGTCTACACACCGAAGTGGGTACTCGTTTACGGCTGAGTCGATCGGGGGGAGGCACGGGACTGTCCAGATCCATGTCACCGGTGTTGGCAGTGAGCGGGATTGAACTCGGTTCACCCTGTTTGTAGTCCCGGTGCACTAATCACGGCACCACTGTTGCCCACAAGTTGGAAAACAAAAACAAACACTCCTTGTGTAGCCTACATAGGCTTTTGGGGCAAGTGCAGTTAGCGAGCACCTAGGAAAGCCAACATGGCACAAGAGGGGGGTGTGTGGTGAACACCACGCCCGGCAACCTTTTTCTCCCCAGTGACGATGTTTACACACCGCACCAGTTACTCATTTGAGGCTGAGTCGACCTAGGGGAGGCCCATGACCGGTTCAGATAATCGCCACTGGTGTTGACCGTGAGCGGGAATCAAACTCAGGTCGCCAGGTTCGTAGCGCAACACCACCGCGCTAACCCGCTACACTACTGCTCCCCACACTATAGCAAACAAAGACAAAGAAAAAGACAAAGATCTCCCGTATAGCCACTAACAGACTGTTAGGGCAAGTGCTGTTAGCGAGCACCTATGAAGGCTGGCACAGCACACGAGGGGGTGGGTCGCCAGCACCACGCCGGCCCGCCTTAGGCTCTCTCGTGGCAATGTTTAAACACCGCACCAGGTACAATAGAAAACACACGCGTCCACACACAGACACACACAGACACACGCATCCACACACAGGCACACGCATCCACACACAGACACACGCAGGCACACACAGACACACGCAGGCACACAGCTTTACAATCTCTCTGGGATTGCACTGGCAGTAGTGTTCGAAGGAAAGGCTCAAAGTACAAACACCCTACTCTAGTTTAGCATTGTTATTGGAAACAAGGCCATTGGCAGGGTCCCTCAATCACGATCTCTTGCTTCATGATTGTGATTTGCGCTCGCTTAGCCAGGAAGGCCTCACTGAGCCTCAAGGCTCCTTTTCAGGAGGATCCTGCCAAGTTTTTTTGTTCCACAGGAGGTGTTGCTGCTGCTGTTGTTGTGTGTACTCCCAATTGATTTACGTTACCTTAAATGCCATACACAGTTGTTCGTTTTGCTTTTGTCATTGTGGCGACCGAGGTCACGCTTGAAAATCAGACTCCTTACCCTCGTCTCTTGCGTTCCTCACCACCTGGTCAAACAAAATCAACTTGAAACTTGCAGGTAATTTCACAGCGTTGGAATGTTTGGCCAATACCAATAGCATTGTAACTATCTTGCTTTTAGCTATGACCCAGAGGACCCGGAGGAAACCCATGCAGAAGACGGGAGATCATGGTGCCCCCCCCCCCCCCCCAGTCGGACAATGAACCCCGGGACTTCTTGCTGTGAGGCTCGAGCGCTTACCACTGCGCTTCCCTGCCGTCCCAACGAAATAAATAACAACACACGATACATTCGTCAATAACGCTACCTTGAAAGTAAATACATATAGTCTTGATTTGAAGCTTTCGTGACTGCAGGAATCCATACTCTCTGGTTCTTTCGGTAAAGTCACATCTTCAGGTGAAGACGCACGCTTGTGTTGCGACCTAAACGTCTTGTTTTCTTTTGTTATTTTTGTTCTATCTACGTGACTTTACTGAAAGAACCAGAGAGTATAAATGCATATAATCGGTGACGTTTCAGGCAATGGGGTTTATTGTTAATCATAGAACATAAAATGAGAAGGGCCGTTGCCCGAAATTTTGCAGGGCTATTGACGAAGATGTTGAGCTTTTGTTATTCTTGTTGTTAACTGTGCTTGTGTACCATTGCCAATGCGGCGGCGGCAGCAGCAGCATCCCCAAATAATGTGCCACCCCTAATTGGCCGGTTCTGCGCAATTGCTTCTTAATAATAGATGGGACAACACAGCAGGACACGTCCCACCAATCCGGCAATCTTGCAGTCACCAATTCGAAGGCACCCTAATGATACGTATGGGGGCATCACATTTGAAATGTAATTGTAGGTTTAGAAAGTATGGCTTATTTATGGCATATGGTTGACACGGACACAAAATTACATGCATCGTCGTCGACCCAGCATTGATGAAAGCATCAGTTCGTATGCGTTCGTCCGACTACCATGTGTTTTAAGAGAATGTCTCCCTTCACAAGAAAGGTGGTCTAATCGTCATTATCTATCACGGTTACAGTCAAGGCCACTTCACGGTTGCATGCATGAGTATTACCCACACATTACTCCGTTGGGATCGTACACCGTCTCAATCGTTGCCCCCTGCTAACAGGCTAATGCCCCGGGTCACTCTTGCAAACGAGATTATTCCTGGTCTCTAGAGTTTTCACCTTAAAAAAAAAACTTAACCCAGATCTTTACAGCGTCTGAAACGTACACAGTGCACTCGTGGAATTACCAGGTACCATGACCAAAATGGCCGTTTTAATAATGACCAAAACAAAACTCCAAAAACACAAATATTTGTTATTACCCAAGCATTTCATGTACCTAGGCAATAATTAGATCCGTTAAAACTTGTAACTATCAACTTTGACATCACCCCCGAATGACTGCGAAAGTCACAAAAGGCGACAAGGGTACTTCGTCACCCTTTGTAACTTACGAGCGGCAAGGCCCAACAGAAGCAGCCATCACAGACCTTAGGGCCACACGTTATGGGGCACCACTTTCCCACCTTGCTCATCCATGCGGATGAACGCTCGCCGCACGATCTGATACGTTTAATTCTCAAGAGATGGACTTTAATCGCTTAATGAAGTACAGAACCAAATTTATTGCAACATGGGGGCGTATTGTCACTTTCTGACCAGCCCATAGTGGACATCTGTGAAAAACAGCTTCAAAGCTCATCGGATTCCTCCAGCCTAAATAAAGATTCAGATTCTGATATTTCCTGCGCAGTCATTGCTGATCAGGCTGGGACCATCGGCTCGATACACCTGAGAGCCCGGATTAAATCACGGATTCGCACCCGGAGTCTCAACGGTGACGGTTCAGTGCTCCGACTTCTAAATCACTTTGAAACTCAAGAGTCCCGTCATGAGCCCCTTTTAACAATGATCGAAATGCAACTGGCATTCGTAAATCAACGATGACCGACCGCGCCCCTGGTTTCAAAAACTCAAAGCATCAACGATAAACGTTGCATCAGCTCTGTCACTCTCACAATTAGCTTAATTAGATTCATCCATTACCACGTGACAATTTGGCATACTTTCAATGACAGAAACCATCAAAGGAATTATAGACTATCAATACATCGCTGATCGCACCGTCACATTATCTCGTGCCATGGCGGTGACATGTTACCTACCTCGCCTGGTATGAAGGACGTCGTGGGTCCAATTCCGACCCTGAGGCTTGTATATTTGGAGTTTATGTTCTCCTCGTGGTTGCGTGGGATTATTCTCCGGGCCTTCCGGTTTTTCCCTCCACATTTAGAATCAACATGCATTTAGAATATTTGGCTTCTATACATGTTCACGTAATAAGCCGATTTATTGAGCTATAATTTGTGGCCAGGTCGTTTCTGAAATAGAGTTATCTAGCTCAGTGGGCCTTACCCAGTAGCCAACTCGAGCAACGCCTCAAACCACTGACAAGCTCCTCAGTACTTCACTGACCCAACCGCCCCATCACTGACACCTCTAAAACGCCAACTGCATCATCACAAGATCAACTCAATCAACATGTCACTGACAGACTCTGCGATCCTTCTCTGAATGTGTGTCCCATCATCGAAACCTCTTTAATCGCTATCCACAACAAAACACCGTCACTGTGTTTCACAAACAAATCAACTCCATCCGCACCACCAACTCCATCAACGTCACAAATTCTGCCACCACCACCCACCCAATCACCACCCTCATCCACCAACAACCCCATAACCGACAACCCAACAAAGCCCCTTAATCACCCACATCATCGACCTCTCCATCTCACTCACCAACCCTACCACCTGATCACCTCCTTCACCCATCCACACATCACCAATCTCGCCATTCCAGCGGCGACCTCTGAGGGTCACTCACTCCTCACCAAAGGTTCCCCATGTAGCATTTAACAGACTCTTAGGAGAAGTGCTGTGAGCGAACACCTATGAAGGAAGGCACAGTACACAAGGGGGTTGATGGCCAATACCACGCCCGGCCGCCTTTGTCTCCCCAGTGGCGATATTTACACACCACCCAGGTGCTCATTTGAGGCCGAGTCGACCTAGGCGAGGCCCAGAACGGGTTCAAATAATCGTCACTAATGTTGGCCGTGAGCGTGCAGCGCGCTAACCGCTACACTACCGCTCCCCTACACGCACCCAGGAGACCCCCCCCCCCTCAACACACCTTGGGTAGCTCTGTGCACTGCCGTATGCTCCGAACCATCTCCTTGCCTCCGGGATGGACCCGGGCCACGTGGCTCCACATGCGCTCCCACGTGCTCTTGTCCAGAGGAATGCCGCTCCTGTTCACATAGAAGAGGGACCCGCCACCCACTCCCTCCCTGCTGTTGTCATCCTCGTCCCCAGAAGCGCTCATTCCTTCCTCGGCTGGGGCAGGTCGACGAGCTGCCACCTCCTCCACCACCACGACCACCTCCTCCTCCTCCATCACCGCCCGCTCCTGCTGTGGAGCTGCAGACACGTCCGCTTCAGAGGTGACCGCAGCTCTATCTCTGGCTCCTGGCATTATTGTTGGTGCCGCTTTATCCCCTCCCTGTTTGCCCGTGTTGCCTGTCTTTGTGTTTTGTATGTCTGCGTGAATTGCTGTCTATGGGTGCATGTGCGTGTCCGTCCGTCTCTGTGTCTCTGTATGTAATCTGTGTGGGTCTTTGTCGGTGTCCGCTTGTATTTGTGTGTGTCTGTGTGTCTGTTTCTGGTTGCCAGTGTCTTGAGTGCCTCCTGTGGCTGTCAGTGTGTATCCGACCGGGTCTTGCTGGTTTGTCTTTCTGTGCGTCTCGGTGTCCGTCTGCGAGTCTGGATTCCTCTTTGTCAACTTAATTTCTGGGAGGAGGAGTGAAAGGAGGAGGTGTTCCCTGTGTCTTGCGCCTCCCACGACGTCCCAAGCCCGTCCCTCTGTGTGTTGTGTGTGTCGAATTTGTGTGTACGTGTTGTGTGTGTGTGTTGAGTTTGTGTATATGTGTTGCGTGTGTAGTTATTGTGGGATGTATATTGAGTGTGTTTGTGTTATCTGTGGTTGAGTGTGGCCGTTCAGTGTGTTATGTGTGTTGAGTGTGTTTGTGTTCTCTGTGTTGAGTGTGGTATGTGTGTTGAGTGTGTGATGTGTATTTAGTTTGTTTGGTGCTGTGTTGAGTGTGAGTGTTTTTGTGTTGTCTGTGTTGTGTGTGTATTGGGTGTGTGGTGTCTGTTGTGTGTGCATTGAGTGTGTGATGTGTATTGAGTTTTTTTTGTATTGTCTGTGTGTGTTGAGTGTGTTTGTCTGTGTTGAGTGTGTGTTGAGTGTGCGTGGTGTGTGTGTATTGAGTGTGTGTGATGTGTGTGCTTTGAGTGTGTGTATTGAGTGTGTGTGTTGTCTGTGTTGAGTGTGTGTGGTGTGTGTGTTGAGTGTGCGTGGTGTGTGATGTTAAGTGTGTGTTGAGTGTGTGTGATGTTAAGTGTGTGTTGAGTGTGTGTGATGTTAAGTGTGTGTGTTGAGTGAGTGTGTTGTCTGTGTTGAGTGTGTGTTGAGTGTGTGTGGTGTGTGTGGTGTGTGTGTGTTGAGTGTGCGTGGTGTGTGTCTTGAGTGTGTGTTGAGTGTGCGTGGTGTGTGTGTATTGAGTGTGTGTCTTGAGTGTGTGTTGTCTGTGTTGAGTGTGTGTTGAGTGAGTGTGTGTGATATTAAGTGTGTGTGTTGTGTGCGTTGAGTGTGTGTGATGTTAAGTGTGTGTGTTGAGTGTGTGGCTGTGTGGTACACTCTTAGAGATCCCCAGCTCCCCACATACCTGCCACCACTGCGGTAGAGTCACACCAACATTCCGGGTACGCACAACCCTTTAACCACCTACTGTTCATTCATTAATAATTAATATTCACAGCCTACCAGTCTCTAGTGTCACACTTTGACACGTGAATGTAATATTACACTCGCACAGAAAGTTACGTGTACCTGTGTGTGTATATATGTGTGCCTATAGGCATGTAATACATATGGCTCACTGCTGCAATGTCTAATGAACTGAAGCTACATCGCGGTACGTGGTATGACCTGTGTATTGTATGGGTTACGTCTCATATCTACTGTGTGTATGTTGCGATGGTTGTTGTGTGTGAACTGTATATTGTACAGGCTGCGTCTATTCTATATGCGATGTCTTTCTTCTTGTATAGCTTTTGTGCGCTGTACTGACTGTGTGTATGTGTATTGTACACGCTATGGATCTTTATGTGTGCTGCTGGGCTGGCTGCGGCTATCCGCTATGTGTGCTGTTGCTAACCGGCTGTGCGTGCCTGTTGGGTGTTGTACAGGCTACGGATCTCTATATGTTCAGCCGAGCTGCCTGCGGCTACCCACTATGATGTGTGCTGTTGCTGGCTGGCTGGCTGGCTTGTATATGTCTGGTGTTGTACAGGCTATGCGTGTCTGCCGGTGGCGTTGTGTTGAGCAAATTGAACACACAAAAAAATGCACAGGGGTCTAACAGCAAACCCAGCGAACAGCTGATGGGGCCGGCAGGGCGTTTCCAGCCTCCACTATTGGCCGCGATGCCCGCCACGTTCGGAATGCTCCAACTGTGCGATTGGTCCGGTCGGCGCTTCCTCGACGCGACCGTCGTCCACTCCCCTCCGAACCGGGGATGACATCACCACAAGGCCGTAATTATAATAAATATTAGGGGGGGGGGGACACACACATCCCCCCCCCCCCAATATATCGCTATAATATAGATTTCTGTTTATATGATTGTGGTTATGGTTGTACTTTATTCATCCCTAATCTCTGCCGTTACTTACAATGAAACAAGAAAAGGTAAAAAAAAACAGGGCAATGTTAAACAATACACTATTAGGCATTTTGTAAAAAAAAGTCCATCCTATGTGTTAGTGCATTTTTAAATATTTTAGGCAGGAAATTCGTTTTCAAATTGACATTTTTTTTGGGGGGGGGGACCCCCAGACCCTCTGGAAGATTTGGTCCCCCCCAATGTTGACTCCATGACTACGGCCTTGCATCACCATGAATTATAATGAATCCCCTGCGAAGTGCATTTGTACGCCCCCCCGCCCCCCCAAGATGTCGTCTTACTGTTGTTGTTGTTGTGACAGCGTACGCTGGTTTTAGCCGAAGGCAAAGTCTGTCTCGTCGAGTCTCGTGGCTCTGTCTTAGGAGGGTCTTGCCACGTTTGCTTTTGCTCGCAGTATAGGGGGTGACGAGTGTGCGTTGAGTGATTTGCTGTGTATTTGTCCGTTCTTTCTTTCAAATTTGGCAAATTTGCCCCGTGACGCAGGCACAGGGTGGCCTACCCCTTGCGAAGGATGTCACGGAGATCTGCAACGTCCCCTGTAAACCCGAAAGCAGACGGCGCATTGTAATGTGTGTTTTTTCTTTCGGTTAATATTACACCCGCAGTAATAACCAGGGCGGCCGCTGGATTCGAACCGTTTAACCCCTTCCTTGGAACAAGCGGCAAACGCGCTGCAGCGGGGCCCGGAATTGGTGGTTGGGGCTGGTGGTGGTGGTGGTTTGTGGGGTGTTGGTGAAAAATTGTGGTCACCCAAACATCCAGAAGAATGCACTGGGTCTCTAAAGCTCAGCAGCTTTGAGCCTGGATAGCGCTTGAATGGGTGACCAGCACGCACCGGCACAATGAAACAACGTTGTTGTACTGTACTCTAAGCTCCCACGTCTATGCTCCCCGCTTTCACCGATCCGACGACCTGCATTCCATTCCCGTACGGTGCGAAAGAAAGTGAACATACATACAGACGAGTGATGTCTGAATCAGTCCTGGGTGCTCCCATCACCCCTTCACCAACCTGAACTTACCAGGCGGGTGAAGTATGGTCAAATAACGCCCCCCCCCCCCCCCGGGATAACGTGGGGATGCTTTCATCCAGTCGTGAGGTTGAGTAAGGGCGGCGCGTCGTACGTTGCAATTCGAATCGAAAATGGATTCGTTTTGTCTTGCTCCATCTCCTTTGTATCGTCTACAATGCGTGTCTCGTGTGTACTGCCCATCTCGCTTGTCTCGTCCGGGCTGTCTCGTTTGTATCGTCTGCAGTGGCTATCTCGTTTGTACTGTGTCCTGTACTTTCTGTCTCGACCTCTCGTTTCTACTGCGTGCCACATTGTTTCGCTCATTACCTATCATTGTCCCTAAACGTATTGAGTTGAACATACATTTTGACAATTTTGTCCAAGAATGTGCTTCCTTTTCAACATTCCTCCGGTTTGCCGAAAATCCAAATCAATTGACATTTGCCCACGTGATAACTTGATTTAATTGGCTCTGTCGGGTGTTGTAGGGTTACAATATTTGTTTTTTACATGAGACCTAATCCAAAATAATCGAATCATAAGTCGTAATATTGGTCGTACCTATAAAAGAAATTGAATACAGATTGCTGGAATCGATAACAACACACTTAAACTCACGGTTCATTAGACGTGTCGATATTAATGGGCGCCGCGGTGGAAATGTGTTAACTCCCTCCCCTGGCATGCAAGAGGTATGCATGAGGCATGAAGGAGGTCGTGGGTTCGATCCTGACTCTGTCGCTTGTATATTTGGAGTTGCATGTTCTCTCTCTCTCCCCGTGGAGAGAGAGAGAGAGACACGCGTTTCGATGAGCCATTTCGTTGAGCTATCATTTGTGGCCAGGTCGCTTTTGAAAACGATCTGTATAGCTCAGTGGGCCTTACCCGGTTGAATAAAAATCGGTTTAGGTAGGTCATTAATCCTTTCGGTTATACCTGTTCCTAAAAAACACCCCAAAAACCTGTATTATGCATACCTGTTCCTAAAAAACACCCAAAAAACCTGTATTATGCATACCTGTTCCTAAAAAACACCCAAAAAACCTGTATTATGCATGCCTGTTCCTAAAAAACACCCCAAAAACCTGTATTATGCATACCTGTTCCTAAAAAACACCCCAAAAACCTGTATTATGCATACCTGTTCCTAAAAAACACCCCAAAAACCTGTATTATGCATACCTGTTCCTAAAAAAAACACCCCAAAAACCTGTATTATGCACACCTGTTCCTACTCTCTGGTGAAGACCGCCCTCTAGCGATAACCGGGATCTTAGCCAAGTAATTGGCCAGGCAATGGGTGGAGGGTGGGGGGGGGGGGGGTTTCGTGGCCCCCCTCTTTGTAAAAGAGACCTGGGATGGGTGACCATGGTCATAATGTGGGGGTGGTGTTAATGGCACAGATCCCAGTTGCCTAGGAAAGACCCTTCTAAAGTAGATTCGTCGGCGAGAGTTACCTAAATACAATGGACATTCTTCATCAACAGTCTATAATCATCACCCGTTCTCCATTATCACGTTTATGTTATCAGCACCCGTCTTACATCATCATTAGTTCTCCATAATATTCATCAGCAATATCAACCACCCATCATCATCATCATCCGCCCTCAATCATCGTCATCATCACCTGTTCTTCATTGTCACCATCCATCAAATGGGAGTTGTAAAGATTTAATTGTTACGATTCAGGGTCGTGATTCGCATCAGGAATCTATCGTATGTCTAAGTATTGTGATATGATGCGCGCTAATCAATAGTAATGCACACGTGATTGGACGCATGCTGAGTGATCTCGATAATCCATCTATGAACCGATGCATCGGTGCACCCCTGTAATCAATCACCGTGAAGGCTACGATTCGCAACGGTGGTCATGTAAATCGTGGGTCCAAATGCAGTCGAAAGTTACATCTAGGACAGAGGTTGGCAACCAAAATAACGAGAAATGTTTTCTAATTCGGTAACAATCCCCTCGATATTTCAAGAGTCACAATGCATGCGGTCCTTCGTGAATAGCTGTCACGAAACAGTCCTTCGAGAGCCGCACGCGGCTGCGGAGCCGCAGGTTGCTGTGCCTTCACCGAGGACGTGGCTGCAGGCTAATCGGCGAGAGTAAGAAGTGGAGCTGGTACGCGTTGATGGGTGGCTCATTGGGGCTGTGCGTAGGGCAGAGGCGGATCACCACTTCTATCTTGCCAGACTCCACTCTCCGTGGATTCGTCACTGACGAAGGGAAAGCACTGGTGTCTGACCCCAGTGCCGGATTAAGCTCGTGCGGAGCCTGTAACTTGTTATAAAGGGGCCCTAAAAAAACACATGAATATGAAAACACAAGTTTTTAACTTGTATAGTAAAGTAATTGTATTTTTCATTTGCTATACAGCCAGATAATACGACAAATCGCTAACCTTAAACACCCAGTCGTTCATTAAAGTTGTAGGCTGTATAGTACTATCGTAATAGAGCAAGTGCAGAATCACTGAACCGAAATTGATAGCTTGAAAGAATTTAGCGCGGGGCCCTTGAAAGTGCGGGCCCGTAGCATATGTAGCTACTTGTGCTACTGGGATAATCCGGCACTGTTTGACCCGACAAGCCGACTCAAGGATAAGTAAATAACTAGCGTTCCGTTGGCTAGGTGCCTCGAGTTGAGAGTAGGGCTTGTGGTTCTTTGGCGAGTCGGTTCAAGGTTTTTTTTTGCTCGAGCACGGATCGGCAAAGCAAAATAATAATAATAAGAGACATTTTTTTCGAATTCGCTCGATGAATAAATAACGAGTCACGAGGCAGTCCTCAAAGAGCCGCATGTGGCTCCGGAGCTGCAGGTTTCCGACCCCTGGGTCAGGGCCAGAGCTATCGCGTTCAGTTGCCTACAGTTTCGATTTAAAGCTTTCGTGGCTGCAAGGACTCATCTTCTTTGGTTCTTTCGGTAAAGTCACGTAGAATGAGAATAAAATAATAAATTGATAAAATAAAATAACACAATAATTTTATTGTGTTATTTGTGTTATTTTATTTTATCAATTTATTATTTGTGTTATTTTATTTTATCAGTTTATTATTTTATTCTCATTCTACGTGACTTTACCGAAAGAACCAAACAAGTTGCCTACAGTTGTTTAGGGCTAAGAGTGGGTCTCGTGTTTGGCTAGCTAGTCGGCTAAAAGTCGAGGTTAGTCTTGACTTAAAGTTTTCGTGACTGTAGGACAAAAAATAACATTTTGTTATTTTTGTTATTTTATTTTAACCTATCTACGTGACTTTACCGAAAGACCCAAAGAATAGTCGAGGTAGTGTCTGGTGGACTTGATGGCTCCGCCCCCCAAACTGCCTGCCACGCCTCCCGCCACTCCTCCGTTCGGCTGTTACGGTTGTTGGGCACCGCGTTCCGTCTCCCCAGAGTTCGCATTTGCAACTTGGCAAGAGGAGGCAGCCGCGATGCCTCGCGGCTTCTTGGTGAAGCGGCGAAAAGAGCGCGCGGTGGCGCCGGCGCACAGATGGGAATTGTGCGGGTTCCATCATTCAGAGCAAGGAGAAACTCCTCTAGCGGAGGCAGCAGCAGCAAGAGCGTCAGAAGTAACAGCATTAAAAGCAGCAGCAGCAACAACAGCAGCATTAGAAATAACAGGAACGGCAGCAAGAGCAGTCCACGCATATCGTGCGCATGGGGACATTCCTGCATGCACCCCCTTTGTGTCCGTGGTGGATCTCTCCCCCGCCGTACCTCTTCCACGGAGCAACGCGGCCGTAGGAGACGATTATGACGACGATGATGATGATGGTGGTGGTGGCCAGCGGAACATATCGGCTAGCGACCTCGACTCGACGTCACAAATCAGCTCTCTTACCCTGCCGCCTGTGCCGGCATTGACGGAGATCTCTGCGAAGAAATTCGAGAATAAGAGGATGAGGCCGGTGAATAAGTGCCAGGGCGATAGCGCGCCCAATAATCAGACGATGAAGAAGCCCAAATTGGTGGAGGACGCGCTGTCCTCACCGGTGTTGGGTCTCGTGATCGCCACGGAACCCTGGTGCCGAGTCGAGCCCACGGGCTCCGTGGGAAGTTTCGTGTGCCAGCTGTGCGGGCTGTCGTACGAGGACCCATCGGCGCTCGCTCGGCACGGGTGCTCGCGCATTGTCCGCGTGCTCTACACGTGCCCCGAATGCGACAAGAGCTTCAGCTGCTCGGCCAACCTGGCCTCTCACCGCCGGTGGCACAGACCGCGTCTCGGCAACGACGAGGTCGAGGTGAAGGAGAATCGGCGGCGAGGGGGCGCCCTGGAGTGCCCGCGATGCGGCAGAACTTTCAGCAAACGCGACTCCCTGCTTAAGCATTTGGCCGCCCTGCACGGCGACTTTCAGCACCAAGGACAGCAGCGACTGCAGCACCATCAAGGACAGCGCGCGCAGCAGCAGCAGCAGCACCAGCAGCAGCAAGTACAGCGACAGGACCACCACCCAGGACAGCGGCCGCAAGAGCAGCAGCACCAGGGACAGCGACCTCCACAGCAGCAGCAGCATCAGCTGCAACAAAAGTTTGCGAGCGATGCGCAAACAGCGCCGCATATTGTCCAAAGCTGCCCGAAGCTGCTCTTTGGTCCGGAGCCGAACTTGGCCGTTCGGGAGGTTTTGCTGAAATCGTGCGGTGGTGCGGGGGGTTTGTGCTGAGTTACAGACTCGGGTTTTACCAGAGCCCGGAGCCATTTCACGTCGCCGAAGCAGACACACCCATGGGCTCATGCAGTTCCAGACGACGTCTGTAACTTTCTCGGTTCTGACATGGGTTCTGTGTCATTTCGTTCGTTCTTTCCGTGTGTTCGTTCTATTTATCGTGTATTCGTTTCTTCTAACGCTGATTTCTAAAGCTGTGTTTCAGTCGATGCAATTCGTTATCACCAACATCCTTTGAAAAAACACATCTCAGGCTTTGATATGAACTGAAAAGTGTGAACTTGATCATGTTTATGCTCTTGTATGTAATGCTCCAAGTTGTTGATACTGTTTGACTCTGCGTTAGATGAAGATTTATGAATTTTTTTTGGTCAGAATTTTGCTTGCAATACAATAAATTTACCTTTTGATACAATTCTACTTTGATGCGGTCTGTATGCATTGCTCTATGGTGACATTCTCTACAGTATAGGTTAATACTGTAATGATAATTTAATCTACTTATCTACGTAAACGTCACCTGGTCTCAATCATTTTTCGGGAGGGTCATAAATTGGGATGTTTGGAAATTCCATTTGCAACTGGAAGGAGTGGAAACCGGAGGCCACGCATACAAGGAGGTGTCACGTGAAGCTGCGGTAGGCTGGTGGGTGAGCAGGTGCGTGTGCGAGTGGGTGTGTAGGTGGTGCACCTAGCCTGGCACAAGCGCCGTGGTAATATCACCGCCGCTTAGTGGCGAAAGGCGGTTGTTGCTGTGTAGGTGGGTGAGTGGGGGGGAGCGGTAGTGTCATGGTTAGCGCGCTGTGCTACAAACCCCGCGACCGGAGTTCGATTCCCGCTCACGGCCAACACCAGTGACGATCATTTGAACCGGTCCTGGGCCTCCCCTAGGTCGACTCGGCCACAAATAAGCACCTGGTGCGGTGTGTAAACATCGCCACTAGGGAGACAAAGGCGATCGGGCGTGGTGCTGGCCACCCACCCCCTCGTGTACCATTCCGGCCTTCATAGGTGCTCGCTAACAGCACTATAGGGAGATCTTTATCTTGGGCTGGAGGAAACCGGAGTACCAGAGGAGAATGTTCACGCATACAAGGGGCAGTTGGAGGGCAGGTGAGTACGTGGGTGAGCGAGTGAATGAACGAGTGGGCGAGTGTGTGGGTGGGTGAACGGGTGGATGGATGAGTGGGTGGTTGAGTGTGTTGGTGGATGAGTGTGTGGGTGAATTAGTGGATGGGGGAGCCGTGTATTGTGCGCGAGCAGAGGTCACTGTGTGCGATAGCAGGAGGCCACGAGAAGGCGTCTGGACGCGCAGAGGTCAGGGTGCTACATTGGCAAGGTCAAGTCACTGTCATTAATCAAGCAGAACCCGACAATGCGCGACAACGGCTCGTGGAATAGCAGAGCCAATGACAGCTGTTATCACTAACGTTGCCCTTCCGATGAGGGTCAATATCATCAGTGGAGGTTGAGTACATGCAGGCGATGCGACAATCAATATAGGTCCTGATTCAATCGTTCCATCTCTATGGTGGACATACCTCGGGTACGTTCCCTCCTTTGGCTTCCGTTTCGTCCTTAGTCTCGACCACCAGCCATCATCCTGCCCAAGCCCAGTTTTGTCTGAGCCCCCTCCCCCCATATTAGTGCCCCCCCCCACCTTTGTACCCCCTTTCCATTCCGTGTACTGTGTAACTGTGTCCGAAAACGACGCTGATGTCTATTGCGGTGCTCATAATGTCAAAGTAAGCACTACATTTGTATGTTGCCGATGTTATTGAGAGGTTATAGCTACAGCCAGCGACGTATATTCAGAGAGCAAGACACACACACATTCACAGGGGCGCAAGAAGAAACGCACATAGACCGACGCAGAAACAAGGGAGAGAAGATAGCGAAAGAAACAAAAAGACAAAGAGAGACGTGAAGAGAGGCATGCGACAAAAGAGATATAGACAGAGAAACACAGAGATAACGCTCTGAAAATATATAGAGACGAGGAGATATACAGAAAAAGAGAGACGTAGAATGGAGGACGATATATATTTGTAAGAAAAGACAAGACAGACACAGAGACATCTAAGAAGGAGATAAGGGAAATTAGGTGAGATAAGAGAGAGAGACGGACAGAGGCAATGAGATTGAAACGATGAGAGATACAGAGACAGAGGGACACAGAGGAAAAGAGAAAGAGAGGGGGGGGGGGGCGTGTGTGGCAGATGGCCAGGGCCTCTCCCGGGAGTGCCACGTGCCCGGGTCCCCAGTGAGATGCAGAGGGAATTTAAGGACAGGTGGTGGTTGAAAGTTGTGGTCGAACGTTGTGGTTTGGGGGATTAGTGGTGGATGTAGGTGGGGAGGGAGCTTGTCGTTGGTAGTTGTAGCTGGGAGTGGGGTTGTTTGAAATTGGTGGTGTTTTGTGATAATCTTGATTGGTGGCGGTGGCTAACGGTGATGGTGTAGTGGTCGGCACGCTGCGCGAAAATCCGGCGCCCCCAAGTTCGGCCTATATCAGTGACGATTGTCTGAACCCGTCCTGGGCCTCTCAAAGGTCGACTAAGCCTTAAATGAGTACCTGGTGTGGTCGTGTAAACATCGCCACGGGGGAGACAAAGGCGGTCAGGCGTGGTGCTGACCACTCATCCCCTCTTGTGCCATGCCGGTCTTCATATGTGGTTACGGATTTAGGGTGGTGGTGGTGGTGTGTGTGGTGTTGGGTTGTGGTGAATGAATTGGGAGTAATCGTTGGAATTGTGTAGTTGGAGGAGGTGGTTGGGAATAATGATGGTTAAGGGTTGGCTGGGAGGTGCTGCTGCTGGTGGTGTTTGTGTTTATATTTGGAGGGAGTGGTGTTTGGGCTTAGTGGTTAGAGAAATGTTAGCGGTTGAGCTGGTGGTAGCAGGAGGTGGTGGTGGTTGGGATGATGGCTGGAAGAGGTGGTTGGGCTGGTTGGATGAAGTGGTGGTGGTGACGGTTGGGCTGGTGGTTGGACACGGTAGTGGTGGCTGGGCTGGTACAGAATTTGCTGATTGTTGTTATATTATTGTGTATGTTGAACTTATTTCGCACCGTACGTAGCCAGCCGTGCTAATCGGCGGTGCGACAAAAAGAGATTTGAGCCAGGGACGCGAGTCATCGAATCATCATTGCATGGGAGGGGCTGGAGACGCGTGGCGAGGCGTGGTGTCGAGTGTCAGGCGTGATGCATGGTGGGGGGGGGGGGGGGAAAGAGCTGTGTGTGTTGGGGAGGGGGCATTTATATTGGCAGGGGTGGGGTGTGTGTGGGGTGATCGCTATGGATAATGTGACTGGGCGGGCGGGGTAATTTAACGGCTTAACGGTCGCGTGTTCTAAAAGAAGACAAAGAGCCCAACTGACACGCGTTTGGCTGGAATCCGTCGTGTTCCCCTTGAAATTACAGCCCCTTCTTTTATCAATCCACTGCTGGATGAATGCGTCTCCTCCACACCGTGTCGATCATGGGGTTTCACCATACTTCACCATGCTGGTTAGTGCGGCTTATAAATGGGGGGGGGGGGGGCACTCACCAATGATGTTCGCCGTGGCCGGGAATCGAACACAGGACGCCGCTAGGTTCGTAGTGCAGTGCACTAAATAATGCACCAGTACCATATATGACAGCATTAACGGTATGTATTAGTAAGTGGAACTAATTACAACGAACTAATTATAACTGGTGAAAAATTGAGGAGCGTACATTTGTACGTGTTCAGCACCATACTTAAAGCATATACAACTCTTGACTGACACCTGCCGTTTGCATCGTGACTCCTCAATCATCAATCATCATCAATCATGGATCAGGCAGTGCCTGTCCGCTGCTGAAGGATTCTACAGATATAACAATGCACAATCTTCCGAATCGTTTTACCCCCAATCAATCAACCATCCATCATTACCATTACCAATCATAAGCTAGTATCTATACACGAAGGAGTCCCCATGCCGCCTCCATCCCCAGCGGTCTTGCAATTCCACAGTCCAAAAGCCGACCATATCGCCCCATCTCTGCAGTGGTCATCCATTCAAGCGACGCCCTTCTACGAATCTACCGCTGGACGAAGACCTCTCTAGATATGACAATTCATAATCTGCTGCATCATCGTAACACTCCTGGTGGACATCATCAGCGAATGCAACAGAACCACATCAGGCACAAGTCGCGTTCGGCAAGTCAACATATGTTGCTCCCCTCTCGGCCCTCTGTGTTGTTCGCCATAATGTCCGACGTTTTCACTCCACGGTACTGGGAACTTATTCAGGAACTGAGCTTCAGAATAAAGTTCCCAGCATGTGGACCGAAACGTCGGACATCGTGTAGAACAACACGCGGTACAACCCGAAAACACGTCATAAATACGGCACAACCGCGAAACCCCACGAGGTGGTAACGCTCCTCTCTCACCCAACAAAATAGCGAGATGATCATACGTCCGGCCACACATGTATGCAACTGGCAGGACAATATGTACGTGTACATAATAGGGCCGTGCACGTGAAGGAGGGGAGGGGGAGAGGGCAGGGAGGGGAGGAGAAATGGACGCTGAGAAGCGCCGCGTTCTTGCGGACCTCGCCATCTGGCGAGAGAGTTCAATTCGTGGATCGTCTTTCAGTCCCCTTCTCCCTACCCACCGATACATCTGGCCCGCGCCCGGGGGGCATTAACCCTTTCCGCAGCTTGCCCGCACAGCAAATGATGGTAAGAATTGTGTCCTCTATGTCCGCATCTCCGATTAGCACGGTTGGCTACGTACGGTGCGAAAGACGTTCAACATACAAACATAGAGTTTTTAAACAGTGCGCACTGCATGCTGTGACACTGTTATTAAAAAAAAAGATTATATAACAAAAATACGGGAAGTTCACAAAGAACTATGGAGTGCTTCCGGATTACTATACAATTACTTTGCAGTAGAGAACGAGGAACACGTGGATTAGAGAACATTCACATGTTAATGAGTGTTATTATTCAAAATGTCTATACAGATCAGTGGACTTGGACAGGACACGTCGCCAGAAACGATAATGACCGGTGGTCAAGTGGCAGACAAGGAATCGCAACGCATCCGAGAGGACGCCCATCGGGGAGATGGAACGATGACCCCTCGTGTATTAGTGCGAGGCGGATTGTTGCATCGGCAGTGGCTCGATCATGGCTGATGATTTATCCCGGTAAGTCTCACCGAGTTTTAAGACTCATTTTATCATCAGGGCCCTGCATTGAAATGTTTGGTCAATTCTTCCTTTGCCTCCGACCAAATCACGCGCAGCAAGGGTCGAGTCTGGTTCTTACTTGGACGTGATATTTCCTGGCAATAATACCAGGTGTTACATAGGCTTGTGCTTCGGAGTGGCCAGGAGATGACGATGCAGAGTGTCACCACTCAATGCGTGTTTCCTTCCACATCAAGGTCAACCCAGTAAAGTGTGACCCAGACATGCAACAATTGATCGACTTGGATAAAATTGACAATTACGCTCACAATATACGCATCGAGTCACGTGTCAAAGAATCAATTATTTAAGATTAAAATAAATAAATATACGAATATAACCTTAGGGTCCGTCCATAAATGACGTCACGCTATTTTGGACGATTTTTGACCCCCCCCCCTCGTCCCCCCAAATAAAACATACTTCAAATCGCTTTAAACTATTGTCATTGTAGTGCGTATTTAATGTGGCGCTGCACTCATGTTGTAGGAGAAAATATTGATTAAAAAGTCTATTCAATTAAGTAGAACGTGTTGTCTATATTTATTTAAAGTTGCGCATTTTGATGTGACGTCACATTTCTCACCCCCCCCCGTCACACATCGTCACAAATGTCTGACCCCCCCCCCAGGTGCGTGACGTCATTTATGGACGGCCCCTTAGGTATTTAGAATGAGCAAGGCGGGAACCAATTAGATAGTACAAAAGCGATAAAAAATAAAGTATACATTTTAAATCGATTTTAACTGTGGGAGTTAGCGGATGTTTAAAAATACGGTATATATGTGTGCAATAACAACAGCAACCTTGGAATAGTCTTGAGAGTACAGACACTTCAAAAGTCACGGCACCTGATACACTACATTTTCCTCTTCTTTGGTTCTTTCGGTAAAGTCACGTAGAATGATAATAAAATAATAAATTGATAAAATAAAATAACACAATAATATTCTCACGACGTTACATTTTGTATATATCATCTTGAGACGAGCGGGCAGCCCGTCCTATGAACAGGGGTGAGGTGACACTTACATGTCACTCACCAGACCCTCGTCAGACATTCACCACACAACTGACGCTCAGCAGTCATCAACTCACCTAACACCCTCACCAACGTCTGCAATCCTCTTCGGGTAAGCCGTTGGGATGCAACGGATCTCTGTGCACTCCGCCCTATAAAGGCACGAGCCTATCCGTTGTATGATTTGTCACGCACCGTGATATTGTAAACGGTAGAGCGTATACACAGACGCCTGGGCGGATAAACCGAAATTAACGGTTGGTTCAAAGGTAGAATTTTAACGAAATGTAAACCTCGTTTTCATCAACTACACATCGTAAAGCTTTCAAATAGCATATCGTTTATTGATATTAGGGGAGATGTCTAGGAGGAGTTATACGCACAAAGATAAATACAAGATTCTAAATTAGCCTCTTGTAGATATTTGTTTTTCAAACAAACTTTAATCAATAAGTGTGGCCTTGAAATTAAATATATCATAGGCGACGTTTCGGACAATGACCTGTTTTTCATTGCACAGCAATAATTAATCTCGTGCGTTTGCCCCATTGTCAACGCAGCATCACAAATTAATTCGCTTATTATACAGATGTTCCTTATTGTGCTTAGTCACAAAAACGAATACTAACTTTACAGCCCTCCAATCCACTGCTGGACTAAGGCCCTTATCGCCACGCCGGGTGGGTCGTGGGGATTTGGTTTAACCATACTTTAACCACGACTGGTCAGTGCTTTGGTAATTACTTCAAAGAGAAGTCAGCTGCAGGTAAATGGTATACACAATAATTACAAACATATATGGGGGGGGGGGGGTGGGGGGGGGTAACATGTTGTATACTGTACTGTATACCGATATGTTAATATATTCAGTATATTAAAAGTAAGTACAGTACTCGTTTGTTTTAATGACACACAAATGTAATGTCATAAAGACGGCTTATATCACCTTACCCACAGGCAATGTTCTGGTGACAATGGTGATTGTAAGGCAATACGCGCGTGGGTGCGAATCTTTGTGTGCAATTCAGTCACGCCACGCGTCTAACTCATACACGTATAGAATTGTGACCCACACATCGTAAAGAAGACGGGTACGTACGTACGTTCAACTTCTTTCACACCGTACGTGGCCAACCGTGCTCATCGGAGGTGCGGTCCTTGCCTGACACATCTGGCCGTTCACAAGCAATCCCGACTCTGCTGATAAGACACTGGTGTGCAAACCTGTCAACCCATCCGGTTTAGCCAGTATTCTTGGACAGGGAAATTGAGTTTTGAGGTCCATACGGCGTACAGACGTTTCAATACGGGCACAAAAAAAATGTTGTGTCTATTTGTTTTCTGTCTCTCCCTTGTGATGGGACTTTGTCGGATGAACTTTGAGATGTGTAAGGGGCACGGGGTGACCAATAAGGTCTGAATTGGTCTGTAATAAGGCTGGGCATTGATAAGGGGTTGACAGGTAAGAGTTTGTTTAACAAGTAGGCTTTCGCGACCAATATTATTCATAATAAACGTTTTTGGTTCTTTCGGTAAAGTCACGTAGAAGGGAAACAATAAAATAATACTGGAAAAACCACCTCTGCGGTACAAAATTCTACTCACCTGGTATCGATAATCAAGGGTATTTCCCTGTCCCCAGACGACTTGCTTGTCAGTTTTGATGTAGTTTTCTTATTCACCAAAATTCCTGTACCTGACACCATCTCAATCATTGAAGACTTGGTTCATCAAGGACTGAGGTACCCCCCTAGTGAGACACTGTATAACTAATACATACTTCACTTGGAATGGAACTTTCTACAAACAAACTGAGGGCACCCCAATGGGCTCCCCCCTATCTCCGGTTATAGCCAACGTTTTCATGGAGAAATTTGAGACTGGCGCCATCCAGACTGCCACTCTGCGCCCAACCTTATGGAAGAGGTACGTGGATGACACTTTTGTCATCTGGCCACATGGCCGGCCTGCTCTAGACCAATTCTTCGACCACATCAATTCCATACACCCAGCCATCAGATTTACCATGGAAGTTGAAAAAGATGGCAAGCTACCTTTTTTGGATGTCCTAATAAAAAAGAGACCTGATGGTTCAATGAGCCACTCTTTCTACAGGAAAGCTACCCATACGGATGCTTACCTGAAACCGGAATCCCACCACCATCCATCCCAGAAGAATTCCCTCATCAAGACTCTGCACCATAGAGCCCAATGCATATCCGACCAGGAACACATAGCCAGTGAACTCAAGCACGTACACCAAGCTCTTAAGGCTAATGGTTACTCCGACTACACAATCCGCAAAGCTATCACTCCAACCATGAAGAAGGACCCTCTTGAGGATCCTTTCAAAACCATCACTTTACCCTACATTGCGGGGATCACAAAAAAGATCTCCAAAATCTTGAATAAACACAAGATCCAGGTCCGATTCAACACATTACATAAAATCCGTGATCTGGTTCCGTCTGTAAAATATGTGATTCCGGACATACAGTACCCTGGCGTCTACAAACTAAGTTGCCTCTGTGGTAGTAGTTACATTCGAGAAACCAAACGACATGTTTCGGACCGCATCCGTGAACACAAAGCAGACCTTAAACACGGGAGGACCAACACCTCGGCTGTGACAGATCACTGTTATAATTCAGTAGGCTCACATGACATTGACTTCTCCAAGACAGAGGTTCTTTGCAAGCCATCTGGCTACCATGAGAGATTCGTTCATAAGGCTATCCACATATACAAACACAGAGACAAATTCAACCGAGAAGATGGATTCTGGCTTAGCAATCATTGGAAGGATTTGATAAACAATTTCTGGTCTTAATTGATTGTTCACGCTTACGGTGGCTTTCAGACCGCATCCATTATTTTCGTCTCCCCCCTCCTCTTTTCCGAACATAGATGGACTCGTCCATCTGAACAAACTGTCAATTCGCTCTCCGTGGTGCTAACGTTAAAAAAACGCCACTTTTTGTAAAATTTTCTTGCTGTGGTTTTCACACCTGATGATGATTGCTTGTGTTGCAGTCGAAACGTCGTGAGAATTTTATTGTTTTATATTTTTATTATTTTATTGTTTCCCTTCTACGTTACTTTACCGAAAGAACCAAGAATATGAATCCCTGCAGTCACGAAAGCTTTAAATAAAATTTAAACGTTTTTGGATTAGATTGCGTTATTTATAAATGTGTCGTAACGCTCTACCACCCGACACGGCCAAACAGTAAAAAATGTGTCACGTTTACAAAAGACTAATAGCTCACTACTCTAGCCCACCGGTGTGTTGAAGAGTGATTCAACATCATTTACAATTTTTTTGAGTACGACGTTTTGCTGGTAATTATTACATCCAGCATCATCGGGCAATTTTCCAGAATAGCCTCACTATTCTACTTGCTTCCGAAACGTCGTACTCAAAAATTATAAATGATGTTGAATCACTCTTCAACACACCGGTGGGCTAAAGTAGTGAACTATTAGTCTTTTGTAAACGTGACACATGTTTTACTGTTTGGCCGTGTCGGGTGGTGGAGGGTTACGACACATTTATAAATAACGCGATCTAACCCAAAAACGTTTATGATGAAGTAAGAGTTTGTCGAAACCGGTCCAGAGTTTGCTTAGATTGAACCAATGTTGCTGAAATTACCGCATGCACTTTTCCCATACTCCCTGGTTGGTGTGGCGGGCTATGTGTAAGAATACCATTGTATTTGTATGTGTCGGGACAGATGCAGTATATGGAGGAGATATTATGTCTCCGTATTTGCCGTGATAGAACACTAGTAGGTTTTAAGTTACCTTGTTTTTTTTACGGATCATTGTGTGCGAGTTAATGGACCTGAGATAATACAAATATATAAACACGCAGCCATACGACACTGTTGGGCCAAGTGCTGTTAGCGAGTAGCAGCTATGAAGGTCGGTACTGTATGACACGAGGGGGTTGATGGCCAGCACCACGCCCGACCGCCTTTGTCTCCCCAGTGGCGATGTTTACACATGGCTACACTACCGGTCCCCGCAGATGCAGCCATGCAACTCCATGTCTGGAGCGACCCTCTGGAGGACATTTAGCTTAACCCTTCCACGCTGACAATAGGTCTTGCAAGAGGTGGGGGATACCCACACTTTATCTCACCACTGTGGTGAACCCATTTACACTGCTGGGTTGGGACAGAGGCCCCGCGGGAGGGATTTTTTTTTAAACAACAACTTGCACCTTTGTTTCTACTGCCACACCGGGAGATCGAATCGAACCTTTGGGTTACAAGTCCCGTGTGATATAGCCATTACAGGACTGCAGCGTCCAACTTGCAAAACATCTTAACAATAATACATGACTACGATACAGGTCACATCCCACCTCCATTGAAAGTTTGGAGCTAATCATGATAATTTCACATTCATATGACGGTGACCAGTACCGTCCACAACACAATAATACTAACGGGGTGTTCTCTCTCGGCCAGCGGGCTGAGTTCGTATCCATGTTAAAGTGATGAGCTCGTGACGATACTTCCAGATTTCTGTGAAAGTGACAGTCCATCAACGATGAGTATCCTCTCCATGAAGGGCTTACCGAAGCTCAGTCAGGGGGTATAAGTCCATTTAAAAACCTTAGATAACGAACCGTCCTTATGTTAACTGCCTCGCCTGATACACAGGAGATGTTAACTACCTCGCCTAGTATACAGGAGATGTTAACTACCTAGCCTGGTACACAGGAGATGTTAACTACCTCGCCTGGCATACAGGAGATGTTAACTACCTCGCCTGGCACACAGGAGATGTTTTTTTCCCCCTTCCACATTTAGAATAAACAATCACGCGTCTGTAGAAGTATTTGGCTGCTTCTAAAGTGTCCGACATAAACTTGCGACGGCCAGGTCGCTTCTGAAAAAAAGAACTGCGTGGCTCAAATAGAACGGGGGAAGTTTATTTATTTATTTACTTATTTTAAAAGTTTACTTTCGTTTATTCCACGTTCCCATGACGGGAACCGGTCCATCCACAACGAACGATAAATTTACCTCTCGCCACCAGAGCGCGGCGCTGTTCGGGGTCCGGCTTCGGGAGCAACGCGGCTTTCGTTCTCTCCGCATCATCAACAACAACACAACAACAACAACAACGAGGGGAAGGAGAAGCCAAGCGGGCATGCCCGGACAGTCCAAGGAGAAGAAAGACGAAGCCCACGAAGAAGAAATGGATCAAGAGTCGCCCGAGAATGAGGAGAGTTCGGACGAGGAGAGCGGCAGCTCCACGGGCTCCGAGGAGGAGGAGGACAGCTCGGGTGAGGTGGCTAGGAAAGGCGCTAGGCATCGCGGCGGCCTACTCGGGTCACCTTTATTCTGTGTTTAATATTGTTATATTTCGCAATTGCAATACGTTCACGTGTCCGGTTTTAAGTGTTTGTTTTTGCGGTCTCTGTGTGTGTGTGTGGGGGGGGGGGGGTTGTTCGGCGTTTGCTCGGCGTTTGCTTTGTAGAGACGGGATGTGGCGGCTGGATGTGGTGTTAAAGTTGCAAGTGTTGATTCTGACAGCCCGCGTTGTGAACGCTACGGAATACAACAACATTTAAACGCTTTACAAGTTTAACGAGTTGCCGAATGTTGGTGTTAAACGTTAGGGCGTTTTGTTTTAAGCGACTGATGTGCTTAACGTGTCTGTAGATTGTGTTTTATAAACTGCACATCGAGGAGCGAGGATCGCTCGCGCAGGCTTGGCTAATGGAATTCCAGTCATCTGTCGATCATCCGTAAATGCATTCGCACACGCAAGTGTCGTAATGTTGCGGCAGAACGCTTAAATCTATCTTTAGCTTCACTTTCGACGACGATTTTTTGTCGTTGTTATTGTTGCTGTTGCTGCGCGGTGGCAAGGATTACGGCAGTGGATTTGTTGAATCTGTGCGGGAGTTTTAAGCGTTTCCTCACGCGCTGAGCCAAACTCTTAACAACGGAAATCATAAGACATCACTATGTAGCAGAGAGACCCTTCCTGAACACGAACGAATCTTGAGGTTCAGTGATCTGCTCTTCGTCGGTGCAAAAGGGTCATTACTTGCTTTCGTAACACAATGAGTCTGTCCCGGGTAGCCTCGTCACCATCATGAACTTGATGAACTTGATCATCATCTCAGATCTTCATTATCACGCATTGGTGTGTTATGAAGGCACATAGCACTGAGTATTTTGAGATGGAATATAAACAAACGTCTATCGTCGCGTTATCCGTTTCCAAATCCAGCTTCACAATTATTCCCCACTATGTTAATTGTATAATATAGCCAGCATGATTTGCGTTTAACTCTTCCCTCTTCGATGATATGTTATTTGTGGTTTCTTATTATTCAGGATTCTGCCCGAGGGCAGGTCCATGGCTCAAGGACCCCTCCTGAAGATTGCATTCCACTTGTTATTGAATGCAATGGAGATAGTTGAACTATCTGGCCCTTGCCTTCATCATCATCAGCAGCAGCGGCGGCGATTAGGGGATACCATCGCCAGATATAGTTTAACATCATGGTCAGGACTGAGTTTTTTTATTTAAAGCAACATCAAATCAAAGTACACACATTCGTGTTTTGTTAAGCTTCTGGCAGTCTCAACCACTATGTGTCCATATTCCTGTAAGAGAATGCGTCAGCTGTTCGCAAAAAAAACAAGTTACCTATTCGTGAAGGGGCTTCCCAGGGTTCGTATGAGTAGACGAATTTTGGCTGCGTACAACTCACCTGCTTTATTATTTGTGTTTCACGTGGCAGACATGAACGAGGAGGACTACGAAAGGCGGAGGACCGAATGCCTCAGTGAGATGTCTGATTTGGAGCGGCAGTTTTCGGACTTGAAGGAACAGTGAGTGCGGTTGTGAGAAATAAGTTCAACATACATACATACATATAATATTCCGTGATGTTGCCTGTGTCCTTGTAAGCTCGAGTGGGATCGCCGTTGTTGTTTATTCATAATGCCTATAACCAAATCACCATGAATGCTTCCCATCTCGTCAGATGTCGGATGTTAAGTAGTCTTGTGCCTGGATAGTGCTTGGATGGGTGACCGCCATGTACAGCAGATTGTCATAGGCCACCGTGGTTGGCTGTGCTACAATGTGGACAGCGGACGGCAGTGCAGGATAATCCATCACCCTCCTGCGATTGTGCTTGCAGCTTTCGCGGATGTGCACTGACCAGCGTGGTGAAGTAGGGTTAAACAACCGACAATGATCGATCTGTCAAATAGAGAGGCCCGGATCGAACAGTGGTCTGACAAAAAGGGCTATGCACACAGGGTGCACCAATGTTTGAGATATTTTATAAATGGAAAAATGCAATATACATTTATTATGATACTATTGTTATTTATATGCAATAAATTATATTTCTGAAAATGAGTGACTTTGTATTACAGTGGAAAGAAACAATTTCCCCGCTCAGAAATGTTTATCTTGTTGTACCATTGTCTGAGCATTTACACACGTTATTTATAATATCACTTGCTGCATGAGGTGATAACTTGGTTTCTGGGTATGCTGGAGATTGACAATGTTGCTTTTTTTTGCAACTCTGCCAGGCTCTACCGGGAGCGGATAAGCCAAGTTGATGCCAAACTTGAGGAAGTGAAGACTGGGAAGGCGTCCGAATACCTGGAGCCACTTGCTGCTCTGCAGCAGAACATGCAGATCCGGACTGAGGTGGCAGGTGTGTCATTGAGAGGCAGGCGCTTGTGAATGAGTCTTGTCAAGGAAATTAATGCCGACCCTATAGATGTGGAGATAGAAACCTAGTCTGGCACCGCTGTTCCCACAGGTTTTTTAAAATCCAAACATGGAGCAGATTGTCGGCCAATCAAAGATTTTCTTTAAGTTGCGCTTACATGTTAGTGGTCCTCTCCACCGTTTCCTTATTTAGCTTTACATGTATGTAAGATTAAGGGGATGCTGCTTCTTTGGTCTTTGTGAAGGGTTAGGGTTTATGCTCATTGTTAGGAGTTGGGGTGTGGGGTCAGGATTAGGGAGTAATGGTAAAGGGATATGTTTTATATTTCGGTTTTAGGAATAAGGACCGTAGTTCCCAAGGCGACTTTGCTTACCTCACATCTCTTGGGACCACTTACTTCTGTACACTCGAGTGTAATTGCATCAATTTCCTTAATGGCAAAACTTTCTATCATAAAAAAAATTGAGTAATATGATTTGCATATGTTAGCGTGTGTTGTACAACTGGTGGGGAGCGGCAGTGTAGCGGTTAGCGTGCTGCGCTATTAACCTGGCGACCTGGGTTCGATTCCTGCTCACGGCCAACACCAGTGACAATTATCTGAACCGGTCCTGGGCCTCCCCTAGGTCGAATCCGCCTCAAATGAGTACCCGGTGCGATATGTAAACATCGCCACTAGGGAGACAAAGGCAGCCAGGTGTTGTTTGTTGGCCACCCACCTCCTCTTGTGCCGTGCCGGCCTTTATAGGTGCTCGCTAACAGCACTTGCCCCTACAGTCTGTTAAGACTATACGGGGGATCTTTATCTTTGTACAACTGCTCATTTCATATATCTTGTTATTTTGGTAAAATACAGTTTTCAATTAGTGTGGTGAGTTTGCAAAGTGATGGTTTGCTTTTTGGCATATCAAGACATTTCATCTGTATTTGTAACCATGGAAAAATCTTGGTACTGTATCTGCATAAGCTTAATGTTAACTCCATAATCATTGTTAGCTACTTAACCACCATCTTTGCTCAGTGTTCATCTCTGTTGGTTTGTGGGCCCTGAGCCAATCGCTGGAAATGCCATATTTCTGTGACAGTTATTATAATAACTATGTCATTAGCAAATATGAGGTGGTTGAGATTCTTAAAAAATTGGTTTATTATTGTGCAAATTAACACTTTTTTGTTTTTTATTTCTCAAGGGGTGTACAAGGAATTTTGTTTGACGGTCGTCAAACACAAGTACGAGTGTGAGCTACAAGGTGCACGTCAACACCTAGAGGTGAGTTGAAGTTGTGTTTACGTACGAATATATTGCGTGCTTATATTTGCTTCTTTGCACTGACAGTATCACTTATGGTGGGATTCAATGGACATTTATTGTGGTTATCATTCTTTTGCTAGAGTGAAAAACTTCTGTTGTATGACACGGTCCAAAATGAGCTGGAGGAGAAGATCAGGCGTTTGGAAGAGGACCGCCAGAATGTTGACATCACCTCTGGTAAGTCCTCATAGCGGACTGGAATGTTACATCTGCGCAAAGGCTGATTGCGCTTCACACTGTACAATGTTCTTCTGTGTTTGATGTGCCACGTGTATTTACCTCAGTGTTTCCCCCCCCCCTAGAACTCTGGGGTGACGAACTCAGAACGAAAAAGAAGAAGAAATTTGATCCATTTAATCCAGAGAAAAGAAAAAAACCAGTTACTGTTACTGATATCCTTTTAAAGCTGTCTTATGCTAATTTATATCCTGGAGGTATGTTTGGTATTTTGTTGTTATTTGATAATCACAGCCTATATCAATCTACGATTGAATGAAGGCCTCCCCATGTTGTATCAATAATGGGAGTTGTTTGGCTATACCTCTCCACGCTGTTTGGTACAGGTTGGTTAGCCGGGGGTGCCCAGGACTAGTTCAGCCGTAGTTGGGAATCAAACTCCAGTCTCTGGGTTAATAGTGCTGTGTATTAGCCAATGCACCATTGCTGCACTCCTGTATTGTTATACATTATATCACTAATTGTATTTTTAGCATTCTGTAACTTTATTTTCAAGTAATCTCCCTTTGGTTTTGTGACTTGATAAACTCAGTGGAAAATTTTCAATGTGCAGTGACCAGTTGAGCAACAGAAATATTTTCCATGTTTTTTTCAAACAGCTGCATTGTGCTTTGGATTGAAGGTGTCCTTACAATATCCATCTTAATTTCTTTAACATTTTGCACGTCCATATATCGTCTATATGCTTTGGGACAGTGAGATTCTAGAAGACTGGACGACTATCAAAAAGATAACGGTACGGTGTTTTCTCATCATATCATCTGTATACCCTGCATAATTTAATACTACCTGATTAACTGCCATATTAATCCATGTTTATTTTAATATTTTCACTTGCAGGGTAAAGCTGCAGTGAGCCAGCCAAGGAGGAAACCTGATGGTGAGGAAAGTTATAAATGAATGCATATGCTTATAGTAGTTGTTTTCACTATGACTTAGTGATATTTTAGTACAACGATGACCAATGTGCCTAAAGTAAATGTTGTTGGTCATTGTATTCTACTTGCTATGACATGGATCAGAAACGTGGACATTAACTCAGACAATGGAACAAATACTGAATGATGCACAAATAATCTTGGATAGGCGTATACTTGGAATTTCACTGAGAGAAGTAACCCATGGATCAGAGAACATACACATGTTACAGACAACGTTGGCATTAGACAAGTAAGTGGACTTGGACAGGACACGTCGTTGGAAGGGATGAGGGCCGACGATCGAGACTAACATTGGAGTAGCAGCCAAAGGAGAGCACGCCGAAGAGGACATGCACCGTAAAGGTGGAGCGGTGGCATTAGGCTGTGTGCAGGAGCTTGATGGATTGTTGCATTGTGAGACAGCACAAAATGGAGATGGCAGGGGAAGGTATATATCCAGCAGTAGATAGAGCAATTCTGCTAATCATGAAATGCCTTTAATTACTGGATCTTTTACCAGCATCACAGACAACGTCCCTGAGCATTTAGAATTCTGTGTGCGATGCTGATGCTCTCCAAAGTCAGACGTCCCATTGTTGCCATTAGTGTATGTGGTTGGCTGCTTTGATTATTTCTCTTCATTTACTTGTACTCTACGCCTGTTCCCTCGTCACATCCAATGTCCTTTTCATAGCTTGTTCTGCCGCATCGCTAATGACCACGATGATTTGGTAATGTGGAAAGGTGTTGGCCGGGCTACACACGTGTGATTTCCCATTAATTTCTTGCAGTGGTGTTCAAGCAGGATAAGCACCAGTACTCGGCTCGCTTCGAGGAGGGGAGGCTGTTCTACGAGGGTGACTGGTATGGCCGGGGACACAGTATCATCATCGACACCAAGGACGATTCTCCAATGTTGTACGTCAAGCTGATCTCTTATTATTATATTCTTGTCATACGGCCGATGTACATGCAAAGCAGCAATTACAATGTCACATTCAATTGGTCAAGCCAGATATCCGCGTCAGGAGTCGCGGATTGTATCGCTGTGATGTCTCCTTTGTATTTGTGGATCGGGCATTGTGTTGTTATGTATTGTAATTATTGTTATTTGTATTATGACGGTTGTAGACCACAGGCCCCATTGCCAAAAATACCAAGTAGCTATGAACAATCATCCCTATTGAAGGTGTAATAGATAAAGGAAAGTTAAGACTTCTTGAATTGAGCAAGGGTATAATAACTTCAGTCCACCTGATAGACTGATTCCTCCTCAATAAGGGTGGAGGAGATTAAATTTTGATTTAAAGCTTTCATGACTGCAGTAATTCATATTCTTAGTTTTTTCGGTAAAGTCACGTTGAAGAGAAACAACAGAATAACAAAATATATATAAAACAATAAAAAATTCTCACGACGTTTCGACCATAACTCAAACGGTCATCATCAGGTGTGTCGGTTTGCATAAATGTATTTTGAAAACGGCATATCTATTTATTTATTTATATAAAAAAATTAACGTTTGCGTCACGCGCAGCGATTGGCAGTTTGCCCAGGACCAGTCCATCTATTTTTTGAAAAGAGGAGGGGGGAGACGAAATCTGTTTCTATGTATGCTGTCTGAAAGCCACTGTAAGCGTGAACAATCAATCAAGACCTGAAATGGCTTATCAAATCTTTCCAATGATTGCTAAGATAGAATCCATCTTCTCGGTTGAAATTGTCTCTGTGCTTGTATATGTGGATAGCCTCATGAACGAATCTTTCAAGGAAGCCAGATGGCTTACAAAGAACCTCTGTCTTGGAAAAGTCAATGGCATGTGAGCCTACTGAATTAGAACAATGATCTGCCACGGCCGAGGTGTTGGTCCTACCGTGTTTAAGGTCTGCTTTGTGTTCACGAATGCGGTCCGAGACATGGCGTTTGGTTTCTCCAATGTAACTACTACCACAGAGGCAACTTAGTTTGTAGACACCAGGGTATTGTGTGTCCGGAATCACATCTTTTACAGACGGAACCAGATCACGGATTTTATGTAATGTGTTGAAACGGACCTGGATCTTGTGTTTATTCAAGATTTTGGAGATCTTTTTTGTGATCCCAGCAATGTAGGGTATAGTGATGGTTTTGAAAGGCTCCTCAAGACGGTTCTTCTTCATGGTTTGAGTGATAGCTTTGCGGATTGTATAGTCGGAGTAACCATTAGCCCTAAGAGCTTGGTGTACGTGCTTGAGTTCACTGCTTATGTGTTCCTGGTCGGATATGCATTGGGCTCTATGATACAGAGTCTTGATGAGAGAATTCTTCTGTGATGGATGGTGGTGGGAATCCGGTTTCAAATAAGCATCCGTATGGGTAGCTTTCCTGTAGACAGAGTGGCTCATTGAACCATCAGGTCTCTTTTTAATTAGGACATCCAAAAAAGGTATCTTGCCATCTATTTCGACTTCCATGGTAAATCTGATGGCTGGGTGTATGGAATTGATGTGGTCGAAGAATTGGTCTAGAGCAGGCCGGCCATGTGGCCAGATAACAAAAGTGTCATCCACGTACCTCTTCCATAAGGTTGGGCGCAGAGTGGCAGTCTGGATGGCGTCAGTCTCAAATTTATCCATGAAAATGTTAGCTATAACTGGAGAATGGGGGGAGCCCATTGGGGTGCCCTCAGTTTGTTTGTAGAAAGTTCCATTCCAAGTGAAGTATGTATTGGTTAAACAGTGTCTCACCAGGGGGGGTACCTCAGTGTTTAGTCCTTGATGAACTAAGTCTTCAATGATTGCAATGGTGTCAGGTACAGGAACCTTGGTGAATAAGGAAACTACATCAAAACTGACAAGCAGGTCGTCTGGGGACAGGGAAATACCCTTGATTGTCGATACCAGGTGAGTAGAATTTTGTACCGCAGAGGTGGTCTTTCCAGTGAAAGGACGCAGGATTTCAGACAAAAAACGAGCTAGTTTGTAGGTGGGGGAGCCGATAGTAGAGACTATGGGACGAAGGGGTGTATCTACTTTATGTATTTTTGGTAAGCCGTATAATCTTGGTGGCCTGGCAGCAGAAGGTTTCAACGAAAACTGTTTAGATTGATCAATTAATGCGGTTGAATCAGAAATTATTTTGTTGGTTTGTGTGACGAGGCTGTTGGTGGGATCTCTTTTTATTTTTGTATAACTACCATCGTCGAGTAATTCTTTAATTTTGTTGTTGTATTCTATTTTATCCATGATGACAGTAGCATTGCCTTTGTCAGCTGAGAGGACTACAATATCATTCCTCTTTTTTAATTTATATAATTAAAAACGCTCATCTTTGCTGAGGTTGCTAGCTGGCATCTTAGCGTTTTTGAGGGTTGCAGCGATTTCAGATCTTGCTACGTCTGCAGCGATGTGACCCAGGCCCCTGAGAGCAACGTCTACTTGGGCAATTATATCATTAACTGGTATGTGTTTAGGTGTGACTGCAAAGTTTAGACCTTTAGCTAAAACGGATTTCAGACCATCGGAAATATAACTGTTACTGCGATTAATTACGACTTTATTAACGTCTAACTTTTTGGTGTGTGGGTCCGGTCTTTTGTTGAAGAGGAGGTTAAATTTGGAAATCAGGTTTTCCTTACATTTGGTCGACATAGTAGCAGCTGAAGAGGCAGTCATATTGTCTACATGTTCCCAATCCGATGTGGACATTGTTGCCGTCAATGCTAAGTGTGATTTGTAGAGTGTCTTGTCTAACTGATCTAGTTCGGTGCATATAAGTCTGATTTTTTCTGAGATAAGAGCTAAGCTAGTTTTGAAAAGAATTCGTTTCGCATTAGAAGAAGTTACAGCAGCAGAGGTCAGTGTAAATGCGATTGGTATTACCCCAGAGTCGCGGCATCTCTTCAGGAAGGTGAGAGACTCGATCAGCTGAGCTTTCTTATCCCGGAGTTTGTTGAAGGATCTTAAAGTTATGTGAAAACCCTCCCCATAGAGGCGATTAAATTTTGATTTAAAGCTTTCGTGACTGCAGTAATTCATATTCTTAGTTTTTTTGGTAAAGTCACGTTGAAGAGAAACAACAAAATAATAAAATATATATAAAACAATAAAAAATTCTCACGACGTTTCGACCATAACTCAAACGGTCGTCTTCAGGTGTGTTGGTTCGCATAAATTTATTTTTATACGAGTACAGAAATGTTTTTCCTTCACAACAGTGAGCGAAAGTGTACACGATAGCCTCACCAACAGCATACTTGTCATGGTGGTTAATTGGCCACACTTTACCACGTTAATTGGTGCGGGTTGTTGAAGTTGGGGAGCATTGTGGCAGTAATCCAATAGAATGGATGTTGCTTTACTGCCCTCTGCTGCCCACAGTGTAGCCCCACAATTAACTTTTTTTTCCATCACCTCTCGTGATATTCATGTATTTTTTGGTCATCCCTCATGTTATGCGCAAGCACGGTGGTGCAATGGTAACGTTTATTCCTCGCAGCAAGAAGGTGCTGTGGTTCTGTTCCCTACTCGGGCACCTTTCTGCGTGCTTTTTATATGTTTTCTGCCTGTTTGCATGGGTTTTCCGTGGGTTTTCCAAGTTTCCTACAATTGCGAACAAAAAACATACTATCTAGCTGCTATTAGCCAAAACATCCCAATGCTGAAATATTACCTGCAAATGACTCCAGTAAGAGTAGCAACATCACCCCCCTGGTATGAAAACTTGGAAGGACCTTGCTGAGTAGAGTCTCGACACTCGTCGAGGTCTTACTGGGTAAACAAGTGTAGTATCAATAATGATGATGATAAAATCGCGTGAGGTTTTTATTATTTGCACGTTACTATAACTAATGAGTTTTTTTTTGTATTGTGCCTTTGCTGTTGTAGCGCTACGATAACAGCCATCAACACCCTGGAGGTGTGGATCAAGCGGTCGGACAACAGCAAGTCAAAGCTGTACATCTCTCAGCTGCAGAAGGGCAAGTATACAATCAGGCACGCGTAGCCGCCCGCCTTACAAGCAGATTCCAACTCCTCTGCACCACGCTGGAGCAAAACAGAAAAAGGACGTGAATTTTTAAAATATATAATCAGCGGTGTTTCCTTGTCTTTTTAAAAAAGGGTTTGTGCAAGCCCAGTTTTTATTTTATTTGCGTGGGCTATGGAACTTCCCAATGCAGCTGTGCTGTGCAAAGTAATTATAAACGGACAACTTTTAAACAGCTAACAAGACAACATCAACTCGATAAACAAAAACAGATTTCCTTGCAGGATTTGCTGTTATGCCATTTTTAGGGAATGGGAAGCTGCATGTGGGTCTGTTTTGTTAATAACTTATTAATAAAAGTTATAATCTTAATTTTAAATGAACATAGGTGTAGGCTAGCTTGAATAAAATTTCGTTTGAAAGTATACAGCAAGCATTGTAATGGTTTTTACACACGTTTTTTTTAAACGTAAATATCTTTATAGCCTTTTTCCAGTTCTGTGTTTTTTGTAGTTGTGTACAGTATTTTTTTTAACAACAAAACCCATCCTAAACTCATTCCTAAACCGTTTTGTCATTTTTTTTGACAAACCGTTGGGAATATACAAGCAACTACAATGCATTGCAATGGATTGTAGCTTTAAACGCGAGGGTGATATAGTCCTACCCTTGGCTGACGTGACATCGTCCAGTCAAGGTGAAATGATTGACCAAGCTAATTGTGGAATGCAGTGCATCGCCGAGATGATGCTATTTGCGTAGACGAGGAATGTGACGGTGTAGATTCATCGGTGAAAATCGATTCTTGCGCTCAAAAGTACACGTGGTTTGCTGTGCGTGTGAGAATTGGATGATTTTAGATTAACATAAATGATATTAAAATTATATTCCAATATTGCATTTAGGCAAACGGAGCAGACAGAAATGTAAAAAAAAAGTGGAAAAAAGGAAACATTACAAACGAGACAAATCAGGATCTTAATTTTTTTTTTATCGAATGACGACCACGAATCGTGACAATTCATCAAATCGCTGAGAATAAAAAAAAGAATCCCGGAGAAACAACACCATCGACGTTTTCGATACGATACGATCGAATCGCCACCCCGAAACCGCGGCAATTGAACAGTTGCACGCCCTTCAACGACACATTGCCTTCTGGGTAATCCAGACATGCTTGATAAGGCAAAACGTTTGGACAGTAAATGTTATCGCATAAATGATATAAAAACGGAAACCATTTTGGCAGACATTTACACAAAACAAAAAGGAACCGTATTTTGAGCCCGATTCACACGTTGCCTAAAGTACTTTTCATCCAGTCTGTGACGAAAATGTGGCTGTCTGAAGCAACACGGCCAAAGCCTGTTAAATACGAACATTTATTTGCTGGAGACATCATGAAAATTCGTACACACCAATAGTCGTTATATCCACCTTTGTGTGTGTTTTGGTTGCCTCATCAAGGTGTGAACCTGGCTCGGCATTCATACAAATACTGCACGTTTGTTTAATTCAACAACGTTTTACAGCGTGCTACTGTGTGTGTAAAATACAAGTGGCAGTTTCAGCCGAGATGGTGGGGTTTTTTCCCTGTCAAGTTGGCGTTGCGTTTAGCGTAAGTGCGTGGCTGCACTGTTGGAGAGAAGAGCATGGGAACGTTATTGCTTGCACTCTTGTGTTGTATATTAGACGATGTACATAATGATTATGTCTTTGAAGAATGTTTGGTGTGAATCATTTATTTCTTTTGTTTTTGCAATGTACATTGCTTTTTTTTCGCAGTCCTTGGAAATGGAGTTTGATACCGGCATGTTATTAGGCAGGTAGCAAAAATACTTCATGATCAGCATTACATGCAACACTCGCATTGCCATTGAGGTGGATTTTATTTTTACTTCAAAGTGAAAGCTCGCATTTGGCCCGTTCGGAATCTTGAAATTTGGTGGCAATAAGATGCTATACAAATCCAAATTAAATTGTATTGTCCTGCAATTTTTATTATTCTTTTACCAAGAAGGGGTCATGGCTTCATCCCATCACCAAAATTCTCATCTCGACCCGATTCCTGGGCTGGATATTATCTCTAGCTATTATGTGTCAGACTTAAGTCCATTGTAATGTCATCTATTTCCTAACTTCACTCTTAAGTAGAACAGCTAGCAAGGCGTAAGTTATAAAGCCCCGAATGGCTCATGTCTGCCCTGTGTTATAGTTTTACATTTTAAGAGGATGTTTCAGCACAGTCATTATCGACTGTGCACCCCACTCAAGGGCAGTGGGAGAGAGGGAACAGATGATTAAAGAAGAAATGTCACTGATCATGATTGTGGAAAAGTAAAGCTTACCAGATTTCTGGGAGGCTCAACCAGAACATGGGCTGAGTCAACTTCCTCCCTCCTTCAGACCTGCCCACATATCAATAGCGACACTCATTCACCCACTAGCTGCACTCACAGAGTGAGTTTCCTCACTCCGTGCCCCCCCACTCCTCTGCCAACCCTGCCCTATACCCAGGCAGTCCTGCCCTATGTATCATGAGTCAAGCTGGGAACCAGAATACTTGAAACCGGGACAAAATCTCTGATTGTCACAATCGTTTGGAACACTGGGACAACCTTTCTGAAACCAGGACTGTCCCTGCCTAACCAGGTCATTTGGTAGCTTTTTTGCAAGTAAGAATGTGATGAGTGCCAGCGTAGATACATTACATAAGGACGAGAAACCCTGTTTTTCACGGTTCAATTCCAATTGTATGTGGCCTGCGTTCTCCACTCAATTCCCTGTTTCTTGGTCACGTGCCTTGATTTGGTTTTCTGAGCCTCGTGAATTCCCGCAGAGCACTGGAACCTGTGCTCTGAGGGAGGACACAGTAATGGTTGGTGGAGGGACGTTTTGAATCGCCTAATATTCACACATTACCATTTTTATTATTATTATTATATAAGGCTGCAACAACTGGTCTGAAGGGCAGATTCATTGATAATGCAGCTCAATAGGCGTATTACCATTTACTTTCCGAGTACAGAATGACTTGACATGAAGGGATGTAACTAGTTATTTTCATTTAATAACCTCTCATACAAAACATTGAGTCCTGGAACCTGTTGATTTAAATTATTTGAATAAACCTTTGCAGTGTATGTTGTACATGCTAACAGTACCGCTCCGTGCCAAACATGTATAATCGATTTACATAAAGAAATTACATAAACGCAACAACTTTACAGGACGATTATCCACTTTGTGACATTCGACATTGTACGAGGTATACCCAAAAATAATGCCTTTATTTTTTGCAAAGGTAATACAAAATGTTTGTTATTTAATTGTATGAATGTCATGAACATTTTGCTTTTTTAACTTTTCTATTTACTCTTGTACCAATGTCGAGCCGGAGCCAGCCGAACATCACTGTTGAAGGATTTACGAATATCTAAACTTTTGTTCTCTTGGTGATATGTCGAACCACATTTGTCACCTGGCAGATGAAACCCTCTTATAACACCATGGTGCAAGACCAAACATGACCCTGAGAAACCCTCGGTGGCCATTACAGAGTTCATTTGGACTGTTGCCCCCAATCCACCTCACCAGCCAAGACCTGGCACCCTCAGATGTGTGTGTGTGTAACTCGCTCCTCTGTGTGGACATCATTTTGAAAATGATACCGCTGTACTGGATGTTGTCCACAGATGGTTGAGTCCGCTTGTGCAACGTTGATGAATCCTTCAGCTGTGATACAATGCTCGCCCTTGTTCAATAACAGCACAAGAGTAAAGGATGGAGACTTGAAAATTAACTAACTGTTCGTGAACTTTACGTGAGTGAATATATGTTCAAATCAGTTCACGGTAATATGTTTATGGGAATAGGCATTGCATTTTTCGGCCATCCCTCCGAATATTGATGTTGCTCCTGGAGAGAAAAGCACCGCTCTTGTTTATGATATTGTCACTGTAGTTTGAGCTTCATGATTTATCACTGATACTTTGTTTTTTTCTTCGTTCAGTGTTTTGATTCGTTAATTTGTTGTAAATTGTATTTGGTTTGTGGCGTTGCCAATGGTTTTGGGTACAGCAAGGGCTTCTAGTTACGTGTACATACGGCCGAGTAGTTGATTTGGTGTATTTGTCTTTTTAGATACTGACATGGAAGCATATTTGAATCTTTACTATGAGAATAATAAAACTTTGAAACGTATTTTACAATTTGGCATTTGTTTTTTTAAACGAGTTTAAGCATTAAGTTTTGAGCGTAAGAAAAGCATTTCATTGTTTGGAAATGTATGCGGTCTTTGACGTAATTTCATACGGCCCTTGGGTTCATGAGGCCGACCACCTCGAAATGGTCTGTGAATAATATCCACTGCAAGCAATGAGTGAGCAACGTATAAGTAAGAAAATGGCAGTGATGAGAATGAAACTGGCACTATTTGGATACTTGTAGGATGGACAACACCAGGAAAATTAGAAGTGTGTTGTTTAGAAAAATAGAAGGAACTGGAAAGAGAGGAAGACCTCGCAAAATGGCTTAACGACGACAATAATAGATTGGTGCCGGGAAGATGTGGCACTACTTAAGCATATTGGCATGAGACAGAAGCAAGTGGAAACAAATGACAAATATATTCTTGGTTCTTTTGGTAAAGTCACGTAGAAGGGAAACAACATTTTTTTTTGCTGTGGTTTTCACACCTAATGATGATTGCTTGTGTTGCAGTCGAAACGTCGTGAGAATTGTATTGTTTTTATTTTTATTATTTAATTGTTTCCCTTCTACGTGACTTTACCGAAAGAACCAAGAATATGAATCCCTGCAATCAAAATTACAACATGTGCAGTGCACACCGACGGGCTATCTGCCCATGGATCATGATGATGATCATTGGCATCCTAAATGGGTATTAGGGGCCGTCCATAAATGACGTCATGCACCTGGGGGGGGAGTCAGACATTTGTGACGAGGGGGGTGTTTGAGAAATGTGACATCACATCAAAATGCGCAACTTTCAATAAATATAGACAACACATTCTACTTAATTAAATATACTTTTTAATAAATGTTTTCTCCTACAACATCAGTGCAGCGGCACATTAAATACGCACTACAGTGACAATAGTTTAAAGCGATTTGAAGCATGTTTTATATATTTTTTTTGGGGGGGGGAGAGCTTTGTGACGTCATTTGAGGGGGGGGGGTCCGACTTTTTGTGACGCCGTGTGGCAAGGGGGGGGGGGGGGTCAAAAAATCGTCCAAAATAGCCTGACGTCATTTATGGACGGCCCCTTATAGGGGAATATTTTTTTACACTTGGCAACACTTTCAAAATGTATTACGCTCCGTCACCTGTTTTATTGAAAATAGTTCTGGTACATATCATCAATGCATACAGCCCTAGCCTGATGAAAGTTTGGCATCAACGAATGTGTAGTTTCCTGCCAAAGATATTTGAAAGTTGTGTTCGGCGTCTTCGTAAGGAAAATGCCCTCCACCCTGGCTTGAGTGTTTGGGTGAGTTATAAATCAGGTACACCTGCCACCCAGAGACTGAATTTAACCACTTTGTATGTATCTATGTATTTTTTACTTATTTCGCACCATACGTAGACAACCGTGCTAATCGCAGGTGCGGGTGGCCCCGTTTATCTGGCAATATGGCCCAGCGGTAGCACATTCGCAGTTCGAATCTCAGCAGATATTCACAGTTCGAATCCCAGCAGATATTCAGAGTTCGAATCCCAGCAGGCCACCATGGTTATTAGTGGGGTGTGTAATGACCATAATGTACCGTTTGTGTCACAGTTGATATTAAGGATCCTCTGGCATCAAGAGTAAGCCATTGTGTGCCAGCGTCAGGGTCAACATTTGCAAAATGGGAAATATTACTCACAAATTACTCAATTGGGATTATACGTAGCAATCATCGCTGCTTACTGCGAACATTTGGCAGGACCCGTCTGCAATAGTCAGGAGACTTGGTGAGCCCTTTCTGGATAAATCTTGAAAAAAAATGTATAGGCATGTAACGATATCTTTATTCATCCATTCAAATTGATTCTTATGCCTGTGATGTGTGCATCGAGTCATGTGCATGTGAGAATTATGATTCATGGAAATTATTTACCAATGTTACATCCAGGCTAATAAACTGTACATACATAACAAAAACAGGACACGAGATAAATAATTTCATTTATTTTAACAAATGTTCGAACGGACTTCCATCAACACTACTGCATGCATGAATTTGCTTTTGAAAATGAATTTAGGACTTTTTAACATGACTGGTGTAATTTTTTTACATCCATCAAATTGATTTCGTATAAATTAATTCAGGGTTCTCGATCGAGTTTTGTAAACGACGGGTTTGAGGTGACCCTTCCACAGGAAGAAGACAAATATAGAGAATAATAATCATATAAATTAATAACTTTAAGTATAAACAATTACAATGTTTTAATGCCAGTGTCAAAATAAATGAACTAACCCTTTGTGTCCTGACTTTTGTTCGACCCTGTACATAGATATTGGATGAAGTTTTAAACGGGGCAATTCCTCATTTCTGAGGGTGGGTAAAGGGGATGAATTGTTACATTGCTGCCTCTATCCCAGATGTAAGCTGAATTCCGTTCTGTGTCTCCATACAGAAGTATAAATAGTTTTTAGTACAGCAGCCTATTGGCTTTCCAGACCCATATTATCAAGCAGCATTTAAGCGATAAAAGTGGACTCGTTTTGACCTCGTCAGCATAGACATGCTGCTGAGCTACCGCATGTAATTTGCAAGATCACTCCGTATAAACTATGGGACCCCGTTAGACGCAAAACAAAAAAAAGCAATACGCGAGTTTGTGTTTCCATTATTCCACGTTCCCTTCTTGTGCTACCCTATCCGCACAAGCAGCAGAGCCTCTCCTACTCAGGGTGGGTGGTCTGTTGGCGGCGGTGGTGGTGGGGGTTAGAGAGAAGCCTTGCTTCCTGGAAGCTTGAGCCTGAACCCTTTGACAATGGGCGACTTTATCCACTTAGCTCGTTCCTGCATTAAATCGTTCGAAAAAAAACCCGCGTGGGGTTTTTTTGGAAGAAAACATTGAAGATGATAATTAGATAAGTGACCCTTTCATTTTGTGTTTTTCATGGCTCTTCGGTTTTTTTGTGTTTGTGAACATGACATACATTTTCGTTGCATAATATTCACAGGACGGAGTAAACATTTAAGTGGTAAGAGTGGGAAATGTATGTACGTTGGCCTTCCGCACCGTGCGTAGCCAACTGTGCTAATGTTTGTATGTATGTTGAACTTCTTTCCCATCGTACAGAGCCAACCGTGCTAATCGGAGGTGTGGGGGAAGGACAACAAACTACACACAAAAAGCAGTTCTAAAGAAATTCGTTTTCAATCTATATTAAAAAGTTAATGGTTCCAGTGGCTTCCTAATATTGGAAGGAAGAGCGTTCCAGACGGCCGGTTGTCGAGACTAATAACGATCGTGTCAGCTAAAGGAGTGACACGCCTAAGAGGGCGTCCATCATTAAGAAGGAGTGATGAACTCAGCTCTTGTGCAGGTGCCACACGGATTGCTGCATCGTGAGACCATAATTTAGGGAGGCCTTCGTCCAACAGTGAATCGAGGATGGCTGACGATGATGAAGTTTTCCTTGATTAAATAAAACATGTAAATTCGTCAGTGGACACATCTTCAAGAAAGGTTGTATGGGCAGTCCACTGCATTTAAGATAGCGTCGTCGAGTTTTACCCTCTTTAGACCTCATCAGCAAGCTTCTACAGGGCAGCGTTCAATCGCACTACATATCCGTGTACATTTGGCCGTGTTATTCCCGCATACGAATGTAGGTTTTCACCAGGCACTCTGGTTTTCCTCCCACACACAAAACACTCGATACAAATTAAATTGGCCAAACTTCTCAATGCATGACCCTCCTGAAAGAGAGTCTTGAGACTCAGCGGAAAGGGCGGGGGATCCTTCCTGCATTGCTTAACCATATAACGACGGTGCTGTTATGAATGATCACTGCCAGGTGTCCTTGTGTACAACGGGAGAAGATACATGCATCGTATTTAAGTTGGCATCGGTCAAGGCCCTTCTCAATGCCACGGTGACGAGATGTTAACTCCCTTGCCTGGTATACAGGAGCTCGTGGGTTCGATCCCGACCCTGACCCCTGTATAGTTGGAGTGTGTGTGTCTCTCCCCCTTTTCGCGTGGATTTTTCTCTGGGTTTTCCCTCCACGTTTATAAACATGCGTTTAGAGTACTGTATTTGGCTGCTATACATTTCCACATGATAAGCCACTTCGTTGAGCAATCAATTGTGGCCAGGTCAAATTTAAAAAAAACCCCACCGTCGCACGTGCGGGTTTGCAACCAGAGCTATGCAGATGGTTGTGACCGCTCGAGAGACGAAGAACCACACGGACCCATGCTGTACAGGTGCGGTACAAACAAAGGTGTAACCTGCAACGGCGCGACCTTCGCAAGCTTTTGTGAGCACATTTAGACGCGCATGTTTTTAGCTGATGGATGGTTTATTTTTTGACAATGTGGAGCTGATGTGCGATGCTCTGAGACGATGGTGCTGGAGGTTTGAAGGTGGTGTGTGAAATGTTGTGTTGTGAATTTAGCACACTGATGTGGCTTCACCTTAAATGCCTTTGTCACAATACCTCTTTGACTTTTTGCCATCGTGGTTCATTTTTGTGATGTCGGAGTCAATTCGCGATGTTTTTTTTTAACGACGGTGCCGCGAGCTTACGGATGTGCTGTGAAATATTGTGTTGGGATTTTTCACACGGCTGTGACGTTGCCTCAAATGCCTTCGACGCAATCGCTTTTTGACTTGCACGGTATAAAAGCTTTTTTTACTTTTAATATTTGGTTCTTATTTGAACTTTTAAAAATCCGTGCTCAGTATCACTGCTAGGATTTCCATATCCAGTTTAAAAGGTGGTAAAATGATAGAAAACGAATTAAGAGGTGGCCTCGTGACTCCGGCTCCACTCAAATCCTGGCTTTGAATCAACACGGTTCCCGAGTGTTGTGAATTAATGGTTTCCGCAATATTAAACTGGGTTTTTGTACTTGGTGGGTGGAAGAGTGTAGTGCCTCTAGTATGGGGATAAAAAATGTCACTTGAAGGGAGTTCAGAAGTAGTTCATCAATATCTTCTTCCACTGTCCATTCACTAACACGGGGGGTAATGCACCTCTGGTTGCGAGAGATCCGATTGGACACATCGTCTCGTGGCATGACACCGATAGCATGACTGAAATTAAATATGGAGAGTACAAACAAAAAAATTATCCACGCATCCATCATCTTCAGCCATGATCTATCCACTGCTAGAAAGGGGCGCCACGGTGGTGAGATGTTAACTCCCTCGCCTGGTGTGCAAGAGGTTCGTGGGTTCGATCCCCAATCCTGATGGCTGTATATTTGGAGTTTGCGTGTTCTCCCCATGGTCGCGTGGATATTTCTCCGGGTCCTCCGGTTTTTCCGTCCACATTTAGAATCAACATGCGTTTAGAGTATTTGGCTGCTATACATTTACACTTGATAAGCCACTTCGTTAAGCTATAATGTGTGGCCAGGTCGCTTTTGAAAAGAGCTAAAAATCTTCGTGGCCTGACCTGGTAAAATGATTTTTTTTATATATATACATAGAAGGCCTCCCCAAATTATCGCCACCTCTCACTGTCCTACGATAATGAATAATAAAAACTTTAGTGAATGTAAACAATAGAACGAATGTAAACAACAACAAATGTATTTATACACGGTGAAGAATGATGACGTGACAGCTATTAAAAAAAATATGGTACTTTATTTTAACCAGTTGAAAATATTGCCATTAAGTACATTTTAGCTAAATTCAGTGGAATGTTTGATTCAGCAGTATCCATCAATCGATTCTGGTTTTTAAATGTGATACAATATTCCAATTGTGAAGCCGAATAGAAAGTTAACACGAGCAAAACTAATTTAAGTTCGGCTCACAGCTGCTAATTTAGTCATGTTTGTATGTATGTTAAACTTCCGTGATAATCGAAAGTGCATCGTCATGCTATGGCTTAATTTAACAGATTAGCCCAAGGATTTATCATCGGGCTGAAACAGTGTTGCCTTTCAAGACATTAAAAAGCCGTATATCAACAGCAGCCATGGTCAGTCCATTTTTGGATGAAGGATTTCCCCAAGCCACCACCACCACCACCACGACCTCTCACGGTCGTGCGATGTAATAATTCACCCCAACACAACCTGAGCTCCGGAAAAAAATATTTCTCCCTATCTGGGCCCGGTGGGGGTGGGGGGGGGAGTTTAGTGGCCCAAGAAAACAAAAATCCATGATTAATTAAGCCTGGAGTCTCGATTTTCTTTGGCGAGGGGTTGCGTCAAAAATTTGAGGGCCGCAGTCCCTCAACAATCGCCTGGTGGTGATGCTGGTGGTGGTGGGGGGGGGTCAGGCTACAAACTTCGCAGGTGCAATGATAGCCGGTACCTCCCACGCGTCCATGCGCCCTACTCACGCCCCCCCCCGCTCCCCAACACCGTCTGCATTAACTGGCCTAGATCCCTTTACAGTATAATTACGAGCCACAGGATAAATACGTAAACTACGTTTAAGGTGTAACTCGATTGTGTATTTGTGGAAGAAAGCGTGTCTTGTTCCCGGGGCTTGAAGTGCATTAGGAGCGCGGCACAAAGAAATCAGCCCCTCTAATTAAATTAACGAGCCTTTCGCGCAACAACATGTCCTGCCTCCCCTGGTCCTGGCTGCCCTACGATTTATTTTGGGAGAGTAGACGAGTTGGCCACGCCGTGAATTCACCGTATTCTACCGATAGTAAGACGCTACGGAAAGTAAGACGCAAACCCGCACAACTTGTGCCCCGTGTCAATGAGGTTATACAAATTCGGCTATTTTCAAGCTCGAAGAATGAATCATATTTCCACGCGATGAACACTCCCGTGTAGTGTGGTGGGTGAAAAAGTGCAGTGCCTCTAATGGGGATAAAAAAGGGAACTTGAAGGGAACTCATTTGTAAATCTGTGATATCTACTTCCACCCCTTATTCACGAACACGGGGGTAATGCAGATTGTGTACATTCTGTACACTATATGTGCATGCACATTATATACACGAGATATAGAGTACCAGGAACGGCATCTAGTAACTACACGTAGCCATGCCCCTAATGCGTGCGCCGAGTTTTTTTCCCTGCGGTACATTTGGTCACAGTTCGGCGTTAGGTTGCTCCCACCTGCAGGAGCGAAGCCGTGGAACGAGACATTTTAGACCGAGCCGTCTGGTAATCGCGGCAATTGTTGGTGATTTATCAACTTTAACCGTGACACCTCGCAGACAATGGGCCCGGCTGGAGTGAATTTATTATTATTTATATTGTCAGGACTCCCTTTAAATCCCCGTCACAATTGGTTAGTGGTCTGCGCTTTGATTTGATAATGTCCCGATAACGCTTGCGGAAGGTGGCCGCGCGTGTCCCGCACACGTGCGTGCACCGGACGCGCTTGCCAATCCACTGCTGGATGCAATACAAACAGAACAGTGCAATTTCTATACCGGCGTCTGAAATGCAACCGCATCTCCAGACGCTTCACGGGAAGGGGTGAGGGAGAATCGTGAGCTCTGTGGCCACGCGAAAACAAATGGGAGTCTTAGGTGTTGACTCGATCAAGGGCACCAGAGTCTCAACCGCATCAAGTTCAAGAGGACGAGAATCCCAGACAACATCAGCAGAAGCCGGGAAGGAGCCACCTCTTCCCATGCAACGTTGGTTGATGACTGTGGGTGGCTTTGTGAGGAAGAGGCCTGCATTGCTTGGGAGGAGACGACGTGCCAGAGAGTGGAGTGAGATGAGAGAGGAGAGGTTGGAGAGCATGTGGAGGAGAGTGGAGTGAGATGAGAGAGGAGAGGTTGGAGAGTGCGTGGAGAGCAGTAGAGTGAGATGAGAGGGGAGAGGTAGGAGAGCATGTGGAGGAGAGTGGAGTGAGATGAGAGCGGAGAGGTTGGAGAGTGCGTGGAGGTGAGTAGAGTGAAATGAGAGGGGAGAGGTAAGAGAGTGCGTCGAGGGGAGTAGAGTGAGATGAGAGGAGAGAGGTAGGAGAGCGTGTGGAGGGAGTAGAGTGAGATGAGAGATGCTCATCAATCTTGCGGTAATTAAAGTCGGCGTCACTGTTTGCACGAGAGTGGCGCTTGTGAAGAAGACAGACAACAATGGTTGATGAATGTCCTCTTAATGGTTCGTCTGTGTATATACTTGCGTGGAAATACATTTGATCTCAAAGTATAAGCAAATAGGATACGTGTAGTGGGTGTTTGTTTGTTTGCGTGTGTTGCGTTTTGGGTGTGCGTGTGTTTGCATGAGGGGAGCGGTGGAGCAGTGGTTAGCGCCCCGCCGCGCTGCGAACCCGGCCACCCGAGTTGGGAAACATCGGTGAGGAATATTTGAACCGATCCTGGACCTCCCCTAGGTCGACTCGGCCTCAAACGAGTACCTGGTGTCAGGGCCGGATTAAGGCTTTAGGGGGCTGCAGCCCATGGGGCCTCCGCCAGCTGGAGGGCCTCCAGAGATGAAGTGAAAAGTTATTTAATTTGTGAATGCTGAATTTAATTTGTTGTTCGACTTGTAAAAATAAATTTTATTTTTCTTTAACTTTGTTTTCCTTTTTGAAAATATTACTGGGGGCTTCAGAGTACCTGTAACCCAGGGACCTCACAGTACCTGTAGCCCAGGGGCCTCACAGTACCTGTAGCCCAGGGGGCCTCACAGTACCTGTAGCCCAGGGGCCTCACAGTACCTGTAGCCTAGGGGCTTCACAGTACCTGTAGCCCAGGGGCCTCACAGTACCTGTAGCCCAGGGGCCTCACAGTACCTGTAGCCCAGGAGCATCACAGTACCTGTAGCCCAGGGGCCTCACAGTACCTGTAGCCCATGTACCTCACAGTATCTGTAGCCCAGGGGCCTCACAGTAGCTGTAGCCCAGGGGCTTCACAGTACCTGTAGCCCAGGGGCCTCACAGTACCTGTAGCCCAGGGGCCTCACAGTACCTGTAGCCCAGGGGCCTCACAGCACCTGTAGCCCAGGGGCCTCACAGTACCTGTAGCCTAGGGGCTTCACAGTACCTGTAGCCCAGGGGCCTCAGAGTACCTGTAGCCCAGGGGCCTCACAGCACCTGTAGCCCAGGGGCCTCACAGTACCTGTAGCCTAGGGGCTTCACAATACCTGTAACCCAGGGGCCTCACAGTACCTGTAGCCCAGGGGCCTCACAGTACCTGTAGCCCAGGGGCCTCACAGTACCTGTAGCCCAGGGGCCTCACAGTACCTGTAGCCCAGGGGCTTCACAGTACCTGTAGCCCAGGGGCTTCACAGCACCTGAAGCCCAGGGGCCTCACGGCACCTGTAACCCAGGGGCCTCACAGCACCTGTAGCCCAGGGGCCTCACAGTACCTGTAGCCTAGGGGCCTCACAGTACCTGTAGCCTAGGGGCTTCACAGTACCTGTAGCCTAGGGGCCTCACAGTACCTGTAGCCCAGGGGCCTCACAGTACCTGTAGCCCAGGGGCCTCACAGTACCTGTAGCCCAGGGGCTTCACAGTACCTGTAGCCCAGGGGCCTCACAGTACCTGTAGCCCAGGGGCCTCACAGTACCTGTAGCCCAGGGGCCTCACAGTACCTGTAGCCCAGGGGCCTCACAGTACCTGTAGCCCAGGGGCTTCACAGTACCTGTAGCCCAAGGGCTTCACAGTACCTGTAGCCTAGGGGCTTCACAGTACCTGTCGCCTAGGGGCCTCACAGTACCTGTAGCCCAGGGGCCTCACAGTACCTGTTGCCTAGGGGCTTCACAGTACCTGTAGCCCAGGGGCCTCACAGTACCTGTAGCCCAGGGGCCTCACAGTACCTGTAGCCCAGGGGCTTCACAGTACCTGTAGCCCAGGGGCCTCACAGTACCTGTAGCCCAGGGGCCTCACAGTACCTGTAGCCCAGGGGCCTCACAGTACCTGTAGCCTAGGGGCTTCACAGTACCTGTAGCCTAGGGGCCTCACAGTACCTGTAGCCCAGGGGCTTCACAGTACCCTTAGCCCAGGGGCCTCACAGTACCTGTAGCCCAGGGGCCTCACAGTACCTGTAGCCTAGGGGCTTCACAGTACCTGTAGCCTAGGGGCCTCACAGTACCTGTAGCCCAGGGGCTTCACAGTACCCTTAGCCCAGGGGCCTCACAGTACCTGTAGCCCAGAGGCCTCACAGTACCTGTAGCCCAGGGGCCTCACAGTACCTGTAGCCTAGGGGCCTCACAGTACCTGTAGCCTAGGGGCCTCACAGTACCTGTAGCCCAGGGGCCTCACAGTACCTGTAACCCAGGGGCCTCACAGTACCTGTAGCCCAGGGGCCTCACAGTACCTGTAGCCCAGGGGCCTCACAGTACCTGTAGCCCAGGGGCCTCACAGTACCTGTAACCCAGGGGCCTCACAGTACCTGTAGCCCAGGGGCCTCACAGTACCTGTAGCCCAGGGGCTTCACAGTACCTGTAGCCCAGGGGCCTCACAGTACCTGTAGCCCAGGGGCCTCACAGTACCTGTAGCCCAGGGGCCTCACAGTACCTGTAGCCCAGGGGCCTCACAGTACCTGTAGCCCAGGGGCTTCACAGTACCTGTAGCCCAAGGGCTTCACAGTTCCTGATGCCCAGGGGCTTCACAGTACCTGATGCCCAGGGGCCTACACAATATTAATCCGGCCCTGCCGGGTGTACTGGGGAGACAAAGGCGGCCGTTCCGGCCTTCAATAAGTGCTCGCTGACAGCACTTGCCCTAACAGCCTGTTAAAGGCTAGACGGGAGGTCTGCGTCTCTGTACACGTTGAAAAGGGAAGTGCCCTGGGCACTACGACTCCAATCCACACGAGTTCGATCCCTGACCAAGGAACACACGCGACAATTCGCATCTCCTCCTCCTAACATGGTCACCCACTAGGTCGACTCAACCTGAAATCGCCACGTGGTGCGATGTGCTTTATTCAATCAGACAGCAGAAATATTAAGCAAATATAACACACAACCGTTTATTTTAATACAAAACGTTACGCATCATCGTCGGCCGTGGTCTATCCACTGCTGGACAAACGTATCCCCGCTTGGCGATGTTACAGTACTCGCTCATGCGCATGAACCGAACCATACAAACACGGACAAAAAAACACGCCGAGTATAATTGACGTTTAAATAAATATATCTTGCCACCGAGCTTACATGTCAGTGAGTTACACGTTAAACCAGATTAGTAATAGCCAGTGCTGAGCTTTAGCCCACATACAGTCCGGAATACTTCTTCAAGGGAATTATTTTGACACGCCGCGTCCATCTCGCTTCATTTTGTCGTTTAAAACCTGTTCATAGGATTATTATATAGTACAATAACATCATGGTTATAGTGGTAGTGCCTTACGCTGAGAATCCCCATCGCAAGACAAACCTATCGCAGTGTTCCGTTAAAATATCGAGTGAAAAACTAAGCCCTGGTAAGAAGAACTATACGATTCAAACGCTCGAGTATTCACAATGACCAAGCAATTAGGACAATTGCCCATCACATTACTGACTGGGAGGGGATGGCGTATACGCGTCAACGCGATGTGATATTGTTCCACGTTCGAAGGGCATCGTAGCAGAAAGAACATCGTCTAAATTTGATATGTTTACCTCTCGGGACGTTACAACCAAACTGCGCAGTGGAGCGACGTTACATGGCAATATGTCAAACTGGAGATGCGGTCGCGTTCAGGCCTAGAATAATAATAACAATAATTTAAATTCGTAATGTGCCGCCGCTGCAGCGTTCGCTCGCTCTGGTAGAGAGACAGAGGACGACTCAGAGTACGCGGGAGCGGCAGCAGCCACGCGCTAAGCCGGCGCCAACAATTTCCCAAGCTCTGCGGTTCTCTGGGTAGGGAGTCGACAGCACGTATGGCTGGGGTAAGGGAGTTCCAAACAAAGGAAAGGGGGTTGGGGGGGGGGGCAAAAGAACGACCACCCACTGAGCGAGCATTGACTGGGGACTTAGAAAGCATTGAGGGCATGGATGAGAGTAGAGTGAGATGAGAGCGGTAGGAGAGTGCGTGGAAGGGAGTAGAGTGAGATGAGAGGGGAGAGTACGTGGAGGGGGAGTAGAGTGAGATGAGAAGGGGAGTAGTAGGAGAGTGGTGGAAGGGAGTAGAGTAAGATGGGAGCGGTAGGAGAGTGCGAAATAAGTTCAACATACATAATATAAGAATGATTTAAGAGGAGAGGGGTCGGCAGGGGTTCGAGGTAGGCAAGGGTGTTGAAAACGGCGAACGTGGCATAAACATGAACATGTGCGCGCGTCTTTACACGTGTGCGCGCGTCAGCATCGTCCCACCTACGCGGGTTGGTCCCAGCCGATAGGTAAGTGGCCTCCAGCTTCCATGCCCCCCCCCCCTCCACATCCCCTCGTCTCCCCTAGTAGACACCACCCCAGCGTGAGCGCACAGATCCACAACCGCCGACCATTGTCGAGTTCCCTTCTCGGCGAAAGCGTCGCGACTTTTTTCATTTTTACCCTGAGCGAGCTGTTGGGACGCGGCCCCTTTGCGCGTCTGTCCATCATCAAATCTCGACATCACCATCATCCTGGTTTTATTACCATTCCTCCGATTCCCACTTCTGCCCATCTCACTATTCCTCCTCCTGCTCCTGCTGCTGCTGCTGATGCTTCAGTTGACCGTTTCAGCCAATGCTCTGGAGGAGCTTGCTCAGTCACCTATTCGGATACTGCTGCAGGCACAGTAGACATCCGTCGTTGCTGTGGTGGCTTTTAACCGCTTGATTAATACGGCCATCGCTTCAGACGCTACCGCACACACTTTTGCTACGTTTCAATTGTTTTCCAGACACTTACACATAGACATTGCACCGGCCACTCCGATAACTGCCACCGTCAGCTCCCGTGAATGCTGCAGAGATAAACCCCGGTCACCGCTTCACACAACAAAACACTCGAGTCAGTCTACCGGACACGACACCAGCCACTGTCGCACTCGCGTGCCTTGTCACCCTCTCTATCTAACCCCGATCCTCCGAGCGGGATCTCACCCCCGAGCATTCGGGCGACTTCCATTCTCCCCACGAGTCATGATGCAGCGAGATGCGAGCAGCGTCCTCCTCCACCTGAACCACCACCTCCACTATCACCACCTCCTGCAGCAGCAGCAGCGAGCTAGAAGCGCTTTCGTGTCGGTGAGACCTCGCCACGCATTAGCAATTCCATCATCATCATCACCAGTGGCTCCATCGATCAACGGCGGCGACCACGGGATGGCAGCAAGAGGCAACGACCCCCTGAAACAGCAGTTGCATAGAGGAGGTGGTCAGTTCCGCAGGGAAGGATCCGGGAGATTCCGTGATTTTCGAGTTGAGACCATCCTAGGAGGAGGGAATGGGGAAGAGGAGGAGGAGGTGGAAGAGGAACCCAAGGAGCAGGACGCGGGAGGAGCAGGACCGACCGCTGACAAGGACGGCTGCGAGTTTGCGTGGATTCATTGCACGCGGTACAAGCCACCTCGACTTCCAAGTACGTTGGCGCTACGGTCATTCAGATTAAGAATTGTCATTCTGGGCGGAGCGGTGGCGCAATGGTTAGCGCATTGAGAATTCATGAGAACCCGGTTCACCTAAGTTCGATGGCTAACATCAGTGTCGCGTGATATCTGAAACGGTTCTGGGTCTTTCGTCCCCGTTCTCAACTGCTGTGTAACCATGCTTCTATTGTGCTATGCTCCAACTTCTATGACCCACGCTCTCACAAAATCCGTATTGACCAGCGTGGTGAAGTATGGCTAAACATGTAAGGTCCCACTAAAGACACAGGGTGGGGCGATCTTCGTCTAGCAGTGGATTTGCGAAGAACTGTAAATTATTGTGAATTCATGGGACCTTTTTGCCAGTACTTGATGCCTTGCAAAATGTATCTGGTTGGTGTTGGAACATCTTAACACCTGTTTCATTGCCAGAAATGGTAAAAGCTATTCTTATTTTTCTGTTTCTTGTTAATTCATTCGACTTATATATCATTGTAGACCATGGGCCGGCTATATAAAACTCGTAAACGACTTATTTTCAACTTTACCTGGGCTGGCTAAAACGATTACATTACAAACTACGGGTAGATCTATATTTGAAATGTGTTGTACCCAGCTCAAATATATTCTTAATTTGCTTAAGAGTAAAAGTGTTTTTTGTTGTTATTATTATTTTAAGATGCGAATATGTTATTTCTCCAGATTACTTTTCAAAGACCAATTGTGGGCAAAATATAGGCGCCAGGTAAAGAAGACTAATGATAATTTATTGATGGAACATTTATGATGCTTATGATTGATCACATGATTCATTGATCTGTTGTAACGTATTGATGGTGATGATGATTTATTGAATGATGACGATTATGATGCTGCTTTGGTTAATGTGGTTATTGATAATGATGAGTATTTCGATTTAAAGCTTTCGTGACTGCAAGGATTCATCTTCTTTGGTTCTTTCGGTTAAAGTCACGTAGAATGAGAATAAAATAATAAATTAATAAAATAAAATAACACAATAAAATTCTCACGACGTTTCGGCCACAACACAAGTGGCCTTCATCAGGTGAAGGGACGAGACTGTCTGGAGGACGCTGTCCTCCGAAAGAACTAAAGAAGATGATGAGTATTGCTTCATTTGATGTTGATTAATTGAATGATTTAATAATTGAATAATTATTGATTGTTATTCACCCATCCTCATAACAGTTATTCGCCATTCAACCCATCCAGTTACATACCCACCATCCTACCCACCCCGACAGCCACTCACATACCCACCAGCACTTCATACCACATCCTCACCGAGAAACCCACCTACCTGATCACCAACCTACCACCCAACATACTAAGTACCACTCACTTGCCCACCAGCCTTCCATGCCGTATACCCACTCACGTGTGTGTATTGTATGTGAGGTGGCGGGCGGTTGGAGTGAGGACTTACCATACTTACCTACCTACGCACATACCCACATCACTTCCCATCCACGTGTGTGTATGTCGAGGTGAGAAGGTGAGCTTTTCAGGTGCGGGGGGGGGAACGGTTCGATTCCCGCTCACGGCCAACACCAGTGACAATTATCTGAACTGGTCCTGGGCCTCCCCGTGGTCGACTCATGCCTCAAATGAGTACCTGTTGCAGTGTGTAAAAAACATTGCCGCTAGGGAGACAAAGGCGTCCGGGCGTGGTGTTAGCCACCCACACCCCCTTGTGTGCCGTGGCGGCCTTCATCTGTGCTACTCGTTAACAGCACTTTCCCGTTAAGGTGGGGCGGGGGGGGCGGTGGTGGTGGGTCTTTGTCTTTGTGTAGAAGTGAGGCGGCGAGCTGACGGGGCGAATCGGCGCACGGGCCGGAGTCCCCGCGTCCCCTTCTCGTCGGCCCAGGTCGCGGCGCTCGAGTGGCGCTTCAGAGAGGCGCACTACCTCAGCGGGGCCGACGTGGCCGAGCTCTCGGCATCGCTCTACCTCTCGCACAACCGGGTGAGCGTCAGCCACCGGGTGAGCGTCAGCCTCCGGGTGAGCGTCAGCCACCGGGTGAGCGTCAGCCACCGGGTGAGCGTCAGCCACCGGGTGAGCGTCAGCCTCCGCGTTCGCTCGCAGCGATCCTCGCGCTTTGTTGGATTCCCTCCGCCCCCCACCCCACCCCACCTCCCTTTAACCATTTTGTTCCTGAAACACAGTTTTCTAAGGCACAGCCTCCACGCGCACAGAATGTTGTCACCTTTTTTCAGGCTGAAATCGAATTTCTCTGGAACTGCTTTTTTTGTGAATAAACAATTAAAATCGTTTAATGCCAGTGCTAATATAAATGAAATGATCATATGTGACCTGACTTTTGGGCCACTCTCTATATACACTCAACACATTCGTAAATAAGACTGCCTTCAAAGTAAAGCATAGGTGACGTTTCAGGCAACGGCCCGATTACCTGTTCTTTGTAAGCAGGTGCTTGAGTATTATTGTGAAAACGATGGCTCTCTTGTGTTATAGAGGAGGAGAGCGGTAGAGGATTTCCCGCACCTCCAATTCGCACGGTTGGCTACGTGCCGTGCGAAAGAAGTTCAACACACACACACATATAAATACAATGGTCAAAAACGGAAAGCGACCAGCACTGTCAAAGTTGTAATAGTTTCTTCAATTTAGTTTTTTTGCATACATATAACATATCTTAGGGGCAAAGGGCGACGAGGAGGAAAAAGGTAAATTTATTTAATTGGCGACGTTTCGGTCAATGACCCTTCTTACGAGCAGATAATCTCCCTGCCACGATGACTGGGTGGACGAGAATGCAGCGAGTCCGTTGTGCCGCACTCTGCCCGTTGCAGGTGAAGATCTGGTTTCAGAACCGACGTGCTCGCGAGAGGAGGGCACGTCGCCTGGCCGCCGAGAAGGGAGGAGACACGTGCCCTCTTCACGCCGGCATGGGACCGGTCGGGGAGACCCGGTCTGGACCCGTTCCACCACCACCGGCACAACCTTCATCGTCATCATCATCATCATCGTCGTCGTCGTCGTCATCATCACCTACACCGTCGACGTTGTCCTTCCTTTCTCGCTACGCCCTGTACCTGCAGAGCGCCGAGTTTTTCCCGTTGCTGGGTTCGTCCGTGGTGCAGCAGCAGCAGCAGCTGGCCAGGCAGCCGCTCGTGCCAATGCCACCCCACGCGATGGTCGTGCCACGTGCTCACGGCCCCGGTGCAGCAGGGCACGTGTGACGAATTCGTACAGGCGGGAATTCATTCCAGCTGGAGCTGTCCGGGGCTGAGCTCCGGTAAAAAATAATTATCTGTTCCCAACTCCCCGTCCCCGCACTCACCGTCCACCGTTGGGCTCTTGTCAAAATATTTTCCGGACAGCTCCACGGAGCGAGGCAATATTTAGTTGGAGATCAGCCCCTGGGCAGGGTGGGTGGCTCCGGAAAACATTCCATGAGTAATTAATCCGAACTCTCGTCGTGTGCCTTAGCAGGAGGATACGAATAAATGCATGTCTTAGTTCAACGGCCAATTTACTGGCTTGCCAGACCAAATATTATCTCGGAAATTATTACTAAGTAAATGCTGCTGGGTTATCAGATGTTACGGGTAAGAGTGTTCCATCTAAACTATGGGGTCCCGTTCAACGCAAAAAAAAACAAGCGAAAAAACAATCAATAATTGTATACGAACTATTTATATCTTTATCTAAAGACTTATGAGCAAAAGTATTTTTAAGCCGTACTACAACTCGCAATGTGATTAATAGATGAGTCTGGTCCGGGGTTTTATCGAAATTCTGTGCCGACCTTGGGTTACCTCTCAAGCACAACTCCCACAACCACCGATCCAGCCGGCAGCGTAATGAAGCAAGTTGAGTCAGGTACACGCTAAACACGCCAGATGATTGCCCAACGCGAGCCACGTGGCGTAGAGAACAAGAGGATTTCACTCGAGTGCCATGTCCACGTCATATGCAACACACACACACGAGTTCCATCTCAATTGAAAACAAATAAGCAGACGTGTCTCCATATAAATGTACATCTCGCCACATAAAAACTAAGTTATTATTTTACACAACTCATCGGCTCACGGTGTTCTGGGAGTGAATCATTTCAAAAGCAATGATTCAGTCCAAGGACAATTTCTGGACAGGTTTCGACATGACAGTGTCTCATCAGCAGTGTCGTGCTTGAATCGAGTAGCTCATTTAAGTCAGCGCTCCATGCGTCATATGTGACACACAAAGACAAAGGTCCCGCCGGATAGTGGAGAGTGTTAACGAACGTTTGGGGCAAGTGCTGATGGCGAGCACCTGTGAAGGCCTTTGTCTCCCTCGTGACGATATTTATACATCACGCCATGTATTCATTTGAGGTTGAGTCGACTTAGGGGAGGCACAGGACTGGTTCAGATCGTTGTCATTGGTCTTGAGCCTGAGCGGGAATGGAACTCGGGTGGCTGGCTTTCGTGTAGCTGTGCGCTAATGGCTACAACTACATCGTTTTCTCCGTCACGTGGGGCGTTTTTGTTCACTATTAAGCATTGCTATCCCATAATACAAGTTTTTGGGGTTAGATCGCGTAAACATAAATGTGTCGTTAAACCCGCCACCACCCTACATAGCCGATGAGTCAGGTTTGCACGTAAAGAGAACGTGCCAGTTTGTTACTAGCACAGCATACCGGTGCGTTGGTGAGAAAATCCACAACATTTGCAATGTGAGTACGACGTTTCGCCAGTAATTACAACTAGGATCATCGTTTGTTTACATTGCCGTGTTACATTTTAACGGCGAAGAATGGCAACCTCGGTCGGCTGTTAGGGGGATGCCGAGGTGCGTGTAATTTATAGATCCCATGGCTTTAACGGCGAAGAATGGCAACCTCGGTCGGCTGTTAGGTGGATGCCGAGGTGCGTGTAATTTATAGATCCCATGGCTTACTTAGTTCCTTAAGCTCAATAAATATTGTGGTCTCGTGGTTGCAGCAAGTAGGTGGAGATTGCCTAGTGACGACGTGAGACGGGAGGAGATGGTCGTAAAGGCTGGTTATGGGACCACACTAACCACACGACTCTGCCGTGTGTAATCTGGCTTTATTATTATGATGTATTGTTGAGTCAGTTGATAGTGGCTGCTGTGAAATATTGGCAGACACGTGGTCATTAACAAGAAATGTGTGAAATGAAAGTGAGCAAAAGAACCTTGGGAGAATTAACTTAGGACTGGCGAGACAGAACGAGGAACACGTGACCCCCTACGGCCTCTAGAGGCCGCTACGTTAGCAGCCAGCGTAGTTTAAATCGATGTTGTTAATCGAATCGCGACTCTCATGAATATTCAGTGATATCGTTACACGCCTGCCGATATAAACCACAGTCGCATGCATATAGTCATTGCTGGTGCGGTAATTATAATACTGTCTCAAATATTAGATACACAGCTTACATGCCGCTATGATTTATAATCAGCAATTGAACACAGCCGTCAATGACGTTGCCATCCAAGGAAAATTTTAAATCTATACAATTGCCGACGTTTCAGGAAATGGTCCTTCTTCCTCTGGGCCAATGTCCGAAACGTCGCCAATTGTATTTGTCTTTCGTTTTGTTTTATGGCGGTGTTAGTGACGAGAATGTATGTGGGGCTGTGTTGTTTGCGCTTGAGCACCACTGCCTCCCGCAGTTTCACAATGCACGTTGTATGATTTATAAATAATTATCTGAAAGCAATAATATCACACAAGCAATGCTTTTACAATGTCTAAGTCATACGAATTATTAAAACATCTATTGGCTTAAATACAAACAATCATTTCTTGTGATTTGTTGGATTATATATATGTACACACACAGCATGTCAACTGTATATGTAAGGGGGATGCAGAGGTGGTGCAGTGGTTATCGCATTGAAATAACTGGTCCCTGTCATAAAAAAATGTGGAATTTACAGTGACTGACTCGGGAATGTTTTGACATTGACTTCATACGCAGTGTCTCGCTCTGGATGGAGCGGTGGGACAGAGGTACGTCACAGTCCATTGACAGGTCGCGTCTCGTGGGGTAAAGTGTGGGCGCTCATACCTCTTGCATGTGGTCTGCTAAAAGAGCTATGAATCTGTAATGTTGAACCTCTTTCGCAACGAACGTAGCCAATCGTGCGAATCGGTGATGCGGGGGAACGACAAACGGTTCTAAAGAAATTAGTTTTCAATCCAGGTTTAAAATGACATAGCTCCCAATGGCTTCCTGATATCGGAAGGAAGAGCGTTCCAGACGGCCGCAGAAGTGCATCTGAAAGTCCGCGTTGCACTGAAGTCAAACTCAGACTCTACTGAAGTGAAGTCGAACTCAGACCTGGAGTCGAACTCAGAAGGCCGCTGCTCGCGAAGTACTTAGGCACCGCTATCTATCTCTCACACACACACTGATCCTGCTATATAGCCATACAGACTGTTGGGGCAAGTGCTGTTTGCGAGTACCTATGAGCACACATATGAATGCCCGAAAAGATAATAACAAAGTAACCGAGGAAACAATGATAAATATTCATGCATACTATAAAGCTTTCCAACACGTTTGTCCTCGGAAATATTGTATTATTAATTATTATTGATGAATGCGCATTACCTATGAACTGGATGAGACACACGGACATAAGCAGATACAAATTGTAATTGTGCAAATAATGGAGAGTGCTCAACGAAGAATGGGGAAATATTTACTGTACTTGCAATTACGTTGACAAACAGAAAGAGGAACACGTGGATTATACACAAGTAAGAGAGAGAGAGACGTAATTTTTGATCTCCATGCAACAGTGGATAGATCACAGCTGGTGGTGATGAGTGACTTGGACCATTCCCGGTCTTGCCCTGGCTTCTCCGGCCCGATGAGGCAGTTGAGTCGGTGACTGCTGTCAATTATAACGATGATCTAGAAGGGCTATAGAAAAGTTACATTTATAGTCAAGTTTGTTTTTCTATCATTCTATAATTATAATAGCTTCGAAAATTAAACAACCATCTTAGCTTGTGTGTGTGTATATGCTGAACTTCTTTCGCACCGTACGTAGCCAATCGTGCTAATCGGAGCTTGGCCTATGACCAAATATAACGTTGCTATTCATAGCGAACATACTAAATGGGGTCGATTTTACACCACCCGCACGAACCAGGAGTTCGTTACCGACCCCACACAAGACATCCGGGGTTCGACCCCTGTCCAGAAAACAGTTGCTCAACCCTGAGCGGCTGCAGCACGGCGCATGGCAGATGCGTCATCTTCTCCATCGGTGGACAATGAAGAAGAGTCAGCAGAGTTCACTGATGTGGTCACCAGAGCTAGACCATCGATTTGCATTATCTCCACCCAGCCTCCACGGACGCTCTTGGATGGCTTCGTAACCTCGACACGCTGCACAGAATATTGAATTTTCTTTTTTATTGAAAACTCATTTCTTCAGAACTGCTTTTTCGTGTTTAGTTTGTTGTCCTTTCATCGCACCTCCGATTAGCACGGTTGGCTACGTAGGATGCGAAAGAAGTTCAACAGACATTTTTTTTACCTTGCCACACGAAAGAAGATAACCAAATCACCCGGAATTCGCCCTATCTCGTCAGCCATATATACACACATACTGTAACATCACATTGAAAATGTATTACTACTACAAGTTAATTGGCACTGATGCAGTAATACTTGTGCAACTGCGTTTAATAGTCGTAAAATGAATGATAATTATTGTTGTATTTATATATACACATATAAGATCGCTTGTAAAGCGATATCGCCGCACACCAAGGGTTATATCACGGGGGCCAGGACGCCGTGCGGTGAGCAATAAATGGACGAGACGAGGACGGGGGAAGTGGACGCGCGCTTTGTGGCGGAGTGATTACAATCTCCCAGTCTCTCTCTCTCTCCACAGAGGCCAAATCCCAGCCTCCATCTCATGTGCTGTCTCTGAGCGAGAATGAGGCCATTGCCATCACATCACCGTGAAATGGCAAAGTACTGGGTGCATGACCAACAACAAAAAAAACCCATACCACATACCACCCAAACACGTTTTTTTAAATCAATCTATTGCCGAATGACGGCCTCTCCCACACGCCGTGCCAGTCGTCTGCTGTTGTTCCAGAAGACTTCACCACGCTTGTCAGTGCGGAGGGTGAGGGACTTGATTGCGCCACGGAGGCGAGATGTTAACTACCTCGCCTGATATGCAGGAGGCAGTGGGTTCGATCACGACCCTGCCGCCTGTATATTTGGAGTTTGTGGTGTCTCTCTCCTCGTGGTCCCGTGGATTTTTTCTCCGGGACCTTCGGCTTTTCCCCTCCACATTTAGGAAACATGCGTTTAGAGTATTTGGCTGCTATAAATTCCCACACGATAAGCCACTTCGTTGAGCTATCACTTGTGGCCAGGTCGATTGTGAAAAAGAGTTACATAGCTCAGTGGATCCTACCTAGTAAAATAAAAAGTTTAGTATACATTTTATTGGTCGCCCAGCACCGGGTCAGGTATTACTCTCCACTGATGTTGGCTGTGGCCTGGAATGGAACTCTGCTCGGCTGGTTCAATACAGCACCGCTCCGCACACAATGACAAAGATCCCCCGTATAGCCTGAACAAACTGTCGGGGCAAGTGCTGTCAGCGAGCAAATATGAAAGTGAGCACGGCACACGAAAGAGTGGGTGGCCAACACCACGCCTGGCCGCCTCCCGTTGTCTCCCCAGTGCTGATGTTTACACGCCACACCATGTACTCATTTAAGGCTGAGCCCACCTAGGGACGGCCCAGTACCGGTTTATATATTCGCCACTGTTATTGGTCGTGAGCGGGAATGGGACTCAAGTCGGCTGGTCCATAGCACAGTGCGCTAACCAGTTTGCTACCGCTCGCCCATAATGCAAACACACGTGTGTATATATATATCCTTTGAAAATATTTAATTTTGTATGAACTACCTTCAACAATCGTAATAATTTCAAATATTAATCGTTGAAGTTTACATTCAAACGTGACGTTCCATCAGTGAAGCAATCTTTTCATAAAAACGCGTTTATATTGTGAAAAATTAAGCAAAAGTGTATTCACGTATCACTAAATTGAATATCGTGCCTTCACGTGACGTCACATTTTTCGGATCATCCGCAATTTCATTTCTAGGCCTGACTGTCAAGAAGTTTATTTTTCAGATTAAATCGTCAACGCAATTTTCTACAGCCTAATTATATTCGGTTTTAATTTCACTACAAGACATGCGGCGTTATTGACACAGCGTGGTGAGTTTTTAGTCATTCACTTGTTTGACCACGCGTGACATGATACAGAATTGCCCCCCTCCACCGTCTATACACAAACCGAGCAAAAGCGTCAGGAGACGCACGATTTCCTCCAAGTTAGCCACCGGTTGGAAAGATAAAGACAAAGATCCCCCGTATAGCCTTCACAGACTGTAGGGGCAAGTGCCGTTAGCGAGCACCCATAAAGACCGGCACGGCACACGAGGGGGTGGGATGTTTACACACCGCACCAGGTACTCATTTGAGGCTGAGTCGACCTAAGGGAGGCCCAGGACCGGCTCAGATAATCGTCACTGGTGTTGGCAGTGAGCGGGAATCGAACCCGAGTCGCCAGGTTCGTAGCGCAGCGCACTAACCGCTACACTACCGCTCCCCACAATTGAACACACACACACAGACACGCGCACCAACACACGCATTGCTCAATTCACCACGCGCAGTGCAGGGAGCGACAGGGCACGGACGTCGAAGACTCCAAATTATAAAATTGCACTCCAGCGGATTTCTGTCCCCAAAAACAGGACAATTGCACAATAAACGGTGTAAACCCAAGAACACCGCCTGCTCGGATCGAGTTTCGTGTCACCGTCGCTTTATTTAATTTTTCTCCGCACTCGACCTTCCATGCGGATAAACCCGTGGCTTTGTATTTCCCTTTGAGCGCAGGCGCGCCGAAGCGGGTTTTTTTTCGCTTCTCGTCGCGAAAAGGGTTGGGATTATTGGGCTCTCCGCTGGTGCTCGGCCGCGGTTATTTGTTTTGCTCGCAGGAGGAGTAATGAGTGTTCTTGTTGTCGGGTCCCTAGTGCCCCCCACTACCCCCCCCAACCCCCTCCACCACCCCCCCCGACCCCCCCCCCCCCCCCACCGACGAGCAGGATTAACGGAGCCACGTTTTCGGCGACCGCGAGCGACAACTGCCCCAGCCTCTGGCTGCTCACGTGTGTATGTGTAGGTGTGAGTGTTGGCACAGTAGGGGGCACAGGTGGTGCATCAGCCAGTCATCCAAGTCAGTCGACCCGTGGCACCTGCTGGGTCTGCTCCGTGACCTCCTGCCAGCGGGCGTTCGACACTTCACGTGGCCTCAAGGTGCACATGGCCTGGCACAAGCCTCGTGGTGACGTCACGGGCCACTTAGTGGCGAATGGCGGTTGTTGTATGGCGAGTCTGTATGGTCAAGTGCACATAAAAGTGCACCTGGCCTGGCACAGGCTCCGTGGCGACGTCGCCGTCACTTCGTAGCGAGTGGCGGGTATTGGTGTATGGATGTGGAGGTGCTCGCTGACCGCACGTGCCCCAAAAGTGTGTGAAGGCTATACGGGGAATATTTGTCTTCGCGTGTATAGGTGTAGGGAGCGGTAGGGTAGCGATTCCCACTCCCAGCCAACAGCAGTGATGATTATCTGAACCGGTCCCAGGCCTCCTCTTGGACGATTCAGCCTCAATTGAGTACCTGGTGCGGTGTGTGAACATCGCGCCTCGGGAGACAAATGCGGCCGGGCGTGGTGTTGGCCACCCACCCTCTCGTGTGCTATGTCGGTCATTATAGTTGCTTGCTAACAGCACACGCCCTTGAGGTCTGTTAAGGTTATACGGGGTATCTTTAGCTTCGTCGTGGTCCTATATGCGTTTTTATCGGCTGGTTTTAACAAAATAATTATAATTGTGGTATTATATTTTGTGGGAACATTTGGCAAAGTTAGATCCACGAATATTGGTTCAATAATTGTTGCCGCTTCTTTGATGAAGTCCACAGTGATTATACGATTTGGCCCCAGCACCTTATGCTTATTTAAATCCTGTAAAGGGCAGTGTTTACCTCTTCGAGTGTGACACCTGGGACTTCCCGTTATCCGAAGAGAAAAAAAAACGTGATTCCCGAAATGTTTTTGCTGTAGAGAGATCTGCATCAAAGTATTGTACTAAGTTTAAGTTCTATCACTATGTATGTTTGTTGAACTTCTTTCGCACTGTGGGTTCATCTTTCTCCCGATGGGATAACATTGTATAAATAAACGCTTAAATATAACTGTAGAACATATTAATCATCCACGAGATGAAGAAAGAGGAATGCATGGATCAGAGAACACGTAAATTTAGAGACATCCGATTGACTACTCTTTGGGTTCATCTTCTTGGTTCTTTCGGTAAAGTCACGTAGAATGGAAATAAAATGATAAAAATACAACGTAATATTAAATTCTCACGTCGTTTCGGCCACAACGCAAGTAGCCTTCTTCAGGTGAAGGAACAGAACTGTTGGGACGACAGCGCTTCAGTGAACACTGCTGAGCTTGGCAGCGTCTTTTAAGCTGGGTGGGAGGAGCAGAGCGCCTTGACAAAGGAGTTTACATATCAACAGAAGAATTTAGCATTGAAGTAGCTGTGTTCATGTGTTAGATTAGCAGGATGTTAAAGTCAGAAATTAGCATGTAACTGGGAGATTAGCATGATGTTAGTGTGAGGGATTAGCATGTAACTGGTCACGGAAGTAGCTTTGTTAAAGTCAGAGTTTACATATCAACAGAGGCATTTAGTATATTGACGCTAAAGAACTACAACTACCCAACTATCATACAAGCCGATGTGAAAGAACTAAATATAAACTACATCAATATAATAAATGTATTTGGTGCTTTCGTGACTGCAGGAATTAATCTTTGTTTTTTTCGGTAAAGTCACGTAGAAATAAGAAAAAAATAAAATTACATAATATACGACGTTTCGATTGCAACACAAGCAATCATCATCAGGTAGAGGAAACACATAACCGCAGATATATACAGACCTTAAGTAGAGGGAATTAACACAGATATACCAGGGGATACAGAGAGACGGAGCATCACACAACTAGACCATATTCTTAGCTCTTTCAGTAAAGTCACGTTGAAGGGAAACAATAAAATACTAATTTTTTTTATTTTTACAATAAAATAGAATATATATTATTATTTTATTGTTTCCCTTCAACGTGACTTTACCGAAAGAGATCTAAGAATCTGAATTACTGCAGTCACGAAAGCTTTAAATCAAAATTTAACTAGACCATGCTTTAATTGTGTTTTAACCGACCGTCTGTGTTGCTTTACATAGTTTCCAAATTTTGCTAAACCCTGTTTGATTTAGTGTGATGCTCCGTCTCTCTGTATCCCCTGGTATATCTGTGTTAATTCCCTCTACTTAAGGTCTGTATATATATCTGCGGTTATGTGTTTCCTCTACCTGATGATGATTGCTTGTGTTGCAATCGAAACGTCGTATATTATGTAATTTTATTTTTTCTTATTTCTACGTGACTTTACCGAAAAAACCAAAGAATAATAAATGTACTCAATATATTATTCAATAAGTTGAGCTATTAACATAAAGCAACAGGGTATACACTACACTATATAATGAATACCATGTAGTAAACTGATGAAAAAACTAAAATATAAACTACATCAATGTTTTGATTTAAAGCTTTCGTGACTGCAGTAATTCATATTCTTAGTTTTTTCGGTAAAGTCACGTTGAAGAGAAACAACAAAATAACAAAATATATATAAAACAATAAAAAATTCTCACGACGTTTGAGTTATGGTCGAAACGTCGTGAGAATTTTTTATTGTTTTATATATATTTTGTTATTTTGTTGTTTCTCTTCAACGTGACTTTACCGAAAAAACTAAGAATATACATCAATGTTATCAATAAACTTAATATACTCTCCAATCAGCTGAGCTACTAACAATATGTCGTTATACATTACAATTCTATGCCGAAAAAAGTGGCGGTTTCTTTTTTCTTTTCAACGTTAGCACCAGGGAAAGCGACGAGCTTTGTTCAGACGGACGAGTCCATCTACGCTCGGAACGGAGGAGGGGGGAGAGAGAGAAACATCCACGATGCGCTGCTCTGTCCTGTGTTGCGTTACTACTATGCTATAAACTAGACTACTATACAATACAATATTATACCTTCCAATCTAAACTATATTGTATAATATCGTATACACAGCCCAATGTAAGCTCTAACATTATGCATTATATTGATATGTCTCCAACTAAACTTTTTTCTACATTACACGACTATACACCGTAATATACACTGCCATAGACAAACCCCACCCTTGAATTATACAATGCATTACTATACACTACCCTATACTTTAGACTATAAAATATTAGACTTGTAATATTACACTATGTATTATTCTACCAACCCTACTGCTGTATATTCACTATACAATTACGATACTATATATTTCCTTATGATTTATGTTAAACATTACACTGTTATACTATTTATTATTATACAACATGCTATAAACCATACCATTGACCGTCGTGTGAAAGGTATTAAGAGGCAGTGCCAGCGAATGGACTGCGGTCTGAAAGTCACCGTAAAATACAATCAATCAAGAACCGAAATGGTTTATAACGTCTTTCCAATGGTTACTAAGCCAGAATCCATCTTCTCGGTTGAAATTGTCTCTGTGTTTGTATATGTGGATGGCCTCATGAACGAATATCTCATGGTAGCCGGATGGCTTGCAGAGAACCTCCGTCTTGGAGAAGTCAATGTCATGTGAGCCCACTGAATTATAACAGTGATCTGCCACGGCTGAGGTGTTCGTCCTACCGTGTTTCAAGTCTGCTTTATGTTCACGGATGCGGTCCGAGATATGTCGTTTGGTTTCTCCAATGTAGCTGCTACCATAGAGGCAACTTAGTTTGTAGACGCCTGGGTACTGTATGTCTGGAACCACTACTTTAAAGACGTAACCAGATCACGGATTTTATGTACTGTGTAGAATCGGACCTGGATCTTGTGTTTATTCAGTATTTTGGAGATCTTATTTGTGACCCCCGCAATGTAGGGTAAGGTGATGGTTTTGAATGGCTCCTCAAGAGGATCCTTCTTCATGGTTGGAGTGATGGCTTTGCGGATTGTGTAGTCGGAGTAACCATTAGCCTTGAGAGCTTGGTGTACGTGCTTGAGTTCACTGGCAATGTGTTCCTGGTCGGAAATGCATTGGGCTCTATGGTATAGAGTCTTGATGAGGAAATCCTTCTGGGATGGATGGTGGTGGGAATCCGGTTTTAAGTAAGCATCCGTATGGGTAGCTTTCCTGTAGACAGAGTGGCTCATTGAACCATCAGGTCTCCTTTTAATTAAGACATCAAAAAAGGGTAGCTTGCCATCTTTTTCTACTTCCATGGTAAATCTGATGGCTGGGTGTATGGAATTTATGTGGTCGAGGAATTGGTCTAGAGCAGGCCGGCCATGTGGCCAGATAACAAAAGTGTTATCCACGTATCTCTTCCATAAGGTTGGGCGTAGAGTGGCAGTCTGGATGGCGTCAGTCTCAAATTTCTCCATGAAAACGTTGGCTACAACCGGAGATTGGGGGGAGCCCATTGGGGTGCCCTCAGTTTATTTGTAGAAAGTTACATTCCAGGTGATGTATGTGTTGGTTAAGCAGTGTCTCACCAGGGGGGGTACATCAGTATGCACTCCTTGATGAACCAAGTCTTCAATGATTGCGATGGTGTCAGGTACAGGAACTTTGGTGAATAAGGAAATCACATCAAAACTGACAAGCAGGTCGTCTGGGGACAGGGAAATACCGTTGATTGTCGATGCCAGGTGAGTAGAGTTTAGTACCGCAGAGGTGGTTTTTCCAGCAAAAGGCCGCAGAATTTCAGACAGAAAACGAGCCAGTTTGTAGGTGCGGGAGTTGATAGTAGAGACGATGGGACGAAGGGGTGTATATTCTTTATGTATCTTTGGAAGGCCATATATTCTTGGTGGTCTGGCCGCAGAAGGTTTCAACGAGAACTGTTTGGTTTGATCAATTAATGCTGTTGAATCAGAAATGATTTTGTTGGTTTTAGTAACGAGGCTGTTGGTGGGGTCTCTTCTTATTTTTGTATAGCTGCCATCGTTGAGTAGTTCCTGAATTTTGTTGTTTTGTCCATGATGACAGTGGCATTGCCCTTGTTGGCTGAGAGGATGACAATCTCATCCCTCTTTTTTAATTGAGATAATTCAAAGCGCTCATCTTTGCTGATGTTGCTAGCTGGCATCTTAGCGTTTTTGAGGGTTGCAGCGATTTCAGATCTTGCTACGTCTGCAGCCATGTGACTCAGGCCCTTGAGTGCCACGTCGACATGGGCAATGATATCATTAACTGGTATGTGTCTAGGTATGACTGCAAAGTTTAGCCCTTTAGCTAAAACGGTTTTCAGACCATCAGAAATAGAACTGTTACTGCGATTAATTACGACTTTGTTAACGTCTAGCTTTTCGGTGTATGGGTCCGATTTCTTGTTGGTGTGTGGGTCTTATTTTGTGACGTACCGAAAGATCCAAATAGTATGAATTCCTGCAGTTACGAAAGCTTTAGATCAAGATTGATCCGATTGACTATTAAAACAATTGAAATTAGGACAGGGGTAATGGCGCTTGCTGTTCATAGAACATGCATATTGATATTACTAGCCTTTTGCCCATGCAAGGACGGGTGTATTGCAGTAAATGTGAAACTTGCAAGCGACAAGCAGACCGCAACGCGATATTCATTGCATCAATTCGTGTGCAATTTGTAAGGGCGCGGTTACACAGACCTATTTAATTTAAAGGCTATAATCCCTTGTTCATCATGACGTCCTTTTTACTTCGATGTCTCAACAGCGTCACGGAGATCGCGTGACGTGAGGGTTCTGCCTTTGTTAGCCAGGGTTGTAAGTTTACGCCGAGGAGGGGGGAGGAGGCGCCTTGGCCCCCCATGTGGAGTGACGTCAGCCGCTAATTATTATTAATGTGTGGGGGGGGGGTATCCATTTGGAGGACGTCACCTGCTCATGAATATTAATGAGAGGTGTTCGATGTAGAGTGACGTCACGAGCGTTAAGGACATTCCTGGATGATTATATTTATAGTAGGTATATGCTATATATCCTATTGACTATTAAGACATGCGTTGAGTGTTGTATTGCTATTTGTGCTTTGTGCATCAAGTCAATATTATTTTTGTTTTCTGTATGTTGAACTTCTTTCACACCGTGTGTAGCCAAGCGTGTTAATTAGAGGTGTGGGGGAAGGTCAACAAACTAAACACTAAAAGCAGTTCTAAATAAATTAGTTTTCAATCCAGACTATTTCAAAGTGCCATAGCTCCCAGTGGCTTCCCAATATCGGAAGCAAGAGCGTTCCAGACGGCCACAGAAGCGCATCTGAAAGCGCGCGATGCGGTGACCACCGCCTTTGTTCGATGGCCAGAAGCCAAAAGCCACTTGCCAACCAAATTGCCATCACATTAAAACTAATGACAAAGATCCCCCGTTTAGTCTTAACAGACTGTAGGGGCAAGTGCTGTTAGCGATCACCTATGAAGGCCGGAACGGCACACGAGGAGGTGGGTGGCCATGCACCACGCCAGACCGCCTTTGTCTCCCCAGTGGCGATATTTTTTTCATATACACGGCACCAGCTTCTCATTCGAGGCTGAGTCGACCTCGGGGGAGGCCCAGCACCGGTTCAGATAATCGTCGCTCGGTGTTGGCCACGAGCGGGAATCGAACTTGGAGCGCGGGGTTCGTAGCGCAGCGCGCTGACCGTGAACAAGCAGTGGCATGGCCATGACGTCACCACGTGTGGGGGTGTGGGGGGTGTGGGGGGGAGGGGTGTGGAGGGGTGTGTGGGGGAGGGGGTGTGGGGGGGAGGAGGTGTGAGGGGATGTGGGGGGGGGGTGGAGGGGCCATGTGGTGAGGGGGGAGGGGTGGTGAAGGGGTATGGGGGGGGGGTACGGCGGCCCGGCAGGTGCCGCCCCAACCGCCGCGTTTCGTAAAAGCCGACAGAAAACCCTCACTGCAACCGCTCGTGACGCCAACCAACTCGGAGATTAAAAAATAAATAAACAAAGCCGCCGCCGCTGCCGCCGCCCCCCCCCCCCTTAAGTGGCTCAAGGGGAGCTCCCCCCCCCCCGAACGCCATGGGCCCGCCCTGCCGGGAGTTGCGGCAGGCCGTGTGCCGCGCCAGGACAAAGCTGCAGACTCTAGAACGAGAGCTACACAACAGGTACGCCCGGAGCGTCTCGCTGTGCGTGCAGCGGTCGCGTGGAGCGCGCGGCGCTACGGAACCCGCCGAGCCGAGTTCGATTCCCGCCCTCGGCCGCCGACACCGAGCCGGTCCTGGGACCCCCACCCCCTCTGTCGACTGGGGAGACAAAGACGGCCGGGCCGTGGTGCTGGCCAACCCCCCCCCCCCCAGCCATGGTGTGTGCCACAGTGCCGCCCTTCATAGGTAGCAGCACTTGCCCCAACATGTCTCTTAAGGCTTCACGGGGGGATCTTGTATCGCTGGATACCTCGCTCAATCTACTGCTGGATGAATGCCTTTCGCAGGAGGCCTGCTTGACCGTACTGCACCGCGCAGGGCAGTGCCGCTTGGGTCAGAAGGGGAGAGCTGGGAGGAGGTGCGGGCTCGGACCGGGTTCGGATGATGTCTCAATGTCATTATAAATGTCATTATAAATGTTTCTTGTTATCTGAGCATATGTTAAGGGGGGGGGGGGCGGGCTGCGATGACATCCGCCAGTTACCGTAGTCGTTTTTTTATTATTTTAAATGTCTTAATGAGCCGAACTAATTGAGGCCCAGGATCGCGGCGTCTGGGACAAGTTGCTGCCCGGTGCCAGAGAGCCTTGACCGCGATGCGAACCGAGGTTTTGCCGGGTGCGTGGTGCCAACACGTGCGCGCTGTAGAACAATAGCAGCCCGCTCTCTGTGTGAGTGAGTGAGCGAGCGGGAGATGGAACCATGGTGGTGCAGTTTGCGAGCACCTATTAAGGTGGCCACCACAGCACGTGTCGTGACGGTGGTTGTCGCTGGGGGACCGAACCCAACCCCCCACACACACACACACACCTGCTCGGCCGTCTTTGTCTCGCCAACATTAGCTAATGTATTAATTTTAGGCCGAGTCTAACTGGGGGTGACACCCAGCCCCGTGAAGCTTCTGTTTGTTGGCGTTGTGGTGTTTGGTTTGGGGTTTAGATTGCGTTGTTGTCTCAACCACAATAACTTAGTAACGGATTTAAAAAAAAAATAATTTTGGTTGGGGAGCGGTGGCGCAGTGGTTTTGCGCGCTGTGCTGTGCATCCGGCGACCTGAGTTTTACTTCACCGTAGACGGCTAACATCAGTGGCGAGTGACATTTGAACCAGTGCTGTGCATGGGCGCATCTCCCTCCCACCTCCATCAAAACGTACCGACCAACGTGGCGAAGTATGGTCAACCAACCCCCTTCGACCAAAGGCGTTGTTGTTGGGAAGCCTTCAACCAGCGGTGTGGATTGACAATGGGCCGAAAGTAACGCTTGCTATTTATTACTGTCGGTCAACATTGCCAATGTACCGTGGCTGCTTATAGCTGGCATGTACGTAATTGAAGCAATTTGCGGGGACCCCGGGGTCACACATCACTGCCCCGGGGTGGGGAAAAACCGCGTAGCGACACGAGTCTTGCCTTACCGACATACAAAACTCTAGTGGTCAATCGATTGGCCTGGTCGAGAGCTACTCGGGGACACTAAGTTTCGTAAAAAGTTGAAAGATTACATAAACACGTTAAATTCACCGCCTAAGGTGGGCGGCGGGCTCGCGTCTGGCCGGTGGGGTGGCGCCCATCGTGTCGATCGCCGCCTGCTGGTGGCGCTTGTTGTTGGCAAGAGTCTGGGCGGGCGGCGCGTTGCTGGCGGGGTCACGTTAGTGGTGCGGACTGAAAAATAATAATTATTATTATTGACCTGATTTTACGGGACCCCGGGGTCCCGTAAAAATGATTCGATTGTCTCTTTGAGCCTAATGCACGTTCAGTCGAGTCCATCGCCTCTGTCATTCCACTGCTGAGAAGAGAACCTCAGCACTCCCGTGTGGGTGTTAAATGACCGTCCACGCTGGTCAGTCCGAGTTGGTGACGGCGTGGAGCGTACACATGGGGGCATAGTGCAGGACACCAATTTATTTTTCTGCACTTTCCTCTGTTGCCCAAAACGTAGCTCCGCTGTACCATGCATAACATCCACCATGCATACATCCACCATGCATACGCGTTACATGCATGGTGGATCACCCATTCAAAGCACTAGCCAGAGTCAAATCTGCTTGGATTGTCTGAGTTCTGACAAGATCAGTGGTCATAGGGCGAGCCTGATGCACTTCCACGTCCTAAATCACGCAGAGCAGTGATATTCCACCGTAAATGAAACCGCAGTAATGTGATACATCTGTGTTCATAATATAGTACGTGCATAACAGCAGGATATATTCATAAGAGGTTTTTTTTTCTGTTTAGATCGCGTAAATATATCAATGTGTCGTTAAAACCCGCCACCACCCGACACAGCCAACTAGTAAGATATATGTTTGCTCTGTTCCTTGGCTTTCGGGAGTGCCGAGTGGGCGAGCGAGACATGACATATCGTACGTACAACTAACTTTCACGGCACCGTCGTGTTCACACGGTTTGTGTTTGGGCTTTCACAGGTCTGAATGGCTCAGAGTAAACTGTAAACAAACTCTGCCTCCCGCTTCGCTTGCCGGGCATGCTCAAAACATTTTGACATCCTTTTTTTTTAATCTCCTCCGCATTCTGATTTTTTTTGTGTTGGGAGAAATTTGACCCAAGGTTGTTATGGCAGTTAGGCCAAAATTGTTTTGCTTGGTGATGTGTGGAGGGGTGTCGTGTTCTTACTCGCGCTGTTGTATCGGAGTGATGAACGCCGTTCGTATGTAACACGCCATTTGGTGGGGTTTTTTTGCAAGCGGCGAGGGCATGAAAGCAGCAAGTGAAACGTTGGACACCATGCCCTTACACGGCACAGTACGACCAGGCTTGCGCATCGGAGAGATATATTCACCACGACAGGAAAAAACCTAGGTAATTGTGATTTGCAATTCACAAATTGTAGCCCTTGTGAGAAAGATGGAACCATCAGCATGAAAGGCAATTAATCTCAAAATTATCGTGGGAAAATTTGGAGTAAAAATACCATAGAATTCAACCGGTTCCTCAGAAGGAAGTTGTATATGTCACACCTGAACGCTACCCTTGATAGCAGGACAAAGGGAAAGCTCCTGAACCCTGATAGTGTAACTGTAGATCGATCTTGGCTGATAATGGTAATGTTATATTTTTGAAGGAGTTGAATAATAATAAGAATACTGCAGTCAGAAAAACAGCTTTATCCATAAATTCATGACTGAGTCTCAAGACACTTTTTCATGAAGGTCCTGCATTGGGATGTTTGACCAATTCTTCTCATTAGCCGAGTGACTTTGATGCACATGGGAGGAAACTTAAGTGTCCGGATAAATATTGCGCATGCGAGAGGATGGCACTTCAAACTCTGCAAATATGTTGGCAACCTACTTGCTCCACTGTCGTCTTCAGGCTCCATCTCGGCGATCCTCCAGCCCTTCACTTCATGTCGCTCGATCGCAGGCTTGCCCCCCAACGTCACACCCACGTCGGTGTAATGCAACAGAAAATTATTCCTGCCATAAAAACGGCTTAGGTCCCATGTCTTCACAACCAGGGCAAGTCTAAACAGGTGGCTGTAAAAGATCGCAACTTGAAGCGGGTGGTTTGCTTTTCAGACCTTGACACTGAGAGTACGATTGGGATAATATTGAGCAAAAAAAAGGGGAAAAAAAATCTACACTGGTTTTGGCAGTTGTACCGTTCAGCTCTCTGATGCATTTTCAGGTGGTACCACTCGTTGATCAGCACGATATCTGACGTTTCGCTCTACCCGTTGCGAGCTTCTGGGACTAAATTAACACCAACAGGGGCTGGCAAACGATATGTGATCGAGGGACAATGTGTGGCTGCTCAACAGCGTCGAACAACGACGTGGTAACAACCCAAAAACACATTTGGAGCGCTAGAAGATGATCAGTTGTTTATTTTTATTTATTTCTAAAGAAAGCCGCCTTGCTTTAATGTTGTATTGCGGTGTCCGATAGGAGAGGGACAGAAAATCCGTGGATGTTGCCCATTGCCGCGTCAGGACTATACTTAGGAGGGGTAGAGTTGGGCCTGCTGCCCCATCCAAGTGGAGACCCCGTGTCGGGGGAGCGGGGGGGAAGCCTCCTTGCTTTCACGTAGTCTGGATTACGTGGCTACGTGAGCAGCCGACGCATTGTCGCTCTTGCTGTCATAGCACGGCAGGAATGTGGCGCTCACAGGTTGCAGCCACGCACCACGTGCTCTCTCCACACATGCCTGGCTGCGCACGAGTGGGCCGCACTCTCCTGCCGGACACGCCACGACTTGCTGGGTCCCTGCCGCCCTGTTTCCCTCGCAGGGCCTCGCGGAGGCCATGGACATCGCCTCTTCCTCCCCGCTCCCCACCGGTTGTGCCGGTGGAAAAAGTTTCAATTCGTCGCGAAATCGGACGAAGTGGAATTTGGCCTCTGCCCTCGTTGGCTGCGTAATTAAGCGGAAAGGTTCCGATTCGACATCTTGATTGGACTCCCCCCAGTGATACGATGAAGCTCCACGTTGCGATTGAATTCGACAGTCGCCTAGTTTGGCTTTTTTACCATCTTGTTTGTATTGTTTTTATTTTTCTGTGTTTTCTACAGTTTGGTTCACGAAATTAATGTAACATTTTAATATTCCATAAAAACACGTGGATATTTGTATTGCTTTAATCATACAATTAGCACCAATCGTATATATAATCGATTCTCATACACATCATTCGATACATAAACAAATAATTTATTCAAAAGAATCTGTCTAAAATATCAAGCTAATCATATGTTATTGTGAAGTTGATTGTATTCCCTAAAGATATATTTATTTTTGAAAAGCATTGCCTGTTTGCTAAAAAAAATATATACCAATTTAGATTCAATTTATAGTAGTTGTGCAAATTGACAAAGGTAATTGTTTTAACAGCTATAAGTAGACATTCGCCTTCAGCCATCGCTATAATTTTCGCAATTGCAGCCGGGGTAAACACGATGTGGCCGCTGTGCAAATGTCGGTGTACCGTCCTTTATCCGCCGCCGCTATTAAAATGTTACCGCGCTCCCAACTACCCAGCTGAAATGCACCTCGTCGCTGGCTCGTCCTCCCGGCGAGCGTTTCCTCACTCTCGTCTGGGGCAGCTGGTGGCACCGGCAGCGATCCGGTCGTGAGCCTCGAACCCATGGCGATGTACGGCGATGAGCTCATGATATCTTGGATGCGGTGTCACCTCATTAATTCGAAGAAAAAGAAAAACACTTTTACGTGAAACGAGAGCTGCAACTATGTATAAATGTTCAATCTTCACTTAAAGCTTTCGTGACTGCAGGAATTACTATTCTTGGGTCTTTCGGTAAAGTCACCCTGATAGGTTCAAAGAAAATAAAATAATTCAGGACCTACTTAATGATGGTAGCTATACCAAAATTAAAAGAGATCCCACCAACCGCCTCGTTACGAAAACCAACAATATCATCACTGATTCGACATCTTTGATCGAACCAACCAAGCGTTTTTTTTTAAAACCCTCTGCTGATAGACCACCCAGATTTGTATGGCTGACCAAAAATCCATAAAGAAGGGACACCCCTTCGTCCTATCGTCTCCACCATTGACTCACCGACCTACAAACTGGCCCGATTTCTGTCTGAGATCTTACAACCATTCACTGGTTTGACCACCTCAGCTGTACTCAACTCAGCTCACTTGGTATCGTTAATTAAGGTCATCTCACTATCTCCAGGTGATTTGCTCGTTAGTTTCGTTGTGGTCTCTTTGTTTACCAAAGTTCCTGTGATTGACACCATTGACATCTTTTGATTTAAAGCTTTCGTGACTGCAGGGATTCATATTCTTGGTTCTTTCGGTAAAGTTATGTAGAAGGGAAATAATAAAATAATATATGTTGCTTTATTTTATTATTGCCCTTCTACGTGACTTTCCCTTCTACGTGACTTTACCGAAAGAACCAAGAATATACCATGGCAATCATTTAAGATTTGGTCCAACAAGGACTGAATGCTGATGCACCGGCCCTGGTGAGACACTGCCTCACCAACACTTACTTCACCTGGAATGGAATATTCTACAAACAAGTTGAAGGTACCCCAATGGGTTCTCCCTTATCTCCAGTTGTAGCCAATGTTTTCATGGAAAAATTTGAGACGGATGCCATTTAGGCATCCACTCTACATCCGTCTTTGTGGAAGAGGTACGTAGATGACACGTTCGTCATCTGGCCTCAACCACATCAATTCCATACACCCAGCCATCAAATTCACTATGGAGGTGGAAAAGGATGTCAAGTTACCATTCTTGGATGTTGTAATTGAAAAGAGACCAGATGGCTCAATGGGACACTGTCTAAAGGAAAGCCACCCATACGGATGCCTACCTAAACCTGACTCCTACCATCATCCATCCCAGAAGAATTCCCTCATTAAAACTCTACACCATAGAGCTCGATGTATTTCCGACAGTCATCACCTAGCCAGTGAACTGGAACACGTACACCAAGCTCTCAAGATGAATGGATATTCAGACAACACAATTCGTAAAGCTATCACTCCAACCGTTGGGAAAGAACCATCTGAGGACCCAATCAAAACCATCACCTTGCCATACATTGCAGGGGTCACACAATTTGTTTACAAAATCATGAGCAAACACAAAATCCAGATTCGATTTAACACAGTGCATAAAATTCGTCATCTGTTCCCATCTGTGAAGGATGTGATCCCTGACATGCAATACCCTGGCGTCTCAAAATTAAGCTGCGGCAGTAGTTACATTGGGGAAACTAAACGACATGTCTCGGACCGTGTTCGTGAACATAAGGCAGATCTGAAATACGGTAGGACCAATACCTCGGCCGTGGCTGATCATTGTGTTAATGCGGTGGGCTGACACGAAATTGATTTCTCAAAGACGAAGGTACTTTGCAAGTCAACTGGCCATCAACAAAGATTCGTTCATGAAGCCATCCATATATAATGAGACGGATGACCTCTTCTGTTGCGATTGAAAAGTCGTTTTTTTGTTATTTTTTTTGTTATTTTCTTGTAAACTATCTACGTGACTTTACCGAAAGACCCAAGAATATGAATTCCTGAGTCACGAAATCTTTAAGTCAAGATTTAAAAGCTGTATAGATAAGTGGGCCTTATCTGGTAAAAAAGAAAATTACTTCAGTTCCACACTGGCCAGATATTTTGTAAGAAGTATGAGTATCCTCATTGTACACCAACATATGAAACCTAACTGTGGTGTTACCCATCTACACTGCGAGGTGGATAGGGCCAGGGCAACTTAAGAATCTGGCACCATTCTTTCAACTGCTGCACCGGGAGATCGAGCCGTTGACCTCTGGATTATCAAGTCCAGTGTGAAAACCAGTGCACCACAGAGGCAGCAAAATGAGGCAAAAAATAACCAATTCTACAGTCAATTCTCGAACCTGAATAATGACATTTTATTGAATCGCTGGTGCTTGCCGGTAGGTGTGGGTGAAAGGTTATAATGCCTGCAAATTTTTGCTGCTTCCAGCTGCCATGATGTGGTAGCGGTAAGCACCTGCAGCAGCAGCCCATTGTGCAGCGAGCCACATCGCTGGAGCCCGTCAATAATGAATGAGAAAGTTTCCGTGATGTTGATCGTCCCATTGTCTGCACTGTGCAATTTCCAAGCGGAATTGCCCTTTGCTCATCTAAAAGCCGTGCTGGGAAAAGTGAACGTTCACAGTGTGATGTTTGCACACCGTACCAGGTATGGGCGCCGGATATCACAAAACCCGGACCGGTTCCGATATCACTCGCCCGCCGATGTTTGCCATCGCTGGGAAACGAACAGTGCGCCAAGCACAGCGTCTCAAACACAACAACAACCGCCTTTCGCCACCAAGTGGCAGTGACATCACGGCACTCGTCTCAAACGCACACACACACACACGTTCGCTTGCGCGCCATTCTCACCCTTTCTTCGAGACGTTTTGCGGGACCTGCTGGGGATCGGCGGGGCGGGTCAGAATGGGATTGTGCGGTGCGCGCAATGCAAGAGCGTCTGTCCGTGTTGTGCAGGGACGTGGCGCTGGAGGAGGAGGAGGAGCTGACAGGCGCTCTGCAGAGTCAGAACGCACAGCTCAAGAGCACCCTGCTCGACCTCTACAGAGGCAAGACCTCGCAGCTGCATGCACGACACTCGGTGTTTTACCTTAACTGGGCGGTGGTGGCGGTGGTGGTGGTGGCGGTGGCTCCATGCACATGGCCTGACATCCAGCGCTGCGGAGGCAGCGACGGTTGGTGAATCGCACGAATGTTGCGAAACTCCCGTTCCCGTGGGGTGTTGTTACGGAGGTGCCATTTCCTGGTTTTTCCAGGAGAAGGCAGTATAGCAAGTGGACTAATTGTAATCCATTTCCATTGCATATGTGGGTTTTCTTGGGTGCTCTGGTTTTCTTCCTACAGGTATAATAAACACTCGTACATGGCTGAAGGCATGTTTAAAAAAACCCACTTGCAGAACCCTCCTAGTCCTTCGACTCAATGTGGCTTTCCTGTGTATATCGGTAATTATATTGTTCTTATCTCAACGCTCAAAATCCACGTTAATCGTCTTCGTAGATGTGTTCTCTCATTTGGCTGCCAGTCCGTAACCAGTCTCGATTCACGTACACGTTAGAGCTGTTGAAATTGCCTCGGTCGAGATTCCACTGGCGGTTGCTACTTGCATCACAACACGATTATTAGTGGATTATTGAGACAAGTTGTGATCGCGAATTGATTGAATCACGAAATTGTTAGAAAGGACTAGTGGCCAGTCTTTGAGGATGCTAAGACGTTTTCTTCAAGCCATGCTCAATCCACTGCTGTATCAAGGCTTTTTCCAAGATTTTCGCTGTCTCATGGTCTCAGGATGTAACAATTCCTTCTAGGATGTGCACGTGGGCCGATATCCTCACCCCCGTCTTTGCAGTGTCTCATGGTTCTTTGATAGTGGATGACACTTTTGTGAATTTTGATTTAAAGCTTTCGTGACTGCAGTAATTCATATTCTTAGCTCTTTCGGTAAAGTCACGTTGAAGGGAAACAATAAAATAATAAAATATATATAAAACAATAAAAATTCTCACGACGTTTCGACCATAACACAAACGGTCGTCACGGTCGTCATCAGGTGTGCATTAATTAATGCAAACCGACACACCTGATGACGACCGCTTGTGTTATGGTCGAAACGTTGTGAGAATTTTTATTGTTTTATATATTCATGTTAAAAAGCCTACATGTTAAACTGTTTTATATATATTTTATTGTTTCCCTACAACGTGACTTTACCGAAAGAGCTAAGAATATACTTTTGTGAATGTTACATTATATTATCTTAATGACTGTACATTAACCACCCAGTTTGTGTTGAAGCAGTTTAAGAACAAGTATTAAAACTTTTAACGTTGGGTCGTGCATGCAGGTCCATTGGTAACATTGTAAAATAAAATTGCATCTGTAGAGGGCAGTGTTAGTCAACAGTTAAGACATTTTGTCAAAACTTCCACTGTCTTTATAATTTTTACTCTCTTTTTACCCAAGGGAAAACCTCGTCGAGTCTCGTGAAACACTTTCAGGAGAGTCCCGGCACATTTTTGCAGCGCGGGGCGATGAATGCCACGTAGATTCCAACCCAGTACCTTTCACTCAGTCCTATTTATGATTGGTATCTGAATCTGGTCTCGACTTCCATTTCAGTCGCTTTGGCCTAAAATGAGGAAGTAGGTTAATAATAATAACAACAACAACGTACATTTTTATAAGGCCCGTTTCATCCGTAGATCCCAATGCGCCCTGTGTATGGAATGCAGGAAATACACAACCAGGGTAAACGGTCAGAACCCGGTCGCGAAGGCCAATTTTAAAAAGTTTTCAAGACAGATTGAAATAACTCTAACGACTGTTGTATTACCAAAGGCAAAGCATTCCATGGGCTGGGTTCTGCACAGTGGCAAAAGCCCCATCACCATTAGAAACAGAGCCGTGACCTTGGGAGCACTTAGAAGAAAAGGATCCGAAGATCGAGGGCATCGTTGGCGTATGAACATGGATCGGTTCCTGCAAATATTGTGGGGCTAACGCATTGGGGGACTCGTAGGTCAGCAGCAGGATGTGAGGGTTGTGTGTAAGCATCGGTTCTGGGAAGACAAAGGTGGCTGAGTGTCTGTGGTGATAGTCATACCCACTCCCTTGTGTACTCCGCAGCCCCTAATATAATTTGCTTCAGCTGTCTCTGCGATGTGCGTGGAGTTCTTTAGAGTTTTTTGGAGGCAAGTGCCAATTCGTCGATAGCAAACAATTATGATATTCGTGTAGAATTGTGCGTGCTGCATTGGATTGCTTACGATTGATGCAAATGATATTCTTATGTTCGAGTTGGTGTCACCTATACAGCACTGTTGAGGTAGGCAACAGGAATTCAGTCAGTTAAGGCCCAAAAGCTGTACTATTAAGTTCAAGTTTATTTTGTATATATGTATGTTGAGCTTCTTTCGCACCATACGTAGCCAACCATGCTAATCGGAGGTTCTTAACCAGGCCAGAACCCAAGAGACCTGGATGAGTCATTTGCAAGAGTGCCCTGGGGCATTGGTGTGCCGGTCGGGGGATGATGATTGCTGTGTACAATCCCAGTTGAGTACTTGTGGTACTTTGAGGTGAAGAGAGGGGAAGTGTCGTCCGATGGGATGATGGGAGCTCTTGATCCATGAACCTGCTCTTGATTGGAAAACAAGGAAATCATAGGCTATTGATAAAATGAAACGGTACGCGCGAGGTAAAAGAGAAACCATCCAAACCAAACGGTAAAAACGAGACGTAAGATAATTTGATTCTTGACTCAAGTCGTGATCCTTGAGCCGTGACAGTTCGTCGATTGATTTTGGGGGGGGGGGGGGGCGATTGTGACATGCCCCCCCCCCACCCCCATGTTGTCGATGTTGCCACTGTTGATGTAAGGTTCATGTTGAGCAACTTTTTTTCTTCCTCCCTAAGACGTGTCGAGCATTTAGCTCATTTCTGAGTCGTGGGAAGAAAAAAAAAGGTGAACTTTCTGAGAAAGAGAGAGTCCTGTGACTCAGTTGAGGTCTTTCTGGACAAACACGCCACATAAAGGATCACTCTCGTGTTTGTCAAGATTAGAGGTGGGCCCCTATTGTCATAAGGGGTGACCTGTGCACAGTGTAAGGCCAGGTGGGCGAGTGGGTGGGAAGTTATTGAGTCGGCGGTCGGTCGTCTTGGGTGAGGGTTGCACGGGGTGGGCTGTATGTTGTTTGGTTAGATAACTGGCTAAGCAGCCGGGTTAATCTTTGTTTTTAATATTTAAAAAACCTCCCCCCCCCCCACCAGTGTTATACCAAGTGCTCTCATTGTCTTGTCATGAGATGAATGATTCAATTTAAATCTGTCGCAGGGCAGTGCAGAGCATGGCCCGTGGAAGTGGATATTGCAGAGGTACTTCCGAAAACACTTGGAAGTGACGTCTGATCGACAGAGGAGAAGGGCAGCACCTTCCCACCCCCCACTGCCACTGAGAATGATGCTCATTCGATCATTTTAGTTTCTCAGATACAATTTCACCGAATGAAGCTCGCAACCAGATTGAATGTATAATGGTAATATATGCAGCCATTCGTCTTGTTCTGGCCACATCACCCCTTTGCATGACATGGCCGACCGTCATAGGTGCTCGGTAACTGCACTTGCCCCAACATCCTGTAAATGGGGAATCTTTGTTCGTGTATGTACGTTGTATGCCTCAACGTGCACCTGACTTGGCACAGTGCTGTGGTGACGTCACTGCCACTTAGTGGCGTTTGGCGACTTGGTTTTGTACATTGAACTTCTTTCGCACCGTATGTAGCCAACTGTGCTAAGCGGAGGTGTCTGTGTGTATTTGCAGGTGTGTGTGCGTGGAAGTGGGGAGTGGTAGTGTAGTGGTTGGCACGCTGTGCTACGAACCGGGTGATCCGAGTTTGATTCCGGCTCACGGCCAACATCAGTGACGAATATCTGAACTCGTCCTGGGCCTCCCCTAGGTCGACTTAGCCTCAAATTAGTACCGGGTGTGGTGTGTAAACATCGCCACAGGGAGACAAAGGCGGTCAAGTGTGTTACAGGCCACCAACCCCCTCGTTTACCGTGCCGGCCTTCATAGGTGCTCACTAACAGCACTTGCCCCAACAGTCTATTAAGGCTATATGGGGGGGGGGAATCTTTGTGTGTCACACACGACTTAGGGAGCGCTGATTTCAATGAACTACTTGATTCAAGCAAGCACTACTGCTGATGAGACACTGTAATGTCGAAACCTGCCCAGAGTTTTTTTTTCTTGTACTGAATCATTGCTGCTGAAATGATTCACTCCCAGAAGGCCGTGGGGCCCGATGGGTTGTGTAAAGCAATAACTCGTCTTCGTTTGTGGAAGTGTAAAATGCCGTGGTTTCATCGGAGGAGCGTTCACGAGTCCGTCCCCGGGCGCCTCTCGCACACAGGGAACGCGCAGGTGAATCAGGAGCTGCGGGAGAGGCTGAGCCCTTGCTCCAAGCCGTCACCGCGCAAGGCCGAGCGGGAGATCGCGTCGCACCGGCAGTTCGCCCGCGAGCTCGCCGCGCTCGCTCTGCCGTGAGTCAAAGAAAAAAGTGACACGCGAGGTGGGCCAGCTGGTCCGCGGGTCAAAGGGCAGAGCCACTGTGGGACCATTTATATTCGAAATGGTGGCGTACGCCCCCCGTGATTTGTACCGGGGTGTCGGGCGTCTCGAACTGATGGCGTCAGTCCGGTCACCCAACAACAGCACACACACACACAGACACAAAAAAAATAACATTGCATCATATTTGGTTCGGCACTTGCGTTGCGAAATTCCAGCTCTGAAAATTGTCATTTTTTGTAATCGGGGCCGGATTATGACTTGCTGGGGCCCTAAAGCTATGTCAAGCTTAGGATTCGTAAATCGAGGATTGCTTGTATATTTTTGTCATATTGGAATGAAAATAACCTTTTTAAGAGTCTTTTTTTTTCCTTATCGCCTTTACTTTTCAACCTATTATGTAAAACTTGAAACTTATTTTTTTTATCTTTTTGGAATTTAGAGGTTCCCTCGTAATGTGAGACCCAAAGCTGTAGCTTCACTTATGCCTAAATCTGGCATTATTTGTTATTTGACCAATTTCACCCTGTGGATCAGATGTCACTTGAAGGGATCTCGGAGGTAGCTCTGTGGTATTTGCTTCCATGGATCCGCCCCTTTACACGAAGGCTTGCTTTACTGTCGGTGAAATCTCAATAAGTTATTTGGCCATAATTGGCAATCGCAGTCGATCGATCGTCATACATCATCAGCAAAGGGCTATTAAACCAGCCGACATCTTCAGCAAATAGTGCTTTTGCTGTCATTCCTGTGTCAGCGATAGGCTAAACAGTTAAAAAAATATAGAGAATATAAAAATAAATAAGATTAATAATGAAATTAATACTTCCAACTCGAATCCAACACCAAATCTGTATATGTCATTTTGCGGTGATGCTCTTATACACGAGATAACTTTGCGTCTCTCTAATTTTTTATGGCATATTTAAAAGAGGGCAACCACTCAGGAAACGGAGCGATGAAATTGGCTTGTGCTACAGGCGCCAGACTGATCACTTACGTAGCAGCACCGTGAGAGATGGGCTATGGCTTGGGGAGAAGCCTTCATCGAGCAGTAGACTGATCGTTGCCAACATCGATGATAACGGCCTCTGACTCGGTTTAAATGGAGTTAACGAATGAATTGACGATTGAACGGACGTATGCTTGGCCGTGGCCGTTGTGCCGTACGCAAGAAGAGGCGGCAGCAGCTGCCGTCGTTGTCGGAGGGGCGGTCACCTCCGTCCGACGATTTCATCGGACAATGGGCCATGTGCGCGATCACACGCCGGCCGCGCGTGTTTCACACGATCCACCGGAATGCCGGCCGGAACGCCGGCTTCCCAGCAGCAGCAGCAGCAGCACCCCCCTTGTACCCTGGATTGGTGCCTGGCACTGCTGGCGATGCCGGCGCCGGCCTCAATGGGACTCGAACGTTGGGGATAATAAATCTGGGTGCTGTCTGCCCCTGCCCACCCACCCCCCCCACCACCCTCCTTTTTAATTCGTACAGCTCGGTCTCGGGGATGTCATCGAGCGAGCGATCGATTTGAATTTCCCCGCGAAATAGAAACAAAATGCACGGGGTTCATCAGAAATCTATTTCCGTTTAGCGTCCCACAGGCGAGTTATTATTTCAATACTTTGTTTGGCTTGCATCTGTGTGCAAGCAATCTTCTCCTTCATGTGGCATTTGAAAAGAAAGAAAGAAAGAAGTGGGGGGGGGGTTTATAAGCTACGTGTTGAGTGTGGAGAGCCATCGAAGGGGGCGTCGTCTGGGATCACCAGATGCATTCCGTTTGCACCTCCTGCAAAAGCATGGTTCGGGGGGCAATGATTGATGATGTGAGCGATGGATCGCACTTCGCCGCAGTTTGACTCGCACAGAGACCCACAGACTCGAATAGAGGTCCATACCAGCCGAATCTGCCACCTGTGTATGTGTACAAGCAATGCGCAACCCTTGCAGTAATTGAACCAGCAGGCATGTGGCGATACAACTCGTTTGAGTCTGCACGATGTGGTACGTTCGCTTGGATGGAGAGTCGCTTGCTGGACGTTATGGTTTGTAGACTAACGCGGAATTTCCCTGTGCCCCGGGTCGTGATGCATGCAGGACGATCGCGGCCTCGCGCATGGATCCGGAGACCACGGATATGGGGAAGTCATTTGGCGATGAGGAGGGGAGCGTCGGCGCAGCGAGTAAGAGGCGCCACCTTTTACCGCAGTTGTTTTGGTGTTGTTCACTCGTGCGATCATGTGGATGCTTAAAAAAATATGTCCATGTCTACCTGCATATCAAACTGCCTACTGACCTACTTGTCTACCAACCCACTTATGGAACTATCAACTTACTGATCCACCTACCCACTGACAAGTACTTACTCGCCTACCTTGTGACCCACTGCCTTTCTATCTGCTTACTTGTCTCCTGACCAACCTATCTCCTGACCTATCTGCCCATCTATTTACCCACCTACCTAGATGCTTATCGACCTTCTGACCCACTTGCCTACCTCTCTATCAACTTACCTACCCATCTACCTACCTACCTATCTACCAATCTACCTACCTATCTGCCCATCTACCTACTGACCTACCTCCTCACCCATGAGCCTCAACTATGTGTGCGTATTGAAGAGATAAGCAGACGGGTTTAATTAGTTGGACCTGTCAAGATATTATTATCATTTCCAATCCAGAGCAGTCAGCCAATGTGTGCCCAAATATTACATGCGTCAGTCACGCGTCAGCTGCCAACCACGTATGTTTATAACGCACATTAATCACCCGGAATTAAAACGGCATGGTTTTGTTTATTGTGCCATTTATCATTTTGATTGTAAATGTGTGTATATATATGCACGTGAAAAAAATAGTATTGTTCATTTTAAAAATTTCCGCTCGTACCCATCTGGTCGTTGGCGTGGCGTAGACAATGGTTGACATTGCGTTCAAATTCTTAAGTGATTTTGCGGCTCAAATGAGCTCTTTCCCCGACAGCTAGTCGGGGAAATTCCACGTTCATCACATCTTTCCAAGGGACAATGACGGGCGACTTCCCCACTAACTGGTGTTCATTTTTACTAACCCTGGATGGAATTATGGAACGAGTCAACCCCCAACCAGGATTCGAATTTCGCAATCTTCCGATTACGAGCCGCTCTGTCTGCCGTCACCTGGTCATGTGGATGAAAGCGGTTGGATGCTGTGCTATATTCTGAAGTTGATTTTACCTCTCTCCCTCTGCCCATGTAGGGTGCTTTTGACGCGCGACTGAGGCGCAAACAATTGCCGACTGAATTAGAACGACCTGCGGGGATGAGCCACAACAAACACGCAGTTGTTGTTCACGTCTTTATGAAAAAGGGGGCCACATTTGCCACGCGAGAATGTCTGCGTTTGGACCCGGACGTGGGCTTGTGGCGAGAAAATATTTTATTGAACGTCGTCCTTCGTACACCACAAGTCTAAACGACAAAGCGTTGATGCATTGTCGTTGCACTTCCGCGATGTACTAATGTGGTAGGGACATGTTGCACATTTTCAGATGAATCTAAAAAAAAATCCTAAAATATGGCCGAGATATGAAATTTCAGATCATCTGAAAAAAATGTTTGTTTTGGATTGATCAGAAAACATGATATCACAGGACATGACGTCACTTACTGTGATGTCACTTCCATGGTGGAATTTTTTTGCTTTTCCTTTCAAAAGGGCCGTCACATGACGACATTTTTACGATTCGTCATGTCAAATTTGCTTGAGATATTTGAAATATGGCAAAAATTTTTATATTTTTAATTTTAATTCGACGATCAACATTTACAACTTTTAAATGTATTATAATTAATCCATCAAAAATTTACGTTAATAAAATGTAAGCTGTTAAAATCCAAGCAAAATCTTAACTTTTACCTAAAATCCAAAAAGTCATTGTCTGAAACTCATCTCCACAACATAGATAATTAGGCAGTAGCAGGTAGCTAATGTCGTCGCACTGGTGTCTGACAAAATAACAGTTCTGGTCCGCATTTCAATTTGGCGTTTACTTTGGAAGCGCCGCGCTCTGCGGGGAGTGCATGCGGCGGTCGCGCGGCCTGCGTTTAAATCTCTCTCCCTCGTGAGACGCCGCCACCACCACCACCGCTGCCGCCGCCACTGCCCATAAATAGTTTCTGCCGAGGTTTGCGATTGTGCCTCGAGTTTGGAAAAGTCAACTAGCGTTCAAGTAATACCAAAGGGAACAGTTTCCATGATAATGGACGAGAAGAGTGACTTTTGAATCGGCGCCTTTCGCAGATTTTGCCTCCTAATGTCATTACACCGCGAAAGTGGCTGAGAAAAAAAAACGAGAGCAGAAAAGAAAAGGGGCCCTCCCGGCGGCGGCCGCACAATGCGGGGAAGGCCGAGCACGAGTGGGAAAGTAAACAGCGCCGGGCGGGGGCCGGCCCGCAGCTATGGAGCACGATTCTCTAAGAACGCCGTCCGAGCGTTTGTCTTGCGTCTGACGAAAATGCCGGTATCCTGGGCAGGGGACCGCGGCAATGGGAGCTCCTGGCGACAGGCCCTGGAAGGGTGGGGGCAGTGGTGGGGTGGGGGAGTGGGGGGGCACGCTCCCTGTTTGCTCAAGACGAGAAACAAAAAAGCGGAGAGAGCGGACGGGTAGAGGTTCTAGTGAGTGAACGAGCGTGCGAGAGAGAGAGTGAGACGCAGAGAGAGAGAGAGAGAGTGTGGGGGGGGGGGGATTGATACAGGAGGGGGAAAAAAATGATGCGAGCGAATGCGGGGAGCAGGAATTCCGATGTCACCGCGTTTCTCGGAGTTGTAGCGGAGGACGCTGATTGAAAGCGGCGCTGCACTCTTTGGTGTGACGACGATGATGGATGTGGCCCGCCCGGTTGGACGGCCGGCCGGCCGGTCGGTCGGTCGCCGTGCCATGGCGGACTTTGACCGTCGCTCGGTTTTCTGTCAGAGCCAGCGACCAGACGGGTACCATTGTGCCGCTCGCACATCAAAGCCAGCCCCCAGAAAATGTTTCCAGATAAGGGCTTCGTCGGTGCCCTTTTGTGATGTGGCTCGCCCATGCTGGCGCGAACATTTTTATTCGTCAAGCCGATTTGGCAATCTCCCCCGTGTGGAAAAGTCCACATGTCATCAGTTTTGTTTTTGACAATGCATTTTTTTTTGGAGAGCTGTGAACAAAACCCATTTTTTTTTTAAAATACGTGCACCGTGTGAAGTAAAACGACGTTACGATTTAAACACGAAGCGATCACCCGTAGTGATTATTGTCGTTGCGTTCACAGCAATTTAGATTTTTAAAAGCAACGCCGGCTATTCACACCTCCGTTTTTGCGATGTGTTGCTCGTTTGTGGTGAAAAGTCATCGTAGTCGGCCTTTCCGAGCACAAGTCTTGGTCTTGTTGAGGTGGTGGTGGTATTACAGGTCTTGGCGGCAATGGTGTTAGTGACAAAGCTGATGATGGTTATAGTTTTACCCATTTCCTCCAGAATTATGATCTGCTCTGCGATTAGGACTCTCCCAAACTGTGTAGTAATCGATGATTAATTTGGGTCAATAATCAGAATGGTTGCACCCCTCACTGACTGAGGCGGCTCGTTTCTGACCAAAAACGTGGTTTGTTCCCCTCACTGCGAGGCCACCGGCATTCGTGTTTCACGGGCAGTGCAAAGCGTTCTCGCTTGGATCTGCAGTAGGGGTGGCTCGGAGGTCAGAGCCCCGAGCTGGCACCGACAACATCCTCTGCGTCCAACCACTTGCCTGTGATGCAACCGGTGGAACGAGTTGCGAGTTGTTGATCTCAGCCCAGCCACCAATGACTGCACGATAAAAAGTTTCGTGAAAAATGTTGATCCTGGACTAAATTCTAAAAAAAAAAAATTTGGTTTTGATTGTCCAGGTGTCCCTTGAAGGGATCTCGGATTGATCTCTTTGACGCTCACTTCCACAGGCCATCCTCTTTAACACTCAACCTTGCGCTGCTCTGTGAGATTTCCAAGTGAATGTTTAGTCTCGTGATGCGCGGTGATCGCACAGTCGGAATAACGTTGAGGAAAAAGACAAAACACTTGTTTGTAAACTGTGGACCGCAAGCTCTCATTCCGGACCTTCAACCACCATCACCACCACCTCTCCTCGCCCCTCCGCCAGACCACGCGCCCCTTGAGAACACTCGCTAAGCCGCGACGCGGACGTTCTCGTTTGCTTGACGGACGGGCGAAGCGCTTGACGGGCGAAGCGCTTGGCCGGCTGGCCGTCGGAGGGCCTCCCGCGGAGGAGATGCCACACACACACAGTGGGTTTACACAGACTGTGCAAACAGGTTATAAACCAGCCCGATGCAAACGCACGCGCAGCCTTGGCGAATTACCGCGAGCTGTTTACCCCCCCAATCTCAGCCCCCGGGGAAATGTTGTCGGTTCTACTGTCATAGCTCGGTGGTGGTGAAGTGGTGTTTGAATTATTAAGCGAGTTGCCAATAACCCCCCCCCCCCCAGCATTTTAAAGTATATAATAATTGGTAATTTACAGCCTTATGCCACTTCATCACCAAAGTTGGTGCTGGCATCCGTCGGATTAACCGCAGTAGCACAGCACTGTGCTGTAAAACTACCAGAAGGAGTGACCAATAAACAGGGCATTGTTTTAAGCGCGGTTCGCTAAAATAAGATAATACTGTGTTGTTCGTTTTTATAGCGTTGGTGGATGAAGGTCTCCATAATCATACTGTGTAGGCCATGTGGGTTGTTTGATCATACTTTATCATGCCGGTCCGTTGACAAAGAGGGAGGGGAGGTACCCAGGACTGCTTCTGATACCAATGTTCAGCCATGTTTGGGATTTGAACTCTGATTTCCGGGTTAACAGTGCAGTGCGTTAAGCGCTGCACCACCCCCAGCAATATAAAACAGTCGTGTAATTAGTAATTTGCAGCGCTTTGTTAAACCACTTCTGGAGGAAGCCCAATTCAAACAATAATGAAAACACTGCTAATATCAGGAATCTGTTGGAACATATATTCTCCCTTGTCTTAACAATGGCAATGGATCTCACACTTCACAGGCTGTGCGGCCTGTCATGCGACCGGCATCCCACCCCGCACCACTCCCTGCTGACCACAAATCTCTCGTCATATCAATATCGATTCAATAACATTTCGTTGCCAAAGATCACATGTTCTTATCAGACCTCGAAAGTTTAGCAAGGTTGGGCCGTGCCTTCGCCTACCCTCACTGACCAGCATGGTGAAGTATGGTCAAACAACCCCCTTCACCCTGCACGGCATGATGGGAGGCTGCATCTAGCAGTGGATTCACTAAAGGGCTGTCCGGGTGTGTTACGTAATTTAGGGGCTCGCTAACAATTCCCACCCAACAGCCTGTGGTTTGACAAAGAGTGCTGTACATGATACATGGAGCAGAATTGTCTTTGGTCTCCTTCACAAACGCCAGGTGGTGGAGCATCGGACCCACTGGATAAACGGCCCAACTCTAGTTCTTCATCATTGGAGGAGGACGAGGAAAACGAGGATGTGGAGGAGGAGGAAGATCGCAGTATTTCTTCACCGAGTTCTGGCACCAACGAATCCCGGCTACTCTCACCGGGGCCGTCCTCTGTCCCTCCTCGGCCGCTCCCGAGAACCTCTCTGCAGGTGCTCATACTTTTGTTATTCTGTTCATCGGGCTTCACCTTCGCATTCTCATAGCGTAGTCGCCTACAGCGGTCGTACATGTATTCAATGTTGGTGTGAGGGGTGTGCAGTTTTTCCCCCCCTCAATGTTATCGGATCGGTCAATCGGTGAACCCGGGAAATGTTTCAATATAACCATTGCCATGTTCGGTTTTCCCCAGTGCGCTGCCGGCTCCAATAACGTGACTAAATGATCTCGGTCAGCATTTTTGTCCGGTCGTGCTTCCATCTCTGGTGGGCAGTGGGTCGCGGTCCTCGTCACGCCTGACGATCTTCGCCGTTGACGAAAAAAACAAAAGCAGTTCATTCTCGAATAAGTTACCCGCTACTTTTGTTCGCAAAATTCCACTCCGTTTGCAGGCGAAACGGTCTCCCACCACCCCGGACTCGATTCCCCGGCCGCCTGCCAGCACGACGACGACTCCTTCGGCGGCTTCATCGAGTGCCCGCGACGACCCCGAGGCCCCGTCCGGCGGAGAGAGCCGCCGCAACGGTTTCCCGTCGTGCCACAACGGGCAGGCGGGCTCGGTGGCGACCGTCGGTCATGCCGCGCCAGGCAAGCTTTCCCTGCGGAATTCGCGCAGCCTGCCCTCCGCGGGAGTGCCGGTGGGCGACGCGGCGTCCGCCATGTCTGCCGTCATGGCCGCGCGATCGTCCATCTTCAGGTGCTGACTGCGAGTTGGGGATTCTGGGATTGGCAATGCGAATCCGTGGTTTGCGGGTACTGTTTTTTTTTATTTGTTTGGTCACTGTAAGCGCGTGCTCTTAGGGTACGTTGAACTTTTTTCGCACTGCACGTAACCAACCGTGCTAATCGGAGGTGCGGGGGGAAGAACAGCAAACTAAACAGAAACAGTATTTCTAAAGAAATTAGTTTTCAATCTAGATACAGGGTCTGCACATCTGTTTGCTTTTTAATGCGACTGCGTCTGTCGACGGCATACGAATGGGGAGGGGGGAGGGCGGCCGTTTTTGAAGAAATGTTGAGATGTTTTTTTGCTGAGGAGTGGAATTGAGGGGTGATCATTCTACAGGGCAGAGAGAGGAAAGATGAAGACAATTTTAAGATGCCCGATGGTTCCCAGGTTCCGATTGAGGACCTAGGATGCTTGCAATTTACATTTGTGGCCCCCTACCCTGTGGACACCCTCCCCTTCCACTTTGTCGGATGAGAGATGGGGGAGAAAGAGAGAGGGACGGAGTATCCGTAAGTGGAGAGATTTAAATCTGCGCTCAAACCCCCCCCCCCCCCACCTCTTTAACCTTGCTCTTGTCCGAATTCACGATGGCCAAGCTTTCAATTCTGTTTAACGTGTAGTAGGCCTTAGCGACCAATATTAATAATAAAGGTTTTTGGGTTAGTAGCAACTAATTGACGTGTTTTATTTACGTGACAAAAGTTACTGGCTGTGTCGAGTGGTGGAGGGTTACGACACATTTATACTTCCGCGATCATTCAATTCTGATTTAATTTTCGCGTGAAACAGCTTTGATTACATGTCGTGACTTTGCCATTTTGAAATGAACGCGTCAATGAATGTTGAGAGTGCCAACGCGTTGATGGGGGGGGGGGGAGTGGGGGGGTTTAAAACGAAAATCAAACAAACGTTCAACGTCAGTGACGGTCACCTCGTCTCCTGTGGGCAGCGGGAGTTACGCTGGTCCCCTCGCCGAGCCGGGAGGACACCACAAGCACGTCCCACTCCTGCTGGCCGAGCTGGAGGCCGCGTGGGAACTCAACAAGCAGGTGCCCCGCCCCCTTCTCCTCCTCCTCCTCATCATCATCTGCATCGTCCTCATCCCTTCTCCACCTAATCATGATTTTCATCGTCAGCCTTATGCTTCAGCTGCTCAACCTGAACCTCCTCCTGTTCCTTATCATCATCGTCGTTCTCATCATCTTGCTCGTCACCCATCTTCATTTCTCCTCATCCTCTTCATCACTCAACCTTTGCATCTTCCCTATTAGCCTCCTCCTCCTCATCTTTCCTCACACTTATTTCCACCCTTATCCTCCCCCTTCATCACCCTTCTCCCCATCCTCTCACTCCTCCCCCTGCTCCTCCTCCTCTATCCTCCTCTGCTTTGAGCTTCAGGGGCTACCCCACCGTCTGTGCGGGGCAGGGGCTGAATTAGGGCCCTTTCCTGGGCCATCTACCCCACCGTCTGTGCGGGGCAGGGGCTGAATTAGGGCCCTTTCCTGGGCCATCTACCCCACCTTCTGTGCGGGGCAGGGGCTGAATTAGGGCCCTTTCCTGGGCCATCTACCCCACCGTCTGTGCGGGGCAGGGGCTGAATTAGGGCCCTTTCCTGGGCCATCTACCCCACCGTCTGTGCGGGGCAGGGCTGAATTAGGGCCCTTTCCTGGACCATCTACCCCACCGTCTGTGCGGGGCAGGGGCTGAATTAGGGCCCTTTCCTGGGCCATCTACCCCACCGTCTGTGCGGGGCAGGGCTGAATTAGGGCCCTTTCCTGGGCCATCTACCCCACCGTCTGTGCGGGGCAGGGGCTGAATTAGGGCCCTTTCCTGGGCCATCTACCCCACCGTCTGTGCGGGGCAGGGCTGAATTAGGGCCCTTTCCTGGGCCATCTACCCCACCGTCTGTGCGGGGCAGGGGCTGAATTAGGGCCCTTTCCTGGGCCATCATAGACCGGGTCCGAGCAAGTGCTCGTGGAACCGGGGGAGTGAGACGTGTCGCCCCCTCCCACCTCCCACCTCCCTCCGTGTCTCGCACCCTCTCTACCCCCACCCCGCGTCATCGCAGCTCCAAGAGCGTTTGGGTCGCGCCGAGCGAGAGCTGCAGACGATGGCCGTGGACGCGGAGCTGCGCGAGGAGGCCGAGGAGGCGCGCATCGCCGAGAGGGCGGCCGGTGGGCGGGGGGGGAGGATGGGGAGGGGGGGGCTTTGTGTGTGTGTGTGTGTGTCCGTGTGGCGCGTGTGTGTCTGTGTGTCGTACACGGTGGTGTAGCGGTTAGCGCGCCGCTGCGCTACCAACCCGGCGACCCGGGTTCGATTCCCGCTCACGGCCAACACCGGTGACGATTATCTGAACCGGTCCTGGGCCTCCCCTAGGTTGACTCAACCTCAAATGGGTACCTGGTGCGGTGTGTAAGACATCGCCACAATGGAGGCAAAGGCGGTCGAGCGTGATGCTGGCCACCCACCCCCTGGTGTGCTGTACCGGCCTTCATAGGTGTTCGCTAACAGCACTTGCCCCAACAGTCTGTTAAGGCTATACGGGGGATCTTTGTCTTTTTTAATGGGCAGTGCTGGTGCAGGAGGTGTACGTGGCACAGAGGGAGCGAGACGCCGCGGTGCTGGCACGAATGCGCTTGGCTCAGCAAGAGCGCGACGATGCGCTCCTCCGTGCGCGGCAGATGGAAGAGGAGCGCCTCCGGTAACGCTCCCTCGCTCACTTAATCTTGCATTCGCCCTCTCACACTCGTGCTCACCTGGTCGCTCATCTGTAAGCTCAATTGCACCGTCACCTGCTCAAACCCACACTCGCCCAACCTCACACTCGCCCAACCTCACACCGACTCAACTCCACACTCAACCTCACATCCACGCAACTGCACACTTGCTCAACCTCACACTTGCCCAACCTCACACTCGCCCAACCTCACACTCGCCCAACCTCACACCTACTCAACCCCACGGTAAACCTCACACCCACTCAACCCCACACTCACCCAACCCCACACTCAACTTCACACTCACTTGAAGCCACACTGACTCAACCTCACATCCACTCAACCCCACACTCACTATACCCACACTCACTATACCCACACTCACTCAACCCCACACTCACTCAACCTCACATCCACTCAACCCCACACTCACTCAACCTCACATCCACTCAACCTCACATCCACTCAACCCCACACTCACTATACCCACACTCACTATACCCACACTCACTCAACCCCACACTCACTCAACCTCACATCCACTCAACTCCACACTCACTCAACCTCACATCCACTCAACCTCACATCCACTCAACCTGATATTTCAACTCGACCCAACACTCGCCCACACTTGCATTGCCCCAGAGAGACACTTTCAGTGAAAACCAGCCCCCACCCCACCGACCCCCCCCCCGCTCCCCCCCAAGCTTTCACGGGTAAAAATAGTTGTCAGATACCATTTATTTATTTACCAACAAAAGCCTCATGGCGTCTCAACGCTCTTTGTTGAAGAGGGGGTCTGCATTGGAATGTTTGACCAAGTAAATTAATGAGTATGTGGAGAAAAACCGGAGAACCTCGAGAAAATCCTTGCACACAAGGTGAGAGTGGGGAGGGAGTGGTAAATTCTCAGAGCTCCGCACGGATGGATTCAAAAATCTATTGCTGTCCTGCCATCATGGGGTCACCTTGCAGCCCAAGCCTACGTACGGTAACTGGTATTCCCAGGAAGTCACCAATCCAAGTTCTATCCAGGCTCAAACTTGCTTAGCTTCTGCGATCTAATGTGGGTGAATTTTTGCCAAACCGTTAGAAAAGGTTGGCGATTTTCCCGGTTTCAGTCGCTATTTTTGGTCAACTTTTCCTTTCTCTTTTACTTCACTGTGACCCGCAGACCTTTTGTAGGTTTTAACAGTGTTTGTCCAACTGGCCGGTCTGCCTAATAAGAGTAGAGGTCATCTGTTTTATAGGGGGGGGCACTATGGGTGGAGTCGCGGGGTGGGGGGGGGAACGCCGAGCTGTTCGAAGTCACTTTTTTTTTCAGCCCTCGACGTTCGGCAACCTTTGTCCCGAGGACACGGAGAGGGCCCCCCACCCCCCCCCCCCTTAGTTGACCTTCCTCTCCTGCCCCATCCTCCTTTGTCGTCAGGTTAGAGCCGCGCGTTTCGTTTCCCACCTTTGCGCAAGCTCCTTGTTCGGATTAAAATATAATACGGAGGGATTTCAGGTTTGCAAAGCAATGCATTGGGGGAGAGGGGGTGGCGGGGAGAAACCCCGGCGAATCCACGTTGGACGAGCGAGCGTTGTGAGTGACCCTCGTTTTGCCCCGCGTCTCACCGCCTCTTCGTAAACCCCCCCCCCATTCTCCCTCCTCATCCTTCCCTCCTCATTCTCTGCGTGGCCTCTTAGTGGGCACCGGTGAAGCAAGCGGCGGTGGCGGCTGCTGCGGCGACGGTGGGGCCACCACCACCACCACCCAATGCCGTAAAAAAAAGTGGCCGGGCCCCCATTGTTTGCCAGGGGTTGCCGCTCTCGACGCTGCATTCCGCAGCGTCGGTGGTGTCTGGCCACGTTTTTTTTGTGGTTTCTCCCCGCACAAGGTGGGGGGTTGGGGGGGGGCTGGGGGGGGGTATTGTGGAGGTTGGGGGTGCGAGGGGGGGGGGCAAACTCGGGGCTTGCCGCAGCACAACCCTGCCGCCCGCTGCTGCCCTTGTTGAGCAAACACACCTTGCCGTGTGGAGTGTTTGCCGAGCGCTCAGACCCCGCATTCCTGCGCGTTTGTGTTTCCCCCCCCCCCACCTCTCTTGTTTTTCTCTATCCGCTGCTGCGTTGTTGGGCGAGTCGCCCTCATGGAAGAGTTCGTGGGTCCTCCGTCCGTGGAGAACTTAAACTAAACTATAAACTTTATTTTACCAGGTATGGCCCTATGGCCCACGGAGCTTATGTAGCTCCTTTTCAGAAGCGACCTAGCCACAAACGATAGCTCGGCAAGTGGCTGAACAAGTGGAAATGTATAGCAGCCAAATACTCTAAACGGATGTCTCTAAACGAGGCGGAGAAATCCAAAGGATCTCGAGAAAAATCCGCGCGACCATGGGGAGAACATCCAAACGCCAAATATATAGGCATCTTCAGGATTGAACCCACGACCTCCTGTACACCAGACGAGGTAGTTGACATCTTGCCACTGTGACTTCCCCCCCCAACTCCTTCCACCTGCCCCCCCATGACCGCCCCCTCCCCCACTACCACCAACCTCACCAGTGTCATCATTGATACAGCCCTACTGGTCGCTACATTCACAAGCAAGTTACTGGGATCATTTATTGGCGACTTGCCACTGTGAATCTTGACATTTCATCGAATCGCCATGGGGATGATTTGTAGCACCCCCTAATCTCTATCCTTTCGTCACTCCACTGATGGACAAAGGCCTCCCCCAGACCGCGTCGGTGATGGGGGTGGATAGATCATACTTGACCATGCTGGTCAGTCGTGTGTTTGTGACGGTGGAGGAGGTCGGTGTGACCGGGACTGGTTCCGATATTACTCGCCGGCCGATGTTAGCTTCGGGCGTGAATCGAACTCGGATCGCCGGGTTCATAGCTTCAGTACAGCACAAACCATTCCATCATCGCTTCACCTCCCCCAAAATGTCCACCCCCAAAACCCCTCACCTCTTCGTCCAAACTCTGTTTCCAAGAATAGAAGGTGGAAGTTTGTTACCCTTTTTTATATATTTTTTCCAGTGGTTATATTCCATTTGTGCTTTCAGTGCCAAATCATCAGACAAAGAAATCCATCTTTCCATTTCATTGAATTGTCGCTACACAGGGTCGTGATTTGATTGAGCGTTTGAAACTAAATTAACATCGTGGTGAATGTAAGCGGCCTCACGTGACTGGAGCGAGTCACCCCAAACCGATGAGTCGCAGCGCCTGCAAACATGAGAGCATCGAATTAGTACACTACGAGACCTGATGCCAGTATCGTGAACTGGACATTCGATATTAGTCGATCACAATCTATGCGTCGTTACACCACCGCACCCCACCGCCCCCCCCCCCCCCCTTAGTAGTCACATCCCTAATAGATTGTCAACGTGAACATGCGCCCTGGGAGGTGGGTGGCAGGGCGTGGGCCGCGAGTGACTGCGGCCGCACTCTCGTGAACACGTTTTTATACGAGGAGCCGCTCTTTTGTCAAATCGGTGCTTTTTTGGGGGGGGGGGGGAATATTGTAAATAAATAAATAAACGTGCCCGCAAACCGTGTGTCCCCTGCGCGCATCTGCTCTAGGTCTGAACCCCAGGAGCTCACGGACTCGGATGTGGTACGTTACACAAAAGCCACAGACCGTGCAACGTGCTGCGGGCACGGCGCGCTGCACTCTATCGCCATTGCCCCCCCTCCGTCGCTCCGCTCGCCGCTGTAGGTGGGCGCGGGTAAACAAAGAGGCGACGCACATTCCCGCAGTGCTGGAAAAACTTTGCTCAGGGTCACGCCTGGGGTAATAGGGCAATGCCGCACTATGACTAATAACGACGATGATAATAATAGGAACGCCCTTTATTTAACTCGGAGAGAGTCGCCGAGTGTCTAGACCGGGCGGTGGGAAATTTATGGCGCCGTGAGCCACACCTTTCCCACGACTTCGGCTCTTGGCCATGTGAGGTCTTCCACGGCGCGAAATGGCCCGTACCACAATATGTATATGTCACTGGAAGCATCTTGGCAACACTAATCGGGTTACCAGAGGGACATATTTTTTACCTGGAAACAACGCTCCGTTTCTAACTTTAACGTCCTCGGTCACTTATGTCACTGAAAGAGGTCCTCTCGTGTTAGTGTGCTGTCGGAGATATTGATAGTCTTATTCTGCCATCGGCAATGACAAAGTTGCTTATGACGATGATAATGATGCAATTCTAACAATGAGAATAACAGACAATGCTAAAGATGACAAGGTGACAACGAGGATGATGATAACGATGACATGATTCTCAACGAAGTGTTCGCCGGTGACCCCCGGCAGGCGCTGGAGGAGCTGCTGGCGCGGATCGGCAGCGCAGACTCGGGTCCGGCCATCGAGCAGGACGGCGCCATCATCGTGCGGCGCATCGCCCGGGCACGCGAGCGCTCGCGGCGAATAACCGCTGAGGAGATGCGCGCCGTGCTTGCAGAGAGGGACGGCGCCCTCGCACGGGTCAGCCCTGCCCTCCCCTCCACCTGCCCTTCTCTCTAACCTCGTAGTGCTGTCCTCGTCTCCTCCAAGCCCTGCCCTCCTCTCCCCTGCCCTCCTCCCCCTGCCCTTCTCCAACCTCGTAGTGCTGACCTTGTCTCTCCCAAGCCCTGCCCTCCTCTCCCCCTGCCCTTCTCTCTAACCTCGTAGTGCTGCCCTCCTATCCCCAGCATGACACCCCCTTCTCGCCTGCCCTTCTCTAATCTTCAATGTTCCTGTCTGATTGCCCTGTTGCCTGACCTTTCCTGCCTCCATCTGTGATTTCCTTGGCCCTTCGCTTATCTTCTCTGCTCTGCCTTCCCTGATCTCCCCTGCCCTCACAGATTTTCTCTGATCCTGCCGTCATTTCCCCGGCCCTTCCCAGATCTCCTCTCTCTTACCCAAAATCCCATGTCCTTCCCTGCTCTGGTCTCCCCAAGGCCGCCCTGCCCTGCCCTGATGCTTCCATACCTTGCCATTCCTTACCCCGATTAACACGGTTGGATACGTACGGTGCGAAATAAGTTCAACATACATACAATATTGGTGTCTCCTTTCAAGCGCTCCCCTTCCTTGATCTGCTCTGCTCCTCACCCTCTCTGCCCTGTCCCCTTATATAACTCAAACCTCAGATTTGTCATCATCATTACTGGGCACTGACTGAAGCTGGGGCCACTTGGACCAAGCGCAAATAGTGTCGTGTGCACCTTATGTTCCTTGCATGCCTTTTATGATGCAAGAAATCTATTTTGGGTCAAGGGTAGGTCACAAGTGTATGAACAAATACACGGGTATTTTTACTGTTCAGATTCAGTATACCATAAAATGTGAAATATGATTTTAATACTTTCCATTGTATATAGCGATTTTTTTAAAGTCTCATAACATAAAAATCAACCCTCATAGATGAGCCAAGGTAATATGTAAGGTCTCTCCCATGATGTTCTGCAATGGCTAGTATTTAGCTTGTGCTAAACCGGACCCATGGTTAGATATTGGTCCTGCCCCATTCTAGCCTCTTATCACAAAGAGAATGGTTCCATAATCTTAAGAGTCCTTGGGTAGTGCAATCTTAAAAAAAAAGGATTTGAGTTTTTGTAATGAAGAGATGTGGATTAAATCGAAGATGTAATGAGATTAACTAAACCCTAAGAGAAGACACCGTTCCAAATCACAGGATTTATAACAGGGTTTGGGAAATATCTGCCTTGCCCAGGGTTGACCACGGCTCTGAAAAATATTTTTTTGTGTCAAGCGCTCGTTTACACGCGCATCACGGTAACTTCTGCCACGCCGCCCTCTGGTACTTTGATGAGTGCGGCTACGATACTTGCAGCATCGGCTAAACATCATTTTCCGGCTGCACCGCAAATGACGTGGCCACGGGTCGTCTGAAGCGACGCTGGGTCGTATCTACCCCCCACCCCCCTCCGCGCGTCGTAGATTCCCCACCCCTGCTTTACAGGGACGAGGCTGATTGTTTATTTAGGTTCCAGGCAATTATCGTGGCAGTTCCATTAAAGCTTGCCCAGCTCGCGAGTCGGCCGTTTCTGTGAACGAACGGGCGAGCGGGCAGGATGGGTGGGTTGGCTAAGGCCGTCGCACTTTGACAGGAGGAAGTGAATTTCTGTAAGCGGTGCGGAGCGACGAAGCTCACAGCCTCCGGCAAACGTCGCACCCAAGTGCCGGGCGGCCGTCCCATCTGCGGCGGTTGCCCACCTGGCGCCCCGTCCGCTCCACCCCTCCCAACCTCCCCCACCCGCCACGCGAATCGCTGGGGCATTTGCGCCTCGAAACATAGCGGCCCCCTGCGCAAAATTGGGCGAGGTGTTGAGATGTTTGTGCGAAAATCCGGGAGCGTTGAGTGCGGCGTTTCGGCGCGGTTGTGCGCGGTGACGCAGCGTGGCCGACATTGGCCCTGGTGCGAGGGATGAAATGAGCCCCTCCTCCTCATCCACAAGCAAATCCCCCCCCACCACCCCTCAAGCTTCATAACCTAGTACCGGACCATAATCCATGGTGCAGTTGCACCACCTGCACACTCAGTAGCCACGCCATCTCGTATGCATTGACTGTTCTTGCGGCTCAGATTTAACATTGCGCGGTGTGACGAAAGTAAGCACCACGTTTAACAAAACCAATCATTACAATGCTTCGAATAATCAGCATGTCCACATTATGCTTACGGTCGTGATTGTACGAGATGCAACGAGCGGGTCGACCAGGGCTTGCCCCAACACAGCTGAGTCGCAGGCGCGTGCCACCATGGCCAGGTTTATTTCTGCGTCGGGGCATTGGCCAAGTTGAGTGCAGCCCTGGCTGCATTTGATTTGAAACGTATTTGATTCCCTGCCGCGGCACCCCCCCCCATCTCCCGCCCTCTTCAGTGTGCAAAGCTGGAGGAGGAGCTGGGGAGGTTGAAGGAACAGAACGTGTCGCTGGCCAACAACAAGCGCAACTCCGCCGGCGAGGGCATCCCGGACCGAGCCATAAAGGTCGACATCCCTCGCCCGCTCCCTCTCGCCCGCTCCGACTAGCCCGCTCCATCTTTCGCCGGCTCCCTCTCTGTCCGCTCCCACTCGCCGGCTCAGCTCAGGCAATAGAGAGCAACGGGAGGAGAGAAAAAATCCAGCTGATTGACAAAATAAAAATTACATAAGCTTTTAAAGTGCAATTCTGCGCTGCAGTTGTGGTGATCTTGACTCACGACTAATAACTTAATTCAGTTCCCCTCCGTTTTGTATGTCTACGTAAAACTATTATTCCTTTTGGTCTGTTGGCCGTGTGGACTTTCAGACTTATGTGATCCAGCAGCATTCATTAAAGCATGCCTGATTCTAACATGGTTTTGAGCTTCAGGGTCTCATCTGTAGTCAGGATTGTGACACAAACACACATTATTTTTTTTAGGTTATGTTGGAAAGTGCCCTCTCTCTACACCCTGGACCATCGGCGTGAGAAAAAAATACCGTTTAAAATCCCCACGGAGCACGACATTGGGCTGGTCTGGATAATAAATGTCATCTATTCGACAGTGGGTAAATTATGGATGGTTGATTGAAGGGTGTGTTTGATCTAAATATCCACCGATGAAAAAACATTTATATCAATCAAGCTGTTCATTTGTCACCCCTCCAGTTTTCCCAGAGCCCCACGGTGTAAAGTTACGATCCCCCATCGACAACTCAGTCCATTTCCCAACATGTCAGTGTACCGTGCGTTTTTTTTGTTTCCTGCTATTGGTGAATGTGGTGAGCGATTTGTTTGTTCTTTGGGTGGGTGGGTAGACGGGTGTGGGGAGCGGTAGTGTAGTGGTCAGCGTGCCCTGCTGCTACAAATCCGTCGACCCAGGTTCGATTCCCGCTCACGGCCAACACCAGTGACGAATATCTGAACCGTTCCAGGGCCTCTCCTAGGTCGACTCAGCCTCAAAATGAGTACCTGGTGCGGTGTGTAAACATCACCACTGGAGAGACAAAGGCGGCCGGGTGTGGTGCTGTCCACCCACCCTCTCGTATGCCATGCCGGCCTTCATCGGTGCTGCTAACTAACCACACTTGCCCCAACAGTCTGTTAAGGCTTTTCGGGGAATTGTTGTCTTTGTTGTGTGTGCGGGTGGGTTCGTGGGCGGTTGGGAGGGAGGCTTGCACTGTTGGCATGGTCGGGGTGGGGGGGAAGAGGGGCGGAGGGGAGGGGGGTCTGTATGTGGTGGGGGGCGGTGGATATGGCCACTTTGGGTTTTCATTTACCTGCTCCTCGACTTAACAAGATCACCAAGGGTCCTCTGTTATTGTTGGTTTTTTTTGTTTTCTAAAAGTGTTGAGTGTTGGTGGGCTGCCCTTTGCTACAACCTTAGTGCCCTCCTCAATCAATTGAATGGGTGTGCTCGTGGCCGCTGTGTTCTGTGTCAGTGACCCCCGTAGCTCTGTGTGAATGCTTGCGCTCGCGTGCACGCGGAGAGCGGTGGGTTCAGTGGTTCGCAGAAAACCTAGGTTCGATTCGCGGCTACGGATTAGGTAATAAAGTCGACTTTGACACTTCTTTTTTTAATTGTTCTTTTATTCATTATTTTGCTGGAAATCTTGATTTGTTTTTTTTTTTGCATCGTTGTTCTCGTCCGTGGCCTGACGCCCAGGCCCCATCTTTCTTCACAGCGGCCGCTACAACAACGATTGTAGAGCCACCTGCGACCCCGTCCTGGATAGTCGTACGAGCAAGCGTGTTTGTGTGTGTGTGTACGCGTGTGTCCGTGCGTGTGTGTACGCACGTGTCTGTGCATGTCTGTGCGTGTGTGTGTGTGCACTTGTGTGTGTGTGTGCGTGTGTGCACTTGTGTGCATGTCCGTGCACAGGTGAGTGCTTGTATGTATGTTGAACTTTTGCAACGTACGTAGCCCCAACCATGTGTGTGTACGTACGCATTTGTGAGTTGTGCGCAAGTGTTTGTTTCACCTTGTATTGATATCCCTCTTTCCCTCCTCTCACCTCCCCCCTCCCCTCCCTCCCGCAGGCTCAGCTCGTGGCCACGCAGCAGGAGAGGGACATTGCGTTGTCACGCTGTGACAAGCTGGAAGAGGAGATCCAGACGCTGCGCGTTTACTACAGGTGCGTGTGGTGCGACGAGCACTAGCCCCTCTCTCCTCGCGTACCTGTGGCCCCGTGTGTGTGTGTGACCCCATGCTTGTGTCTGCAGTGTTGTGCGGCGACCCCGGATTCGATTCGTGCTCACGGTCAACACCAGTGACGATTATGAAAACCGGTCCTTGGCCTCCCCTAGGTCGACTCGGCACTCAAATCAGTACTTGGTGCGGTGTGTAAAAACATCATCACTTGGGAGACAAAGGCTGGTCACCCACCACCTCTTGTGCCGTGCCGGTCTTTATAGGTGCTCGCTAACATTTTCTCCTCCAACAGTCTAAGGCTATGCGAGGGGCCTTTGTCTTTGTTTTGTCTGCAGCGGTGTAGCCGTTGAGTGTGCAAGTGGATGCAACACCGTGCCGCTGATTTTTATACCGTTCCTAGGTATTTAATTGCCGTGCATATAATTCCTTTACTCAGGGCCGATGGCGCTATCAAATACCTTTAGCGGTGGGCCATGCTTTTATACACTACGCCACCATCACTTCTACCAATGGAAGGAGGCCCCTTGTAGTGATGAAAGTGACGTAAGTCTCGTTTCCAGGTAAAAAAATAACCCTCTCCTGCACCTGATTAAAGCGGCTAAGATGCTTGCAGTGACCTATGAATATTGTTTGTGGGCCATTTCGAAGTTGTCGACCTCCTGTGGCCATGGTGCAGTTGAACTGATGTTGTGGGCCCTATCCGGCCCACGAGCCAATGGGTTCCCCACACCTGGTTTAGGATGCAGCTGTGAGTGGCCACCTTCGGAGAGGAGGTAACTTCTGTTGCTGGAGGCAGCAGCTGCGGCAGGGACAAAGGGAGTTTACATTATGGCCACTAAGCCAATCACTTCAGCTCAGTTGACTGGCAGTGCCCAACAAAAGGGAGTCTGGAGCCGGCTAAGGGCCCGCTCTCAGATAAGGTGGCTAATTCCCCAGCCCCTTATCTTGATGGTTGCAGTTGTTCTAATCCAGCTGCTAAAAGGACCCTTGCTGTGGCCTCAAAGGTGGTGATAGCTGTAATTGCAGCAAAGAAGGTTTGTTCAGTATCTAAATCAAACTCTTCATAATTAACAAATAAATAAAAACCAGACATTATGCCTCCTTCACATATCTGTCTCTCCACGTAAAAGTGGATAAATATTTATTTATTTAAGTCACACTGGCTTCTGTGAGTGCATAATTTCACAAGGAAAATTCTGGAATGGTTTTGACATTGTGTCCCATCAGCAGAGTCAGGCTTGCTTGAACCAATGCTTGTGAGCCGCCAGATGTTTATAGGCAAAGCCCCCCCCCTCTGTTAGATATGCATCCTATTTCGTTGCTTGGTCACCAATATACGCCACGGTCACGTGAATGGGGTCCGGCATGCACGCTTCCGCATAAAGCTGCAAGAGTTACAAATAGTGTTTTTATTTTATTGTATTAGATTTATTTTTATTCCTCCGAAAATAGTTTCACAATAACCGGTCTAGTCTATGTATATTGTTTTTGCTTTGCCAACCCGCATTGGCTGGTGTGGGGAGCTGTGGTCAAATAAACGTCACAACACGCTTGGTGTGGCGTGGCCCTCATTCTGCAGTGGATTGACAAAAGCTCTGCGCATCTTCTTTGTTTTTCATGAAAATATCTACACCTAAACCTTCGGTGATTTTGGTAGTCCCTCTTAAAACCAATAACAATAATAATTAACGATTTCCAGCCAATCTGAATGAAGACCCATCCAAATACCACGTGAGACGTTTAATAATAGTTCAACATTCCATGGTTCGTCGAAGACTTAAAAGATGAATTCACAATGGCCTGTACTTACCGCAGGCTCTAACTGGCGAGTCTCCCAGCTCCGCATTCCCGTGTTTATCAAGGTTACCGAACGCCGAGACAAGGTCGCAGTATGAGATAGTGAGCTGACCTTTATTTGTGAGCAGGTAAGAGCCCCCACTTGTTTTTGGATCGTAAAAGTAAGTGCAGGGGCTTGGGCAGAACACGTCTCGAAGAGACGATGATGGCCAGTGGACAAGACCAACAATAGAGTGGCGGCCAAAGGAATATGGCCCGGGAGGACGTCCACCGTGCAAGGATGGAGCGATGAAATTGGTTCATGTGCAGGTGCAAGAGATGGATTGTTAAATCGTGAGACCATGAGAGACGCTGACGGCTTGCGGGGCGAGTGGGGGGAGGGGAGTAGGCCTTTATCCAGCGTGAATAGATAACGGCCGATTATGATGATTTACTGAAAAATACTGTGGACCTAATGACTGTACATGCTCCTCGCCTGCAATGGTTCTGAATTGAAAATTAATTCATCTCGTGATTTACTGTAACGGAGCTGTTGGTTAACACTCGGTGCACTGCTGCCTTGGTAATTTCAAAAGTAACTACAATCATCCAGTCGCGTGGTGTCAAAAGCACAATCGGAATATAATTTGTAGAACAAGATAGCGAAAGTATAACGCGCAATTGTTGTCGTCAATCACGTGTACACAGCCTCCACAAGTCTCTGTCCCAAGAGACGGGCAGCCTTGGCGAGCGACGCGGCGGCAACAACGGCAACCACGGCGGCAACCACGACGGCAACCACGTCAACTCCGACAGCGGCGGCAGCGCAGGGTCGCGCTCGCCGGACGGGGCCAAGGGTCCCGCGGCAGGGTCGGCGCACGGGGGGGTCGAGCGGGGTCATGGACACCCCCCGGACGGGCGGCTGCAGGAGGCGGAATCGGAGCGCGACGCCCTGCGGGCCCGGCTGCTGCACGCCGAGCGCGACCGCGCCGTCGCCGACGACAAGGCGGAGAGGTAACGCCCGGCGGCGGCGGCGGCTCTCGTGGATTCAAATTTTAGTTTTTTTTTGTACGCGCTGTCCAGCTAAGGTTTGGCGGCCTTGGTGGTGAGATGTTAACTGCCTCGCCCTGGTATACAGGAGGTCATGGGTTCGATCCTGATATTTGGAGTCTGCGTGTCCCTCTCTCTGTGGTTGCGTGGATTTTTCTCCGGGTCTTCCGGTTTTTTCCCTCCACATTTATAAGCAACACACATTTAACGTATTTGGCTGCTATAAATTTCCGTGTGATAATACACTTCGTTGAGATATAATTTGTGGTAGCCAGGTCGCTTCTGAAAAAGGGCCATATAGCTCAATGGACGTTACCTGGTAAAATATAATTTTTTTTAGTTTATATTTTGATTTGGTGATCCTGCATTGGCAGGGATGCACAAGCACAACAAATTAAAATCTCACACTGTGGCCTTCAAAGAAAAAAAAACGTGGTTTATGTGCTCTAAAGATGGGCCATTGCCCAAAATGTCACCTATTAGATATTTATTTTTCTCCTTTTAAGGCCACAGAGATATTAACGAATGCGAGTTATTCAATGTAAACAAAACTTAACTTTCAGTATCTTGCTATTTCGGGACTAACGCTATTAAAAATGGCCACGATTGATCAAGGAGGTAGCCCAGAACTTGGGAGGCACAAGCCACAGCAAAAAGGACTCGTTTGCGAATATGCAAACTGAATTTTCCCAAACCCACCGGTTCGCGCTGCGCTCCCTGGCTGGGCTGGGTTCGGTGGATCGTGCGTCGATGGCGAGCGAGCTTGAGATGACAACTCCTTTTTGCCTGCACCGCTCGCCGTAGTTTGACGAGCCGTCGGTATGACGGCATGCCATTGCGGGCATTCGCAACGCTCGATAAGTGGGTGTGGGTGTGTGTGGGCAGCTTTACGAAAGTCCTTGAAAAGATTCTCTCCGCGCAGTAACAACAAAAACAACAATGTGTAAAATCTTTTAAAAGGTTTTTCCCTCTTTAAGTGGCATTGATTTTTTTTTTACCTTCAGAGAACCCGTAATGTGTAAATTTGTTGACGTATCTGGCATTGCAATTGGGCATCGTAATACACGCTCTTTAAACAAACAGCGCCATAAAGATAACCGTGCGTGCACTGGAGGCTGATGGGATATTTGTGTGCGTGTTTATCTTCTCTCTCCCCAGGTTGGAGAGATTGGTTGGAGTTCTGCGCAAAAAGCTGGCTCATCAAACGTGATATGACAGTGATGTAATCTGCACCAGCGTCAACATCATTAGCGGTGGCATCGTTGCTGTCATCGGTAGGACCATGAGCATCATCCATCATCAGCAGGAGTATTATCGGGCCAATGTAATTGGCAGTAGTGGCAGTGTCACCGGCATTGGCAGTTGTTGGTAACCGGCATTATTATTGCCAGCAGTACCATTGGTTTCATAATCAGCGGTGTCTTAATCATCAGTAGCATCGCATTGAGCAATATCGTCATCGACACCAATAGCATCATCATAAGCAGCAGTATTTGCATTATCATTGCGATCATCTGCAATAAAAGCAGCCTCAGGAAGCAGCATCTTCATCATTAGAATCGTCACCCCACCATCATCAGCAGCAGTATTATATAATAACCGTCAGCATAGTCAGAATCATCAAGAGCAGTGCCATCATAATTATCAACAGCAGCACAGTATTAGCAGCATCTTTATCAGCAGCAGCAGCAGCATTATCAGGAGCTGTGTCAACAACATCGTGAGGAGCGGGTCCATAATCTTAGCTCTGATCATCTCTCATCCTCCACCCTACAGCGTGTGACATCATGGAGGTGGTTTACCTGTGTCTGTTGCTGCTGAGGTTTGCACACAACTTAGTGCAGAGCTGTAACCCGATTAAGTAATCGATTACTCTCCCAGTTATCGTTTCGATTAACTAGGCTAATCGGATAGCGCTTGTAAAATGAAAAGGATTCACCTCTGTTCCAACATGTGCCGAAGGACGGGTGGTGAGGGGCACGGCTTGGGCACGGAATCGGCATCGGCACGCCGGGCGTGGCTCGTGGTTGGAGTGAGGTGGGAGGGTTGGGAAGGTTTCCCGTCTTCAGGAGACAGGATGTGTTTGGGAGATGGTGGGGAGGGACCGTTTTTTTTTAAATTATAGTAGCCAGAGTAATCGACCACAGGAAAAAAAAGTAGTTGATTGCTATTTTTTTTTTTGATTCATCATCCCAGCTCTAAACCAGTGTTGGCAGCTTTAAGGGCCTAGCAGTAGATTTTCCTGTCCGCCATACGTTTTTAAACGCTGCAAACAAAGAAATTCATGCACAGTGTCGCCGCGGTTGTGGGTTAGCTGTGTGCGTATGTGTGTGTGGAGGTGTAACGAGGAATCGATGCACGCGTCAAAACTATCGTGCAGCAGTAAAGAATTTGGTGTTTTTCTATCCGTTGCGCGTCGCGTGCACGTAACGGATTTAACGTCGCCCCCACACAGCCACTGGAGGCGGCTAAGTTCGCAAGAATGTAAAAGAACGTTTCTCGAATCGATCCGCAACGCCGAACAGCGAAAGGTTCCGTGGCTAATTGTCGTTCCGATGTTTGTGCGGCGAGAGAGGGCTTGCCTTCGAGTTAAAGGATCGATGATATTGAATCGGCCGCATTCGAGTGTTCTTACAATAGCGTGCGATCCAAATGTTTTATTTGGAGATATTTTTGTACACTTTACAAGAAGAGTAAAGTCAAACAGTATTTTATTGTAAACGCTTGGGATATTAAAAAAAAGTGTTTAATTACGAATTAAAAAATAATTGGCGGATTAAGATCTCTCCACACCCCGTCGGTGTCATGCGATTGGTTTGACCATACTTCACCAAGCTGGTCAGTGTCGGTTGGTGCAGGAAAGTTGTGGGGGGAGGTGGGGGGGGGTGGCGAGGACCAGGACAGGTTCAGATTTGACTCGCCACTGATGATAGCCGTGGTCGGGAATCAAACTTCGGGTTTTCATCGGATCCAGAGCGCAGTGCACTAACCACTGTGCCACCACTCCGCAACCAAAACATGTATGTCTGTTGAACTTCTTTCGCACCATACATAGCCAACCGTGCTAATCGGAGGTGCCGGAAACACGTATTTGAGCACCACCAATTGTATGTTCCACATTAGTTTGTGATTCATGTGTTTTTAAAAAAATACTTTATGTACACAATGTTTATTTAAACAGATTTTTTTTTTATCAAAGTCCAGCGAGGGCAGACAATGATCGCGACTGATGATGAAAACCGTTCTGAAAGTATTCATTTTATGATTTAGAAATTAAATTTACGTCGCATGGGGTGCACGCGCCTGTCTTAATTGTGACGTGCGTATCGATGTCTTCAGTCACATGGTGAGTGTGCGTCATAAAATCAGTCGGTAGACTACAGTATTTATTTTGTCGTGATTTGTTAACCTGCAATAAACTATTGCCGAGTTTCCAAGTTTGTGCACGGTTCACTTGCACGTGTCTGTGTTTGCGTCTGAGCCTGTATCTGCGTGTCTGCAGATAGGTGTCTGTGTTCGTCTGTTCACTTTTGTGTGTTGGGGTTCTGTACCTGGTCCATGGTGTGATTGTCTGGTACACGTCTATGTGTCTTGAGTGAAACCAATCAATACTCCGCTCCTTCTATTCTAAAAGCCCGGCAATCCGTTTGTCCATTAACTAAATTGTGAGAGCCTTTTAGAAGGCCCGAATCAAAAAGATATAGAAAGTGGACCCCCACCCCCCAGATGTGGGGGTAAAAAGTTGATCCAACAGTTTAAAAAAAAAATTGTCGACCCCCCTCCCTCCCTCTTTTTTTCACCCCCCTTTTGAGTGGGGTGGTGGGGAGAAGAGGACACCAGTGGGGGCGACGGGCGACGCGCGGAGCGTTGAGGAGCCCTCCGCAGGAGATGAGAACTTCGACGACCTTGAGCGCGCAGAAATTCTAGTGTCTTAAGATCACCATCGACAGCAACAGCCATGGATCGATCCACCGCCGTCGTCATCTCTCACGATCCTCCGATGTAACGATCCACCAAGCCACGTGCACACCACGAGCTGAAGTTGACCACTCCGTCTCCTGGGTCCGCGTGATCGCGTAACCCTCGCGTTCCCATCCCTTGGCTTCAGAAGATGACGTACTAACCGTGACGGATCGAGTCGTCAGTTTCACACACAAACGCGTTCATAACGCCGGCGCGTGTTCATGCGTACGTAGCGAACATTTAAAACTTTATTTAAAACAATAATTTACATTTCGGAACACGTTGGGAGAAACGACGTCTGCATCAAAACAACACGGCGGTGTCTTGCTTGCAAAATAAAAGTGCACACACGTTAAATTTTGACTTAAAACTTTCGTGACTGCAGGATATTCGTATTCTTGGTTCTTTCGGTAAAGTCACGTAAATAGAAAAAAATTAAAATAAAATAAAATTCAGATGAAATAAAAATAAGAAATCGAAAATAATGAAAGCAGGAAACCCACGACGTTTCGATCGCAACACAAGTGGTCTTCATCAGGCGCCTGGTTTTTTGCATTTATTATTTTCAATTTATTCTTTCAATTAAAATTTTATGTTATTTTTTATTTTATTTTTAAAAAATTTGTTTTCTATTTACACGACGTTACCAAAAAAAACCAAGAATATGCACACACGTTGTTTCTGTGTTGTGTCCAATATCCGGGGCTTCATCTTCTCAAGGAAAACATTTCCGGGGGCAGCCCAACCCTGACGTCCTCGACCCGACTGGATATTTAAGCCCTGGTTCATTTTATTATTCATGCACAAGGCCGAATTCACAAGTCGCGCTTGGCTAGTCTGCTTCCCTTGTCGGCCATTTGTTGGTTGATTGAAACTCGACGATATTTTTCGGTTGTCTTGTCATCAACCAACGATGCCATGGTTGGTGGTGGATAACTGAAACAGAAGATCTGTTGGGCAAAACGCGATTTACAGCCACACGGAATGTGTGCAGAGGCAGAGCCGTCCCTCGCGTACGGCGAATCAGGGTGACCGCCCTGGGCCCCGCGTTTTGGGGGGTGGGGGCACACAGGGTGGGGTTTACCCCGAGACCCGCACTCCCCCCATGGACCGCCCTGGAAATAGGCGAGCAGCGGCGCAGCAGTCAGCACGGTGCGCTACGAACCCAGCGACCCGAGTTCGCTTACGGCCAACATCACCTAGGTCGACTCGGCCTCAAACGAGTAATCGACTGTGATGTCTAAGCATCGCCACTGGGGAGACAAAGACGGCCGAGCTTGCTGCTGGCCCACCCACCTGCTCGTGTGCCGTCCCGCCTTCAATAAATACCGGCTAACAGCACTTGCCCCAATAAGTCTGCGGATCTTTGTCTTGTCTATAGTATAAGTGTGCGCGGGGCTGAATTTCGATTGGAGCTGTCCGGAGCTGAGTTCTGGAAAATATATCACGTGACGCCCTCTCCCCGACTCACATTTTGTTTTTTTTAAAGTCGAAGCAAACTCCATTATTCCCTCTTACCCGTGAAACCAACATTTTTTAACGCCACTAATTAACCACGCGTGCAGCCCTGTACGTTTTGTATTTAGCCTATGTACATTTTGTCTCACTGCTGTATATATGTATGTACACGGACTGTATATTTGTCATCATTGACATTGTTGAAGTTAGTACAGACGTACGCACACACTCACCCGCCTAGAATTATAATACAGAGGCACAACTGAATGAATATTAACACCACGTGCATGCGGCTTGACACGTGCGCGCGTGCGTTCAGTCAGCAGAGGCATGGTCACTCAACACACGTGACGGGAAGAGATACGTCAGAGATACGTCATAAGACATGTCGAACCAGACACACGTGCGAGTTACATCAGACACGACATCAAGAAAAACACGTATAAATCGGACACACGTCAATTATGTATGCCATCACACGCATATATTGCATCACACATGACCGCTAAACACGTGTTGAACATACACACACACATAAATATTAAAACACACCAGTTACAAAAAATCGTAACCATACACACACATATACTAAATCAGAAACATAAATTTACAGACAGTAAACACACACGGACATATTACGCAAGACATCACAAAACAACATTCCCAACACTTTGTAGACACGTCATCATTCTCTTACACAAAGATCCCCCGTTTAGCCTTGACCCTACTGCTAGTGCAATTTGCTACAAGCGAGCATCTTTGAAGGCCGGAACGGCACACGAGCAGCGGTGGGGGTGGCCAGCATCACGCCCGACCGCCTTTGTCTCCCTAGTAGCGGAGCGAGAGAGAGAGCGTAGTGGTTAGCGTGCTGCTATAGGCTTGGGCCGCGAAGTGGCCTTAAGCTGGGCACCACAGTGGCCAGATGTTAACTACCTCGCCTGGTATACAGTTTCATTCCCACTCACGGCCAACACCAGTGACGATTATCTTAACTGGTACTGGGCCTACCCTAGGTCGACGCAGCCTCAAATGAGTACCTGGTGCGGTGTGTAAACATCGCCACGAGAGAGACAAAGGCGGCCAGACGTGGTGTCGGCCACCCACCCCCTCATGTGCTCCCAGCTAACAGCACTTGCCCCAACAGTCTGTTAAGGCTATAAAGGGGATCATTTTATGTTTGATATTAAACAACACACATGTACACACATCAGAACTTACATATACACCATCAAACATCATCGGACCAAAGTGTTAATACACGTAAACCAACGACACCAGTCACCAAATATTACACAATCCACCAGATTCTGCAAACATACATCAACAGGTACATCTCTCACCAGATTACAGTAGAATCAACACACAAACACACATGCGAACCAAAAACATTTCTAACACATTCGTCAACAGCACTGTATGTGGCCTTGAAAGGAAAAATATATGTCTGACGTTTCAGGAAATGGCCCTTCGTCATAGGACATACACAGAGGCCGGAGAGATAAAGTGCATACGACTTGGAGACTGCACCTCATACTACGGGGCTTCGACATTTATGTGCTGTGAAGAAGCGTCATTGCCCGAAACGTCGTCTATCATAAGCGTATTATTGACTTCATTCAGTGTTATTGAAACTGAACGTGTTGAGTTTTTGTTGTTGTTTGTTGTGCTTGTGCACCACTACCAAAGCAGCAGCATCAACAAATAAACCAAACACAAGGCTCTCTCTGTGCAAGCTTGTCCCGTACATTAATATTTGCTGACAGTATTCGTTATATTTCACAACGAATGGATATCTGTGTGTGTGTGCGTGTGTCAACCCGTGGCACCTGGGTCTGTCCCGTGACCTCGTTGCCGGCGAGCCTTCAACAACACTTCACGTGGCCTTCAAAGTGCACCTAGCCTGGCACAAGCGCCGTGGTGGCGTCACCACAGCTTAGTGGTGGATGGCGGCAGCTGTTGTCGTCATGAGGCGTGTAGGGTGCAATCGGCTGGGATTCAATGACACTGCACGGCCTGGGCTTCACGTTCGTGTAATTAACGCGGCATTAAAATATTCGTTCGCGATTATTATTTCTGACGGTTTTTGTTGTTGTTGTTGTGCACATTGCGGTGAATGTAGCGGCATCTAGCGGCTGCAGGGATCCTTCCGCATCATCATCCATCAGCCACCGCAGCCTTGATCTTGTCAACTGTTGGACGGAAGCATCTCTCTTCGCCGTCTTCGCATCTCTCGTGATGTCACATTTCCTAGCCGCGTGCGATGACCCATCGCGTCGCTCAGTCTCCACCAGTGGTCGCCGCGTGTCGGCGGGCTCGTCCGTCGCTCTCCTGTGCCTCAACCATTCCCTAGCCATCGTGAATGTGCCCGTGGCCGCCAGTCGACCTACGTCTTCCATGACCGCCCGATGTCGATGTCTCGTCCAGCGCGTGCGGATCAGAAAACACGGATTTCGATTTTGACACGCGAACATCGCGACCGTGTGCGCGCGTCATCGTTTTAGCTTATGAATCGATTCAACCTATTCACCTATTCTCGCCTATATATGTAGCCTTGTTCGGGGTATATGTCGAATTCATCTCGATGTTGTACGCACGCGTTTTTGATGCCACTTATCGGGGAACTTTGCTTATTGACACGACTTGATGCACAGATAGTCATCGGGGCACCGCTCATCATGGGCTCAATGTTCATCATCTTTGGGCATGCACGAATCATAATATTCGTTCGAATTCTGTTTATTGTGTACGAGTTGTGGCTGTTTCTCATAGTATGTATTGTGCTGTCCCGTAAAAAAAAATGTCATCCATTATTATATGACTAGAAGGCACATGTGTGGGTGTAGGTAAAACTATACCAAAACTTCCCTCCAAACCTCTACTCTGCAAACCTGAGTTCGATTCCAGGCCACAGCCAAGACTCGCGAGGGATACCCGAGCCCGCCCCTCCCCTCTCCCCCATTCACTAAACCGCACTGACCAGCGTGGTGAAGTATGTTTACATATCGTCCCCCATGACAGACGATGGTGTGGGGAGACATTTGTCCAGCAGCCGATTGACTAAAAGGCCGTGTTCATATCCTACTAACCTGTTAACATATATATCCTGGGTTATCCCTTGAGATGGAACATCTGGTTTGAATTGGGGTGGTGCAGGGTGTTGATTCACCTTCATGAATGGATACCTTTATGAATGGATGACACCTTTATAAATGGATGATACATTTATGAATGGATGACACCTTTATGGACACCCTGCTACATACATCACATGCACACAGATAAGAGGTCTGATATAATCACGAATTCATGAGTGGCCGGGCATACAGACCTCTGTAGACTGCTGGGTCAGTGGTGCCAATGGACGTGTGTTCCATCAGTGTCTTCCCGTGTATGGCCGCGTGCATCTCAGACTCGTACCCGGACAATCCATGCACTACCTGCTCATAGCCCTTGTAATCCATCCTCTGCTGATGCTGCTGCTGCTGCTGTTGTTGCTGCTGCAGCAGCTGCTGCTGTTGCTGATGCAGCTGTCCAGAAGAAATGAGGCTGGTGATTGAGAACGGGTGGCTAAAGTAGTTGGGGTCCATCTTAAGGTGCAGAGAGGCCGGATCGGTTGCGCCGTGCTGCTGCTGCTGTTGCTGTTGATGATTCTGATGATGATGCTGTTGCTGATGCTGTTGCTGCTGCTGCTGATGGTGGAGGCTCTGGAGTAGCGGCGGCAGGACCAGCGCGCCGTCCTGGCGGTGGGAAGAGGATACCATGGCCTCGGCTGGCGGCGAGTCCTCGTGATGGTGCAGAGCTGAGGCCGAGCTTGGCCGAGTCTGCTGCTGCTGCTGTTGCTGCTCCATCTCCTCCGCACGGCTACTCTGCAGTTCACCTCCCTGCTGCTGCTGCTGCTCACTGCAAGCGCTCCTGGCCGTCTTCGGCGTCCCCTTCTTGTCGCACTTGAAGCGCTTCTGCCGCCGCAGGTAGCAGCCGTTCTCGAACATGTTCCCCGAGTCCGGGTGGAGGGCCCAGAAGGAGCCCTTGCCCGGCTTGTCGGGCGAGCGCGGCACCTTGACGAAGCAGTCGTTGAAGGAGAGCGAGTGGCGGATGGAGTTCTGCCAGCGCTGCTGGTTCTGCCGGTAGAAGGGGAAGAGGTCGGTGATCCACGAGTAGATCTCGTTGAGCGTCAGCATCTTGCCGCTCGACTGCTGGATGGCCATGGTGATGAGCGAGATGTACGAGTACGGCGGCTTGGCGTGCGTGTAGCTCCGCCGGTAGCCCTTGAACGCCGCGTCCTGCGCCGGGCCGCGCGCCTCCCCCGTCGCGCCGCCGCCGGCGCCCTGCAGCAGGAAATCCTCGCCGCCGTAGGGGTCCCCTCCGAGGGGGCTTCCGACGCCGACGCCACTGCCGCCCATCAGACCCCCGTAGCCGCCTCCTTGCAGGGTGCCGGGCGCCGTGCCGCTCTGCTGCATCACCCCGCACAGCTGCGGGGATGTCGTGGTGGAGCTCTGATGATGATGCTGCTGCTGCTGCTGATGATGCTGCTGCTGCTGTTGCAGGGAGCCGTATGTGGGGAGCGCCACGGAGGACGGTGGTTGCAAGGTCCCGTGCATGTGGCCCATGTGGTAGCCGTTCATGGAGACGAGGCCGCCCAGACCCGCGTTCATGGCAGCGGAGGTGCTGTAGGTCTGCAAGTCCCCACGGAGCAGCGAGACACGGGCGGGCAGGTGAGACGCGTGTCTGTGTGTCTGCACGCGTGTGTGTGTATCATAGGTGCTCGCTAACAGCACTTGCTCCAACGATCTGTTAAAGGCTATACGGGGACTTTTTGTCGTGTGTGTATATATATCAACTCAGAGTACCTGGTGCGGTGTGTAAACACCGTCACTGGGGAGACAAAGGCGGCCGGGCGGGTGTGGTTCTGGCCACCCCATGCCCTCATGTGCCTTGCCGGCTTTCATAGGTGCTCGCTAACAGCACTTTCCCCTACAGTCTGTTAAGGCTATACGGGGGATCTTTGTCTTTGTGTCAACTCAGCCTCAAACGAGTCCCTGGTGCAGCGTGGTGCTTGGCCACCCACCCCTCGTGTGCTGTGCCGGCCTTCATAAGTGTTCGCTTAACCGCTTGCTTCCAACAATCTGTGTAGGTGCTATGGGGTATCTTTGTCATCGTGCGTTGTGAGTTAGCATATGTGAGTACATGTCTGTGCGTCTTTTTTGGGGGAGAGGTGGCGAAGTAGTTGACGCTTTGCGCTACCAACCCACAGCCCTCTAAGTTCGATTCCCGACCACTGCTGTTTAACATCAGCGGCAAGTGATGTCTGGCCCAATTCCCCTCCTCCCCCGCTAAGTTGAACGCCATGTCCGGCCGCCTTTGTCTCCCCAGTGCTGATGTCTACACGCCGTGCACCAGACACTTCATTTAATTTGTTGCCAAAAAGAAGGGAAAACCTATTCTCATATTTTGGTACTGGCAAAGGAGGTCCCATGATGTGGATGCTCACCCCGAGCTCTCATTACTCTGATAGTGGCATTGACTTTGTGCTGTGTTCGCCTTTTGGCGTCCTCTCGTCTAACACCGTTTGAGACGAGGCTCAAAAGAAAGCCGTCTCTGGTGTGGACCAATCAGTTTCAAGGACAATGCAGATATTATCAGTGTGTTTTTTGTTTGCATTCTGACCACAGGTATTGTGGTTAATGCAGACATGAGTCCTTGTAAAAGGTTGCAGTTTGGTGTTTTAGCATCTTAACACAACTGTTTTGATGCCAAAAAAAGGGGAAAACCTATTCTCATATTTTGTTACTGGCAAATGAGGTCCCATAATGTACTTAATTTAAGGTTGAGGTTATCTAGGGGAGTCATGGAACTCGTTCAGAAATCGTTTAAGCGGTCGGGAATCTAACTCAGATCACCGGGCTCGAAGCGATGAAACGATTTGGTCGTATGGCAAAAAGTGCTCGCTAATGGAATTTACTCATCAGAGTCTATATAAGGCTACACGGGGGATCTTTGTCTGCGTATGGTCCTGTGGTGTTACTCCACCCCCCTCGCGTGCCGTGCCACTCTTAATAATTAACACACAAAGGCAACCGTCCACCGTGTACCCTTTACGTTGCATGTCGGGGTAAGTGCCTGTTAGCGAGAACCTATCAGTCAAAACGATCAAGTGATCTGGAACGCGCGCCCTGATCTCGTCGGGAAATATGAAGATAAGCAGGCTTAAAGCCTGTCTATAACTTACTCTCTGGTTCTTTCGGTAAAGTCACGTAGATAGAAAAAATATTAAAAGAAAACACGACGTGTCTACGTGACTTTACCGCAAAGAACCAGAGAGTATGGATTCCTGCAGTCACGAAAGCTTCAAATAAAGCCTGTTTATAACTTGTTTGGGGAGACCGCCTGGGAATACCAGGCTTGGGCTGCGAGGTGGCCTTCAGATTGGCACCACGGTGCCCAGATGTTAACTACCTCTCCTGGTTACAGGAGGTTGTGGGTTAGATTCCCACACTGATGCATGCTGTATATTTGTTGTTTCCACGTCTCTCCCCTTGGTGGCGTGGATTTTTTTCTCCGGATCCTCTGGGTTTTGACTCCACATTTAGAATCAACATCGCGCGTTTCGAGTGTTTGGCTGCTATACATTTCCACGTGATGGTAAAATAAAACATAGTTCAGTATAGTTTCGTTTAGGACGGCCAGTATTCTTGAATCAATCTGTTCGGAGGTTTGAGCGATATCCCCTCGTATGCGTGGGGTTGACGGAGTATTTCCATCTCATCCAATATCGGAATCAGAATATTTATGAATACTGGAGGAATCCAAACGTAAGAAACGCAGGACTCTCTTGAACATACGTTTTGAGTCCCAATGAAGTTCCCCCTGCACGATAAAAGGAGCATTATTAATAATAGGCGCTCTCTCATAGTACTTGCTCCAATGGTCTGCATGATTACACGGGGATCTTTGTATTTGTATGTAGGGAGCGGTGGTACAGTGGTTTGTGCACTACGCTACGTTACTGAAGACCAGGGGTTCGATTTGCCTCCATCGAACAACATCAGTGGCAGATAGGCGATCCTCTAGACCGGTGGTTCTTAACCTTTACTGCAGCCGCCACCCCTTTGGTTTGTAATCGTTAACGGCATTTATAATGTTAATAATAAAGACACAGGTTTGATGAAACAAAGTAGTTGTGCTTACGTGCCCGTGCTTAACTTGTGTTTCCGATTATTTACCTTCGAAAAAAAAATCTGCTCATGTCTCGCACCCCCAGAAAGGGCATCTCGCACCCCCAGATTAAGAAGAACCACTGCTCTCGATAGACTTAACCTGAAACGAGTAGCTGGTACTCGTTACGTCGGCCACACCACTCGTTCGTAACCCTAACGGCCCTCGCCCCAACAGTCTCCATGCGCACTCGATGGTGGTGACGGTCTTAGGTTTTAAATCATTCGGACCGGTAAGGATACACACATATGTACGGTATGTGTAACACTAATCAGCCCTTTGGTAATTACCTCCTTTAGCTATTTAATATATTTTTTTATTAACAGGGAATTAAGGATACATTTAAGTTGTGGTTGATTTGGTTGAAAGTTTGCTCGAGAGTAAAATTTTCATACGCACGATGTAAAACTAGTATTCCCGGATTGTGAAAATATTGTTTCCTATCGTATGCGTATTGTTCGTGTGTCAAATATATATGTAAAATTAAGTATACATTTTGTACGCAGTATCCGAGTGTATATATAAACAGAATATAATATACAGGAATTCTGAAATAAATCGATCGTTAGTTTTAATCCATCCACCTAATTGACCATTCGAACCAATATTACAGAGCGAAAAAACTCGCCACATCCGTCGTGTGGCCATTAAAGGGAATATAAACCATAGGCGACGTTTCAGGCAATGGCCCTTCATAGCACATTACCAAAGAGGATCCATGATGTAAAGTGCAGTCTCAAAACTCTTATCCACTCTATCTGGCCTACTGAAGAGGGAGCATTATCCGAAACGTCGCCTGTTATATATTTTACATGTTAAGACCACACATCCAGTGTTATTGACGAATGTATTGATGGTTGTTGTTGTTGTTCATTGCGCTTTTGTAACACTGCCGATGCTGCAGGAGCACCACCGATGTTATACAAGGGTGCTTCAAATGCTTGTAACACTTATATGGGACGATCGTTTTTCATGGAAAACAACAGATAATAGACTGTAACATGATAGCAAATGTAATGTTAATAGCTTCAAAAAGTCAAAGAGACTCCCACTTGTTCGCCACCGTTGTCAACACGTGGCCTGGAATCTTCTCCAGGTGGTCTCCATAGCCAGGAGGCAGCAGCACATGTCACGTGGTGTTGTTGCAAATCCTAAGTCGTGTTAAACATTGTTATGCTGCGTCTGTTATTAAACACCGGAACCTTTGGTCCGGTTTCGTCGTTTACGGGTCTCATCAGGCCCGTAGACGGCGTACCAACGGAGGCCTGTTCATTTATTTGAGGAATGTTGCACGCTAATTACAATTGTACGCGCTTGACCTATCAAACGGCTTTAATTGACGGAACATTTAACAACTCAAATGAGTCAAATGCTTACCACGTGAATACACTTTGCGAATATAACTGTACCCTTTCTTAAAATGTATTGTTGCAGAACTATAAACAATTATAATTTAATTTACCATTCGCTCTCCAGAAACAATACCAATTCAACCGTAACGCACTTCTCAGATGCTGCTGCTGCTGCTGTGGAGCGGTGGGTCACAACGGTTTGCGCAACTGCGCTTTGAACTCAGCGGCGATCTGATTATGAGTTCGATTCCTCGTCACGACTAACATCATTGGCGAGTGATATCCAAAACACGTGCTGCATCATCCCCACCTCCGTCACCGATGTAACCAACCCGTGTTGACCAGCGTGGTGAAGTATGGTTAAACGACCCCTAAGACCAATACGGGCACATATAATGCTTCATCCAGCAGTGTTAATGGATTATTATTATAATTACTAACATGGGTTCAAGTTAAATTAGAGATATTATCAATGGTTCACTTAATGAATCACACGGACGTTCAGACGGTAGAATATAAACAAACAACAATAGTTAAGTGAACAAAACATATTTGTAAATATGATGCCCAATCCACTGCTGGATGAGAGAGCCTTTGCACGCTGTTGTGGGTCGTGGGAGTTTAATTGATAATACTTCACCACGCCGATCAGTGTGAGTTGGTTAAGTAAAAAAAATACACATATATACACACACACACATCCATTTATAGATACCCCGTCAAACATAAGCGATAATTTATTGTATGGACAAAAGAAACACTTTATAACGTCAAAACCTCCTCTATGCGTCTGCCACCAACCCCCACCACACGCAGAAACGTTCCTAGGGGTACGGCGAATCGGGCCGACCGCCCCGGCTCCCGCGCTTTGGGGGGCCCCACGCTTTGCCGTCACGGTCTCGGATGTTATACTTCTGGTTTAGTTTGAAGGCTCCGGAGGGGCGGTGGGGGAACGTATATGAACTTCTTTCGCGCCGTACGTTGCTAACCGTGCTTATCGGAGGTACGGTAAACCCTCGACCCGCTCTCCTCTAAAACGCGAGAGATCCATCGTTTTCTAACAAAAATATTCAACCAGCTGTTTGAGAAGAACAGGCGATCAAGAAGGGCCGTTTCCCGAAACGTCACCTGCTTTACTTTGAAGGAAGTGCTATTTACGAATGTGTTGAGTATATATATAGATTGGCCCAAATGTAAGGACACATTGGGTTATCTCACTTATATTAACACTGGCATTAAAACATTTTAAATTGTTCATTCTAAGCTCCTATTTTATCTGTTATCGACATTATAAATAAACAAAAATTGTCTTCTTCCTTTCCAGATGGCATTTAAAAATGGAAAGAAAATGTACGAAAGACGAGCGAGGTCTTCTTTGGTTCTTTCGGTAAAGTCACGTAGAATGAGAATAAAATAATAAAATAACACAATAAAATTCTCACGACGTCACGAAAGCTTTAAAACGAACGAGTTCCATCAGTTTTTTAAATGTGTGTGCTAATGAAGTCAGCTGATATCGTAAAAAAATAAGTAAAGTCCCGAATTAATTTCTAAAGAGAATTCGTGCATCACGCATCAACTGTGTATTGGAAATCAGTTTGAACATGTGTAAGAATAAATTAAATAACCTTACGCTGTTTGTTAAAATAAATACAGGGCGCATCAATTTTCTTTTTAAACACTTATATGGGACCATCTTTTTTAATGGAAAAAGAACGGATAATTAACTGTAACATGATAACAAATGTAATGTTCATAGCTTAAAAAAGTCGTAGAGTCTCCACTTGTTCGCCATCATTGTCAACGCGTGCCTAGGATCTTCTCCAGGTGGTCTCCAAAGTTCCGGAGGGACATTTCTCCTGGTATTTTTGCAAAGTCTCCGAAGTGTTAACATGTTTTTGAAGCACCCTGTATAATAACCCTATGCGTCCTGACTTTTGGGCGGCCACCACCCCGTATAGTTCGTGCTTTGTCTGTAGCACTGCCAACACCGACCGTAACGCTCCTCCAGGTGGTCCGCGTTGCTGTGATGCACATGCAGGTTGATCCGGAAATAATCACAATGTTTATTTCTTTTTAACACCACACGTGGTAGTAGTTGTAGGCTTTCGCGACAAATATTTTCCACAAAGGAGGTTTTTTTTTTTGGGGGGGGGGGGGTTAGATCGCATCCATATAGATGTGTCGTTAATCCAGCCACCACCCGACACAGCCAATTAGTAAGGGTTGCCACGTTAACATAACATGCCAATTTGTGACGAGTTCAGCACACCGGTGTGTTGGAGAGTAAACACAATATTTACTATTATATATTCTAAGCTCTTTCGGTAAAGTCACGTTGAAGGGAAACAATATATTTTATTATTTTATTGTTTCCCTTCAACGTACTTTACCGAAAGAGTTAAGAATATGAATTACTGCAGTCACGAAAGCTTTAAATCAACAATATTTACTAGTTTTACTGATTGGTCATATCCGGTTGTTGCGGGTTTAACGACACATTTATAGTGAGGCGATCTAACCCAAGAAAAACCTCTATTATGGATTTATGAACTTTGTGTCGGACATTCAAGTAATGTTTAACTTATGATGTTTAATTTAAAAAAATTAAGTTAGGTAAACCACCATGATTTAACTACCCTAACCCTACCACACCCTCCCCCTAAAATAAACCTTATAGCTGCGTTTAAACAAAAAATAAGTTTCGGGAATATGAATAATTTTGTATTCCTGGTATTTAGAGAGATAAGTTAATTTGTTTTGTAACCAGGGATGGAGGAGGGGGGGGGGGGTCCAGGGAGAAATGTTTGCATCGGCTAAGTAAGAGTGAGCATGGACCGGGTTGACCAAAGGAGCGATGCCCTCTCCGGCACGTGGCAATGTGTTCTAGCCCTTACCACATCTCCCCTATATATTTGTTTGTATTTTTCTATAGTTTTTTGTAAACAAGTATTTCTGAAATAATGTAAGCAGCCGCGGCCCGTCGCCTGCCCTGCCTCACCTGAGTGTGAGAATAAACGATTTATAAACGAGTGGTCCGCGCGTCGAACACAGATTTGAGAAACGCTCACAACGGAGCGATCGTCGTCATCCGGCTCCGCGTCGCGTCGGATAAAACGCGCGAGAGAGAGAGAACCAATACGTTTTCCGTGACTCGAAGCCGTCTCTCTTCTCACGCGAAGCGCCGCGAGTCGAGCAAAAGCGACGTCCGCTTTGAGTTCGGTCGATCGACGCATTCGGACTGGATGCTCCGATAATATCGCTGTCCTCTCCGTTTATCCAGGAAAACCTCCCTGGTTAACAGGAGTGTCCTGCATGGGGGGATGTTTGGCCAATCCCACGTCTGAATGTACAGTTTTTTTACATTGACATACATATATTATATTCTGTGTATATATATACACACACATGCTATGGTGCCGAGTTAAACGCGTGAAACAAAGTTTTGCGTGTGCGCTTTTACACAGTGCTTCGTATACATCTTCATTATGAAGGATAATTTATGTTTCACGTCAACACTGCTGCTTATGCCTCGGCAAGGTAAGGTAATTTACCTTTTTTACCGGGTAAAAGGGTAAAGGTAAAAGGTAAAGGTGTCGACATGCCAAGGGGTAAGGTAAAGGGTAGGGTAAAGGTAGCTAGGAAGAATTACCCGGTAGGGTAAAGGTAGCGCGAAGTATTACCCGGTACATACGGTACCTTGTTTAAAAAATAATGTTTACAAATATTTGTATTCTATTTTTAATGATAGAATATAGTATTGTCATCAGTATGACATAAGTATACCAAGTTCGCAGTCGAAACCACTTTGGGAAGTGGCTTAAAATTGAGTTACAAGATTTGAGGATACAACAACAACGACAACAGACAGAGTGAGTTAAAAGAAAGCGTGTAAAATTGGAATCATTGAGAGTATTCTATATGAATAAAGCGCTCTACCTAGCATTTACCTGTTGTAAACCTTTTTCATGTGTAGTACCCCAGTAATTACCCTGTAATCGGCTAATTTGTATGGGGTAAGGGTAAAAGGTAGAGTAAAGGTAGGCTCGTTGCTTTTACCTTTTACCTTACCTTGCCGAGACCTACTGCTGCTACTAATTTCGACTACGACGTCTTGAGATTGATATTAAAACTCAAGCGCTCTGTTAGTAGCCCGAGTTCACAGCTCATCTGTCAATTCATTGCTGGATGAAGGCCGCCCTGAGCCCTGCATTGGCGGGGGGGGGGGGGGTGGTTTGTTTGACCATACTTCACCACGCTGGTCAATGCGGGTTTGTGAAGAGAGAAGAAGACTCAATGACAGTTCATTTGTCGCTCGTCCGCTGATGCTCGCCGTGGACGGGAATTGAACTTAAGTACACCGGTTCACAGCGCGGCGCGCTAACCACTGCGCCACCGCTCCACACCACGTTGCCGTATTACATATAGACAAATATATACTGTAGACACGTATGCTGTATATGTGTGTATATATGTGTGTGTTTAAAACAAATACAACGATAAATATTCCCCGTGTAGCCTAGTACGGTTTAACGTTGGAGCACGTGCCGTCAGCGAGCGTATATTAAGCAACCCAGCGCAAAGTCGTTTCGGGTGGACAGGTACGACGCCCGACCGCATTTGTATCCCCGGCGCTCAAGCATATACGCTCCACACCTAGCGCGCCTAACTCGTTTAAGGCTAAGTCGACCGAAGAGAGACCGAACAAAGACTCGGTTGCCACTCTCCACTGATGTTGTCAGGCCATATACGGGAATCGAACTCGGGTTGGCCGTGCGCATGGGAACGAGCGCGCTGAGCCACCGCTCCGAATTGCTCCCACGGCTCGCAGTGTATGCGCACAGCAAAGCTTCTGCCAACCGGGCGTTTATTCTGTGTTTTTTTCTTTCTCCGGCGTACGAGGGGGTGCCCGTGCCAGGCTAGGTGCACCTTCGCCTTGCCGTGATGACCTCACCTCGCTCGGGTCGGCGTAGTAGGAGCTCCAGTCGGGCTCGTGTCCCCCCTCCATCTTCACAGACGCGACTCCCACGCACGGCGCGTGCATAATGTGCTGCTGCTGCTTCTTCTGCTGATGATGATGATGACGACGCAAATGCTTCTGCTGATGCCGATGATAAATCTAGCGCTGATGCCGCCGACGCTGCTGCTGCTGACGATTCTGCTGCTGTTGCTCGCGGATGACTCTAGTCACGTTCCGCAGTGGGCATCGCGCCTTTGCTCATCCCGGTTCCTGCTCACTCTTCCTCCGACGTTGTCGTCTTCTCCTCCTCCTCCTCCGGCTCCCTGGTTTAAAGTTATTGTTTTTGTCTTTTCGCTCGAGGTGGGAATCCTCTCCCCGTCCACTCTACGCGTCTTTACAAACGACCATGGACCTCCCGCGGAGAGTCGCGTAGTTGCTCTTGCTTGTTATAGGACGTGTCGTCCTGTATATATGGCAGCGGGGGGAGGGGTTGTGAATGTGTTTGGGTGTGGGTGGAAGATGGCGATGGGAGGGTAGGTGGGTGGGTGGATCGTCGGGTCGGTGGGTGGTGATGGAGTCGGTGGGTAGGTGGGTCGATAGATGGGCGGGTGAGTGGTGGATGATGCATCAATCCTCCAAATCATCAACTAAAATCCCCTCTCCCTGGCTTCGTCGCGTGACCCACCGTCTCGTTGGATCGCAATCCGTTCGCGCACCTACGCGGGGCGGTGGTGTAGTGGTTAGCGCGCTGCGCTACGAACCCGGCGGCGACCCGAGTTCGATTCCCGCTCACGAGCCGACATCAGCGACGATTTATCTGATACCGCTCCTGCGCCTCCCCTAGGTCGACTCAGCCTCAAAATGAGTACCTGGTGCGGTGAACATTGCGACTAGGGAGACAAAGGCGGCCGGGCGTGGCGCTTTGATTGTCGCTCGCCTCGTGTGTCCATGCGGTGGTGGGTTTTACCCGGGTCCTCTGCTTGTCCTCCCATGGCCAAACAATGCAACAGGACCCTCCCCATAACCAGTCTCAGCGACTCAGGGAGGCTGCCATGGTCAAATACACAACACGTATAAGGGCGAGAATTTTATTTTTGATTTGATTTTATCATGTTTTATTCTTTTATTTCCATTCTAGGTGACTTTACCGAAAGAACCAAGAAGATGAAGAAGTTTGTTTTGCACGTGGGTGTTTATGTGTCCCCTTCCAGGCTGTGTTGCGATGTTCCTGTGAGCTCATCTGCATGGGGAGCGGTGGCGCAGTGGTTGTGCTATGACCCCGGCGACCTGGGTTCGCTTCCCGAACGAAGGCCGACTGGTCAGCCCATGAGCGATATCCGAACCGCGCATGGATCTCCACTCGGTCGGCTCATCCTGAAACGAATATTTAGTACGCCGTGTAAAACATCAGCACTGGGGAGAAAAAGACGGTGGTGTGTTGACCACAGAAAACCCCCTCGTGCCCCGTGCGGAACTTAATAGGCGCTCGCCATTCACTCCGAAAGGTGATACAGCATTTGTGTACGTATTTACACCAGCACACTTGCCCCAAAAGCGCGTGTAAGGCTACGGAGGAGGAGTAGGAGAGAAGGATCTTTCGTCTTTATCTTTGTGCCTGAGTTGGAGACTGCGAAGGTAAACACACGTTTAAAACAACAAACGATGTTGGGGAGGGGAAGAGGAGACAGGGAGACCAGTGGCGACTTGATATCAGCGTTTGGCGGGACTCGCGCGCCGCCCTGAAACAATGAGGATTAAAATGACTCAATCGCTACACAGAAGACTTAATATGTAAAGCCGCTGGTCACGTGACTCGGGGAGGTTCACCAACGGCCGCGTCCCGAGACGCTGAGCCGCCACCGCTGAAAACCTGGGTTCGAATCCCGATGTCGGCAGACTCTGATTATGTGTGTATGTTGAACAGTGCCGGGGCATGTAGCATATACTCTTTGGTTCTATTCGGTAAAGTCACGTAGGTAAAAAAAAATAAACAAAAATCACGACGTTTCGGCCACAACACAAGTGGCCTTCATCAGGTGAAGGGACCAACCTGTTCAGAGGACAGCGTTGAAGTGAAAAAGCCTCACTTTAAGCTGTGAGTGGGTATATGTTATACAGGGGCCCTACATTTAAAAAAACACGTAAATATTAAAACACAAATTTTTAAAATTGTATTTTTTCACTTGCTATACAGCCAGATTGATACGACAAATCTCTAATCTTAAACACCCAGTCGTTCATAAAAGTTGTGAAGGCAGTATAGTACTACAATAATATAGCGGGTGCAGAATCACTGAACCGGAATTGATAGCTTGAAAGCGTTTAGCGCGGGGCCCTTGAAAGTGCGGGACCCGTAGCAAATGTAGCTACTTTTGCTACTAGGATAATCCGGCAATGATGTTGAACGTTTTTCGCACCGTAAGTATAGCTAATCGGAGGCAAGGCATTAAACCGGGGTTCTCAAAACCTAAGCGAGTTTTATGGTTCCAATCCAGTCACCGATGACTGCACAATGAAATTGTGATTGCGTTAGATTTTTGTTTTAACTAACTTCCAAAGCTGACATTTTGCTGTTGTTAGAAATACAAAAACAAATGGGATGTGTCAAATTATTGCGCGTGTACATGGCGAGACGCATGTTGGGAAGGAGGCTCATTGTTGTGCTTACTCGTTTTGTCGCAGTGCTGATATTGTCCACGACAGCGCTGATGTTGGAAGCGTTACGGTGGGGGGGGGTGAAACAAAAATACCGGGTTGACAGTCACCCGATAAATATTTAATTAATCTAGCACCGCCAAGAACGAATTTCTTTTATAACTGCTTTTTGTGTTTAGTTTTTTTGTTCCAAACCCCTCCTGCAACTCCGGTTAGCACGGTTGGCTACGTACGGTGCGAAAGAAGTCCACGATACATACACGCCGTACCTCGTGTGCGCAAGAGAGCGAGTGAAGGGGGGCCTCACAAGCAGTTGTGTGCTAGCACCTTCCAGATGCAGATAACCCCGCACAAGGCGGTGCTCTGCTTTCTGCGACAGCACCGAATGGATATTTGTTTCAGTGTCGTGACCGAACAATGATATCCAAAATATGGACTATTTGTCCTTTGTAAACGTGACACAATTTTTACTGTTTGGCCGAGTCGGGTCGTGGAGGGTTACGAAACATTTATAAATAACGCGATCTAACCCAAACACCTTTCTTATATAAAAAATATATTCTTAATTGTAATACACAAATCCGCAATTGTGTTTGTTTGTTATACATATATACCCAGCAGATCGTACGGGGAGTGCGCGACTGATGTAATTGTTCACGATATTCTGTAACGACGAAACATCTTACATTTGATGCATATATAGCAAACTATTCGCTAATAACTATACATATCCGAAAACGAAACGTTTCGATGTTTCTGGCCTCTAAAATGTATAAGATAACAATAATAAATATTGTTGAACTTTTTAGTTTTGGAAACTCGAAGCTCGGCCTCTTTACGCGATCTAACCACGATGCTCCATCAATGCACATCCTGGCGCTATCGCTGAAATCCACACTGCGTCAACCCCACATCATTGGACTGCACACGAGGAACCTTTTAATTCATTTATGACATTCATGACAAACAAAAAATAATTAACAAAAAATAAAAACTGTTGCTTTTCACAATGCCATACGAAAGAAGAAGAAGAATATAACCACAAACAAATCCTGTATTGTGGATGATATTTGTCGCGAAATCCTTACTACGAGTTAAACTGAGAGAGGGAGTGTCTGTGCTTGTTCCCAAGTTCGCCGCATTCCAACATTGACATCAGATTTGAAAATCCAAACACGGTGGGATTTTTCTTCTTCCATTTTTGTATTCCCGCATTTACGGACGCAGTGTCTGTATGGATGTTGAACTTCTTTCGCACCGCATGTAGTCAACTGTGCAAATCGGATATAATGGTGAGCTGTTTCGTTACAAGAATGATTTTTTTAGCCACAACGAACGTTTTGATTCTGGATTGTTTGCAGATCTGTTAAGTCATCTACACAGGACATCAAATATCCAATGGCTCAAAGTTCCACGCCACTCTTTGGAAGGGTGTGAACTTCATATCGCCAATGGAAGTCTAGGTTAAGTCTGCTCCGCTACTAGCTACGAGCCGAATGTATATACAATACGCTTAGCCCGTGCGCCTGAATGCACACACAGGGCATATATCAGTCGCACTGCTGGATGGTGGTCTTTGTCACGCCGTGCGGGGATCCTTTGACTCCACGCCGGACAATGCGAGGTTTGCTGAAGGCCGGTGTGCCTTGTTGAGGCTGGAAGCACAGAAGTGCAGAACAGCAATGGATTTTGCTCCATGCGCTCCAACCTCTCCTGCCCCCCGCAATGGACGGCGATTCACGTGGGGGGGGGCAGGGGGGGGGGTAACTGCAGTCGCGCAAGCAAATGTTTATTGAATGCGCATGAATGAGCCCACGGTGCTGATTGGGCTGATAATAGGGACGCGGTTATCAGAGTCTCCATTAAATCCGCGCTGTAACCGAGAGACTGGGACGCGTGGCGACTTGCTATCGGAATTCTGTCGGGACTCGGGGCTCCCAGAAACAATGGGGATTATTGAGCTGACTCATTTGTTTCAGAGACTTAATATGTTAAGCCGGTCTGTTTTAGCTGGGCCTGGCGACAACGGCGGGTTCACAATGGCCGTGTCGGAGACAGCCGCCACGCACCGCTGAGGAGCTGCGTTCGAGTCCGGGTTGAATGCTCCCCGTGGGGTTTTTTGCCGGGTTTCAAGTGCAGTGAGTCCGATGGTTTCAGCCCGGTCACCAGTGAATACACGAAGGAGAAGAAAAAAAACATCGTCCCATGAAATTGGATCCTGCACTTGATTTGGCAAAATATCAGCCGAGAGAATGAAAAATATTGTGTGATGAAAATAATTTAGTTAAACATTGGTTCATTTATCGGGGGCATACTAATCGATTTTAAACCATGATTCTTTGCATCATTAACAGCTTTGTTTATGTACCCTACGTTTTGTATGCTTTACCAAGCAATGTAAACACTCCTACCAACCAGCGAGGACCCGGGCTTCCTCCGTTCGATACTCGGCCACGGCTAACATCAGTGGGCGATGACATCTGAACCGATACTGGGCACCCCAAGCCCCTTTCACCCACCATCACGGCGAAGTATGGTCCAAACAACCCCCACAACCGACACAGCTTCGGGAGGTATTCATCCAGCAGTGGAGTGATAAAGGGGGTTATGTATACAAAGCGCATGGGTGTAGAGAGAGAGAGAGCGCGCGAGTGTTTACTCTGGCAGGTGAAGCGAAACCAGGGCCGATAAAAGCGGGTGAGAGGCTACCTCCACCCCCATCTCCTCACCTCTCCTCACCTCGCCCTCCCCTCTTCTCTCCCGGGCCAAAAGTTCGTGTCCTCTCGGTGACCAGGTGTGGGTCGCCAACAAAGCGACCAACCCTTAAACCGATCCCACCAAACGAAAGCGACCACCTGCTTCTGCTTCTGATCCCCCGTGGAGCCTGTAACAGACTGTTGGGGCAAGTGGCTCTTAGCGAGCACCTTTGAAGGCCGAAACGACACACGACGGGTTAATGGCCAACACCAGGCCGAGCCGCCTTTGTCTCCCCGGTGGCGATGTTTTACACACCCCATCAGGTACTCATTTGAGGCTGAGTCGACCTAGGGGAGGCCCAGGACCGGTTCAGATAATCGTCACTGGTGTTGGCCGTGAACGGGCATCGAACTCGACTCGCTAACCACTGCACTACCGCCACCACCACCACCAACATCATCACCTCTCACCCCCAATGTAGATGAGGAAAGGCTGGGACGCCCGTCGCTTAATTCTACTCATTTGTGCAGCCATCTCCGACGATTGCTGACAATATGTCTCTTCACGTGCATCTTTAACAGTCAAAGAAGGGGGTGGGTGTTGAGCCCTTGGCAGGAGGTGGATCAGCTCCCGTATAGCCCCCGTTCCCTGGACCCTACGGGGGGCTGCCACCCACTTAGCACCACCACCAACTCCCCCACTCGGGTCACTCTAACAAATGGGACCATCCTGGCACCACCAGCATCACCACCAGCATCATCTTCGTCACCGTCGCCATCGCCTCCACAACCAGCACCATCATCACTACCATCGCCATCCACCGTCACCAGAATCACCGCTCTCTCAATCAGACGGCCCCTCGTGTGGAGCCCAGCACAGACGAGCCCACTTGTCGGTAGCACCTGAGGTTGGCACCATTTCAGTGGTGGCAATTTATGAATGTGGCCGCCAACAGTGCCTTTACGTGATCACCATTTGAGATGTGTGGAGTTATCAAGTCATTCGTTCGTATTTGCAACGCGGTGGTGGCTATTCACGGTGGCTGCCTGTGATCCCGCACTATTGTCTTGTGGTTGTTGTTATTGTTTGACTTGCATCCCACTGGGCTTTTTGCACGCAGCGTTGAAATGCGGTGTTTTTTTCTGGAAGACTTTAGCTGTTTTTTCCTGGATTTTTGTTGTTGCGTGTAGTTACTTTAAGATGTTTCTTGTTCATGTTTTTGTTTGTTGCGGTTGCGCCCGAGTCAAGAGCCGCATGGCTCACAGGGTTATACCTAATAAATGAAACTTCAAAATAAATGAAACTGAAAACTATTGGAGGCAGCAGCCAGGGTTGGTGAATCACCACACAGATGCTGTGAAACGCCCCTGCCACGGGCGTCGAGGACACGGTGCCATACCCCTGGCTCGCCAGTAGAAGGCAGTACAGCAAGTGGACTCGTCGCCATCTGTTTTCATCTGTACGGCGAGTGAGTGTTGTCCCCCTCTCGCAAGGCGTGGGTGTTCTGTGGGTGCTCCGATTTCTTTACACACGTATGATAATAATAATAATGAACGCAACTCATCATTCGTTGCGGTGATAACTTTTGTTGTTGGTTATGCTTTTTTGTTTTGATGCCATTTCTTAATTATTATTTTTGCTTGGTAGTCGGGTTTTCATTTGCTTGGTGTGTGTGTGTTTGACTTCTTTCGCGCCGTACGTAGCCAACCGCGTATATGACATTTGGCCCTCATAGATAATTAACGTACAGCGTTTGGGATGCTGTTGGCATGAATGAAGCTGTACAAAACGAAAGTATAATTATTTATTATTATTAATTGGCTGAGAACATCTTAAAATAAAAACGCAATGAAGCATCAGCAGCAGGACCCTCCCTGAGTAATACGACGTACTGTGGCTCTCCTAGAAATATACGGAAATGATCATTCTCTGTAAACGAATGGGTTCGATTCAAGCTGTTGCCACCTTACGGGGTAGAGATTTCTTGCCCCCGGCCCATAGACTCCACCACGCGTTGAGTGGTCAGACTGCGGGCACGACGACGCCGCTGGTGACTGTGACATTGTCGACGAGAGCGATGGTGGTGGTGATGATGATAACGGTTGTGTTGATGATGATGATGGCCACACAGCGCCTCCGCTATGCTCTCCATGACACATACACAGGTCAATATTGAAGGGAGTCGGGTCGCGACCATCATGCATAACAGGTGCTGCAGGCTGTGGGACTCGCTACGCTGCGTCCATTAGGTGGCAATGCGGTGAACTCCCATTGTTGTACTGCACCGCTGTGTTGTTGTCTGTCGCTCGCTTCATCAGCCCGCATTGCCAGGTTCGCTCAGCCAAGTTCTGGTCAACCATTCCCCACGAGCCGGGTAACAGCGTGGGGGTATAAGGGCCTCATCCAGCAGCGGATAGACCGTGCATCATAATGCCGATGGCAATTGCGCGTGAGAATCCAGCCTTGTGGGCTCACCGAGTGTCGCCGTCTGCAGAGCAGCCCTCGCTTAGCCGTCTCACGCCGACACTCGCGAACCTCCGCGCGATCTCTCGCCAATCGCCCCCACCACCACACACAGCTGAGCACCTTGTCCTTCTCTTCCGCTCTGCCGCTGGACACAGGATGTCTCCGGATTAATACGAGGGGGGCGGGAGAGGCGAGAGGGGGAGGGGATGCGCAGCCGTGAATGCATTGAGACCTCAATGGCATTGCGCAATCACTGCCCATTCGAAACGCTGTACAAATACAAAGATACCCCGTACAGTGAGCACCTATTAGGTCGTGTGGCCAGCACCACTCCTGGCCGCCTTTGTCTTCCCCAGTGCCGATTTTTTTTCCACACCCGCGCGAGATTCTCAGTTAAGGCAGAGGCCCGTTTCAAGATATTCGTCACTCATTTTGGCCGTGAGCGAGAATCGAACTCAGGTGGCCGTAGCGAGGTGCGCTAACCAATGCAAGACAAAGATCCCCCGTACAGTCCTTAACAGACTGTAGGGGCAAGTGCTGTCAGCGAGCACCCATAAAGGCCGGCACGGCACACGAGGGGGTGGGTGGCCAACACCACGCCCGGCCGCCTTTATCCCCCCCAGTGGCGATGTTTACACACCGCACCAGGTACACATTTCAGGCTGAGTCGACCCACTGCACAACTGTGCACACACGCACAAACCACACAGCAATTTGTTTCGACGGCTTCTTAAGAGGCTTAATGACTTAAATGATCATTGTGACCTCGATTGCTTCAAGCGTGTTTCATTTACGCCGCTGGACGTGTTTTGCAAACATGCTATTATATGGTTTTATGCGGAGAGACGTATTCACGATAGATTTATGAATTAGACATTGCATGTCACCTTCACACTTCTGCGCTGCGCGCGTAATCTATTGTTCTGGGGGAGCGGTGGCGCAGTGGTTAGCGCGTCGCGCCACGAAACTCGGCAACCCGAGTTCGATAGCCGGCCCCGGGCGGGGTATTTGTGCCGGTTCTGGGGCCTCCCATAGGTCGACTCAGCCTCAAATGAGTACCTGTTGCGGTGAGCTTGTTAAAGGTCGGCATTGGGGAAAGCAGAGGTGGCCGGCCGGTGTGGCTGGCCACAGCGGCCGGCGTGGCTGGTCACAGCATGCCTTCGCGGGGGTCGTGCCACGCCGGTCTTAATAGGCGCTCGCAAACAGTACGAGCCCGAACAGCCCGGTGAAGAGGTGTGTACGGGCGATCGTTGTCCGCGTTATGCACCCAGACACTACGAAGCCCCCGTCTGGTGGAAGTTAAGGCGCGTGGCAACGAGTCGCGCCTTAATAACGGCGCGACTATTATCAATTAACGCGAACAGCAACTCCCCCCCCCCCACCAATGTTCTACCCGCGCTCCAGAGGTGTTTATTGCAAATGTGTTTGGAAGTGTGGATTAGTGACGACCCCGGGGGGGGGAAGGAGGGGGGTTGGGGGGGATGAGTTGGGGGGGGTGTAGGAGGGGGGGGGGGGGTGCAGGATGTGACGGCTGTCGCCCTCCCAACCTCCTCGCAATTAGCACCTCTTTGTGGCGCTCTCTGGGATGAAGAGGCCTCACGCTGTCTCTATTCGCGAGATGCGCGCGCTCATCCGTCGCTCCTCTCCGCAGCCCATTAGGGGTCATTCAGGTATTACCACCCCCCCCTCCTCCACCCCCCCACGTCCCCCCCCTTACCCCCACTCCTCCCCCCGATCCTCATGGCCAGTGGCCGCTCTCCATGGAAATGTGTGCACGCGCACAGGCGTGGGATTCCATTGGGACTCTTTGGTCTAGCCAAAAAAAAAAAAGTGTTTGTGATGATGCCCGCGTGTGTCTATGTACGTGTGTCTCAGCGTCTCCGTCGTCTCAGTCTCTTTGCTCATCTCTTCCCGTGTGTGTGTCTCTGTCTCCGGGGAGCGGTGGTGTAGCGGTTAGCGCTACGCTGCGCTATGAACCCGGCGACCCGGGTTCGATTCCCGCTCACGGCTCACGGCCAACACCAGTGACGATTTAAATATGGTCCTCCCCCCACCCAGGGTTGACTCGGCCTAAAATGAGTACCTGGTGTGCGGTGTGTAAAGATCGCCACTGGGGAGACAAAGGCGGCCGGGCGTGATGTTGACCACCAACCCCCTCGCGTACCGTGGCGGCCTTCACAGGTGCTCGCTAACAACACTTGCCACAACAGTCTGTTATGGCTACAAGGCCGATCTTTGTGTCTGTGTCTCCCTGTGACTCTATTCGTGTTTGTGTCTGTTTTCTTCCCTTTGTCTGTCTCCATGCGTCTTTCTGTAACTCTATCATATATGTCAGCATCTCGGTCGAAATCATCGTGTCTCACTGTTTCTCTTAATGACTCCTCCCTGTGTGTCTCACCCCTGCGCGTGTGTGTGCGTGTATCTCCGCTCGTCTCTCTGCCCCCTCTTCTCTATTCTACGCGTTGAATCTCACAAGCTTTGCGCACGTATGTTGAACTTCTTTCGCACCGTACGTAGCCGACCCCGCTCATCGGCTCCATACCAAAATTATCCTATTGGATTTTGACTTAAAACGTTCGTGACTGCAGAAAAGAAAAATAAAACAAATATTTTTTAATTTTCTTTTATTATAAAATAATTTCTTATTTAAATGTTTTAATTTTATATCTACGTGATTTTACCGAAATAACCAAACATATGTTATCCTATTGCTATTGCCGCCCACCGCCCAACATAAAGTCATCGGTACCCCCCCCCACCCCCACTACAGATGTCTATATCAGAAGGGGGGTGGGGAGGGCAGGGGGATCACGAGCCACTGCTTAATCGAGGCAGTGGCTCTGCGGTCCGCACAGCGGGGAGCTGATGCGGGCGCGTCGAGGAGGAGGAGAGGAGCGACGCGATTTGGACTAATTACTCATGAATGCTAAAGACACGTGCGCATCCGCTGGCTGTGAGCCGGGGTTGGGTGGACCACTCATAGATCGCCACACACGTGCAAGGGCTTTCCGTGCAGCTGCTGCTGCTACTGTTGATGCTGTCTTTAGGAGTCAGTAGAGAATGAAGACTGTCGATATGTACAGCAGTTGTCTGTCAATCCACGGCTGGATGAAGGCCTCTTCCACGCCGCGCGGGTCGCGTGGTTGCGTTGGCCATCGTAAAGGGAGAATGTCGTCAGATTTAGGGAGACAAATGGGAGTCCGCTGTCGTTACCTGTGCCGGGAAACGCAGCTAAATCCATTGTTGTACTGTACTACGCGCCCATGCTGCACCAAATTCTCATCCGCGTTGCGCTGGGCGGAGCTTGCAGGGGGTTTCCCTCTTTCCGGAGGCATGGCATTGAGAGCAGCCACTATTTTTTTAAAGGGCATGAGCAATCGACCATAACATGACAAAGAAGTCGATAATTCGCTTGAGTCGATTAATCAACCAATATTCGTCCCAGGCCCTATTTAGAGCGTTGATTCCATGAGCTTTGGAAGTTGATACTCGATATCCGTAAACAGATACCTAAAAATACGGATATTCGATGATCAATCCTCGCCTTCAAAGAGCTGGATCAACAGACGGGTGCTTGGCCACCACCACCAACTCCTACACGTCCACCATCACCACCATGCCCACCTCCACCACCAACTCCACGTCCACCTCCACCACCATCACCACCAACTCCTCCACGTCCACCACCACCAACTCCTCGACGTCCACCTCCACCACCTCCACCACCACCTTCACCACCACGACCACCACCATCACCACCATCACCACTGCCACGTCCACCTCCACCACCACCTCCTTCACTACCACGACCACCACCATCACCACCACCACCAACTCCTACACGTCCACCACCACTACGTCCACCACCACCACCATCACCACCAACTCCTCCACGTCCACCACCACCAACTCCTCGACGTCCACCTCCACCACCTCCACCACCACCTTCACCACCACGTCCACCTCCACCACCACCATCACCACTGCCACGTCCACCTCCACCACCTTCACCACCACGACCATCACCACCATCACCACTGCCACGTCCACCACCACCTCCTTCACTACCATGACCATCACCACCACCACCACCACCACCAACTCCTACACGTCCACCACCACTACGTCCACCACCAACTCCACGTCCACCTCCACCACCATCACCACCAACTCCTCCACGTCCACCACCACCAACTCCTCGACGTCCACCTCCTCCTCCACCACCTCCACCACCACCTTCACCACCACGTCCACCACCACCATCACCACTGCCACGTCCACCTCCACCACCTTCACCACCACGACCACCACCATCACCACTGCCACGTCCACCACCACCTCCTTCACTACCACGACCACCACCATCACCACCACCACCAACTCCTACACGTCCACCACCAGCTCCTTCTCGTGTACATCCGCGACGCGTCTCGCGTGACCCCCGCGCCCCCCCCCAAGATGAGTGAGTGACCTTCCCGCAACTCACACCTGTGTTTGCTGAGCTCCTCCCCTGTGCTGGCGCGACCCCCCGCGATGTCGACCAGTCGGAGTGGGATCCGCCTCGCCTGCGCGCAGGTGTCACCGCGACTAATTTAACGGCCATCAATTAGCGGGCAGCCCACAAATCGGCTTTGGAAATTGCCCGCGACGGTGGCACGTGGAGGGTTTTTTTTTCTTTTCCCCCCGATGAGTTGGGCCAATGCAGCTGTGTTTGAGAAATGCGCCGCGCTTGGGTTATTGCGCTGCTTGGGAATGGGGCGAGGGGGGCGGTGTGGGTGGTTCCGTGCACACGTGGCGCGCAAAGGGAGCGGCAGCGGTGAGCGCTACGCTGCTCTACGAACCCGGCGACCCGAGTTCGATTCCCGCTCACGGCCAACACCAAGTGACGATTATCTGAACCGGGTCCTGAGGATCCCCCTAGGTCGACTCAGCCTCATACCTGGTGCGGTGTGTAAGACATCGCCACTGGGGAGACAAAGGACGGGGTGCTGGCCAACCACCCCCTCCATAATAGAGGTTTGTTGGGTTAGATCGCGTAAATATATAAATGTGTCGTTAAACCCCGCCACCACCCGACACAGCCAACTAGTAAGGGTTGTCACGTAAACAGAACGTGGCCAATTCGTCACTAGTACAGCACACCGGTGTGTTGGAGAGCCAAGCTACAACATTTACCAACTGAGTACGACGTTTCGCCAGTAATTACATCTAGCTTCATCAGGACGAATGATCAGCACGAGACTAAAAGAACATCAGATAAATATTAAATTCTCTCAAATGCAACTGTCAGCAGTAGCAGAACACGCGTGCCAACAAGGACACTCAATTGATTTTGATAATGTTGAAGTTCTGTGCAAAACCAGCGACTACTGGTCAAGACTAATTATAGAATCTATTGAAATTGAAAGAAATCAAAATAACTTTAACCGTTTGGATAGCTACCGCCTTAGTGCTGCATGGAAGCGAATAATTCAATAATGCATTATTTAAATGCATGCCTACAAAGGGCAGCGTGCTTCAATAAGGGTTACCGTTGGTAGGGCTATTTCACTAAACACAATAGACAGGAAGGACAAGTTCAAAGGGCTCGCATAATGCACATGCATAATGTACGTTCTCTCAGTAATCCCCCCCCCCCATCATTGCGCAAGAGCGCAGAAGCGTGGTCACCACATCTACGCCTCCTCTATGTAAGGAACGAAACAGGTGGACTTCTCAACAAATCTGGCTGTCGCCTGATGAAGCTGGTTGTTATTACTGGCGAAACGTCGTAATCAGTTTGTAAATGTTGTGGCTTGGCCCTTCAACACACCGGTGTGCTGTACTAGTGACGAATTGGCCACGTTCTGTTTACCCTTACTAGTTGGCTGTGTCGGGTGGTGGCGGGTTTCAACGACACATTGATATATTTACGCGATCTAACCCAAAAACCTCTATTATGGATGATATTGGTCACGAAAGCCTCCCACGTGTTAAACCACCCCCTCGTGTGCCATGCCGGCCTTCATAGGTGCTCGCTAACTGCACTTGCCCCAACAGTCTGTCAAGGCTATACGGGGGATCTTTGTCTTTATTTGGTGTGTTTGTAGCCATTTGCTGAGACAGGCTGAGACCATCAACTCGCTACCATTGAGAGATCCGGTTTAACCAATCACAGCTGGCCAATTGTACTCGGATTTGAATCTCAGGATCTCCGTGGTGGTGGCTCTGAGACCCATGTGTGTTATGTTGAGTACAACAATGGGGAGACTTCACCGCGTTCCAGACGGGTTGAATGAAAGTTCACTCGGTTGGCTAGGACACGTCGAGAGAAGTAGGGAACACCACATCGGAAGGAACGTGATGGACGTGGAAGCAACAGAGTGGAGACCGATAGGCAAAACAAACATACTCTTACCTCTCTGGCCTATGCGTTGTGAAGAAGGGTCATTGCCCGAAACGTCACCTATTATATATTTTGTTATTTTTAAAGCTACAGTGTTATTGACGAATGTGTTCAGTTTTTGTTGTTAATTGGTGCTTGTGCGTCACTGCCAACGCAGCAGCAACAGCATCACCAAATGATTTGTTAAATTCGAAAGCCGTGGTTCGAAGTGGTAAACCAGGATGTGAAGAACCGCGGGGTAGATGTGGGGGTTGATGACCTCCACACCAGCGGGACCCATGCCAGGAGGAGGAGGAAGAAGAAGAAGAAAAACACCCCTGTCTCGTGAAAAAAAAGTGGAAAATTTTAGTTCCATGGAATTGTTTAATTATTATCGTTTATTCATTCATTAAACAAATTACACTATTTACACATCGCTTACATCAGAATGGATTTCGCGAACACTGCGTCATTGGCGTGAACTGTCACCCCTTGTCAGCGTGTATTTACACGTGGGTAGGCAGTACATCTGTGGCTGCGTTCTAGATACAGAGCTTTGTTTAGTGAGGTTTATATTGTTGTTGTTGCTACTCGCAGCCTGGCAGTAGGAAAAAGTTCCCCAGCTGCGATATTTACTCAGAGAACCCCCGGCATAATCCCCTAGCCGCTCGCGCAACGATTAAAGCCGCACGCAACACACTCGGACGGAACTCAAAGCACCTTTCAACGACATCATTAGCCTTGGTCTATCCACTGCTGGTTGAAAGGCCCTCGCCAAGCCGTCGCCGCCTCTCACGGCCTCGCGATGCAACCAACCCATCCGTGCCGGATTTCTCCTGCCCGGGTGTGTGTTTCCCCAGTTTGGCTGTCACTCCGTGATTAGTCTCGGCCATCGCCTCTTCGAGTGACCGTAACCTGCCCGAGCCCACATACTTTTGATGTATAATGTTGTTCACTTTGCCAATACCAATGACCTCTCTATATAAAAATGGGCTTAAGTACGTGCAAAAGCCAGGCAATTGCTCATTGCGGACCTCTATGAAATTCACATACTTGGGGATTTTTTTTTACTTAAAACTTTTGTGACTGCAGGAATTCATATTCTTGGTTCTTTCGGTAAAGTCACGTAAATAGAAAAGAAATAATAACATAAAAACCCCCACGGCGTTTCTATCGCAACACAAGCTGTCTTCATCAGGCGGAGAGATGAAGACCGCTTGTGTTGCGATCGAAACGTCGTGGGTTTTTTGCTTTCATTTTATTTTTGGGGATGGTGATGATTAACAGCCACGGCGTATTGTATACCTCGCCACATTCCCCATGATCAACTTCAAACATCATGAAATGCACTGTGAATGCAGACACATGTGGAACTTAGCACAGGCTAAGTGCTCTAAACGTCGCATTGATTCTTCCGTTGTATTCGCTGCAGGGCAGGTCGGTAGGTATTAGTCAGTCAGTCAATTTCTGTCGCCAGCTCTCGAGTCCTGAAGCTGTCTGTAGATCCTCGCTTTGTCTTCGGCCCAGCGATGAGGATTGGAAGGCAGTCAGCACCTGGTGGAATGATCATCCTTGCTTGTGGCCTCTGCTGAGTGAGCTATGCTGTGCGTCCTATTGATTTGGCGTTAATTTCTCGCATGCACGAAAATTATAACTTTGGCTACTCTGTTGAGGTAATTTTTTTCCACTTGTTCGCTCGCGAATCGTTATTTCCAGAGCTTCATTTCTCACCGATTATAATTGGGCCACTGATAGACTGGAGTAGGTGGCACGTGACCAGCAGGCACAGCCATCAGCGAAAGGAATACTTGATGTGGTGAAGCCGGGTGTGGAAATAATTTGCGGGTCACTGGTTTAGAGATGCTCCGGCTGAAATTAATCCCTGATTATTTACTCTCGACGTACAATCATCAAGACGTTAATTTTCAACAAAAATCAAACATTAAATAATTTTATGCTATCATTATCGGTGGGACTCGGCAAGTCGTACGAATGAGACGCCCGCTCGGTGAACTTGGCTCTTTATCCCAACAACCCCCCCCCCCCCGCGCTGAATGACACCTTTTTCTTCGTAGGCGGAGACGGGAGGTAACTTTTGTTCCGGGGCTTTGTTCGCTCGGTCCGGTTTGTCCAGACGTCCGTGTCAGCGTTCGCTCTCGAGCACGTGAACTCTGATCGCTGTGAAGCTTCAGCCCGCGCGTGCGCGCTCCGATTTAATAAACAATAACCCCCCCCCCCCCCCCCCCCAACGTTTCGGCACGTAACCGTGTTGGTTTAGCGCTCGTAAAAAAAAAAAGAAAATCCTCCGTTATTGTCCTGTGTGAGATTTCGCCACCGCCACCACCACCATGATCATCATCACCGTCATCGTCACCGCCGCCTCGTGAGATGAAGCGGCTTTTAGCGCCGACCCCAAAGGGCCTTGGGCACCATCCCGTGAAGCCAAATCACCGTTGGCGAGCCGTCTGCAACCTCAACCATTGGCTTCACACTCACGGATTCATGTCTTGACGATGATGACGACGACGACGATGATGATGACACGAATGCAGCACGTTGTTATCATCGTCCCCTGTAGTCCATCGATGAGAAAGTTTGTCAAATTAATTAAATGACAGGGAACCTTCGTCACAATGCTGGGAAATGGGCACGGTGTTTTGCAGATGCCGCTCCTCGAATTCATTTATATTTTTTTCGTATTATATTAGCGTCGATGATATTCATATTGTGCTATCAGCGTTGTGTCGCGAGCAGAAGGAATGTTCGTTTGGCAGAGCCCCGCGTCTTGCCGTGTGTCAGGGAAGGGCCCTCTAGGTGGCTCAGCTAAAGAGTGGTTCCCCATGTCCCAGTCATCTGAAATATATTTTATTTTAGTTTTTAAATTTCTGGCTCGCACAAGCTTTTAAAGTGGACAAAAAATAATCGTGTTTCGCAGTCAACCTGTTAAACGTTAAAACTCTTTCTAGTATAGCTGCCTGTATTTGAAGCCAGGATTCCCACAGTACAGGCGGTGTGCTCTGACATGACCATTATGACCACCCAAGAGAAAATGACACCAAACCTCAGACCTAAACCCGCAATCTCAGCAATACTGACTTAGTTCTAGGACATGGCCATTATGAGCCACTTGGGAGAACATCACCCAAAGGACCTCTGCAGTACTGACTTAGCTCTTGGAACACCGCCACTATGAATCACCCAAGATAGAGAGACACTCATACACACCTAGACATGAATCCAACATCTCAGAGCAGTACCAGCTCAGTGTTCCGACACGGCCACCCGTGTCACCATGCCCACACAGGATTTAACGTCTTATTATCTCCCACAGAGCGGTCTCTGTGGGCAAAAAGAGAGGTGTCGCCCGTCGACACTGGTGGTGCCCAAGTAATCTAAACGACTGTCGGCGCAAGCCTCCGTGAGTCTTCCCGAGTCTCTGCGAGTCTTCCCGAGTCTCCGCGAGTCTTCCCCGCGGGTCTCCGCGGGTCTCCGCGAGTCTATGCGAGTCTTCCCAAGTCTGCTCGAGTCTTTCCCGAGTCTCTGCGAGTCTTTCCCGTGTCTCCGCGAGTCTTCCCAAGTCTGCTCGAGTCCTTCCCGGGTCTCCGCGAGCCTTCCCCGAGTCTCCGCGAGTCTTCCCCCCGGGTCTACGCGAGTCAGATGAGCCGCGACCTGCCGAGGTAGCGTGCGAGCACGCGGTACACGAACTTGTAGTGCTCGAGCGTGGGCACCAGGTGAGGCCGCTGCTGCCTCAGGGCGCCGAGCACTTGCGGGACGTCGGCGTTCTGGGTGTGAGGGGGTGGTGCGCACGGGGGCGAGCGGATGGAGGAGCACAAGAAAATAACAACAAATGAACGAGAATAAACGGCGAGGAGTTTGTGTGCAATGTGGACACGCGCTGCCCTTTTGCCGGTCCGCCGCTGGATTTAGGCCTCGCCATGCACCGTGTCAGTCAAGGGGGTTGCTTCACCAAACTTCACCACATGTCTCAGCGCGGGTTGGTGAAGAGGGCAGCCCAGTTCCAGTTAAGAAAACACTCACCATTTATCGAAGATTTCATTAATACACCAACGATGATGGTGATAATGCTGCTGCGCAATTTTTGGACTCCACTTAGACTGGTGGGGGCTGCAAGCACTCTGACTGCCTGAGAAAGCACTGATGATGAAGCCACCGTCAGCGCATTCCAGTCTATGGGCTTCTATGTGAGTCTATGGGCTTCTCTGTGAGTCTGTGGTTCTCTGTGTGAGTCTATATGCCTATGTGAGTCGGTGGGTCTCTGTGTGAGTCGATGGGTCTCTGTGTGAGTCTGTGGGTCTCTATGCGAGTCTATGGGCCTCTGTGAGTCCATGGGCATCAGTTTTAGTCTGTGGGTCTCTGTGTGAGTCGATGGGTCTCTGTGTGAGTCTGTGGGTCTCTATGCGAGTCTATGGGCCTCTATGTGAGAAAGTGCTGATGACGAAGCCAATGGTAACGCATTCCAGCCTCTCAACAAATCCACCTGCACCTGAGACCGGAAAAACTTAGAGTGGAGTTTTGTAGCCTCCGCAACCTGGAGCCACGGTGAGCCTCAGCTGCTTATAATCGCACATCTAAACATGACAAACGATGAGCGAACTTACCTGTCGTGCGAAGATTAATCTTGCAAAGCGTTTTGTGATGTATGCCCCTTTTGTAATTATTTTTTTGTTGATAGTGGTGGTTGCCTATACCTGCCACTCTTAAAAAAACACACGATTTGAAGAATGCATTTTGTGGAATTTCACAACTGTTTAGTTTTTGGTTATTTATTTGCGTTGCCTGCCTATTTCGAATGAGAAGAATGCGTTTGGATTTCCTCATTCGTAAAGGGGGGGCGGGAAAAAAACCCAGCCCGTGTGTGTACCGATTGCGCAAAACTCGGAGACATTTCCCTTTTAGCCAGGATAGATCGCCTCCGAGTGCTGTTAGCGAGCACCCCTTTGTCCGTGTCGGTGCTTTGTAAAAAAAATATATTACATCCTGGAAACTTTACCTGCCCAGGGATTGTTTTCACAGATGCGGCGAACAATTAAGACTGAAAAATAAAATAAAAAATGTTTCGTCTGTTTCCCAAACGTATTGAAAATTGTGCCAACAGAGCCACGTTATGAGATGAAGTGTCCACTCGCATTTCACGCGAGAATGGGCCGTGGAAGGGAATGTCATAGAACTACTTCTGAGATTCCTCCGAGTGAACTCTTTAGCCACACGACGAGTGGGTAGGGGGGGGGCACTTTCCCACGTGCCCTGCAACAGAGAAAAATGTTGCCACATGGAAGTTAAAGAACATCTATATTAATCCTCGATGCAGGAATTTAGCCAAATTGATTAACAAACCAAACTTGTTGCGATTTATTTATTGTGCAATCATTGGTAAACAGGCTAAGACAATCCGCTCGCTACCCTCAATAACTCGGTGTAATCATCGGTGGCTGAAACCCAGATTCACACCCAGAATAGTCAGCGGCGCAGGTTCAGTGCCCCGACTCCTGAGCCACCCGGCCACCTCGCTCATGCTCTCCATCAGTCCGAGTGGCCGGGGGAATGCTCGTGGGAGAACGGCCACCGTGGGGAGGAGAGCGACCGAGTCAGCACGCCCGCAAGAGATAAATTGCATCGCGGGACCGTGAGAGATGGTGACGGCACGGGGAGCCCTTCATCTAACAGTGGATAAGTCAAGGTGATAATGATGATTCTGATGCTGCTGCTGATGCTGCTGCTGCCGATGATGCTGCTGATGATGTTGCTGATGCTGATGATTATGCTGCTGATGCTGATGATGCTGCTGATGCTGCTGATGATGATGCTGCTGCTGATGTTGCTGCTGCTGCTGATACTGATGCTGCTGCTGCGGCGGATGATGATGACGACGACGACGACGATGATGATGCTGTTGTTGATGATGGACTGACCACGTTCTGCTCCAGGCAGGCGACCATGAGCTCTGAGAGGATGAGGACCCCTGTAGGGCCGTCGTCGCCGCCGGCGCAGTGCACCAGCGTGGGCGGCAGGGGCGTCCTCGGAGGCAGCATACTGCCCGTCAACCTGCGCACCGACTGTAGCTCCTGCAGGAACTCTGCACGTGGCGGGGTGGTGGTGGGGGGGGGGACGAAGTGTCCCGCCGGCGATGATTAATAACACGACTCAAAATGTCGAGCTGATGACATTGTCCGCTGGGGAAATGCACAGAGGGTTTATCGGACGAGGCGAGATCGAGCGGTGAAATAAACTCGCGTGCGGGATCTAGGTGGATCGTTATCGTCGCGGAGATCGTGAAGAGGTCAGAATTATACTGGAGGAATCCGATGAGCTATGAAGCTAGTTTTCACAGATGTCCAGTAGGGGTTGGTCAGAACGTTACAACAAGGAACACTACAAAAGCACGTCAGGAGTGCAAATTATAGGAAGTGTAAAAATATATTTTAAAAAAAACTAAATAAAACTAAATTATTTTTTTGTTTTACCAGATAAAGCCCACTGAGCTATTAGCTTCTTTTTGCAGAAGCAAACCTGGCCACAAATGATAGCTCCACGTGGATCGTCATGTGTGGACAGCTTGAGGAGGTCTCCATCGTCAGCAGCTTGGCGGGCGCACGCACTCGCTCTGCTCGCCGTCGTCGTGGCATTTAGATTGACGGGATTTTCGTCCACAGCGCACGGTTTGGTAGCTGGTGTTATCGAGAATATCCGTTCGTCCAGAATAATTGTTCCCCTAGGAATGATTATTATTTATACCCGCCCCAAGAACTGATATTTGGGAATATCGGTTCCCTCTGGAAAAATTTGTCTCTTCTAATTTTTTTGGGGGGGGGGGGTGGGGGGGGGGGAGTTTGTAACAAAGTGAGCTCCGTTTAAGATTGAAAGTGGCAACTCATGTCTGAAAACGGTTCGACAAAATACGCCCGCGCCTTTGACGAGGGGGCGAAGCCTCGTTGTGACGTGGCGCTGCGTTCCCGACCCACGAACCGTCCAGCGGCCAACGTCGAGGGTTTTGGCCAATCCCATCCGCTTGCGATTGCTCAAGAGGGGCAACTGCGTCTGGCCCATTCACCGCTCTCTTGACGTCATTAAAGTCTACACGAGGAGCTCTGTGTTCGAGAGGGCGGGGGGGGGGGGGTGGTGAGGCCCCCCACCTCCGCGGCAATTTTTCTAAAATGAATGCGGTTGACAACTCTGCTCCGACACGTAAATAAATAAATAATATTGCCAAACATATCGCCGCCGCCGCAGCTGTCGCAGCTGTCGACCGGCCAAAGTCACAAAACGACGGCGCGCGCCCGCCACGGCATCATCAATCTTCGTTTATCGCCGAATTCATCGGCGCTGCGAAAATAATACGCCTCAACCACGCCGGTCACGTCATCGCTATCAGTCGCCCCGTCGCCTCGTGCCGTGGCGTAGAACCACCCTCACCCCACGGTACTCTTCACGACTCTTCTCCGAGTCCCCCCCCAGTCCCGCTCGCTTGTTAACATCACCTGCCACCCCCACCTCTCCAACCACCGCCTCCTCGGTCTTGCTCGGGAACTCCAACTTGGTGAACACGTGGGTGGGCTCCCTTTGAGGCTCCGTTTGCAACGCAGAGCAATTTCACTTCGGGATTCTGCGCGCTGCCGGCTACACAAAAACGTCTCTCGCCCAGAGACGATCCGTCCCTGGGTGAATTGCTCACTCCTCGAGAAGCAGGGCGAGCGGCGAGCATGAACACGGCCAATCCCAGCCCGATCCCGGCCATGGTTTAACATCAGCGGCGAGTGATATCTCAACGTGTCCTGCGTGCCCCCATCAATTTGTTAACCCATATTGACCGGCGTCGTGAAGTATGGTTTAACAACCCCGACAACCAACAAGGAGTAAGGGGGATCTTCATCCAGCAGTGGATTGACGAATAACTGTAAATGATTGCTAGAGCAGAAGCACACACCCTGGGAACAAGCGCACGTGCGCTTATATCTGAAGTGTGCTGACATCAGAAGCTTCCCTGCGCATCCCCTCCCCCACCGCCAGCGCCGTGTACGCGTGTGTTGCTTATATGAGAGCTGTGCTTATATCAGGCGTGCTTACATCCAGACTGCGCATATGCCCCCTATTCGCAGCGTCCGCAAGGTCGGACATCACCGTCACCGCCGGCCATGATTAATCCGCTGCTGGATGAAGGCCTTCCCCCCACAGCCACGATGCCACAGACGTCACTCACCCAGAAACCTCTCCGCTCCATTGTTGTCGTCGTCGCCGTCGTCGGCGTCGCCGTCGCCATCGCTGCCGCGGCTCCACTCGGGGTGGTGGAGGTGCCACAAGTTGCGCTCTCTCCCCGAGGGCGCGTGCGTCACGCGCAGACCCGTGGTTGCGCAGCCGCCCGCCGCCGTGGTGCCCCTGAAGGTGGCGTGTACCGCCAGGTCCCCGTACACGCACGGGCGCTGCCGCGAGCCCAGTCGCGGCCAGTAGCGCTGCGGCTTCGCCTCCCCGGCGACCTGCGGTGGAACCGCGTGGCGCATTCGGTCAAGGTGGCAATCGCAGCCGTTGTTGTTGTTGTTTTTGTTATTGTATTAGTGCTGCAGTCTTTTGAGTCGGTGGCGGCTCGTGACATTTTCCACCAGGTGGGGCTGTTGCGAGTGACCTCTGATAAGAGGGTGTTCTAATTCAGAAAAAAAAAACCTCGTCGTGTTATTGGCCTTCCTGTGAAAGTGATGTAAATGTCTTATCTACCAACGGTGGGGCGTTTAGTAACAATACGAAACAAAACAACAAAGCGCTCAAATGCTGTCCCCATGACCCTCAAGTCCACATTACACAACCCGATTTAAAGCTTTCGTGACTGCAAGGATTCATCCTCTTTGGTTCTTTCGGTAAAGTCACGTAGAATGAGAATAAAGTAATAAATTAATAAAATAAAATAACACAATAAAATTATCACGACACAAGCGGCCTTCTTCTTCTGAAGAAGGCCGCTTGTGTTGTGGCCGAAACATCGTGGGGAATCTTATTGTGTTATTTTATTTTATTAATTTATTATTTTATTCTCATTCTACGTGACTTTACCGAAAGAACCAAAGAAGATTACACAACCCCTTTCACACTGCCAAACGCCTGGCGCGTGTAGGCCGTGAGCTGCTCTATTTGCACGGTGCCACCCAGCGTCGTGGCGTCGTCTCTCATCACAGCCACGGGCGCCTTTTTCACCACCCTGCATGGGTCTCAAACGGCGTGGGTAAAATGCGAAGCTCATCGCAAGGAATGAAGGGAATTGTCTCACTCGGACGCCTTCACAGCCGCCCCGAGACCTCCCCAAGGCACAAATCAGACTGTGGCGTTGCAGCGGTTTCATGTATGAACGACTTAAAATTGTATCTTCACGTTGAAATAATCATCACATTAACTAGTGGACGAACCGCGCCCGATTTGAATCGGCGCCCTCGTTGTCTTTAATCAACAGGGAAGTTCAAACACCTTTAGGTGCCGCGCCTTTCCTTCTTAGGAGCCGCCCCTTCTTATTTTTATTCCTATTTTGTTTATTATTTTTATTTGTTATTTTTCTTATTTTTATTTATTATTTTTAATTCACTTGAATTTTTGTATTATTTTTTAATATAATTTTTTATTCACTTTGTTTTCAGTATTATTTTTCTATCTACGTGACTTCACCGAAAGAACCAAAGAATATGAATTCCTGCAGTGACGAAAGCTTTTAAGTCATGATCACGCTTGTTTACCCAGGAGAGCCTCATTTGAGTCTCAATACTAGTTGCCAGGAGGGTCCCGCCAAGTGTTTTGCAGTCGAGGAGGGCGATGTTGCTGCGGTGTAATTCCGATTTAATAACGTGCAGGTAAAACACAACACAAATATCAGTGTTGTGGAATGTTTTGGCTGAGACCGGTTGTTAAATTGTGTGCTCCTTACTGTAACTTTGGTTCTTTCGGTAAAGTCACGTAGATAGAAAATTAAGAGATCACGACGTTTCGATGGCAACACAAGCAACCGTCATCAGGTGAGACAAACACAGCTGACGTAGGAGAAAGAGCCGCTGCAACAAGAATTTATATATATGGGATCTATTAATTTCCCATCTACGTGACTTAACCGAAAGAACCAAGAACTATGGATTCCTGCAGTCACGAACAGCTTCAAATCAAGATTGTGTGCTCTTGTTAGCTGCGGGAGTAAAGTGTCAAACCCCCGGATGAAATGCATGCAGAACAGGGACGGTGGGGGTGGGAAGAGAACTCCACAGAGAAAAGAAACACCCCAAAGTCTAAATTTAGATTTAAAGCTTTCGTGACTGCAGGGATTCATAGTATTGGTTCTTTCGGTAAAGTCACCACGTTAGAAGGGAAACAATAAAATAAGAAAAAACAAAACAATAAATTCTCACGACGTTTCGACTGCAACACAAGCAATCGTCATCATGATGATGATCATCATGATGATTGCTTGTGTTGAAATAATCATCATATTGTTATATAGTTTATTTTTTTTATTGTTTCACCTTCTACGTGACTTTACCCCAAAGTCTGCCAACAAACCCGGTCACCGCCGAGCTCACCTGAACCGGCGTGAGAGCCGCGATGACGTTCACTCCGTGCTCCCACACCATGTGCCAGAAGTCGCTCTCCGTGTGCGGCTGGGGCCACTGGGTGGCGATGTAGTGCCACATCTCTCCGTTCACTCGCACCTGCGTGGCAAAAGCAATGAGCGGGCGAGAGGCGCGGGTTGCGGACGCGAGGTGGCGGGTGGGGACGTGGGGGCAGGCGTGGCGGTGAGAGCGCGCGCCGTGGCCGGCCTCCGCACAGGTGCTATTCGCTAAGAGCACAGGCACCGCACCAGAATGTTAACAGCGATACGGAGGGGCGGGCGGGAGATCTTAGTGAGAGAGGGGAGCGGCGGCGCTGGCTCTTAGCGCGCTGCTCTCTCGTTCAGTTTGAATTCCCACTCACGGTCAACGGCGATTGTCTGAAACCGGTGCTGGGCCATCATCCCCTAGGTAGACACGGCCTCAAATGAGTACAGTGCCCTGGTGTGATGTGTAAACACTGCCCGCTGGGGAGGAAAAGGCGGTCGTGCGTGATGCGTTTCGTTTCGACGTTCTGAATGTTTTCAGCGAATTCATGGTGAGCGTGCGCGTTTATTATCGTTGTGCGTGCGGGAGGAAAGCGGGGATAATCCACGCGCGTAAGGCAGCAACGCTCTATCCCCGTCCAGATGGCGATTAGTCCACTTGCTGTGACTTGCCTTCTGGCGAGCCAGGCGATGAAAACCTCTGAGACGGCCACCACGACATCTGTGTGTGATCCACCAACCCCTGGCTGGAGAGTAGAGTTGAGATGAGACGGGTTGACGTAAGGATGAGAGTGAGTTCGTGGATGACCTTGGACATAGTAATGTTGAAGTGTAACCACTTTGGGGCCGTCCATAAATGACGTCACGCGATTTTGGACGATTTTTGACCCCCCCCCACCACCCCCCTCGTCACACGGCGTCACAAAAAGTCAGACCACCCTTCAAATATGACGTCACAAAGCTCTGTCCCCCCCCACCCCCCCAAGATATAAAACATGCTTCAAATCGCTTTAAACTATTGTCATTGTAGTGCGTATTTAATGTGTCGCTGCACTCTGATGTTGTTGGATATTTTTATTTATTAAAAAGTCTATTTAATTAAGTAGAACGTGTTGTCTATTTATTTAAAGTTGCGCATTTTGATGTGACGTCACATTTCTCACCCCCCCCCCCTCGTCACACATCGTCACAAATGTCTGACACCCCCCTCCCTAGGTGCGTGACGTCATTTATGGACGGCCCCTTTAATGTTGTTCGTTAATTACCCAGGCCACGACTATACACTGTAGTTGACATTCTGCAAAATCAAGTTATGTCAGATGATCTCTTGGGTGAAATTGGTATTTTAAGCTCACACACACACACGTGTCTGTGTGTGTGAATTGTGTGTGTGTGTGTACTGTGAATGTATGTGCGGTGTGTGTACTGTTAATGTATGTGATGTGTGTGTACTGTGTGTATGTGATGTGTGTATACTGAGTGTGTGTGCTGTGTGTGTACTGTGTGTGTGATGTGTGTACTGTGTGTATGTGCTGTGTGTGTACTGTGTGTGTGTACTGTGTGTGTGTCCTGTGCGTGTGTGATGTGTGTGTACTGTGAGTAAATATACTGTGTGTACTGTGAGTACTGTGTGCGTGCATGCAGTAATTCGTGTTCGGTTACCACACGCCCGGTCACCTAGGTTCGATCCCTGCTCATGGATAACATCAGCGGCAAGTGGTTTATGAACCTATAAAAATGTCTCCTCCGAGTTAACTTAATTGACGCGCTACCTGGTGTGGGTTTTAAACGTCAGTGCTGGGAAGACGACGTCGGCCTGCCTTAGTATGTTGACCAGACCGCAATCCCCCCCCCTCCCCACCTCGTGCAGCTTAGCAGCCTCAACAGGTGCTCACTAACAGCGAATCTCCTTCACGCTCCACAAGTCTACGTGGGGGTTGGGGGGGGGAGTCTTCGCATGAAGGGTCTGTGTGCGGAGCAGCAGCAGTGGTTAGCTGTGCCATTTTGAACGAACTCCCTCTGACCAAATATTAATTAAGCCTCCAACAAATTCACCTTCCGTTGCGACGCCAATCGACTGCAGCGTTGACGAGAATCGCCGTCCCGTCCACCTCGGCCAGGAAACGATACCGAACGAACCAAAGAGTATGGAAATGTGACATGTCTTGTTTTTTGTATGATTAAAAAAAAGATGTGGCGGCGGTGGGGCAAAATGTGGGCAGCCACACCCAAGGCCGTGATATTTAATAGGCACGGTACAGCACAGCTGTCAACCCCTTATCAGTGCCCTCCCTACCTTATTAGAGACAAATTCAGACCTTATTGGTCACCCCGTGCCCCTGAAACATCTCAACGTTCATCCTACAAAGTCCCAATCTCAAGGAAGAAACAAACAAATACACTAAACGTAGAGATTTTTGCCGGTATTGAAACGGCTGTACGCCGTATGGACCTGCAAAACTCAATTTCCCTGTCTAAGAATACGGACGGGTAAGTCGTATGGACCTGCAAAACTCGATTCCCTGTCTATACGGACGGGTAAGTGGTATGGGCCTGCAAAACTCAATTTCCCTGTCTAAGAATACGGACGGGTAAGTGGTATGGGCCTGAAAAACTCAATTTCCCTGTCTAAGAATACGGACGGGTAAGTGGTATGGGCCTGAAAAACTCAATTTCCCTGTCTAAGAATACGGACGGGTAAGTCGTGTAGGTTGACAGCTGTGCAGTAGGCACTGTGCCTAGGGCCTACGAAAACTAAAAGGGGACTACGAAAAAGAAATATGACATCTTTTTTTAGAATGATGAAAAATGTAGCCAATATATCTTATATTCTTGGTTCTTTCGGTAAAGTCACGTAGAAGGGAAACAATAAAATAAAAAAATATATAAAACAATAAAATTCTCACCTGATGATGATTGCTTGTGTTGCAGTCGAAACGTCGTGAGAATTTTATTCTTTTATATTTTTATTATTTTATTGTTTCCCTTCTACGTGACTTTACCGAAAGAACCAAGAATATGAATCCCTGCAGTCACGAAAGCTTTAAATCAAGATATCTTCTTGAATAAATAAATAAATATATTTATACATAGCAAACATATATTTCCTGCCTCAGCAGCTCTCCCGACATATTTTTCACCTGATGACGATTGCTTGTGTTGCGATCGAAACGTTGTGATTTGTTTGATATTTTTTCTACCTACGTGACTTTACCGAAAAACCCAAAGAGTACAGCAAATATAGTCAGAGTGTATATACAAAGAGGCAGAGTTACGTCAATGTCAGTGGGTTTTTGTTCATAAGGTGAGAGAAATTAACATCGGAGATTAACTTTTAGAGATTTTTTTTTGGTACCGTTCGCACGATCTCATTCCGAACAGTGATGCGAGTGTAGCAACATGAGGCAGCGGCAGTACCATCTCCAGAGAGTTATCGCTGAAGGCCTACGAAAGAGAATTGCCTAGGATCTACACGAACCTTCGTCGGGGCCCTCGCCACACCCCTTATACATAACTCGTTTGGACAGCATTGGAATGAGGCAAGTCGCCTATTGTGGCAACACTGATTCCCCTCGCCCCGTACATAAACCATACTCGTGCGTCTTGTACACTTAAAACGCTGGCACACCGTCGTCGCGAAATGTTTGGCTGCGCGCTGGTCTTGCAGTCCAGAGGTCGCCGGGTTCCATTCTATCTCCACGGCACGGCTGTTGAATGAACGGGGCAAGCTTTCTTGATTCCCTCCTCCGACTCTGCCCAACCGAGCGGTGGAAATGGGTTCCGCCGCAGCTGTAGGCATGTGTGTTGAACTTCTTCCGCACCAACCGTGCTAATCGCAGGTGCGGTGCGGAGAAAGGCCAACAAACTAAACACGTAAATCAGTTCTAAAGAAATTAGTTTTAAAATCGAGATGATTTAAAAGTGCATCGTTCCCGGTGGATTCCCAATATCGGAAGGAGGAGCGTTTCAGATGGCCGCAGGAGGGCATCTGAAAGCGCGCGATGTGGTGAGCGCACTTTGTTCGATGGCAAGCCAGGAGCCGGCAGGTGATTTGTGGCGGGGTAAAGTGTGGGCACACTGCCGGCCCTTTCCGCCAGCAGTGGCGTGAAGAAGCACTTGCAGGCGTGCGCCTTTACCTTTTACCAAAAAACTTAACCGGATTAAACGTAGGCTGTAAAAGCTCATGGCACGTTTGAAATATTGTTCAGTGCGGATTGCCCTGTAAAATGTTTATTCGTGTATTATTCATATTTTCTCCAAAAATGTAAATTAATTATTTACAAGGGGCTGCGTGAGCCTGCACGGCTTCTTGTCGCATCCTGTTAGCGTAGCGGCGGTGTCGGCTGCGTTGGTGCCCACTCACACGTCTGTGCCTCTCTATATGGTGTCACCCTTATGGGGAACGGTGGAGCAGCGGTCAGCACGCTGTACTACAAACCCGGCGACCCGAGTTCGATTTCCGCTTATGGCCAACACCAAGTGACGATTACCTGAATCGGTCCTGGGCCTCCCCTAGGTTGACACAGCCTCAAATGCGTACCTGGTGTGTGGTGTCTAAACATCACCAATGGGGAGAAAAAGGCGGCCGGGCGTGGTGTTGGCCACCCACCCCCCTCATCTGCCGTGGCGGCTTTCATAGATGCCTGCGAACAGCACTTGCCCCAAAAGTCCGTTAAGGCTTTACGGGGGATCTTTTGTCTTTGTTTGTCAACCTGAAACTACTCACCACCCAGTGTCTACGGGACACGTGACCCAATATGGCTCGAGCTAGGCTGAGTTGACCTGAGTGAATTGACCTCATTTTATCCTAGCACCCCCATTGAAGGGCAGCTCGTGCCGGACAGGAATTCTGTCACGTGAATTGGGCAGCTCTTAGAAATGCAAGGGGGCATCCATTCATAAATACCCCACAGACCTGCAATGAACCTCTCCTTTCAAATGACCTCGGCGTTACGCAGTCGTTGAATGCTGTTGGGCAAATCACTGCACTGGTAATACGGGACGAAGTGTGTCGGGGGAATGTCGAGAGATTTCATGTGTTAATCGAGGCTTTGAAATATACAATGTTATTTGTCTCTACAAAGTCTCCCTGTTACTTTACGCGGTTATCCATAAATGGATCACCCTGTGAAACTGAATAAACTTTTCCTAAGACATATTTGCGAGTCAAAGATTAAGGTTTGCTTCATGACAAAATTAAATGTTATCATATGTTAAATTAAATATAATTTTTAAAAGTGTGTTCCCGTAGACGAGACCGTCTGCGATTGACGCAGCTGGTGGCATATTCTGTTTCTGATGTAGAGAATTCAGGCCATGCCTCGATGCAAACCCGGCGTGGAAAATTCTGGCCGCAGCCCGAATTCGCAGCCAAATGAAGTCGATTTTTTTAGCCTACTGCCAGAATGGCAAATCGAGTTCAAACTCGGGTCATGTGTCCTATGGAAACAGGGTGGTAGGCTTAGAGTGACCACTTGTTCGAGTGTCTGTGTGTGTCTGACCCATGTTCCAACCTACAATAAAGCGTCCACGTGAATCAGAGAACTAAGCGGCTATATTGAATTGTCCACAGAACCCCGTGTCTGTGTGCAGAGGTGCCTGTGTGTTCATGTGCCTGAGCCCATGGGTTCCTGTATCAATGTGTCCATGTGTTTTCACGTGTGTTGTCCATCCATACACATGTCTGTATTTCCAAGCATGGACATGTCTGGCCACGTGCCTGCACAACTGTGTGTCCAAACGTGTGTGTGTCTATTGTCAGCACGTCTGTGTCTCTGCATGTGTCCGCACACCTGTGTCTCTACGCATCTCCGTGTGTCCGCGTGTCCGCGCGTCTGTGTTTCTGCGCATCCACGCGTCGCTGTGCGCTGCTTACCCGGACGTGAGAGGAGGTGGCGCGCCGCGTGACGTTTCCCCGGGGAGACTGTGGCGCAGACGCTGGCGTGGAGGACGCCGGCTGCCGGATTCTCTCCGAGTCCACCACCGACGCTCGCTCCCCGGGTCCCCACGGAATATGCCCAAATTCCTGTGCCGCATCCCCGCGCCGCACCCGCTCCGCCAGCTGCGATCCCTGGTGGGGAATCGCACAGTCGGCGGATCAATTTCAGGACGCGGGGTCAACGAGGAGAGGTCATCACGGACGATACTGTTTGTCATCGCCGCACTTCCCCGTGGCGTCCTTTCTTCTGCCAGATCCGGCAAGTGCAGCGTAGTTGCAATGTGACATCCAATTTGACCACGACCACCACAACTACCACCATCTGGGTGTGGCTCAAATGTCTGTCTTGGTAATAATGCTAAAATCCTGAAATTAATCCTAATAATCTTAAAATCATGATGTCCTCTCAATGTGAATTTCCTCAGATTACATTGATTAGTTTAATCGCCGTTTACATAGCGTGGGCAGACAACATTAAGTGAATACCCACATTCTATGTCGGTTTTTTTCTGGATACAACTTGTTAATAGTTTGTTGATCATGGATAGCTGCCTGGCTTTGAATTCAGGATTCCAACAATACCAACTCAGTGCAATGACATGGCCATTATGAGCCAAACAAAATTAACAATGAACAAAATTACAGCCAAATGTCAATCCACTGCTGGTCGAGGGCCTCCCCCACACTGTGGCAGTCAAGGGTGGTTGTTTGACCATACTTCACCGTGCTGGTCCCGTACAGGTTGGTTAATCATCGGAGGGTTGGGGAACCAGCAATGGTTCGGATATCACTCGCCACTGATGTTAGCCGTGGCCGGGAATCGACTTTGGGTCACCAGTTTCGCAGCGCGACGGGACAACTCCGCTCTACCCCTTACAATTTAATATGCACACGAGTTTCTGTCACTCTGCATTATTTATCCTTTATAGAACATGACAGTGAAATGTCGCCTGTATGGTATGTAAGTTTTGTCTCATCAACTACATTGCCAATCGTCTGTAAGACCGGCAGCCAGCCGGGCGGGCGGGCGGGCGGGAAATTATGTGGATGAAATATCTACGGCCCGATGCAGATAAAAGCTTTCTCGTCATACTTGTCTCTATTTAGAGCTCTGAAGAGAGACGCTTGGGGGGGGTAAGATTTGCGATATTAAAGCACGCGACTTTACACAGGGAAAAGGACTGCAAGTGGTGCATCTGTCAGTCACCCCAATCAGAATCAGAATATTTATTTATCCTTGAGGAATCCGATGAGCTATAAAGCTCGTTTTCACAGATGTCCAGTTGGGGCCGGGTCAGAATGTCACAACAACCAACAGTAAAAAAACACGATAGGAGTGCAAAGTATAGAGAAGGTAAACAAATCACTTTAAAAAAGTCATACAAATAAAACTAAACAATGTTTTATCTTATCAGGTAAAGCATACGTACCGTATACCCATGCCGTACGTGTACTGTATGTGTACATACGTGTCAAACAATCAGCCTCACTGTCAATTGTTCGTATCCCTTGCTTACCCCAACTCCCCTTCCCCCCTCCCTTCCCGATCACTAACTCCATCATCCCTCACGTCCAAACTTCCCTACCCATCCATCCCATCCGATCATTATCATCGACCACTCATTTGTCATCTTTTGCCATCGTTTATTTCACACACCATCATATGCATCACGCACGATGAGTTCTCATGCACTCATCTCACGTCATCACACCGTTCTGCTGTACAAATTGCTAATACCATACCTGTCAACCCATACGGTTTACCCCGTATTCTTGTAACAGGGAAATTTAGTTTTTCAGGTCCATGCGGTGTACAGCCGTTTCAATAGGGGCACACACAAAATGTGTCTGTTTGCGTGTGTTTCTCCATTGTGATGGGACTTTGTAGGATGAACGTTGAGATTTAAAAAAAAAAGATCACCCGTGTAGCCTTAACAGACTGTAGGGGCAAGTGCTGTTCGCGAGCACCTATAAAGGCCGGAACGGTACACGAGGGGGTGGGTGGCCAGCACCACGCCCGACCGCCTTTGTCTCCCCAGTAGTGATGTTTACACACCGCGCCAGGTTACTCATTTGAGGCTGAGTCGACCTAGGGGAGGCCCAAGACCGGTTCAGATAATCGTCACTGGTGTTGGCCGTGAGCGGGAATCGAACCCGGGTCGCCGGGTTCACAGCGCAGCTTAGCGCTAACTGCTCCACCACCGCTCCCCATGATGACCAATACGGTCTGAATTGGTCTGTAAAAAGGTAGGGCACTGGTAAGGGGTTGGCAGGCATGTGATACTTCCCGTTTAGCGCCTTGATTCAAGACGTTGTATATGAATTAAAATAAGACGAGACGTGCGTGAGAGTGACCGCCGGTGCTTTACCCGGTCGGCAATGGGGCTGTCTCCTGTGTGCCTCCGGCTGACGGTGGTGAAGTTGGGCACCCCGGGCAGATTCATCCTGGGTAGAGACGTGACGTTCGGCTTCGTGAAATCCCCCGTGCTCGTGTTGTACTTCTTGGGTCTCTGCACACACGCAAAACGCCCGCAGGCAAGGCCAGTGCCGGATTAAGCTAGTGCGGGACCTGTAGCATATGTTATAAAGCGGCTCTAAATACAATAAAAACGCAAATATTAAAACACAAATTTCTAATTTCAATAGTAAAGTAATTGTATTTTTTCATTTGCTATACGACAAATCGATAACCTTAAACACCCAGTCGTTCATAAAAGTTGAAGGCATTATAGTACTATAGTAATAGAGCAAATGCAGAATCACTGAACCGGAATTGATAGCTTGAAAGCATTTAGCGCGGGGCCCTTGAAAGTGCGGGGCCCGTAGCTACTACATATGTAGTAGTAGCTACAACATATGTAGTAGCTACAATATATAACGACTTATTGTTGGTAGCTTAGCTGATTGGAGAATATAGAGTTTATTGATAACATTAAGGTAATTTATATTTTAGTTTTTTTTATTGGTTCACTATATAGTACTGTGAATAGCTCAGATGTGTAGGCCTTGACTTCAACATAGTCATTTCTGTGACCAGTCACTAGCTAATCACTCAGTTATTTCAATGCTAAATTCGCCTAGTTATTTCAATGCTAAATTCTCCTGTTTGATTTGTACTAAGTGCCTCGGTGAATGTGTATGCTCTGACTTTAACGTAGCTATTTCTGTGACCAGTTACAAGCTAATCACTCAGATATTTCAATGCTAAATTCTATGCTAATTCCTTTGTCAAGGGGTGCCTCTGCGGATGTGTATGCTTTAACTTAGCTATTTCAATGCTAAATTCTATGCGAATTCCTTTATCAAGGGGTGCCTCTGCGGATGTGTATGCTTTAACTTTTAACATAGCTATTTCTGTGACCAGTCACAAGCTAATCATTCAGCCATTCCAATGCTAAATTATATGCTAATTCCTTTGTCAAGGCACTTTGTTCCTCTCACACAGCTTAAAGGCCGTGATCTGAACGTGGCTCTTTCACTCCAGCGCTGTCCTACCAGACAGTCTCGTCCCTTCACCTGATGAAGGCCGCTTGTGTTGTGGCCGAAACGTCGTGAGAATATTATTGTGTTATTTTATTTTATCAATTTATTATTTTATTCTCATTCTACGTGACTTTACCGAAAGAACCAAAGAAGATGAATCATTGCAGTCACGAAAGCTTTAAATCGAAATTTAGTAGCTACAACATATGTAGTAGCTACTACATGTGTAGTCCTATACATGTGTAATAGCTACTACTACATATGTAGCTACTTTTGCTACTGAGATAATAATCCGGCACTGGGCAAGGCTCAGTCTTCAGCCGGGGTGTGTCCAGGACTCGGCAGGTTGCCAACTGGCGTCTCTCCCGAGGCCGCATGCGACTCTTAAATCCACTTGCATACGGCTCTATCGTAGGGCAATAACGTAGAACATACGATGACAGTAGCAAATAATAATAAATTCAAGTTGTACGATAAGTTGTATGATATAATTATATATATATGCACTTGGCTCATTGCAGAACTCATGGGTATTTCTTGCCTCTTGGTCTGTTACAGGATGGCCACCCCGAGTCAACGACGCGGACAATATTTGAGCACCTGGCACACCACATCAAGTATACCCCTCGCTATTGCCGTGGTTACTAGTCACGTGGCCATCCATTCCCGTCGACCGGCGGCCCGGAAGATATTTCCGCTCCCGGCACACCGCATCGAGTATACCTATCGCTGTGACTGTGGCCCCTAGTCCAGTGCTATCTATTCTTCCAGCGACCTGGAAAATATTCAGTGAACAATGTTACCCCGCTCACGTGACCGTCAGAGATGTTCAGATGTCAGCAAGAATTCGGAAGTAATAAATGTCTTTCCTCTGTTTTTATATTTCGGATGAAACGTCCACTGATGAGTGTTTGTGCACCAGCGTCCAATGTGCAAATCAATTTCTGCACTTATGAGAGAGAAAAAAAATAATTCAGAAATGTCCTGGGACGTACAGCAATTAAGCGCCGTCACATTGCGAGACCCCTGATCATGTTTTTGGAGGTTCTTGCAACCGCCCATCCCATGCGACACCACTCGTAATTGGCTGCCTCCCAGAGCGGACAGCCTCACCCGCGCGTATTAATAACACCCCGCTCTCTGGCTCCTTAATGAGATCACAGGGCAATATAATATCCTCCCTCCCCCCTCCACCCACGATTGCCCAATCGGCATGCAATGATTCATTCCACACTGCAATTCCAGGAATTGTCATCACGGTACGATTCAAGAATTTCATTATTTTCATGTTGCCCGTCGTTTTTTTTCTCGTGAGTATAATCGTTTAAGTTTGTTCTGTCTGCTCTTGTACTGTCTTGGTTGAACTCTTGATCCGATCCGATTGATTGGTCTGTACTGTCTTGTGCGTGTGTTCTCTCTTGTCTGCTGTGCAATATTGGTACGTACTATCCTGTGTGTTCTTCTTGTCTGTACTAGCATGTCTGTGCTACCTTCCTCATTTCTTCCATCTCGTTTGATCAGCCTCGTTAGTTCTGATCATTAGCATAATGGATACACCATTTGCATGGACGTTGCTTGAATCTAAACGTATCCATTTCATGCGTAAGGTTTAATGCCCGTAGCTTAATAGTGATATTTAATCAATGAGTACATGAATAATTACGTCTGCTGGCTCAAAATGAAAATATGACTCCGTATCTTGCAGTCATGATGAGACAAATGATTTACACACCTGCTTGACTATATTCGTCTTATACTGAACACATGCTTAGACAGGTGTTCAGGCATTAATTTGATCAATTTCGCAACAGAGATACAAAGCGGGCTTTTGATGAGACTCAGAAAGTCGATACTGGGAGCTCGAGATGATTAAACCGGCTTCTCTAGCGTAGTCAGTTGATGGTCTCCGCCCGGTGACTAATGATTGTACACACACACCAAAAACTCCCATCATATTACATTCGGTTTTGCAATTAATTTGCCTAAACTGCAGTTCTAAAAATGAAAATAAATTTCGATATCTTTTATTGACCGTCATATGACAAGCAAACTCTTGCCAGAGTGTGTGGGAGAGTGGGCCCCCTCCTGTGTATAGGATGAGAAGGCCACTTGAAGGATTTTGCCGATGTCCTGTGAACATCACCGTCTGGGCCATCCTATGACATTTCTGAATGGGTTCTTCATTTCATGGCCCGACGTAAAATAATAATAATCACAATTGAATTAAATTGGGGCAAAAATACCAAACAATCTAAAATAAAAATTCTACATTCAAGAAAAGTAAAAAACTCATCTAAGATTTGCATGCTTAAATGTTTCTTGACAACACTGATCCCACAGAAACTGATCCGCTGATGGCCTAAAACTGTTCATTTATTTTTACATGGCACAAGAAGAGGCTGTTATCTGTTTATCATTAATTCAATACCCACACCTCGCTGACAGCCACATTCATTTTGGTATTGACAAGAACACCAAAGCCTCGCAGGCATAACCCCTGAGTTCACTGCATACACATGCCTAGGCCTCCAAGTTGAAATTCCACCGGTGGCACCATCGTTACCACAGCGCAGTGCGGACTCGCCATCTGCACGTGCACATTTCAATGATTAACAGACATTGGAATTATTGGAAAGCCACACTGAGGGGTGCAAGCAGAGCTGAGGCCAGCATACTCGTAACCACCTCTGCCCGATCGCCAGACACTTCAACCGCAGAGGCACGACGTGAGTGCCGTACCAAACGAGTTTGAATGAAACTGCTGCAAGTTTTTTTCGAGTTGTGTTTTGCAGAAATAAATAATTTTAACTCCCTCTACCGCCGCAGGGTCTGGCTACTCCACTCACCCTGATGGGCAACTTTTACAAATATCCACCACCACCACCGTAAATACCAAGCACGTGAATGGTTAACCGTCGCCTGCAAGAAATAAGCATCGCAACACGCCCGCGGATGTGTCATCGTGGGCATGTGGTGGCGTGGCAGCTGTCGAGTGCGCAGGCGGTGCAACTGCACCGGGGCCCACGCGTAAGAGGAGGGGCCCAGGCGCCGGGCTACGGAGAGGGGAGGAGGTGGTGGTGGTGGTGGGGGGAATTGGACAAGAAGGGGTTGCCCCATTTCATGCCTTGCACCGCAGGGCCCATGCCAACTACGCAGTGCCATTGTCACAGCGTGCGTTCTATAACGCCAGTAGCAGCACTTCGTCGCTGGAGGTCTACGGTGGGTGTTCTATGGATGGACTGGTCCCCGACACGGGAATGTGGATTTTTGTTTTCATCCAACGACTTCTAAAGACTGTTCAATGTTCGCTTGACCAGTGCGACTTTGATTTTGGATTCTGTACATTAATGCTCATGTTCAGCCCGTTTTCCAGTCCACTGCTGTTGTGGTGGGAGAAAGGGGAGGGTAAGGGGGGGGTAGCCCCCGGGGGAGGGGGGGGGGCTCTCGCTTCAGGTGCCATCACTGACGTTAGCTCTGGCTGTGGGTCTAACTCAGATCGCCAGGTGCAGTGCGCGAACCACTCCCCAACTTTGTACAAATACGCGTTGAGACTAAACAAGATCGACATCCATCGCGTACGTGAAACATCATCTGCTGTACGGTACTGCAATGCCGTCCACCTTCACCAAAAACGCTCTGACCAGTGTGGTGAAGTATGGTGAAGTATCCCCCCAAAGACCCACACGGCCTGGGGATATGCCCGCGTGTAGCAGTGGATTGACAAAGGTCTGTACGGACCCTCGCGTGCACGCCTCGCCGCCCAGTGTCGAGATATTTTCAGGAGGCTTTCCTCCTGAATGAATGCTTGGTCGTTGCCCACGCTGTCGTGAGCGATGCGTGCGCTTTGATCGCCGTGGGAGGAAAGCGGCGGGCCCTGCAGGGACAGCCCACCACGCACACAGACCGTGCCGTGTGCTGCCACGCGTATCGCCTTCATTCGACTGTGTACTGACTTATGTGCACTGCCCCAGGTGTACTGTGGTGTGTACGTGTGTTGCCTTGTGTAGTGTGTACCATGATGTGTGTTCTGCCGTGTGTACTGTGCGTTATTCCACTGTTCTACGGTGTGTGCACTGCCCCAGTTAATACTGTGTGTATGTGTACTGATCCTGTATAGTGTGTACTATGCTATGCATTCTGCCGTGTGTACTGTGCCTGCACTGCCCCAGGTGTACCTGTGTGCGCGTGTGCTGTCCTGTGTAGTGTGCCATGATGTGTGTGTTCTGCCGTGTGTACTGTGCGTGCAATCCCCCAGTTGTACTGTGTGTACGTGTGTTGCCTTGTGTAGTATGTACCATGATGTGTGTTCTGCCGTGTGTACTGTGCGTTATTCCACTGTTCTACGGTGTGTGCACTGCCCCAGGTGTACCTGTGTGTACGTGTGCTGCCCTGTGTACTACGCTATGAGTGCTGCCCCGGTTGTGCTGTGCGCATTGGCCCATCGTGTGCCGTGCGCGCCCGTGCCGTGGGTGCACCTCACCGTCACGCCGTCCAGCTTCTCGAAGCGGATGTTCTTCGACGGGAGGAGTATCTCCGACGTGGGCCTCTCGCGGCCCGGATTGGCCCACTTGCGCAGCCTCACCGACGACCTGGCTCCGGGGTCGAACTCGGGCACCCTCGGCGCTCGGTCCCCGTCGCCCTCGGCGGGAGCGGCGGCGGCGCCTTCGAGGAGATCGAGGGACCGGGAGCCGCGCATGGACCTGATGCGCGACGGAGCAGCCCGCGCGTGGACGCACGCTCTGGCCAGCGCCTGCTGCAGCCTCGTGTTGTAGGGCACGTTCACGTAGGGTATCAGGATGGAGGAGCCTTGCGCCGTCGACGGCGGCCCGTCCGCTGAGCCTCGTCTCAGGACGGTGCCGCCTTGAGGCCGAACTTCCTCGAGGCGCTCTGCGGGCTGGTGGCCATGCCCCGCGGGGTCGTCGGCGGAGGGGCCGAGACCCCCCGAGGAGATGGTGGAGGATCTCGGATGTTCTTCCGAGGAGTGTTGGGAGGGATGCGTGCGTCCTGAGGAGGGTGCGGACGTTATTCGATTTCCCGAGGCGCGGCGAGAGGTCCGGGCACCAGCGCTGTGGTCGGACGTTCCCAGGTCTTCCGAGGAGCCTTGGGAGCGATCCTTCCTCCCCGGGGAGCGGTTCGAGTGAGCGGCATCTTCTGAGGAGATGTTGTAGGTGCCTCTGCGTTCCAGGGAGTGTTTGGAGGTGTCTGGCTCTTGAGAGAAGCGGTTCGAACCGCTCACTTGCTCCGAGGAGCGGTCGGACGGATGCAAGTCTCCCTGTCGCTCAATCCCCTTGCCCTTGCAATCGGCCGTCGTCTCGAGCGGCCTCCCGTCCACACCCTGGGCGTGGTCTCTGCGGGGCTTGGTCTTGAGGATTCCGTGGTGAGGAGCGGTGGGTCCATTGGGCTGCTGCTTCGGAGTCACGTTGCTCTCGGGCCCATTGCTGAGAAGCTCTCTGTTTGTCTGCCTCGACATTTCGACCAGAGGCGCTGTCTCTGTCTCGCGGGTGGACCGCGAGGCGACGGTGGGACTCTTGAGTGTCCGTGTGCGTCCGTGTGCGTCTTGATTGTACGTGTCCTTAGACTTGCGTGTACGTGTGTTTGTATGTGTGTCTCTGTGTGTGGGTAATAGTGTCTGTATGGTGCGTTTGTGTCTTTGTGTGTCTGTATGCACGTCTTTGTGCGATTACATGTGTGCGTGTCTGTATCTTTGTCTTTGTTTCTACGTACGTGTGTGTCTGTGGCAGTGTGTATGTGCACCTAGCCTGGCACAAGCGCCGTGATGACGTCGCCGCTACTTAGCGGCGAACGGTCGTTGTACGGTTGAGTGTGTGTCTGTGTATCTGTGCGTTTGTGTGTCTGTGTATGTGCGTCTCTGTTTTGTTTTGTGTTTGTGTGTATGTGTGTTTGTGTGCGCCAATGTGTGTTAGTCGTGTGTGTGTGTGTATCCACGTGTGTGTGTGTCTACGCTACCGCTACAACAGGAGTAGTCGTAATTCATTCACTGGGCTTCCACAATCATCTTCTTGTGGGGTGGGAGGAGGTTGCCACCACCAGGAAGGTTTTAACTGCCCAAGACAAACACGTAAAAACATCAGACGATGTAATCATGCAGGCGCAATTTCGAAGTAAACACGCATTCCATTACTAAACAGGCATTCCATCACGCGAACTCCAATTATCCTCCCACAGCAGCGGCGTTTGGCTGCTGGCCATCGAACAAAGACGGTTACTGCATCACGGGCTTTCAGATGCGCTTCTGCGGCCGTCTGGAACGCTCTTGCTTCCGATATTGGGAAGCAACCGGAGCTGTTCACTTTTAAGTCTAGATTGACAAATTTCATTTCTGTAGAACTGCTGTTTGTGTTTAATTTGTTGTCCTTCCCCCTGCATCTCCGATTAGCGCGATTGGCTAAGTACGGTACGAAAGAAGATCAACATACATACATAAATACATAGACTCGCACAGAGGCCCATAGACTCACACGGCAACCCATAGACTCGCACAGAGATCCATGGACTCACACAGAGACCTACAGTTCGTTGTCCTTCTCCCCGAACCTCCGATTACGGTAGCACGGTTGGCTACATACGGTGCGAAAGAAGTTAATCGTACATACAGTTCCGTGCTGAATTGCTGCATGTTCTTGGTCTGGAGCCACGCGCCTCTACAACCACCACCACCACCACCGTCAACTCTTTAAAACCCCACCCGCAACATTCCTAGGCCAGATAAAGCATGTTTGTGAAATACAATAATTGACGACGGCAGTGGGGACCCACTCTCACGCGTGTCCGTACAACACGTGGAGGAAAAGAGTGTGCGGATATTTTCTAGATATTTGCAATAAGCAGGTAGTCCACTCAGCTACTCCAATACAACCACGCGTACCCTGGTGAAATGAGTGAACTACTCTACACAGTTACCCCAATACAACCACGCATACCCTGGTGGAACAAGCGGGCTACTCCACTCAGCTACCCCAATACAACCACGCGTACCCTGGTGGAACAAGTGGACTACTCCACACAGCTATCACAATACAACCACGTGTACTCTGGTGGAACAAGCGGATTACTCTACACAGTTACCCCAATACAACCACGCATACTCTGGTGGAACAAGCGGACTACACTCAGCTACCCCAATACAACCGCGTATACTCTGGTGAAACAAGCGGACTACTCCACTCAGCTACCACAATACAACCACGCGTACCCTGGTGGAACAAGCGGACTACACTCAGCTACCCCAATACAACCGCGTATACTCTGGTGAAACAAGCGGACTACTCCACTCAGCTACCACAATACAACCACGCGTACCCTGGTGGAACAAGCGGACTACTCCACTCAGCTACCCCAATACAACCACGCGTGCCCTGGTGGAACAAGCGGACTACTCCACTCAGCTACCACAATACAACCACGCGTACCCTGGTGGAACAAGCGGGCTACTCCACTCAGCTACCCCAATACAACCACGCGTACCCTGGTGGAACAAGCGGACTACTCCACTCAGCTACCCCAATACAACCACGCGTGCCCTGGTGGAACAAGCGGATTACTCTACACAGTTACCCCAATACAACCACGCATACTCTGGTGGAACAAGCGGACTACTCCACTCAGCTACCACTCTAGATGCCGTGGAGTGGCTAGTGACCTTCAACAAAATCGTAGCCCATTGCTGCTGCTGCTGCTTTGTTTACACGTTGAGCGAAAATAAAAGATTTACTACCCACCTTTACATCACGGTGTGTTGATGATGAACAGTAGCATCTGCAGATCGCGTTGTCTCCACAATTCAAGCGTGTTTAATTAAGAAGCAGCTGATGCAGTGAGGGCCTTTTAAACGGTGGCACTTTTTTCGATTTTTGTTGCTGTTGTATAAAGACGGCGAAATTAGCTCTTGCCTATTGACTTTTTATTTTAACTGCGTGGGCCCCATGAGCCACTTAACTTTTTAGTTTGTGGCCGTCACGAAAGCCAGCCACACATTTCGTCGACGACGCTGCGGAATGGGAGACGTCTCGCCACCACCTTGTATTCGTATTCGTGAATTATCCCGTCTTCTACAAGCAGGAACCGCTCATTCACTCGTACATCACCATCATCATCATAATTCTTCTTCTTAAAAAAATTGCGACGAGTCAACGGTGTTGAAGGCCCTGGCAGGACAGGACGAATTAGACCACAGCTGCGTTTCTGGCGAATGTGCGCCTTTGTACCTGACAAGTGTTCAAGCGTAGTTTCAGTTGGGTGTCGCTTGCCTCGCCAAGCACTGTTTGGCCTTGGGCTTCAAATGGGTGTGTAAAATTAAATGACTGTCGAAACAGGAGTCAGTGCTAGGTCGGCATGCAACGAAAACTGAAAGAATGTCAGCCCCGCCTAGTCAGGCTGCCGAGTGTTAAATTACTGTACAGGTACGGGCATTTAACACGGCCTACCAAAACGCATGCACTGCCCTTAAAAGGAAACACACACACACGAACACACGCACGACACATATTTATAGAATGGGTGACGTTTCAGGCAAATGTCCCTTCTTCCTCGCCGAGAGATGATCTGGAAACTAAGCAGAGCAATCGGCCAGGTAGCTCAGTGGGAGAGCGAGAGGCTCGACATTGGAAGGTTGCGAATTAAAATCCCTGGTTGTGGGCCGACGCAGCCCATCATCCCTCCGGGAGTGTTGGGGTGGGGGTCGATAAAATAACTACTATTTTGTGAGGACGTCAACAGTGATTAATTATCATATGGAGATACTCGCCCCTGCCATATAACTGCTTTTGAATTTAGTTTGTTGTCCTTCCCCTGCACCTCCCATTAGCACGGTTGGCTACGTACGATACGAAAGAAGTTCAACATACATATAACTGAGACGATAATTTACCTACACTCGAGGGTACAGAGTTTAATCATGTGTGGCTGAAACCCCGATTCGAATTCAGCCTCTTAGAGGTGCTGTATATATATAATAAAGGGTGTTTTAGTTAACATTGTGCAATGTTGACAAATGGCATTCCACAACACGTAGCCACGACAGTGCTTAAACACATGAATCATTCGAATATTTTTAAGAACACCATCGCGGTGAAGGGAGGGACGTTGGTTCCTGGTGAGTTTGATTTCCGGTCACGGCTAACATCAGTGATCGAGTGGTAACTGAACCGATCACGGGCCACCCCTGCCACCCCCACGCCACCTTAATCTTATTTGCACTGTCCAGCGTGCTGAAGTATGGTCAAACAACATCAATGGGTATGTGAGCATAGCCCATGACCAAAATCGCCGATCTCATCGTGTCTTACATAGCGCCTTACTGCAAGGCACTTTACAACAGCTATGCAATTGTACATAAGATGATGGTGGTTGAAAGACATCGTACGCTCGAGCCTGGCCAGTGCATGGATGAGCCATCGCCGTGCACAACAGGTTGTTATCGGCTGCGGAGATACGCGTAGCGCAGCAGACGGACAGTGCAGCAAAATCTCTCTCTCTGCCCCCCCATACTCCACACCTTCAGCAATCTGCACCAATGACCAGCGTGGTGAAGTGCGGCCACACAACCCACGATGATTGGCACGGCGCGGGGAGGAGGCGTTCAACCAGCGGTGGATTGACAATGGAAACCCGTGGGCACTTCTTGTACACGTACACCTGAAAGAATAGGAAGATGCTTACTCACGCTATGTTTACACACACCCGAATTCCGAACATTCCACCGTGCAGATGAGTGAGTGAGCAAGCTGCATCGGTATGTACAGTGAGGGAAACAAGTATTTGATTCCATGCTGATTTTGTATGTTTGCCCACTGACAAAGAAATGATCATCCTATAATTTTAATGGTAGGTTTATTTGAACAGTGAGAGACAGAATAACAACAAAATCCAGAAAAAGGCATGTCAAAAATGTTATAAATTGATTTGCATTTTAATGAGGGAAATATGTATTTGGCCCCCTCTCAATCAGAAAGATTTCTGGCTCCCAGGTGTCTTTTATACAGGTAACGAGCTGAGATTAGGAGCACACTCTAAAAGGGAGTGCTCCTAATCTCGGTTTGTTACCTATATAAAAGACACCTGTCCACAGAAGCAATCAATCAATCAATCAGATTCCAAACTCTCCACCATGGCCAAGACCAAAGAGCTCTCCAAGGATGTCAGGGACAAGATTGTAGACCTACACAAGGCTGGAATGTGCTACAAGACCATTGCCAAGCAGCTTGGTGAGAAGGTGACAACAGTTGGTGTGATTATTCGCAAATGGAAGAAACACAAAAGAACTGTCAATCTCCCTCGGCCTGGGGCTCCATGCAAGATCTCACCTCGTGGAGTTGCAATGATCATGAGAACGGTGAGGAATCAGCCCAGAACTACACGGGAGGATCTTGTCAATGATCTCAAGGCAGCTGGGACCATAGTCACCAAGAAAACAATTGGTAACACACTACGCCGTGAAGGACTGAAATCCTGCAGCGCCCGCAAGGTCCCCCTGCTCAAGAAAGCACATATACATGCCCGTCTGAAGTTTGCCAATGAACATCTGAATGATTCAGAGGACAACTGGGTGAAAGTGTTGTGGTCAGATGAGACCAAAATGGAGCTCTTTGGCATCAACTCAACTCGCCGTGTTTGGAGGAGGAGGAATACTGCCTATAACCCCAAGAACACCATCCCCACCGTCAAACATGGAGGTGGAAACATTATGCTTTGGGGGTGTTTTTCTGCTAAGGGGACAGGACAACTTCACCGCATCAAAGGGACCATCGACGGGGCCATGTACCGTCAAATCTTGGGTGAGAACCTCCTTCCCTCAGCCAGGGCATTGAAAATGGGTCGTGGATGGGTATTCCAGCATGACAATGACCCAAAACACACGGCCAAGGCAACAAAGGAGTGGCTCAAGAAGAAGCACATTAAGGTCCTGGAGTGGCCTAGCCAGTCTCCAGACCTTAATCCCATAGAAAATCTGTGGAGGGAGCCGAAGGTTCGAGTTGCCAAACGTCAGCCTCGAAACCTTAATGACTTGGAGAAGATCTGCAAAGAGGAGTGGGACAAAATCCCTCCTGAGATGTGTGCAAACCTGGTGGCCAACTACAAAAAACGTCTGACCTCTGTGATTGCCAACAAGGGTTTTGCCACCAAGTACTAAGTCATGTTTTGCAGAGGGGTCAAATACTTATTTCCGTCATTAAAATGCAAATAAATTTATAACATTTTTGACATGCGTTTTTCTGGATTTTTTTGTTGTTATTCTGTCTCTCACTGTTCAAATAAACCTACCATTTAAATTATAGATTGATAATTTCTTTGTCAGTGGGCAAACGTACAAAATCAGCAGGGGATCAAATACTTTTTTCCCTCACTGAATGTATGTAGGTTGAACTGATTTCGCACTCACCGCACGTAGCCCAACTGCGCTAACCGGAGGTGCGGCGTGAACGTGGCATTGGGGCGCTAGTAGCCAAAACATCACTGCAATGAATTTATCAGTTTCAGTGTCAGCTGTGTTTACAGAGCACTTGCAAAGAATTACGATTTCTCGCCGATAAGACAACGTAAAAAAAAAATCCGCGAGCCACCCTGTTCTGATCACGCCTGTTCTGACCGCCCACAAGGTAAAACCTGTTCACGTACACCACTCTGACAATCCACTGCTGGTTCATGGCTTTCTCCTGCTGCGTCAGTCGTGGTGCATTGTTTGACCATGCTTCACCCACGCAGGTCAGTGCAGGTTGGTGAATCGGGGGGGGGGGGGGTTGGGGAACCACGACCGGTTTCGGATATCACTCGCCACTGATGTTGAGCCGTGGCCGGGAATCGAACTCGGGTGACCAGTTTCCCAGCACAGCGGGGAGACGAGTTTCCGTGGGATCCCAGGACTCGTTCAGAATTCCGATATCACTCGTCGCTGGTGGTAGCCGTGACCGGGAAGTAAGCTCGCGTTACTGGGAACATCGCGCGGGTTCGCTAGCCATTATGTTACCGCTCGCCTGATGATGATGATGATGGCGACGATGATGTAAGGCATATTGGGTCATGATGAGCGATGGGTGAGGTCCCCGCTGAGAGAATGGTATATGTTATCTCTGATCTTAGAGCTGCTAAGGCAGGTCGTGTCTCGTTCCATTGTGAATCTGATTTACCTTAAACGTGGGCACAGACTTGAATATCGCCATTTCCCCTTCTCCTGCCTCCCCCCCCCCACCACGTTCCTTGGCGCATTACATAATCACTCGGGGTTGAAACGATGCACCATCCAAGATTCATGCAGGCACTACCCAGGCTCAAAACCGAACTCGGGTGCATTCTAGGTCTTAGGCAATTTATGTCATCGGCAATTGATGGTACATACTATATATATACACACACACGTGGCGCGTGCCTTTCTTGGAGTCAGCAAGACGCCTGGCTCGGACATCGAGCTCATCTCCCAGAGGCAGCGTAATGAGCCACAGAGGCTCTTGAGTGGCTTTGGCGCCGTTCGAGAGGGATGATGTAAAATAGAATTCAGTGTCTCTGCTGCGCATCACGCTGAGGTGTACAACACACACGCGCGTGCACATTGGCACACACACACGTATCGAATGCCCGCCCCCGTGTTGTCTTTCACAGACTGTTGAGGCAAGTGCTGTTAGCGACCATCTATTACCAGCCGGCGAGGCGCACTAGGAAGTGGTGGAGTGGCTGCTACCACCAGAGGTAGGTCCAAAGGAGGGGGGAAAGGGGCCGATGAGGGAAGGCCGGAACGGCACACGAGGGGGTGGGTGGCCAGCACCACGCCCGATCGCCTTTGTCTCCCCAGTTGCAATGCTTACACACCGCACCAGGTACTCATTTGAGGCTGAGCAGACCTAGGGGAGGCCCAGGACCGGTTCAGATAATCGTCACTGGTGTTGGCCCCGAGCGGGAATCGAACCAGGGTCGCCAGGTTCGTAGCACAGCGCGCGCTAACCGCAACGCCACCGCTCCCCACATTGATGTGTAGTGGAGTACGAAGGTGCGTTGTGGAAACAGCGTGATTACATGATCACACAGACAGTACGGGTTATCTTGGGTCAGCCTGTAGTGAAGGCAAATACAGTGCAGGTTATGTTGGGGCAATTAAGCTGGGGTAGCCGTGGACGGCTGTGATTGGTTGGTGCTGTTGCCGGGGCTGGAGAGGCGTCTAAAGGTCTGGAGGAGAAACACGTGACGGTCACGCAGAGTGCCGTTGGGACGCGGGTTAATTAATTGGGGGTCTAATGAGAGCGGGTATAAGAGCGGGAGTCGGAGTCAACAGAGGGGAGTTGAGTTGAAGGAGTCGAGCTTGGAGATCGGTTGAAGTTGGAGGGCTTAGGGGAGCTGGAGTGAAGAGTTGGAGGTTGGAGTTGCTGAGTGCAAAGACACTGTGTGTGAAGACGCTGTGTGCAAAGACACTGTGTGTGAAGACGCTGTGTGTGAAGACGCTGTGTGTGAAGACGCTGAGTGCGGAGTCGCTGTGTGCGAAGACGCTGTGTGTGTAGACGCTGTGTGCGAAGACGCTGTGTGCGAAGACGCTGTGTGTGAAGACGCTGTGTGCGAAGGCGCTGTGTGTGAAGACGCTGTGTGTGAAGACGCTGTGTGTGAAGACGCTGAGTGCGGAGTCGCTGTGTGCGAAGACGCTGTGTGTGTAGACGCTGTGTGCGAAGACGCTGTGTGTGTAGACGCTGCGTGCGAAGGCGCTGTGTGCGAAGACGCTGCGTGCAAAGTCGCTGCGTGCGAAGGCGCTGTGTGTGAAGACGCTGTGTGTGGTGACGCTGCGTGCGAAGGCGCTGTGTGTGAAGACGCTGTGTGTGGTGACGCTGCGTGCGAAGGCGCTGTGTGTGAAGACGCTGTGTGTGGTGACGCTGCGTGCGAAGGCGCTGTGTGTGAAGACGCTGAGTGCGGAGTCGCTGAGTGGGAGACGGAGTTGGAGATGGAGCTTGGAGTGAGCATAGTGACGGTGATAGCGGTGAACAGAGACGAAGCAGTTAGCAGTGGAGTGAGCATAGTGACGGTGATAGCGGAGAGCGGAAACAAGAAGTTAACAAGGAGTAAGCGAAGTAATCGTGGGGAGTGGAGAGACAAAGGTGGCGAGCGAGTCGAGTGAAGCACGGCGAGCGAGCCGTGGCGACCAGGATACCGTGGAAGGTGGAGGACATGCTGAGAGTTGTAAAGAAAGACAGAAGTTGTCCGAGTGAAATCGAACACTACATTTGGTGTCAGAGTGACTACGAACCACGCCGAGATGTCAAAGAAGACATCGGCCAAGAAGAAGAACGTGATTGCCGCATCGGGGCAAGTGGGTGCCGCTCCCCCAGCGGGCGGAACGAGCGTTGCCGACGGGGCTAAGCCAGCCCGCTGCCGTTCTCGCGCCGCCGGGAAACGTCGACAACGGAGCCGCACCTCCCGTGTGTGTCAAGTGCCCCGAGGCCCTTTAAATATCCTGTGGGTTGCCGTGTTAATGATTCGCGATTGTTATTGTATGTGCAGTATGGAGCTTCGCTTGCGATTAGTTACGTGTGACCGTGATAAACTTTGATCGTTATTGTTGCCAAGGTACAGACCGTATGGAACTTTGATCGTTATTGTTGCCAAGATATAGATTGTATTGGACTGTATATGCTGCGTGTACTGTATTACCTCATTCGGCGATTCGCGTGATTGTGTAAAGTAGTTTTTGCTCTCAACTCGGTTGGTACAGCTGTGTGCTGCAATGCGAGTATCTGACATAATGGGTACTAATGCGGGATGTGAAGTGTATTGTGGTGACCGTTGGATATTGAGATCGTCGCAAATTGTGCGTGCTTGTTCGACATTGGAGATGGTGACATGCTGCCATTGATTTGGTATTGAGCTGGCTGTCAAATCTCTTGGGGCGCAGATCCTGACCAGGATGGCCCAGTAAGTGTTGTGTGTCTAACACTGGAGTGTGGTCCCGTCATGCGATGGATGATGGTTTGACCTGATGGCCCGGAGGTTGAGGCCCTCCGTGGTGCGTCTGAAGCTATACGATGGAGCTGTAGGCTCACCCAGGCGGCCTGGAGTTTGAGACTCCGAGGTGCATTGAAACAGTCGGCTGGAGTTGTATCCCTCAGTTATCAGGGTGCATGTTGTACAGCAAGGTAACGATGTGTCTTCTCAACTCGGTTGGGGCAGCTGATTGCGGAAACGTGAGTCTTGGAGAAACATTGGTTTAAAATTCCCCTGCTACGGCCAATTCGTGCGATGAACGCCGGCGACGCGCAGAGGCTCCGGCGGGTGTGAAATGCGCTGTCTGTCATGATTCCCAGAGGAGTATACTGGGATGGGAGTGCGGGGAGAACCGTGGAGATATGCGGGTGCGCGGGGATTGCGGCATTGCCGTCCAAGCATGCGGCCGCCATTGTGTGTGTGCATGCGTATTGTGGGATTTTGGGCTGATTGTAAAATGTGTATTTTGGTTCCTTCCGCCGGGCGGAATTGATCATCTCCACTTCCCTGGGCCAGGTGACTGTTGTGTCCGACGAGCCGAGGCGAGTATTCGTCGAGTGATGCCTCAGGAGGGTTGGTTTCTCTCGTCACAGGATTCCTGCGCCTGCCGCCCTTGGAGTCGCCGGTTGTCCTGGCAGGATGTGGACTTGAAGGCGGGAGTGGAGCGCTGCTTGCCTCCCCTGGGTGCTCGGCCATGCGGACTCGTTGAAGACTGGCCGCTGGAACTTGCTCCCGATGAAGAACTTTCTATTGACTTTTACGCCTCGTATGGCTGTTGTACATATGTTTCTGTGATGCGTTGGTGTTGTTGTTATGTGGTTGTTCATTGTTATGTCCGAGGTATTCCACTACCCAGAGGTCGAAGTGTCGTCGTAGCTGGGACGGCTAGATTTTTTTTATCACGGGGGGGGTGATGTAGTGGAGTACGAAGGTGCGTTGTGGAAACAGCGTGATTACATGATCACACAGACAGTACGGGTTATCTTGGGTCAGCCTGTAGTGAAGGCAAATACAGTGCAGGTTATGTTGGGGCAATTAAGCTGGGGTAGCCGTGGACGGCTGTGATTGGTTGGTGCTGTTGCCGGGGCTGGAGAGGCGTCCAAAGGTCTGGAGGAGAAACACGTGACGGTCACGCGGAGTGCCGTTGGGACGCGGGTTAATTAATTGGGGGTGTAATGAGAGCGGGTATAAGAGCGGGAGTCGGAGTCAACAGGGGGGAGTTGAGTTGAAGGGAGTTGAGCTTGGAGATGGGTTGAATGGTGGAGAGCTTGGAGTTGAGTTGAAGGAGTTGAGCTTGGAGATGGGTTGAAGTTGGAGAGCTTAGGGGAGCTGGAGTGAAGAGTTGGAGGTTGGAGTTGCAGAGTGCAAAGACGCTGCGTGCGAAGACGCTGCGTGCGAAGTCGCTGCGTGCGGAGTCGCTGTGTGAGAAGACGCTGTGTGAGAAATCGCTGTGTGCGAAGTCGCTGTGTGAGAAGACGCTGCGTGCGAAGTCGCTGCGTGCGGAGTCGCTGTGTGAGAAGACACTGTGTGCGAAGTCGCTGTGTGAGAAGACGCTGTGTGAGAAATCGCTGTGTGTGAAGTCGCTGTGTGAGAAGACGCTGTGTGCGAAGTCGCTGTGTGCGGAGTCGCTGTGTGCGGAGTCGCTGCGTGCGAAGTCGCTGTGTGCGGAGTCGCTGTGTGCGAAGTCGCTGTGTGCGGAGTCGCTGTGTGCGAAGTCGCTGTGTGCGAAGTCGCTGTGTGCGGAGTCGCTGTGTGCGAAGTCGCTGTGTGCGAAGTCGCTGTGTGCGGAGTCGCTGTGTGCGAAGACGCTGTGTGCGAAGTCGCTGTGTGCGGAGTCGCTGTGTGCGAAGTCGCTGTGTGCGAAGTCGCTGTGTGCGGAGTCGCTGTGTGCGAAGTCGCTGTGTGCGAAGTCGCTGTGTGCGGAGTCGCTGTGTGAGAAGACGCTGTGTGCGAAGTCGCTGTGTGCGGAGTCGCTGTGTGCGAAGTCGCTGTGTGCGGAGTCGCTGTGTGCGAAGTCGCTGTGTGAGAAGACGCTGTGTGCGAAGTCGCTGCGTGCGAAGACGCTGTGTGCGGAGTCGCTGAGTGGGAGACGCTGTGTGCGGAGTCGCTGTGTGAGAAGACGCTGTGTGAGAAATCGCTGTGTGCGAAGTCGCTGTGTGCGAAGTCGCTGTGTGAGAAGTCGCTGCGTGCGAAGTCGCTGCGTGCGGAGTCGCTGTGTGCAGAGTCGCTGCGTGCGGAGTCGCTGTGTGAGAAGACGCTGTGTGAGAAGACGCTGTGTGCGAAGTCGCTGTGTGCGGAGTCGCTGTGTGAGAAGACGCTGTGTGAGAAGACACTGTGTGCGGAGTCGCTGTGTGCGGAGTCGCTGTGTGCGAAGACGCTGTGTGCGGAGTCGCTGTGTGCGAAGACGCTGTGTGCAGAGTCGCTGTGTGCGAAGTCGCTGTGTGAGAAGACACTGTGTGCGAAGTCGCTGTGTGAGAAGACGCTGTGTGAGAAGACGCTGTGTGCGGAGTCGCTGTGTGCGAAGACGCTGCGTGCGAAGACGCTGCGTGCGAAGTCGCTGTGTGCGAAGTGGCTGTGTGAGAAGACACTGTGTGCGAAGACGCTGTGTGCGGAGTCGCTGAGTGGGAGACGCAGTTAGAGACGGAGCTTGGAGTGAGCATAGTGACGGTGATAGCAGAGAGCGGAGACAAGAAGTTAACAAGGAGTAAGCGAAGTAATCGTGGGGAGTGGAGAGACAAAGGTGGCGAGCGAGTCGAGTGAATCACGGCGAGCGAGCCGTGGCGACCTGGATACTGTGGAAGGTGGAGGACATGCTGAGAGTTGTAAATAAAGCGGTGTTCGAAGAAAGACAGAAGTTGTCCGAGTGAAATCGTACACTACAGATGTAGCAATCCATCTTTCACCTGCATACACGCTGATATTACTCTTTGATTCTTTCGGCAAAGTCACGTAGAAATAAAATAAAATATAGAATACATGACATTTCGATTGCAACACAAGCAACCGCCATCAGGTGTGAAAGAATGCAAACACAGACACGGAGAGAGACACACACAGAGAGAGATAAACAGAGAGAGACACAGAGAGAGGAGAGACACACACACGGGGGAGAGACAGAGACATACAGAGAGACATACACAGAGACACAGAGAGAGAGACACACAGAGAGAGACACACACACACGGGGGACAGACACAGAGAGACACAGAGAGAGACACAGAGAGAGAGAGAGACACACACACGGGGGAGAGACACACAGAGAGACATACACAGAGACACAGAGAGAGAGAGAGACACACAGAGAGACACACACACACGGGGGACAGACACACACACAGACACAGAGAGACATACACAACGACACAGAGAAACAATGCCTCTGTGGCGAGGCATTATATAGTGTCTCTCTGTGTGTATCTCTCTGTGTGTGTCTCTGTGTGTGTGTGTCTCTCTCTGTCTCTGTGTGTGTGTGTTTCTCTCTCTGTGTGTCTCTCTCTCTGTGTGTGTCTCTCTCTTTCTGTGTCTCTTTCGCTGTGTCTCTCTCTGTGTGTCTCTCTCTTTCTATGTATCTCTGTGTGTGTGTATCTCTGTGTCTCTCTCTGTGTCTCTCTCTTTCTGTGTGTCTCTCTGTGTGTTTGTTTCTCTCCGTGTCTGTGTTTGTCTCTCTGTATGTCTCTTTCTCTGTCTCTCTCTCTGTGTGTCTCTCTCTTTCTCTGTGTCTCTCTCTCTGTGTCTCTCTCTGTGTGTGTCTCTCTCTGTGTGTGTCTCTCTCTCTGTGTCTCTGTGTGTCTCTCTGTGTTTGTTTCTCTCCGTGTCTGTGTTTGTCTCTCTGTATGTGTCTCTTTCTCTCTCTGTGTCTCTCTCTGTGTGTCTCTGTGTGTCTCTCTGTGTGTCTCTCCCCCGTGTGTGTGTCTCTCTCTCTGTGTGTCTCTTTCTCTCTGTGTCTCTCTCTCTGTCTCTTTTTTTGTGTTTGTTCCTCTCCGTGTCTGTGTTTGTCTCTCTGTATGTGTGTCTCTCTCCTAACTTACATTCTTTCACACTTGATGACGGTTGCTTGTGTTGCAATGGAAACGTCGTGTATTCTATTATTTATTTTATTTCTACATTACTTTACCGAAAGAACCAACGAGTAATTCCTGCAGTCACGAAAGCTTAAAATCAAGCTGATATTATCTCGTTTCCACGGAGGGCAGATGTCATCACGGGCGTGTTCTCTCCTTTGACAGCCAAAGTCAACGTTATTTATTTCTAAACTAGCTTGTTGCCTGTCCAAGGACGGGTGTATATTGCAGTAAATCTAAAAAATATATTAAATAGAAAAATTGTTCGACTCATGATTACTAATGAGGGGGGTTGCCCCATGTGGAGTGACGTCACCCCTCATGGTTTATTGGGGAGGGGTGCGGCATGTGTAGTGACGTCACCCGTTCACGATTATTAATGGGGGGTGGGGTGCTCATGTGGAGTGACATCACGTGCGGGACACACATTCTTGGATAATTTCTTTATTTCTCTTTAAACAGTAAAAATTTTGCTGCGTTTTATTTATTTATTTGAGGCTGCGACATAAATGACGCATGGCCCACGGGGCTAGGCCTTAATGTGTAGAAAACAAACTGACGACTTCGATTGGATTTCTTTTGGGTGGGGGAGGCGGGGGGGATTTTAAGATTGGAAGCATCGCAATTGACTTCTTGTCCACTGAGGGAAGAAACGGGAACGTTTCACTGCCCCCTGTGTGTCTATCGACGGCAGCCGATGGGGAAATCGTTACCCCGGGGCGAGACGGGAGTCAATCGTGGGTGTGTTTGCACAGAGTGCCCCTTTGTGTCCGAGTCCCGTTCTGAATGCCAATCATGGCCATTTGTCAAAAAAAAATATCGAAAGTTGTCCAGGTGTCACACTTATGTAGGGCAGTTCGCTTTATTACAAATGACTTGCGGGTACAAAAAGCGCCACAGATTTTGCCAAATGGATGTGATTCTCGATTTAAAGCTTTCGTGACTGCAAGGATTCATCTTCTTTGGTTCTTTCGGTAAAGTCACGCAGGATGAGAATAAAATAATAAAATAAAGACAGGACTGTCTTCTGGACAGTCCTGTTTCTTCACCTGAGGACGGCTACTTGTGTTGTGGCCGAAACGTCGTGAGAATTTCATTGTTTTATTTTATTATTTTATTCTCATTCTGCGTGACTTTACCGAAAGAACCAAAGAAGACGGATGTGATTTTGTATGGAATATATCACATGCTCAAATCTTTCTTAGCTTCTGAGATCTCTGATAAGATCGTGCGTTATTGAGAGTGATTTGGTCATCGGCTTGATAATGAACATGATGGATGTTTAATTATGATTTACACCAAGTCCTACAATAGCAATCAAGTTGCTGCTTCGTTGAATTTGTACTTTAAATAGAAAGTTAGTTAGAACCAATCACAACAGAGTTTCTGTTGTCGTTTGCTATCATAGGAAATAACTAGATAATGCAGGTATTGATGTTTACAGAGAGAGTCTTAAAGATTCTTGGTGGGTGAGGTTTGGTGCCGCGTGGTGTCATATGATGGATGCACTGCGGCGAATTTTATTCATCGGTGTACGAAGTGAATTTGAATGCATTCCAGATTGTCTGGCTGAAGTGCGATGAGACCTCTCTCATTACGTATGCGACCAGACGTCCCATACGGCAGGTCTGTCGGCTGGCCAAATGAGACCCATTAAAACCCGTCGTGAAGAATAGCACTGTGATTATGAGTTCACCTATCGAATCGCCAAAGGCTGCCAGAGCGAGTGCATCCTGCTTTTCGCCACGCGTGGAATGGAACGGGGCTCTGCGGTGCATTAATTGCTCCGTTGATTGTGATGTTAAATGTGTCGACGCGTACGCGGGCCATCAGACCACACACAACCCGTACGTATTCGCAACAAGACAAAGATCCACCCCCCCCTTATAGCCGTAACAGACTCTTGGGGCAAGTGCTGTTAGGGAGCACCTATGAAGAAGGGTCGTATCTATCTATCTATATATTTATATCCTCTGTGTGTCTATGTTGTGTGTCTCTCTTTGTGTCTCTGTGTTGTCCCTCTCTCTGCTTGTGTGTCTGTCTGTGTGTCTCCGTGTCTGTGTTTTGTTCTCTCTCTCAAATTTAAAAGTTCACTAGGTTTGTTTTCTACCTGATGACGACTGCTTGTGTTGCAATCGAAACGTCGTATTCTATGATTTAATTTATTTCCTTTCTACGTGACTTTACCGAAAGAACCACAGAGTATATATTTATAATGTAAATATATATTTATAATGCAAATATTTACTTTCCAGACAATACTTAATCCATTGCAGGATGGACGAAGCCCACATTCTGTGTTAGTCATGGGAGTTATATTTGAGTGTAGAGGACTGTGGTAAGCGAGCTAGAAGGCCCGACGGACAAGCCTGGAGATGCAACCGCAGCCAAAGGAGAGAAACACGAAACCGGGAGAGGCCGACGGCGACCACCGCGGCGGAGATGGAGCGACGAAATGTTACGCACGTGTGTTGAACCTCTTTCGCTCCGCACGTCGCCGATCGGAATCGGCTCGTGTGCGGGAGCGAGGTGGATCGTGGCTCGGCCAGACCACGGGAGAGACGCGGGCGTGATGCGCCTGTCATTCTGCCCGCTGAGCGCAACGCGGCATAGGCGCTCGTCGGGCAAGTGGCGTGCGCAGCAGTCCCTGCGAGTGGACAGCGCCGCTCCACACAGAGATCGCTCTCCAGCGTCCCGATCGATAACTGCGACACTCAGCAGGGGCTGCGGCCCATTCCATCCATCAACTCGACGCGTTTGAATGTGCCTCTCCGTTCTTAGCCGCTTTCCTTTTGTCCTCCCCGTATCATATTTCCCCCCCTCCCTTTATATATTGAATATCGTTTTTTTATTTTTTTGGCATTGTGGTATGGTAAAGGTACAGGTGAAGTGCTTGGAATTGGTTGCTTGCGCCACTCCTGGCAGAAGGGGCCTCCACTGCGGAGGGCTCCAGAGAGCCCCTCGAGGTGGTGTTTTGTCCTCCTCTTCCACGCTCGTGCGGCGACTTTAACGTAAACGTAAGTAGAGGGTGCGCGGGTTGAGAAGATGATTCGTAGGATTGGCATTGGAGTGAGGAATGGCAGAGGCGAGCGTCTGCTCGAGTTCGCAGCCAGAAAAAAATACAAACGAGAAAAATGGAAACAACCGCTTTCTAAAAAGAAGGAATCTGGAGTAGCCCACATTGACAAATGATGAATGCTACTGACGTGATTCTAATAGACAAACCACAGATTGTATGTATGTTGAACTTCTTTCGCACCGTACAGAGCCAATTGCGCAATATGGAAATTGTTAAAGATGCCTGTGTCCGCAGAATTAACACGGGGAGAAATCGCAGCCTGGTACAATGTCATTACAGGTTTATACCCCCACATTTGTGTTTGTATACACGTAAGTATATTTTCACATATGTCACTTTTAAATGTACCTTCAACACATAGTTTACATTTTTTTTGCACAGTGCAAACTGTGTCACGCGTTTCCGACAGCAGAGAGAGAGAGAGACGAAGACGGATGAGAGGGCCCGCTAATGAGAGTTTATGGAACAAGCAGGAATTATGGGGCTGGCTGTTAACGTGGCGGAGGCACGGCGTAGGGTGGCGAGTGAGCTTGCCAAACGGCGGTGCCAGCGAGGTCGATACACCAATAGGAGGAGCAAGATTGGAACGTGTGGACTCCTCACTGATACCTAGAGCAGGAGGCAATAATCAACAACCGACGTGTGAGGTCGGGATGGAGGACAGAGGGGAGGGGGTGGCAAGAGGAGATAAGAAATTGATTCGAATGGCAAAGGAGCCCTCAGCAGCCAGTACGAACTATGGGTGAGTTTGGATTTTAAAAATGAGTATTTTTAAGGACAATTTTGGATCTATTTCGGATTAATATTCATGGTGTACGAACGTCAATTGTCTTCATGCTAACAAGAGCGACCTCATCCGATGCAACGTGACACCACGTTTCCCCTGGAAAAGCGTGGACGTGACTTTTATATCGCTTCCGATTTTGGGCTCAATCCACAGAGAAAAGCCACGCATGCGAGGGAGCAGCACTCTATCCCACACAGAAGGGACAGATGATATCAGTTCACACTTTGCTGTACCGCATTCTGCTGACGAGTAAGGGTATTACACCTAGATGTTCATGTCATTTGTCCGAGCCACCAACCCTCGCTGCCTCCACAGTGCCGGATTATTGGCGAGCGCCAATCGTTACATCTCGCATATTCATACTCAGGGGCGGAGCCAGGATTTTGACTTTGGGGGGGGAGGGCTGACTTCAATATTCTGAGATATTCAGTGTAATGTTTTCCAATGGGCGCCACAAATGTATAAAACAAATTTTATTGGATTTGAACGTGGAGTTTATTAATAGGTCGGAGCCGCTGATGCGGCTAATAAGTTCGATAAGTTCTAAAGGCTGCCGCTCAAGCAGCCTGCAGGGCAGCACGAGGTGGCAGCCTGCAGAGCAGCACACAAGGTGGCATCACGAGGTGGCAGCCTGCAGGGCAGCACGAGGTGGCAGCCTGCAGGGCAGCACACGAGGTCGCAGCCTGCAGGCCAGCACAAGGTGGCAACCTGCAGGGCAGCACAAGGTGGCAGCCTGCAGGGCAGCACACAAGGTGGGATCACAAGGTGGCAGCCTGCAGGGCAGCACAAGGTGACAACCTGCAGGGCAGCACAAGGTAGCAGCCTGCAGGGCAGCACACAAGGTGGGATCACAAGGTGGCAGCCTGCAGGGCAGCACGAGGTGGCAGCCTGCAGGGCAGCACAAGGTGGCAGCCTGCAGGGCAGCACACAAGGTGGCAGCCTGAGGGGGAACACAAGGTGGCAGCCTGCAGGGCAGCACGAGGTGGCAGCCTGCAGGGCAGCACACAAGGTGGCAGCCTGCAGGGCAACACAAGGTGGCAGCCTGCAGGGCAGCACGAGGTGGCAGCACAAGGTGGCAGCCTGCAGCATTTTGCAGCAGCCGGATATCCGGTTATCCCGATTACCGACTTTCCCAAAATTTCAGGGGGGGCTGAGCCCCCCCAGCCCCTCCAGCGCCCACCCCCCTGTGGCTCCGCCCCTGTTCATACTGAAGGATTCCTACAGCCAATAATGACGATGGCTCACTAATTGAGTCATGGCTATTAATATAGCTCAGCTTTTTCGAGATTAATTTACCAAGGTTCCATTGAATGCCACGTCTCATCCGTGGCGCTAGTAAAACGCGTGAATAAATCTACCTCCTTTCTGTCTCTCCACATAAAAAATAAAATACGGTTTAATCCATATCCCTAAAGACAGTCCATACACCCTTAAATTAACCAGCAGCCTTCGTTTCAGCAAACTCTGGGCAGGTAGTCATTTTAGGCTGAGTCGACCTAGGCGAGGAGCACAGGACCGGTTCAAATATTCTTTGCCATCGATCACGAGTGGGAATCGAAATCGCGTTTCCGGATTCTTAGCGCAGTGCTCTAACAACTGCACCACCGCTCCCCACATTGTGTCAGAACCACTGAAGGTATGCAATTTTAAATCTAGATTGCAAATTAATTTCTTTAGAACTGATTTTTGCGTTCAGTTTGTTGTCCTGCCCCCGCACCGCCGATGAATACGGTTGGCTACATACGGTGCGAAATAAGTTCAACATACACACACGTGGATGTGTGTGTGTGCAGACGTGGAGCGGTGGTGTAGCGGTTAGCGCGCTGCGCTACAAACCCGGCATCCAGTTCGATTCCCGCTCACGGCCAACACCAGTAACGATTATCTGAACCGGTCCTGGGCCTCCCCTAGGTCGGCTCAGTCTCAAATGAGTACCTGATGCGGTGTGTTAAGCATCGCTACTGGGCAGACGAAGTCGTTTGGGCGTGGTGCTGGACACTCACTCCCTCGTGCACCGTGCCCGCAAACGGCACTTGCCCCAACAGCCTGTGAAGGCTACACGGGGGGGCTTTGTCTTTGCAGACGGGTGCACGGTTCCTGTCGTTGCCTAAATGAGTTAAATATACCCCACGCGTGCGTTCAGAGTGAGTAGGTAAATATATAAATAAATGGCCCATCTTACAGCCACGAAGTGTCGAGTTTCCCCGGAGGCAAAAATTATTTCTCGTCGATCCGTGCAAGCGCGCCGCGCGTGTCTCTCTCCGTCTCGGTCTAGAACCCAGCCAGACGAACCCTCTCTCTCGCACGCCTACCCCTCCTCTCACACTCCTACCTCTCACACGCCTACCCCTCCTCTCACACGCCTACCCCTCCTCTCACACGCCTACCCCTCCTCTCACACTCCTACCCCTCCTCTCACACTCCTACCCCTCCTCTCACACTCCTACCCCTCTCTCTCACACGCCTACCCCTCCTCTCACACTCCTACCCCTCCTCTCGCCCCAAGCACCATTCCCGTCGTCTGGGCGAGCGAGTGTCTCGTCACTTGTTCGTTCCCACCGTTGGCAGCCGCGATGTGAGTATCGTTGGGCACGTGGAATTACAAATATTAAACGCGTTATCTGTGTTCTCTGTATCTCCCGTTATACATTGTATGGTATTGTTTGTAATACATTAATTATTACACATTTCTTCTTCTTCATTGCTTTCAAAATTGATTTTTTTTCCATGTATATTTTAACTTAACACAGTCGGTTCAAATAGATGAGAAAATAATTGTATCGTTAATTTAAGACGTTTTAATACGGTTTGTAAATATACAACCACGGCTCCATGTAGGATGCACAATAGAGTACTTGGTAATGATTTACCTTTCCATAATCAAATATCATTCTGAAGTAAAATGACAAAACATTGCATGCCCATACACATAGACATCCAAGTGTTATATATTTACCCTTTAGCTCTGAGCTTTATAGCTCATCGGATTCCTCCAGTCTACATAAATATTCTGATTAAACACATCACGTGCGCTCGAGTCTGCTGCTGCTACTGCTGCTACTGTCACTGTTACTGCTAATGCTGCTGTCACTGTTACTGCTGCTGCTATTACCACTGCGCTGTTGTTACTGCCGCTACATATTGCTGCCACTAAAGCTGCCGTTACTCATCTGCTGTTACTGCTACTGCAGCAGGAGTTCCTACTGCTGCTACATACATACACTCTACGTGTATGTCTTCTCTTTAGCGCTGAGCTTTGAGCTCATTCATTCAGTGCGCTCTGGTCTGCTTCTACCGCTGCTGCTACCTCTGCAGCAGCAGTAGCAGTTGCTCCTGCTGCTACCGCTGCTGGTCGTGCTACAGCTACTGCTGATAGTACTACCGCTGCTACTACTACCGCTGCTGCTAGTGCTACCGCTGATAGTGCTACTGCTGATAGTACTACCGCTGATATAATACCGCTGCTGCTAGTACTACCGTTGCTGATAGTACTACTGCTGCTACTACTACCGCTGCTGCTGCTAGTACCACCGCTGATAGTACTACCGCTGCTGCTAGTGCTGCCGCTGATATACTACCGCTGCTGCTAGTGTTACTGCTGATAGTACTACCGCTGCTGCTGCTAGTGCTACCGCTGCTAGTACTACCGCTGCTACTACTACCGCTGCTGTTAGTGCTACCGCTGATATACTACTGCTGCTAGTACTACCGCTGATATACTACCGCTGATATACTACCGCTGCTGCTAGTGTTACTGCTGATAGTACTACCGCTGTTGCTGCTAGTGCTACCGCTGCTTGTACTACCGCTGCTACTACTACCGCTGCTGTTAGTGCTACCGCTGATATACTACTGCTGCTAGTACTACCGCTGATATACTACCGCTGATATACTACCGCTGCTGCTGCTAGTGCTACCGCTGACAGTACTACCGCTGATATACTACCGCTGCTAGTGCTACCGCTGATAGTACTACCGCTGATAGTACTACCGCTGATAGTACTACTGCTGCTACTACTACCGTTGCTGCTGCTAGTACCACCGCTGCTAGTACCACCACCGCTGCTACTACTACCGCTGCTAGTGCTACCGCTGCTACTACTACCGCTGCTAGTGCTACCGCTGTTGCTGGAGCTATGAAGTGGCAGGCCGTGCTGGTGTTGCTGGCCGTGGTGCTGGTGTACCTGGTGGCAGGCGCTCTGGTCTTCCAAGCCCTGGAGCAGCCGTTTGAGATGAGCCAACGCTCGTCCATGAACGCCGAGAGGGTGGACTTCCTCGTCAAGCACGAGTGCGTGAGCCGGCACGAGATGATGTCCCTCATCCAGGTGAGGAGGACGAGGAGGAGGAGCAGTGGATGAATGAGGAGATGGAGGCGGGTGACGAGGTGGAATTGGTTCTGTGTTTTGTTGCCGTTCCCCCGCGCCTCCTGATTAGCACGGTTGGCCGCGTACGGTGCGAAAGAAGTTCAACTTACATAACGTACACGCGACTCCACGCCAAGCCGTGTGAGGTCCTGTCGCCTGAGCGCGAGCCTGGTTTGTATTTGCACGGGCGACTGCCTGAGAAGCTCTCTGGGGTCGTTTGTGGGATGTTGTCCGCAAGACGGCCAGGAGATGGCAGTGGGGCAACCGATGATTGAATCTGTCCCGTGCGGCGCTCTCCGTTTGTTACCGGGTCGCGTGCGACGTGTTGGGGGGGGGCCTCCGGCTTCCCTCGGTTGCGTCGCGCATGAAGCCAAACACCCATTGATGGATTTGGCCACCGAGCATCCGCCATGTAGGATAGCGGGACCCTCCCGACAAAGAGTCGAGAGACTGCGTGAGGCTTTCCTTGGTTAAAGGGTTCGTGATGGAGCAGTGGGTACATTGTTGCTGGTCGTGTGCATCATAAAACCCAGCGAACCGAGTTTGCTCCCCGGCCACGGCTAACACCGATGGCGAGTGATATTTTAATCAGACCTGCTCCCCCCCCCCACCTCTCCCCCAACGCACGTTAACGAGACTGGTGAAGTATGGTCAAACAAACCCCACGACCAACACAGCACGGGGAGGCCTTCATCCAGCAGTGGATCAACTTACGATTACATTTAGTATTCAAATGAGTGATTGGATTGATTTGACTTGCAATACCACCCTCCTGCATTGATATAGCCAGTCGCAGTGAATCACGTGACACGCCCACAGACTTTTCAAATGAATGGGGCTATCACATCATTAACGTTTACTGCCCATAAAAATACATTATTAGGCCTGCCAGTAACGTTTGGCCACCTAAGGTGCTAATGATCTTTGCTCCTGCTGAAGACTGTCCAATCAGTCTTTCCGTCTCCAACGAGTAACTGGAGTCGTACTTTTGGTCAATATGAACGCGAAGTACATTTGGTAATTGCCACCACGACCTCATCCAAAACTAATTTGTATTCATAAAGCTGTGGTACCCGTGGCACGCCGAGCGAGTGGGGAGTAGCGGCAGGGATACAATTGACGTGGAAAGAGCAAGGAACGGGGGGGAATTTAAGGAATGTCGGGACAAAGGTACCCAAGATGGACAAAGAGGGTGGCACGGCTGAAGATGAGCAGCAGGGAAAGAGAAGGAGGAGAGCCGCACTAGGAAAGGGGAGGATGAGGGGCAGAAGGAATTTATGTAAGTATGAAAAATAAGAATAGGTTTGATGCTTTCTGGCAATAAAACGAGTGTTTAGATTCTAGATTTGAAGCTTTCGTGACTGCAAGGATTCATACTTTTTGTTGTTTCGGTAAAGTCACGTAGGTAAAATGAAATAGAACAATTAAATCACGACGTTTCGGAGGCAACACAAGCTTCCGTCTTCAGGTGGAACAGTCACAGCAGAGATTCTGCCACCACGACCTCATCCAAAACTACTGTGACTGTTCCACCTGAAGACGGAAGCTTGTGTTGCCTCCGAAACGTCGTGATTTAATTGTTCTATTTTATTTTACCTACGTGACTTTACCGAAAAAAAACCGAGTGTCTAGATGTTCAAACACCAAACATATACCCTTTGCAAGGAATCAAGTTCGCATTAACCACACACACACTAGTTGTGGTGAACATGTAAACAAACATGCTCTGATTATATATTGCATTGTCGTTGAAACTGATTGGCCTACACCAGAGACAGCCTTCATTAGGGCCCAGTCTCACTAGTGTCAGACCACATGTACGTGTGGCTGATACGAACATGATTCCTTGCAAAATGTTTCTATTTGGTCTTGATTCGAAGCTTTCGTGACTGCAGGAATCCATACTCTTTGGTTCTTTCGGTAAAGTAACGTAGATAGAAAATTGTCTCAAAAGTGACAAAATTCTAAATTTTCTATCTACGTGACTCTACCGAAAGAACCAAAGAGTATGTTTCTATTTGGTGTTTGAACATCTTAAGACCTCCTGTTTTATTGCCAGAAAGGGTAAAACATATTCTTATTTTTTCATACTTTGATAGTGGAAGAAAAAGCGTCCGTTTTTTTTAATTACTTTACGGATGTATGTTTAACTTCTTTCGCACCGTACGTAGCCAACCGTGCTTATCGGCGGTGCGGGGGGAGGGCAACAATCTAAACACAAAAAGCACTTCTAAAGAATTGAATGACCCGGCCAAGATATCTGGAATGAAAGGGGAGAGCAGAGAGGGGTGCTAGAGTGAAGAAAGGAGCAAGCAGAGAAGTGAGCCACAATCTGGAAACTGATTCAATTCATTAGCTCTCACAATCCAAGGCCTTGATATAAAAACCAAAAATATCTAGATATCATCAAAACCATTTCTAAATTGGGAGCAGCTGTGTTGTTGAGATTGCATCAAGAAAACAAAAATACAAATCGGGAGTCAGGCAAGGAGATGCGCTCTCACGAAGGCGAGGACGACGATTTTCTGCAAATTTTTACAGAGAAATGGGAAGCATTCGAGCTAATGGTGGGCAGTGTTACATCCAGGCATGGTCACCGGGTTCAAAGTTCATGGTTAATTTATTAGGTGTAGCCCTGTGAGCCATTCGGCTCTTGAATCGGGTGCAACCGCAACAAACAAAAACATGAACAAGAAAACATCTTAAAGTGATTGTGTGACTGTGCAAACAGAAAATCCAGGAAAAAAAACCCATCAAAATATTCCTGAAATAGCACCGTACACCAACGTTCGCTCTACGGCAGGGTGAAGGGGGCATCAGCGGCTTTGGCCGTGATGACATCTTCATCCCGAACGCATTAACCGTGTCACGTTCGCTCTACGGCGGTCGTCAGTCATTATGGCCGCTCATTTTCTCCGCGTGCGTCGCCGGGAATTTCTGTGTATTAATCCGCGTTAATATCCGCGTCTATTTGTGTCCGCGCACGCCACACGCACGCGCAGCACGTGAAAGATGCCATCAGTGCCGGGGTGGACCCTCTCGCCAACAACACGAACCACAGCAGCAGCCTGTGGGATTTAGGAAGCGCCTTCTTCTTCGCCGGGACGGTGCTCACCACGATAGGTGAAAGCGACTCGGCACGCCTCATTCACAGACACCGATTCCACATTCAAAGACGACGATGACGACAACACAAATCAAAGTATTTCTGAACACGGCCCAGCGGCCGCCACGGCCGTTTTAGCCCCGGTGATTCGAGACGTCATGGTCACTGTTGGTTAGACGTCATGGTCACTGCTGGTTATACGTCATGGTCACTGCTGGTTAGACGTCATGGTCACTGTTGGTTAGACGTCATAGTCACTGCTGGTTAGACGTCATAGTCACTGCTGGTTAGACGTCATAGTCACTGCTGGTTATACGTCATGGTCACTGCTGGTTAGACGTCATGGTCACTGTTGGTTAGACGTCATAGTCACTGCTGGTTAGACGTCATAGTCACTGCTGGTTAGACGTCATAGTCACTGCTGGTTATACGTCATGGTCACTGCTGGTTAGACGTCATGGTCACTGCTGGTTAGACGTCATAGTCACTGTTGGTTAGACGTCATGGTCACTGCTGGTTAGACGTCATGGTCACTGCTGGTTAGACGTCACAGTCACTGCTGGTTAGACGTCATGGTCACTGTTGGTTAGACGTCATAGTCACTGTTGGTTAGACGTCATAGTCACTGCTGGTTAGACGTCATAGTCACTGTTGGTTAGACGTCATGGTCACTGCTGGTTAGACGTCATGGTCACTGCTGGTTAGACGTCATAGTCACTGCTGGTTAGACGTCATAGTCACTGCTGGTTAGACGTCATGGTCACTGCTGGTTAGACGTCATGGTCACTGCTGGTTAGACGTCATAGTCACTGCTGGTTAGACGTCATAGTCACTGTTGGTTAGACGTCATGGTCACTGCTGGTTAGACGTCATGGTCACTGTTGGTTAGACGTCATAGTCACTGCTGGTTAGACGTCATAGTCACTGTTGGTTAGACGTCATGGTCACTGTTGGTTAGACGTCATGGTCACTGTTGGTTAGACGTCATGGTCACTGCTGGTTAGACGTCATGGTCACTGTTGGTTAGACGTCACAGTCACTGCTGGTTAGACGTCATAGTCACTGCTGGTTAGACGTCATGGTCACTGTTGGTTAGACGTCATAGTCACTGCTGGTTAGACGTCATAGTCACTGCTGGTTAGACGTCATGGTCACTGCTGGTTAGACGTCATGGTCACTGCTGGTTAGACGTCATTGTCACTGCTGGTAAGACGTCATAGTCACTGCTGGTTAGACGTCATGGTCACTGCTGGTTAGACGTCATGGTCACTGTTGGTTAGACGTCATGGTCACTGTTGGTTAGACGTCATGGTCACTGCTGGTTAGACGTCATGGTCACTGCTGGTTAGACGTCATGGTCACTGTTGGTTAGACGCCATAGTCACTGCTGGTTAGACGTCATTGTCACTGTTGGTTAGACGTCATGGTCACTGCTGGTTAGACGTCATGGTCACTGCTGGTTAGACGTCATGGTCACTGTTGGTTAGACGTCATAGTCACTGCTGGTTAGACGTCATTGTCACTGTTGGTTAGACGTCATGGTCACTGTTGGTTAGACGTCATAGTCACTGCTGGTTAGACGTCATTGTCACTGTTGGTTAGACGTCATAGTCACTGCTGGTTAGACGTCATGGTCACTGCTGGTTAGACGTCATAGTCACTGTTGGTTAGACGTCATGGTCACTGTTGGTTAGACGTCATTGTCACTGTTGGTTAGACGTCATTGTCACTGTTGGTTAGACGTCATAGTCACTGCTGGTTAGACGTCATGGTCACTGCTGGTTAGACGTCATAGTCACTGTTGGTTAGACGTCATGGTCACTGTTGGTTAGACGTCATGGTCACTGTTGGTTAGACGTCATGGTCACTGCTGGTTAGACGTCATAGTCACTGTTGGTTAGACGTCATGGTCACTGTTGGTTAGACGTCATTGTCACTGTTGGTTAGACGTCATGGTCACTGTTGGTTAGACGTCATAGTCACTGCTGGTTAGACGTCATAGTCACTGTTGGTTAGACGTCATTGTCACTGTTGGTTATACGTCATGTTCACTGTTGGTTAGACGTCATGATCACTGCTTGGTAGACGTCATAGTCACTGTTGGTTAGACGTCATGGTCACTGCTGGTTAGACGTCATGGTCACTGTTGGTTAGACGTCATAGTCACTGTTGGTTAGACGTCATAGTCACTGTTGGTTAGACGTCATAGTCACTGTTGGTTAGACGTCATAGTCACTGTTGGTTAGACGTCATTGTCACTGCTGGTTAGACGTCATAGTCACTGTTGGTTAGACGTCATTGTCACTGTTGGTTAGACGTCATGGTCACTGCTGGTTAGACGTCATGGTCACTGCTGGTTAGACGTCATTGTCACTGCTGGTTATACGTCATAGTCACTGTTGGTTAGACGTCATTGTCACTGTTGGTTAGACGTCATGGTCACTGCTGGTTAGACGTCATGGTCACTGCTGGTTAGACGTCATGGTCACTGTTGGTTAGACGTCATAGTCACTGTTGGTTAGACGTCATTGTCACTGTTGGTTAGACGTCATGGTCACTGCTGGTTAGACGTCATGGTCACTGCTGGTTAGACGTCATGGTCACTGCTGGTTAGACGTCATGGTCACTGCTGGTTAGACGTCATGGTCACTGCTGGTTAGACGTCACAGTCACTGCTGGTTAGACGTCATGGTCACTGCTGGTTAGACGTCACAGTCACTGCTGGTTAGACGTCATGGTCACTGGTTCGAGGCGGTGGCCCAGCAGTGGTGCATTTGCCGCTCGTTGCAGAGGTTAGCGGTTCGAATCCATCGACCGCCCTGGTTATTACTGTGGGTCAACTTTGGCATGTGGTTGGAACCCTTGGACCAACAACGTGAGCCCAACTATGACTCAACGTTCCTCGTTTACTCGCCAGCACGCCCTTCTCCACACTTCTCTGCGCACTTTTCTCAACCTAAACTATTAACCTCTCTGTTTTTATTTTACCAGGTAAGGCCCGCTGAGAAATGTAGCTCTTTTTCATAAGCGGCTTGGCCACAAATGATAGCTGAAATTAGGTGGTTTATCGCGCGGAAATTTATAGCAGTCAAATACTCTGAGCGCATTTTTCTAAATGTGGAGGGAAAAACTGGGGGACCCGGAGAGAAAAAGAAACACAGGACCACGGGGAGAAAATGCAAACTTCAGATACACAGGCTTTAGGTTCGGGATCGAACCCACAACCTCCTGTATACCACGTGGGGTACTTAACCATCTCGGCACCGTGGCCAGATTCTTTTCAGCTGTTTTTACATTTCCTTTGCTAACATTCATGTTTCCGATCCATATTTCACAACAGATAACATGCACTAATAATGTTTTTCTCTCGAGGTGCATTTGCGAGTGGCTTTTCATTATTACGTTCTGCTCTTCGCACACGCCGTGGAGAAATCGATCCTCATACGTAAAACAAAATACACAATGGCGGTTATCCGTTCGGTAGTATTTGTGAACGCACAAAACTCCAGGGATGTGGAGAAAAGCGCTGTCAAACTCACAGGAAGATATTGTTTCTGAGTGCCACGGCCACAGATGAGGACATTTATGACAGTTGCAAACTCTCGCTGGTGTATGGCTTTCGGATAATGTGGAGCCATTGAGTTGCTTTTCCACGTTAAATCTCATCGCCACGTTGCGTAAATGCACACATTTCCCCAACAAGGCGTTACGAGCACGTTACGCTTTCTAGAGCTACGCTTTAACCCTGGAGAGTGCAATGCCTGCATCCGGTGTGTTTTGCAGAAGCATTTGCTTCCCCCGTGTGTGTACAAAGACATTTGTGTGTACGCGTATTCCCACATGCACAGAGGAAGCCCAGCATCCGGACCACAAATCGTTACCCATTGCCCACAGATAATGAAGGTTAAAATCAGGCTAATTCGAAATTTACCTGAAAGTCACTCAATTAGAGTCAGTTTGTAATCACCAGCGAAACGCCACAGTACTCGAATTGTCAACGTTGTTGGTTTAATCTCCAACACACAACCGGTGTGCCGAAGTAGTAACCAATTTGGCACGTTTTGTTTACATGATAAACATTACTTATATTTATGCAATATAACCCCAAAAAAACCCTTTATTATGGATAATATTGGTCGCGAAAGCCGAAGTGTTAAACTACTTAATTGGAATTATGCACAGCAATCATCGCCCCCTCCAGGCAGACCAATGCCCCAGGTCACTCTTGCAAGTGCGACTCATCCGTCTCTTGAGTTCTCCCCACCTGGTGAAATAAAATAAACTTGAAAAATGCAACATTAACCTCCCTTTTTGCTAATCCACTGCTAGATGCAGGCCTCCCCATGCTGTGTTGGTCGAGGTGGGGGGGGGGGCGGTGGGGGGTCATTTGACCATACTTCACCATGCTGACCAGTGGTGGTGAGTGAAAAGGGAGAGGTTCAGGATTGGTTCAGACATCACTAACCGCTGATGTTAGCCATCGCCTGGAATCAAACTCAGGTTGCCAGATTTGTAGGTATGTATGTTGAACTTCCTTCGCACCGTACGTAGCCAACCGTGCTCATCGGAGGTGCGATGCGGAGAAAGAACAACAAAACGAAACACAACAATCACTTCCAAGGAAATGAGTTTTAAATCCACATTTAAAAGTACACAGCTCCAGTGGCTTCCTGATATCGCAGTCGCGCGTCTGAAGGTGCGCGATGCGGTGACGACCGTCTTTCTTCGATGGCCAGCCAAGAGCTCGCCACGTAAACCACCGCTCGCTCGTGATCCCCTTGCTCCCTGCGCAAAGCTCATAAATCAAACGGATAGCACCAGCGTCCGGACCGCGAGCTGGACCCCCATGGCACCCACAATTAAATGCACGAATGGTCACGTGGAAGTGACGCGCGGCGGAACGCTTTTAGCAGTGCCCGCGCTGTCGGCCGAGCACGGCGAAAGATGCCCGCGGTTCACGTTGCTCGAGTTACCCCGTACCGATGATAATGATGATAATGGTGGGCCCGGCATTCGTCGGAGATGACGGACGATGATTCGTGGCGACTGCTTCGCTGTCAACCCATCCGGTTCACCCGTATTCCTGTGCAGGGAAATTGAGTTTTTAGGTCCGTACGGTGTGCAGCCGTTCCAATACGGGCAATTTTCTTAATTTTTTTTGTCTATTTGTTTGTGTTTCTCCCTTGTGATGGGACTTTGTAGGATGAACGTTGAGATTTATAAGGGGCACTGGGTGACCAATGAGGTCTGAATTGGCCTGTAATAAGGTAGGGCACTGATAAGGGGTTGACAGGTATGTCACTGTGCACCCTTCAGATCGCAACACACCATCGCAATGGTACAGCGCGATCCGTTTGTAGATGCCCCACTAAAATAATCTGGAGAAATTTCCACAGTCCTGTACATATGGGGAGAATAACATTTTATTTAAAAGCATCGACACATCGCCCACCGATCTCAATAACAACGTAAATTACTATATATGTTTTTAACTCCCGCCGGATGTACTTTGTCCAACGTAGCCACTGTGAATTGCTTTACAAGCCTCCCGTGATGATGACACTTACGCCGAGGTCACCGATATCTTGCGGCACACACACACACAAAGACAAAGACCCCCCAGTGTAGTTTTAACACACTGTTGGGGCAAGTGCTGTTAGCGGGTAGCACCTATGAAGGCCGGCATGGCTCACGAGGGGGTGGGTGGCCAACACCTTTGTCTCCCCAGTGGCAATGTTTACACACCACACACCAGGTACTCATTTTAGGCTGAGTCGACCTTGGGGAGGCCCAGGACCGGTTCAGATAACCATCGCTGGTGTTGGCCGTGAGCGGGAATTGAACACGGGTGGCCGGGTTCGTAGCGCAGCGTAGCGCTAACCGCCAAACTATCGCAGCACGCACACACACACAAGGTCTTTGATGTGGCCCTTACAAGGGAAAAGATCCAGAGGCGAATGCTGGGGCAATGCGATTGTTCCACCTCCGACCAAAAAATCAATAGACAAACGTCTCCTCCCGTAACAACCACGCGTTACGGCACGAGGACCCAGGTTCAACCGATTTAGCACGTGGGGGTATTCACAACGCTCCACATGGAATCGTAGAAGCGCCGGAATGAGGCCCGTATCTGTAAGTTAATTTCCTCTCTGCGGAAACATCGTAGCGTAATAATAGAATACGGTTCATGTGTGTGGTGTTCTGAGTAGCGCCAGTATGGCGTGTACCATCATAATCCTGGCATATTCTGACTACAGGGTATACGTAAATGGGTCACTCTGTACATCTGTAATACTGCTCGTCTTTAATGCCATAACTAAACGCTGATTGCTCCGCATGTATGCAGAACACGCCGCAGATGTGTTTATCATTCCTCCGACTGTGACATTCTGAATTTATATACGAGCGGCAGTGTGCAGCTGTTACGACTATATTTAAGGATTTCAAAAATAAATCTTAATCTTTATTTTTCATTCGCAGAGTAAAGCGACACGCAGCTGGCAAACAAGCTACACTTTTTCGAGCGCATATCCAAGTCGCGAGCACAAACGATGACTGTCTTTCGTGAACAAGATATTTCCCTTTTTTATATATATGTGTGTAATAAAACGGAATTCCTTGGGCGCTTGCACACATTTATACTTCTTCTCTTTTAGAAATCTCAGGATTAATTTTTCACACCTTGTCGTGAAGTGGCAAGCACCGGCGTGACCCCGTCTTGACAAGACGGTGATGTTACTTCGCACAGACTGGAGCCAAACTCCACGGCGGCATCACAAAGTTACACGGCCGACACCCACCCCTGGCGATCGGTGTGTCTCTACCGCTCTATTTTTATATATATTAGAAATATGGGGCACATTCACACTCATTGCCAGATGGCACCGGGGTGGCTCAAGGTGCCCGAGACTGTTTGGGCTTCGGCGAAAATATTTCTCCCTTTCAGGCGCATGTGCCCCCTGACCCCTGCTCGCAGACCTCTGCCCTTTCAGCTTCAAATGTCCGCGTGCTCCTTTAAAGCTGACAGCCACACAGCTGCGAGTGACCAGTCTGTCCATGTGTTCACTCACTGTCCCCTGGCTTATGGGGGCCTCCTGCTGCGGTGATTGGGTGGATTTAGATACCAGTGTGTGCCGGCAATGGCACCGTCGAGATCTTGGGTTTAAATTTGGGGTTCGACCGCCCTTGGTTAAACCAGGTTGCCAAGCGGAGCGAGTTGATGGTCTCAGTGCCCTCTCGCCAAACAACGGAGGATCTTCGAGATGGTGAACGAAGTCCTCAAGTTGATCTGGGGATTGGATCGGGAGCCGGTGGAGGGATCGGAGTGCGGTGTTGGGGGTGACTTGCTCACCACCTTTGCTGGCGCGGATGAGAAATCTGGCGGCAGCGTTTTGAATCGTTGTGGATTCGTGAGGGATTTGGTGAGGCCGTAGTGGACGAGAGGGTTGTAGCAGTCACTGGCGTAGCTTGGGTCACTGGTGCAAGGAATGCAATGGGGCCCCTCGTGTCCCATCACTGCGCGCGCTCCGACCGATACAGGCCGAGGTGCCTTGGTGTCACGTGAGCAGATCACATGACACCCCCGGTGCCATTCGCCCCCCCCTCCAAGACTAAAGAACTTGACATTGGCGCCCCTCCCGAGTCTGCCAGCACCCAAGACCAATTTCCTATGTTGCCTACGCCTAAAGCTGGAACTGCCAGGGCCCCCGAGCCATCAACGTAGCCTGGCACCTGGACCCCTCCAACCCGTGGGCCCCAGTATAGTTACACCACCTGCACACTCCGCACCTCCGGTGCGAAAGAAGTTCTACACGCATACACTCGATACTTGATCCATTGTCGGCAATGATGACGCTGACGATTTGAGGGCGACAAAAAATAATGACGACGGTTGACGACGGTCACGATCGATGATTTACGATTGCCCGCCGCGTGTTCGCGTCCCTCTGTGTCGTCGTCAGGCTACGGCAACGTCTCGCCCAGCACGGACTGGGGCCGCATCTTCTGCACGGCGTACGCGCTCGTGGGCATCCCCATCTTCGGCTTCCTCCTCGCGGGTGTTGGCGACCAGCTGGGGACTATCTTCGGCAAGGCCATCGGTCGCGTCGAGAAGGTCTTCATGGTGAGCCCCCTCCTGCTGTGACGCTCCTCCATAACGTCCCCCCCTACCCCCCCCACCCATAACAAGGGCCTTCCCGACTTCCTTGAATCATAATGTTTATTTATACTGGAGGAATCCGATGAGCTATAAAGCTCTTTTTCACAGATGTCCAGTAGTTTTCACAGATGACCGTTTTCCTCGAACCGGGAGTAACCGGTCAAGCGTTACACTAATAAACAATAATACTTTTTGTTCTAATTGTACCCTCTCGTATTCTCGGCCCGTGCGTGCACGCGTGGGCATTTGTTCGCCGGCCTCCAGAAGTGGCACGTGAGCGCCACGTGGATCCGGGTGATCTCCACGATCATCTTCATCATGATGGGCTGCGGCCTCTTCGTGGTGCTGCCCACCATCATTTTCATGCACATCGAGCTGTGGACGCCGCTGGAGGCCATCTACTTCGTGGTCATCACGCTCACCACCATCGGTTTTGGAGACTACGTGGCAGGTGAGAACGCGGAGGGATTTTGCTCCTCACCGAACGCTCACCGGGGCCCCGCTGGAAGGCCTCCGTGGGACGGCACGTGGATCGTAGCCGTGGTAACCCTGCATAACGTAGGCACCAGATTTAACCCCCCCCCCCCCCCCCGTCCTTGACCTATCGGACCCAGAAGCGAGAAACTCAAAATCACGTACGGTCTCCAAATTGTCTTGTGCCAAAGATAGATAAATGCATGTCTGTGCATTTCATTGAGTATAATTTGAACACATTCACAATGGTATTTGAAATTCATTGCAAAGGTCCAGGATCTGATCAACAGTCTGCACGTGGCCGATTGTAGAGAAACCTTCCCCAAACCCTGCCTGCTCCCGTGGTCGGCCGGCATCTAGTTTCATCATTGTTCTGTCCCCCAGCTGCATGCAACTGGGAGTATCTGATGCATGGTTCTTGAGTAATATCATGGGCACAGCTAAATGGAAGGCCACGATCGCCGGCGTCTTTGAGAAAGGACGTGGCACGTAGAGAAAGGGAGTGTGCATTTCAATTAATCTCAACGAACGTCTTCGTGGGACGGCACGATTAATCTTAATGCACTCGGAGCGAAACGTCCCACATCGTGACAACCAACACGTGTAACTAAACGAAAACGCATCGCAGAGCAAAGCGTAGATTTTTCACTTCGCGAATAGGATACAAATGTAATGCCCTCCTGTTTCGGGTGAAATAAGGGCGGCGTCTTGCGCAATTAGCGCGTTTTGGGCAAGTGTCTCTGTCACGTCGAGACAGCTCTTTTATCTTTGCTCGGTGCTTTTCAGAATTCAGTTACAGTGAGGGAAAAAAGTATTTGTTCCCCTGCTGATTTTGTACGTTTGCCCACTGACAAAGAAATGATCAGTCTATAATTTTAATGGTAGGTTTATTTGAAAAGTGAGAGACAGAATAACAACAACAAAAATCCATAAAAACGCATGTCAAAAATGTTATAAATTTATTTGCATTTTAATGAGGGAAATAAGTATTTGACCCCCCTGCAAAACATGACTTAGTCCTTGGTGGCAAAACCCTTGTTGGCAATCACAGAGGTCAGACGTTTCTTGTAGTTGGCCACCAGGTTTGCACACATCTCAGGAGGGATTTTGTCCCACTCCTCTTTGCAGATCTTCTCCAAGTCATTAAGGTTTCGAGGCTGACGTTTGGCAACTCGAACCTTCAGCTCCATTCACAGATGTTCTATGGGATTAAGGTCTGGAGACTGGCTAGGCCACTCCAGGACCTTAATGTGCTTCTTCTTGAGCCACTCCTTTGTTGCCTTGGCCGTGTGTTTTGGGTCATTGTCATGCTGGAATACCCATCCACGACCCATTTTCAATGCCCTGGCTGAGGGAAGGAGGTTCTCACCCAAGATTTGACGGTACATGGCCCCGTCCATCGTCCCTTTGATGCGGTGAAGTTGTCCTGTCCCCTTAGCAGAAAAACACCCCCAAAGCATAATGTTTCCACCTCCATGTTTGACGGTGGGGATGGTGTTCTTGGGGTCATAGGCAGCATTCCTCCTCCTCCAAACACGGCGAGTTGAGTTGATGCCAAAGAGCTCCATTTTGGTCTCATGTGACCACAACACTTTCACCCAGTTGTCCTCTGAATCATTTAGATGTTCATTGGCAAACTTCAGACGGGCATGTATATGTGCTTACTTCAGCAGGGGGACCTTGCGGGCACTGCAGGATTTCAGTCCTTCACGGCATAGTGTGTTACCAATTGTTTTCTTGGTGGCTATGGTCCCAGCTGCCTTGAGATTATTGACAATATCCTCCCGTGTAGTTCTGCGCTGATTCCTCACCGTTCTCATGATCATTGCAACTCCATGAGGTGAGATTTTGCATGGAGCCCCAAGCCGAGGGAGATTGACAGTTCTTTTGTGTTTCTTCCATTTGCGAATAATCGCACCAACTGTTGTCACCTTCTCACCAAGCTGCTTGGCAATGGTCTTGTAGCACATTCCAGAATTGTGTAGGTCTACAATCTTGTCCCTGACATCCTTGGAGAGCTCTTTGGTCTTGGCCATGGTGGAGAGTTTGGAATCTGATTGATTGCTTCTGTGGACAGGTGTCTTTTATATAGGTAACAAGCTGAGATTAGGAGCACTCCCTTTAAGAGTGTGCTCCTAATCTCAGCTCGTTATCTGTATAAAAGACACCTGGGAGCCAGAAATCTTTCAGATTGAGAGGGGGTCAAATACTTATTTCCCTCATTAAAATGCAAATCAATTTATACAATTTTTGACATGCGTTTTTCTGGATTTTGTTGTTGTTATTCTGTCTCTCACTGTTCAAATAAACCTACCATTAAAATTATAGACTGGTCATTTATTTGTCAGTGGGCAAACGTACAAAATCAGCAGGGGATCAAATACTTTTTTCCCTCACTGTAGGAAGGCCCCGAAGCGCTACGAGCCGGAGTGAAATTCCTCGGGGATTTTTAGGAATTGATGGGATTGCCCGTGGCTTCCCGAGCCAAGCCAGATTATAAAACAGGAATTAAATATGCTGTTGAACTGTGCATGCGTGTACACGCACAGCCTCGTTGGACAATCCACTGCTGGATGAGGGCCTCCCCACACGGATCGGGTCATGGGGGGTTATTTTGCCATACTTCACCATGCTTGGTCAGTGCAGGTTGGTGAAGGTGTAAAGCATAGAAGTGCAGCATTTAAGGTCGAGTACAACGATTACATTTGCTGCACTACCCTCCTCTGCTCACAACATAGACCCTGCAACCTATAACACCTGTTATGCATGGTGGTCGCCCATCAAACAGAGGCTTGTCTATATTTGAAGTCTGAAATCGAGTCTCATCCATTTTTAAATTACGAGTATATCGCATTGGCGGTCTGGTGGTATTATCCACTTATTTCAGAACGTATTCCAGTGCAGCATTATTCGCCATCATACCAAGCAGAAATGCATTTGGATTAATTACCATTTGTTAGCATTTCTTTATTTGTTTATCTGACGGACAATTAAAAACCATCAGTGGTTTCAGGTGCCGGCTTGAGGATCAGGCAGGTTGGCCGATTCCAATTCCTCCCCCACCCCCAACCCCCTTGTCGGTCTCTTGAGTGATTTAAGTAATTTAAATGAGCGTTCCATACAATTGTAAAGGCATCTACGGGGCAGTGGGGAAGGAGGGAGTGCTGATCGCTCCTTCAGCCGATGAACCCCCCCCCCCGCCCCACCGCGTGCTGACGTCGCGCGGAGAGCACTGCAGTGTAAACCAGATTTAAGACTCCGCAAAAGACACAACAATAACACAGCTATCCATTTTTAAATCGATACGGGCCCGCTTAAGTGGTACATCTTGCCGCGTGGGTAAGTAACGGCAACAACAACAAAAAAAAAACGGGCACGAGAAAGGTGGATATCTGGTGCAATACGACACGAGCATGATGCAGCCCATGTTCTTAGCATCTCAGTCTCGGGCCACTTCCTCGCCCCTCGCCCCACCCTCCCCAGCCGCTCCAGTAGAGCAAACGCGTGAAAGCGATAGCTTCACCTTCCTCGCGTGCGCGTCTCCCTCTGCCCGGAGGCGAGGCCGCGGCGTACTGTGCCACCCCGTGTTTGACCACCGCGTCAAACAGAACAGCGTTGAGGCACGTGAAACAACGTTGCCTCCATTGCTGACGGTGGCCCGGGTTCAAAGCAAAAACCGGGGTTTTGCTGCAGGTCAGCAGGTGGCCTCTAACCTCTCAGTACATCGAGGATCGCACGGCAATGAATGCCGGCCCACTGCACAAGGACGTTGAATCGTCACAACGGGCAGTGTCGGCGCACGCCCGAGATCCAGCACCGCGGAGGCGAGGGTTGGTCGATCACGCAAAATTTGCGAGGCTCCCTTTCTGTGGGCATTGAGGTGCCAAACCCTGGCTTGCCCGGAAAAGGCGGGCACGTGCATGTCTTAAATCGAATCGGTAGCCGCCACATCACAGGGATGTGTTGAGCAATCATCAGGCACGTCCAGTGTGCAACGATATTAAGTCAGGGATAGCGGCCAACAATTGAAGAGTCTAGCGGCTCTTCCGCACTCATTACACACAGAGTGCTTGCCGCACATGAACCACGATGCCTTGCTTATCTCGTCAAGGAGCATACTTCGCATCGCGTGCTTTCAGGTGCACTTCTGAGGCCGTCTGCAACGCTTTTCCTTGCGATATTAGGAAGTCACCGGAGCTATGCACTTGTACATCATCCAGATTGAAAACTAATTTCTTTACAACTGATTTTTGCGTTTAATTTGTTGTCCTTCGCCCCCACACCTACGATTAGCACAGTTGGCTACGTACGGTGCGAAAGAAGTTCAACGTACATACAGTGAGGGAAAAAAGTATTTGATCCCCTGCTGATTTTGTACGTTTGGCCACTGACAAAGAAATGATCAGTCTATAATTTTCATGGTAGGTTTATTTGAACAGTGAGAGACAGAATAACAACAACAAAATCCAGAAAAACGCATGTCAAAAATTTTATAAATTGATTTGCATTTTAATGAGGGAAATAAGTATTTGACCCCCTCTCAATCAGAAAGATTTCTGGCTCCCAGGTGTCTTTTTTACAGGTAACGAGCTGAGATTAGGAGCACACTCTTAAAGGGAGTGCTCCCAATCTCAGCTTGTTACCTGTATAGAAGACACTTGTCCATGGAAGCAATCAATCAATCAGATTCCAAACTCTCCACCATGGCCAAGAACAAAGAGCTCTCCAAGGATGTCAGGTACAAGATTGTAGACCTACACAAGGCTGGAATGGGCTACAAGACCATTGCCAAGCAGCTTGGTGAGAAGGTGACAACAGTTGGAAGAAACACAAAAGAACTGTCAATCTCCCTCGGCCTGGGGCTCCATGCAAGATCTCACCTCGTGGAGTTGCAATGATCATGAGAACGGTGAGGAATCAGCCCAGAACTACACGGGGGGATCTTGTCAATGATCTCAAGGCAGCTGGGACCATAGTCACCAAGGAAACAATTGGTAACACACTACGCCGTGAAGGACTGAAATCCTGCAGTGCCCGCAAGGTCCCCCTGCTCAAGAAAGCACATATACATGCCCGTCTGAGGTTTGCCAATGAACATCTGAATGATTCAGAGGACAACTGGGTGAAAGTGTTGTGGTCAGATGAGACCAAAATGGAGCTCTTTGGCATCAACTCAACTCGCCGTGTTTGGAGGAGGAGGAATGCTGCCTATAACCCCAAGAACACCATCCCCACCGTCACACATGGAGGTGGAAACGTTTTGCTTTAGGGGTGTTTTTCTGCTAAGGGGACAGGACAACTTCACCGCATCAAAGGGACGATGGACGGGGCCATGTACCGTCAAATCTTGGGTGAGAACCTCCTTACCTCAGCCAGGGCATTGAAAATGGGTCGTGGATGGGTATTCCAGCATGACAATGACCCAAAACACACGGCCAAGGCAACAAAGGAGTGGCTCAAGAAGAAGCACATTAAGGTCCTGGAGTGGCCTAGCCAGTCTCCAGACCTTAATTCAATAGAAAATCTGTGGAGGGAGCTGAAAGTTCGAGTTGCCAAACGTCAGCCTCAAAACCTTAATAACCTGGAGAAGATCTGCAAAGAGGAGTGGGAAAAAAATCCCTCCTGAGATGTGTGCAAACCTGGTGGCCAACTACAAGAAACGTCTGACCTCTGTGATTGCCAACAAGGGTTTTACCACCAAGTACTAAGTCATGTTTTGCAGAGGGGTCAAATACTTATTTCCCTCATTAAAATGCAAATCCATTTATAACATTTTTGACATGCGTTTTTCTGGATTTTGTTGTTGTTATTCTGTCTCTCACTGTTCAAATAAACCTACCATTAAAATTATAGACTGATCATTTCTTTGTCAGTGTGCAAACGTACAAAATCAGCAGGGGATCAAATACTTTTTTCCCTCACTGTACACGCACACGTACGTACGTTGCGACTGGAAACAAGCTGTGCCGGCCCGGCACGGTTCGCGTTCCGACATTATAAAGGGGCCGTGAGAACGCAGCAGCGTTGAGACGGGACTGACTCTGACCCGTGCTATTGTGCCGCCGTCCACGCTGCGCTTGCGACGACAGGCGGCAACCGCGACATCGTGTACCGCGAGTGGTACAAGCCGCTCGTGTGGTTCTGGATCCTCCTGGGCATGGCCTACTTTGCCGCTATCCTCAGCATGATCGGGGACTGGCTGCGCAAGCTGTCGGAGAAGACGCGCAACGAGGTTCGTGTGCGGGCCCCCCTCCACCCCGTTCCACATTCTCCGCACACCCGTCCTCCATTCGGGGTGAACCCCTGCAGACGCTAGAGGCCGCTGCATTCCCCACCGCTGTGAAAGACGAACAATGCGCGCGAGTCGAAATCGCGGACTCTGAATAGTCATGGATTCGCCAAGGGGTGGTGTTGGGGGGGGGGTTACGTACCGTCACACCCCAAATTTTTAGCAAAATTAAATCGATCGTGCATTGTATTTTTGTAACAAAAAAAACTACATAGAGTTTATATTTACAAAACCCATTACTTAACGAGGTTATTCATATACAGCATGACCACAGTATTACATTTTCCCCCCTCCCCCCCACCAGTATTCTACCATCACGTCTTATAAATATTAAACATTTCCAAAAATACAAGATTTTTTCTGACACTCCCGTCTGCAGCAAAGCAATCACCCTAAGTGGTGCGCCGCTGTAAATTCACGACTGGCTCACACAGACCAGCGGCCTGCCACGCTGCCTCGTGTCAGCGAGAACGCGTGCAGGCATTTCGCAGACCGAGTGCCCTGGCCGAGTGGCGTGACGCCCCAATATATTTTCGGTCCTTGTGCATTCGCAACATCAAAGCTGCTCTTTTGGTGAGAGGGGCAGGGCAGTGCAAATATCTCTCCCCCCGGGGTGGGGGGTGGGGGAGGTAATTATTGACCTTGCTCGCTGCACTGGCATCGGTGTCTTGACTCTGCTGTGTGCGACGGTTGTTTGCGTGCTGCGTGGGCATTACCGCATTTGGAGCAAGATATTGGTCGTGAAAGCCTACGTGTTAAACTGACATATACATTGCTAGCCATACAAATCTCTTTTTTTTCCCGAGTATTGTTTCATCGAATAAATGGCTCTGTACAGTCCTTTAACACGGTAAGCTATTGCATATTTAAAATTTATTTTACCAGGTAAGGCCCACTGAGTTATGTAGCTCTTGTTCAGGCGTGACCTGGCCACAAATAACAACTCAACGAGGTGGCTTACCACGTGGAAATTTATAGCAGCCAAAATACTCCAATCACGCGTTGATTCCAAATGTGGAAGGAAAAACAGGAGAAAAATCCACGCGACCAGCAAATGTACAGGCTTTAGGGTCGGCATTGAACCCACGACCTCCTGTATACCGGGTGAGGTAGTTAACATCTCACCACCATTTCGCCCTATCAGTCAGATGCTGCATGAACGTCACCCCATGGTGTGTCGGCCGTGGAGGTTGGAAAGCCATATCAGTCAATACTGATGTTAGCCGTGACCGAGAGTTGTACTCCGGTCGCTAACCACCGCTCCACCGAATGGCTCTTATTCTAAAAGGTTAGGAAAAATTTGTATTTACGCGTGGATTATGTTATCGGTAGCTGGCAGGACAAAATACGTTAAACATTTTTTATCAAATAGGCCCTTTTTTCTGGTTTTGGGCAACCCAATTGTCAATAGGGTAAGGTCCTAATGAAAAGACAACTTCCTTCAAAATTTTCATTCATTTTTGATATTCTTTCCTCCGACAGACAGAACAGATATGCATAACCACTTTCAACATAAGCTGTAAAGTTTCAGAGAGTGAACTGAAATTTCCGCGAGTAGCGGTCCTCTCGGTGAATCCGTTGGTCGTGCCGCCCCACCCCCCACCAACTCCCTGTGTTCCTCGGGTTTCCTGTCATCCCTGCGCAGATGGGCGGCATCACGGCGCATGCCTCCCAGTGGACGGCCGATTTCAAGGAGTCGGGAAGCCGCTTCACGGGCGGCATTCACGACAAGCTGAAGGCGGCCAGCACCGCGCTGCCTGGCCAGCGAATGCCGGGCTCCTTCAAGCGCAAGCCGAATGGCGCCGGCGCCGCGGACGGCGATCAGCCCGATCAGCTCAGTGGCGGCGAACAGTTTGGCGGCGAGGGCGCCACTTCTCCTCCTCCTCCTCCTCACCCGCCTTTTCCAAATGAGAACGGCCTGCCGGACGACACGGCCCAAGCTGTCACGGGCCCGGCGTTCCGGCCCGGCTGGCAGAGTCCAGACTCGCCGGACGACGCCGGTGCAAAAATGCTCACCAAGGCGCTCGGCCGGAAGGCGTCGACTAAGAACCCGGCGGCTCACGTCGGCAACGATGCCGTGGAGCGAGAGTCGCCCGTGCGCAAGCCACCGTTCGCGCTTCCCGAGCCGGACCTGGACGACGCAACGCAGACCCCGGCGCTCGAGAGGGCCACCCGGAAGGGGACGCGGGTCAGGGCCGGCTTTGCGGACGACGAGAAGGAACCGAGAGCCACGGCTGTGTGAAATGTACTTTGTAGACAGCGGCGTGTGTGTTCGCTGTCACTCACTCCCTCTTATTTTCCACTGCACACCCAAACAGGCGACGCGGCCGTGCCAGGCCACGGGTTGGCTGGGGAGCGGCCAGGTTTGTTTTCCACTGCAGAAGCTGAGCCGTGCCACTGTCATTACACGCGGTTATTGAGTCGAGACGATATGTAGATGACGCGGCGATGCTGCAATTGAGCCCCTACTGATTGACGTCGCACGCGATGAATGCGTCATTATCTCTGGCCCTGCTTGGGCCCGGGCCAGATTCGTGTCTTGCGAGGCCAGCAAATGTCACGATTTGATTCCGGCTCGGCACGCCAAATAACCGGTGGACGAACAGTAAACCACGCGTACAATCAGGGCACCGCGGCCGCCACGGCTCGCACGTGCCAGTGGGGAAAAATGGGTACGAGTGACGTGATTTATTAAGAGTGAGTGGTGTCTCTTTGAGGCAGAGTGCGACGCATGCTGGCGCATTGCATGGTGCCCATTACGACGTGGTGCTTGCTGCGACGGCCAAGCGCGGCTCCGCTACCTTTCCGAGAGGTGCTCAAACCCTTCCGGACAGCCGCTGTGCGCAAGTTTTGCGCCTCGGTTTTGACCTTCCTGCGAAGGTCAAACTTTGTTTACTCATTTCAAGAAGTTAGGAAGTGATCGTTGCACCGCACGGACCTGTTCGTCAGCTGGGTGCTGATGGTGAATGATGGAGGAACTGCGGTTTTCAGTCGCAGTTTTCAGTTGTCCCTTGAAAAAGAGATGCATTCCCAATTGCCTCCCAAATTGGTTTCAAAATACATTGCTCGATGTAAGGTGCTTTGTTCCAAGTATTATCTGGGGTAATGGGAGGGAGAGGATAGCCTGGATAATGGCAAAAACACGAAATAATGCAAAACATTTGATAGTTAGGCTGTAAAAAAAATTGTTGTTTATCGACGTAGAATGAGGGGTGAAGACGTAGGACACTTCACCTGTTTTTATTGCTCATTACAGGACGCAAATTCCCCGTTTAACGCGGCAGTATGAGCGTTCCTGAAAAATCACCGCATTAAGCAAAAGGACACGTGGAACAAAAGAATATTTCCTCATAAGAAATCCCGTAAAAGATGGGGTTTGCGAGATGCGATGTACGCACACGCAGGAAGACGGCGGGGCAAAAGAAGTGAGTTGAGGGTACGCCGCGTGCTGCATCATTCCGCGTGCATACCCAGAATTCCCACACCCCACAGCCGCGCAGCTCAAGAAAGTAGTTCGTCGTTGGCCGCTCAGAAACGCGTTATAACGGTGCGCATTCCTCATTGCGCGATAATAATAATAATAACTAATTCAAATTTGCAACGCGCATTTCATCCTGGGATCCCAATGCGCGACGTGTTCCCAAATAGAAGAACCGCGTCATACCCGAAAACACTTTGAGTGAAAACTCGTGAAACGAGGAACTTACTGGAATCAGTTTACTTCTTCACGTGCTTGCATTCATGTGTGCAGCAAGACACTGACCCTCGACGAGCAAAGAGCAGCAAACACTTAAATGAGTGTGAGCGTAAAGGTGTTTTTTTTGTAAATTTTTCACGCACACACACACACAGACGTTTGATCCGCGACCCGGATTATGTGCCCATAGATTACCAAGAGGAGAACTCCTCTGATCCGCAGTGATGTGGGCCACGAACCCTGAGGATCCTTATCATCCCCGGGAAAAGAATCGTGGATAATTTTCGGACAATAGGATGCATTTCCCATTCAAGCACCTTTTATCCACGGTGAATAGAAGAGCATACCGGGGGAACAGGGCCTGTGAAATCAGGATGAGAAAATCCACGAATCATAAGAAAAATAGGGTTGCGGATATGAGGAGGTATCCTGTAGTTAGATTGTATGAGCGGTGGAACAGCAGCAATCGGGAGGCTTGGAAGGTTTGCGGTTCTTGGAAGGAACGGGGTCATGTCGACCGGCACATCATCCTCTATAAATATCACCTTGCACGAAGGGATCATTGAACGCCATCGACATTTTCATGCGTGTGCGAGCGTTGCGCTAGCAGGGAGAATAGTGAAGCCGAACGTTAAGCTTTAATAAAAACAAATTAATACCAAAAGCTCGATTGTTTTCTTCTTCAAGAATCGACATTTTTACGTGCTCTATCTGGGGAGAAGAGGCGGAGGGGAGGGAGATCATTAAGATTCGTACCCTATGGATGCTATGGAAAATTATGATAAAGTGGAACGATCCCGAAGTGACGTAGCTTGATACTTTTCACCCATGGGCAGTTACACCAATTGGGATATACGTATCGAACACTTTATGGATGCGGGCAATCTTTGGTCTAATCATGGAGTGGCTTTTTACTCGGGTATAATACACCAAGTCGGACTCTAATTCCATAATTCCTTTCTCGGTGGACACTTTGTGCTCATAAAGAGACTGTGCTGTCAGACTTACTCAGACGAACCGAATGTTTAGAGCACGCTGGGATTGGTAATGCTGCATACAGTTCCGTGTATGTGTCGAATCATTGACTAATCCATTAAATAATCTACAGTATCTAAATCTATTGATAAACTACCTTCAGAATGACACCCTGTATGTATTGCTGTATTCTCCGGAGGATGATATGCAATTTTGCCCCTGTGTAATGAAGGAAATTTGGGTGTTGTGTCAGATTTGGGCATATGTATGTATGGACTTCTTTTGCACCGTACGTAGCCAACCATGTGTGACCACATCTGTGTAACTTTATCGACACCGGGCACAAGTTTGGAGTGCATCTTACTTTCCGGAGCATCTTATAATCCGGAGAATACGGTATTAGGATAAATGTTGCACGTTCGGCTGTGAGGTCACCTGAGATGTGGAACTACCCCCTCTGTAGTGCTACGCGTTATTGCACTATTCAGCCTCTCTTGTTATTCGCTCATAAATGTTTTTTAAAATAATTTGTTTTCAATGAACTGATGTACATTGTTGCTCGTGTTATTGTTGCAATGTTATATTGCTGTACAATAATTGTATCTTACGACGCTGTGATTAAAACGCACAGATGTGAAAAGACTGTGGTTTTTAAGGGTGGATTTTTTTTAAAGTCATCATCACACATGGAGCCTTCATTCGTGGAATGATGCCTCAATCATCCTTTTATTCAGAAAGAGTGAAAAATCAACTTGAAGAACGACAGGGCCCATGAAATGAAATAATTGTTGATACTTTATTGACAGTGGTGCATAAGCACACTTAACAAACACAACTCAACACACTCTTTGTTTTTTTCGGTAAAGTCACGTATGTAAAATAAAATACAATGAAAAAATTTTACCTACGTGACTTTACCGAAAAAACCAAAGAGTATGAATCCTTGCAGTCACGAAAGCTTAAAATCTAGAAACAACTCAACACATTAATCAATAAAACGGTTGTGACCTTTAATGAAGATAAATATGATCAGCAACGTTTTGGGAAGTGGAAATGATCCGTTTGATATGTTATGAAGAAGGGCTATTGCCTTAAACGTCGCTGGTTATATTAATTTTGCATATACAGTGAGGGAAAAAAGTACTTGATCCCCTGCTGATTTTGCACGTTTGCACACTGACAAAGAAATGATCAGTCTATAATTTTAATGGTAGGTTTATTTGAACAGTGAGAGACAGAATAATAACAAAAACATCCAGAAAAACGCATGTCAAAAATGTAATAAATTGATTTGCATTTTAACGAGGGAAATAAGTATTTGACCCCTCTGCAAAACATGACTTAGTACTTGGTGGCAAAACCCTTGTTGGCAATCACAGAGGTCAGACGTTTCTTGTAGTTGGTCACCAGGTTTGCACACATCTCAGGAGGGATTTTGTCCCACTCCTCTTTGCAGATCTCCAAGTTATTAAGGTTTCGAGGCTGACGTCTCGCAACTCGAACCTTCAGCTCCCTCCACAGATTTTCTATGGGATTAAGGTCTGGAGACTGGCTAGGCCACTCCAGGACCTTAATGTGCTTCTTCTTGAGCCACTCCTTTGTTGCCTTGGCCGTGTGTTTTGGGTCATTGTCATGCTGGAATATCCATCCACGACCCATTTTCAATGCCCTGGCTGAGGGAAGGAGGTTCTCACCCAAGATTTGACGGTACATGGCCCCGTCCATCGTCCCTTTGATGCAGTGAAGTTGTCCTGTCCCCTTACAGAAAAACACCCCCAAAGCATAATGTTTCCACCTCCATGTGTGACGGTGGGGATGGTGTTCTTGGGGTCATAGGCAGCATTCATCCTCCTCCAAACAGCGAGTTGAGTTGATGCCAAAGAGCTCAATTTTGGTCTCATCTGACCACAACACTTTCACCCAGTTGTCCTCTGAATCATTCAGATGTTCATTGGCAAACTTCAGACGGGCATGTATATGTGCTTTCTTGAGCAGGGGGACCTTGCGGGCGCTGCAGGATTTCAGTCCTTCACGGCGTAGTGTGTTACCAATTGTTTTCTTGGTGACTATGGTCCCAGCTGCCTTGAGATCATTGACAAGATCCTCCCGTGTAGTTCTGGGCTGATTCTTCACCGTTCTCATGATCATTGCAACTCGACGAGGTGAGATCTTGCATGGAGCCCCAGGCCGAGGGAGATTGACAGTTACTTTGTGTTTCTTCCATTTGCGAATAATCGCACCAACTGTTGTCACCTTCTCACCAAGCTGCTTGGCAATGGTCTTGTAGCCCATTCCAGCATTGTGTAGGTCTACAATCTTGTCCCTGACATCCTTGGAGAACTCTTTGGTCTTGGCCATGGTGGAGAGTTTGGAATCTGATTGATTGATTGCTTCTGTGGACAGGTAACAAGCTGAGATTAGGAGCATTCCCTTTAATAGTGTGCTCCTAATCTCAGCTCGTTACCTGTATAAAAGACACCTGGGAGCCAGAAATCTTTCTGATTGAGAGGGGGTCAAATACTTATTTCCCTCATTAAAATGCAAATCAATTTATAACATTTTTGACATGCATTTTTCTGGATTTTTTTGTTATTATTCTGTCTCTCACTGTTCAAATAAACCTACCATTAAAATTATAGACTGATCATTTCTTTGTCAGTGGGCAAACGTACAAAATCAGTAGGGGACCAAATACTTTTTTCCCTCACTGTATATGTTGAACTTCTTTCACACCGTACGTAGCCAACCGTGCTAATCGGAGGGCACAGAGTATTATTGACGAATGTGTTGATTTTTTTTACATATCCGTTAGCCTATCGCACTTAAATGAATTCTTCAGGAAGATTCGTGCCAACATAAGCTCTCTTTCTCGACATGGCCACGCCCTTTCTCAAAGACGCTGGGGGCCGTGGCCTTCTGTTAAACTCTGCCCATGACATTCTTACTCAAGAACTTTGCATCAGATACTCCCAGTTACTTCCAACTAGGGGACAGCACATTAAATAAATTAGAGACAGGATTTGGGAAAAGTTTGTCTACGATCGAACGCTTGCAGACTGTTTATCAGATTATGGATATGGCCATTGAATTTCATATACCATTAAGTAGGGCTTTTTTTTAACCAGAATTGCTGCACAAAACAAGCGAGCTCTCCACACTGGTGTCTAAGCAATCCATTAGCCGCCCGTCTTAGTTAATTTGTTATTCAATGCGCATTTGCGTTTATTTGATTTTTTGTGAACATTGTGTCATTTCTAATGTAAAACTTGGCCAGATATCAACTCGTGCTCAAATAAACGAGGAAGACGAAAGAAATGGCCCAACATTGAACAGTAAAGCGCAAGGTCGCATATCCGACCGGCTGAGGACTGAACAGGTATATAGGTGGATATGTGAACGGATCGGATATGTGAACGTCTCCATAACATTGCGGTTACAACACTGTGCACGAATACTGCACTGAGTGTGAGCGCCTGACGGATCAAGGCAGATATATGACGGTCGCATATGTGACGTTGTTACGGTATGACCACTCTGAACATATCTCAGGGGTGTCAGGATACCAAATTCGCCCGAATGGGAAGTCGTCAGATTGATTTAAAACCTCCGCGCGTCTGTCCACGCAGCAGTACACACGGGTACACCACACGGTTCATCGAATTTGCAGTTCCTGTGTGGTAGGGTAAAGTGTGGGTACTCCTGTCCGGCCAGCATGGAAGAGCAGGCGAAATACCCTCTTGAGGGGACTTTCCAGAGAGGCTCTTGAGAGCCCATCTAGCGGAGGCCTTTCCCCTTAGCAATTGCAGGGCTGCACCTTGGCCATGGGCCGGTTGTCAGTTCAGAATCAGAATATGTATTTATACTGGGGGAATCCAGTAGCATACTGTGGCTTACTCAGTCACATATTTTGGAGGGAGCAAATTGTTTTATATAGGCATTTATATGTATGCATGCACATATATATACACACATTTCACATATATTGTCATATGCATTACTGACAACAGCTGCCATTCACCATTAACTGATGGTGACGTGACCACAGCGCTTGTGCCAGGCTAGATGTACTTTGAGATCACGTCAGGGCGATAGGAGGTCATGGGACAGACCCGGGTGCCATGGGTTGGCTGACTGGCTCAGGACCAGTTCTTAGCCACCGCTCCCCACCACAAAACAAACGGTTACACACACGCACGCACATGTTGTGGGTTGGGTAGCGGGCGGGGGCAAATGCCCCTTTTACTTACCCACCAAAGTTGTGTTTCAGGTCTGATGCACTAAGACATGGGCTATTGATTTGTATTATTGTATTGTTGCAGTGGCGAGGACTGCCGAGCCAGGGCGAAACATTCAACCGGGGCGTCTCCCGGTATCGCACGCGCATGTGATTTATGGTGGCGCCTTACCCGAATGTGCAATGTCTGAGCATCAACGATGGTGGTCGGGTTGCCAACCTGTCCTGGTTTTTACAGAATGTCCTATATATTTTTTTGAAGTACACAATATCTCCGGTTTTTGAAAGCTAAGTGAGAATGGAATCAAGACAATGCAATTTACGAGTGTGTATGTTTGGCTCAGTTGGAACGCCACATCGTAGCGCGCTGTGCGCTGCGCTACGATCCCAGCGACCCGTGTTCGATTGCCGTTCACGGCCAACACCAGTGACGATTTTCTGAACCGGTCCTAGGCCTACCCTAGGTCGACTCCGACTAAAATGAGTACCTGGTGCGGTGTTTAAACATAGCCACTCGAGAGACAAAGGCGGTCGGCCGTGGTGCTCGGCACCCGCTCCCTCGCATGCCGTGCCGATTTTCATAGGTGCTCGCTAACAGCACTTACCCTAACAGCCTGTTAAAGGCTATATGGGCGATCTTTGTCTTTGTTGGGTCACACAAGTGAGGCGTATATGCCTCTCCACCCTCGGGCGGCATTCTTTAAGTTTCTTTAAAGGCTGCGACCTCTGGATGTCAGCCGCGCTTATTCCACGTGTGTGATGAGCGGCAGTGTGCATGCGCAGCGGCTAGGGTTGCCACCTCTGAGGTGTAAACAAAAACTGAGACGTGTGACGGAAGAAGATCTCACAATACCAGGAGAGGGGAGACCAATATGCAAATGCATCGTCTTGACCGGTGCATTATTCGTGCTCAGCCGACAGAAAACAGGAGTTTTAACGTCCCAGGAAGAGTTGTAGATTTTCCAGTAAGGCAGCTATCTCAAAAAAGAGGACAATGTTGGGAACACCAGGGGAGATGGTGACCCCAGCAGCAGGGCTGTACTGTGCCATTAACGCTACTACCAAGCCTTTGCACTGTTTTATGTTTAGTGTCTTGCTGTCTGATGGAAAATCTCCTAATTGAAGTGCGTTTGGCTTTTGCCAGGGATAGAATTCCCAGTGGCGTCATAAAATATATTTTTATTGCCGATACGATGGCCTTTAAGGTAAAGGATGAAGACATGATGGCATTGTGCAGGCCGTGTTTCGAAAGGGGCCCATTCCAATAAACGTACAACATTGTCCCAACGTTGGTATAAATGTTGGAACCGTTGGACCAACGTTGACCCAATGTTGCATGTTTACTGGGATAACGGCTGCAAGACAAAGATCCCCCGTATAGCCTGAACGTACTTTTGGGGCAATTTCTGTTAGTAAGCACCGGTACGGCACACGAGGGGGTGGGTGGCCAACAGCACGCTTGGCCGCCTTTGTCTCCCTAGCGGCAATGTTTTACACACCACACCAGGTACTCGTTTGAGGCTGAGTCAACCTAGTGGAGGCCCAGGACCGGTTCAGATAATCGTCACTGGTGTTGGCCGTGAGCGGGTATCGAACTCGGGTAACCGGGTCCGGAGCACAACGTGCTCACCGCTACACTACCGCTGCAAAAATACACGCACAGGGTAGTCGAGTATGGAATACGTGAGGGCAGCCCGTCTTATGGATGGGATGATCTGACGCCAATCACCCTCCTGACCGTCACCAACTCATCTGACGCCCACCACGCTATCTGTCATACACTCAGCTGACCCTAAATTATGAGAAGTTCTCTCGAGTCTACATTACTTGACTACTATACATTCCACAAATGATAAGCCACTTCGATGTTTGTCCAGGTCGCCCTTGAAAAACAGCTAACAGCTCAATGAGCTCAATGAGCTTTACGTGAAAAATAAAATAACTACATTAGTTTACATTTTTTTCGACAGATTAGTTACTTATTATATCGATGAGTTCATGTCTATAGTGTGATTGACTTTTCTAATCGGTCAAAATGAGAAATGCATACAGTTTGAAGATAATTAAAATCAGATGTTAATTTAATGCCAATATTGAAATTAATCTTGATTTGAAGCTTTCGTGACTGCAGGAATCCATACTCTTTGGTTCTTTCGGTAAAGTAACGTAGGTAGAAATAAAATAAAATACATCACGACGTTTCGATCGCAACACAAGCCTGATGGCGGTCGCTTGTGTTGTGATCGAAACGTCGTGATTTATTTTATTCTATATCTACCTACGTGATTTTACCGAAAGAACCAAAGAGTATTGAAATTAATGCAAACAAATATGTTTAATCCTTAATATCATAATTGTAGCTTGATACATGTACAGTCCTTTGTTAATATTCTGTTCGACCAAGTCCTTCCAACTCTGGTCATTGTGGGTTGGTGAAGGGTGGGACCAGGGTCAGTTCCATATATCCTTCACTGATATTTTTCTGTTGCCGTGGCTGGAATTTAAACTCATATTGCTGGGTTCATAGCCCAATGCACAAGCCACTGTACCACCACTCTCCCGGCTTGATTATAATAGTTAATACTGTAATTACATTATATCTTTGGCTTTCAATCACAAGCATGTTGTTTAACTCAGTATAAATAATTAACTCTGACTTAGCCAAATCAAGGCTGTCATTGTGCATAAGCCCACACTGCATGGCGTGAAAGCCTTACTCTTGCCATAATGATTTACGCGTAAAACCTTAAAGGCCCCGTATGATAGATTATATGTGGTGCGTGCTTATAAGGACATTTTTTCATGTAAACGAGCTGGCACTGTTCTTTTTTAACATCCTAACCATCACAACACATGTCTCTGGCTTGTAACATCAGATAATTTATGTCCATCAACCCAGAGTCAAAGGCGGCTCCCGAAACATTCTCAAATGATGTCGTTACACCACTGCCGCCCCGCTGAGACTCTTGTGGCGTTGTGGCCTGACAGTTATGTTATTTGTGGTAACACCATCTCTAGGAAGGGCTATCGGCTCGGTGGAGTCTCTGTTGTTATATCCGATGTTGGTTTGGAGTTTCTCTCCCGTTTAGTGTGCGTGCCCAAGCCACTTGGCCCCGTGGAAAAAATCTCGTGCCCGATGTGACTGCCGTCCTATAACGAGACGGTCTTTACCCCTGGGGGGGCAGAGGGCAGGCAGTAATTTCCAACCACAGCAGCTGGCCACCGCAAACAACTCCCGCTCATTTGAAAAGTGCGGAGGAGTATATGCAGGCACGGCGGGCTTCTTTCATTTGCGAGAGGAGGTGGCCACTCTTGCACCAAAAATAAAGCATTTCAAGCGTCTAGGCCAGGATCGAATTTAATTAGCAGCCTTGCCACGTAATACTGACAAATATTACAGCGTTACTGGCGTGAGCTCAGTTTCGTTCTGAACTATGAATGGTATTTGTACATCGGCGTCATACTTTTTGGGGATCATCAGAGTAGTGTGGCACTGCTATATAGCAACCGTTGTCTGAATTCACTCTGAGTAAAGATCATTATCATACACTGCTCTTCATGTATGGAACTCCCACCCCGACCCTCCTCTTAATTGTTCACATGTTTGTCTCCGCTTATGTGACTGGGGTACAGCCTTGGCAAATTGTTTCTCGCACTATACGATGGACCGTTCAACATTACAGTAAATAGATTATTTAGCCACGGTATAACATCATGGTGTTAACTGCACCGTCCAGCTAGACCCCTCCCTCACTAATCCGCACTGGCTGGCATGGCGAAGTATGGTCAAACAACCCCCCCCCCCCCAACGGTGGGTTGGCAAAGAGCTGTAGATTTCTTTAGAGTATTACGATTATCCGCATCGCAAACCAATTGATTTTTTAAGTGCCACCTTACTTTAGCATAGACAAACATACAGAGAGGTACTTATGGTTGTCACGTCCCATCCTTATTCTGAGTTTCCAAGAAAAAACTACGAATAATTGTTAAATTTTTATTTAAAGCTTTCGTAACTGCAGGGATTCATATTCTTGGTTCTTTCGGTAAAGTCACGTAGGTAGAAATAGAAGGGAAGCAAAATAATAAAAATATAATTTTTTAAAATTTATTGCTTTATATTTTTATTATTTTGTTTCCCTTCTACGTGACTTTACCGAAAGAACCAAGAATATACTACAAATAATTGTTTCCATTACTTTAGTGATGTATACCTTGTGCTCAAGGTACATATGCTTTCTGATAAAGGCTGAGTGTGGTTGCATAGAATGTGCTATCTTTAAAAAAAACCCCCTCTTTCTCGTTCACTGAACTCTTTAGAATATCTCTGACTTGGATATGTATTATAATTGTCATGATGCGCTCAACCCCATTACCACAACATTCAGCTTTACAAATCTGAATTAATAATAATAATATATGTCCATTATTAACAAAATAAATCCTCCCCACGTGTCAGGACTCTTTTCTTCAGGAGGGTCCTGCATTGGTATGTTTAGCTAATTCCACCAATGAACGTTTTGAACTGTGGGAGGCAACTGGCGAACCTGCCACACACCCAACAGCTCCACACGAAAGATTTAAGAGTAAATTGCCCTGCGGGCTACCATCGCCTGGCCATCTCGCGGCCCAAGCCTGCAATATTTGGTATTCCCAGGCAGTCTCCAATCTATGCCGTCCCAAAACCTGCTTTGTTTCCAATATCTGGCAATATTCAAGCCCAGTAAAAATGGAACATTGACCCAACTTTTCCAAACACATGCCAACGCTGTTTGAGGTTTGCACAGGGTGATTTGGTCGACAGCTAAATTATTAATTGCATTATTACTTTCTATTTTACATTGCATCATCATTTTGTTTAATCCCTGCTGTTGTCCTAGATGACGACCGCTATGATTAGTTTCACCATTAGTAGGGCTCGTACCCTGAGTCATGATGCTATTACATTATTCGTAACGCCCCACTGCGTACGTGCATGCACGTTTGATTGCAGAGCGATAGACTGCAGAGCTACAGCACTGTCGCCCCCTAGTGTCTGGGTACCCCCCCCCACCCTGCTGATGATGACTTCACCGTGCCATTGAAGGGCAACAAATGGCGATTAAGCTAGAAGTGATTCGCCAATTGCTATGAGAGTCGGTGAATTACAGATTCTAATCGAAGATTTTTTGTCCCTGACGGGTGTTAATTCGAACCGACGAAGCCTCGGACATTTCGTCAATATCTGTGGGTCTTGAAAGAAAAATTGTATAGGCGACGTTTCAGTCAACGGCTCTTCTTCAGTTTAAATGTGCTATGAAGAAGGGTCATGGCCCGAACCTATTCTATTTTTTTCCTGTAAATGCAGGTAATATGCAGGTCGCTATGTAATCTGTAATTTTTTCTTCATTGGTACGATGAGGTGGCCTTCATCCAGCAGTGGATGGATCATGGATGATAAATGAAGATTCAAGGTTCCAGTGGATTGAGCTGTTAGGGATTGGTTCCATTTCCCCAAGTCCACTCGACAAGGATCGATTCCTATGTAAATGAGACACATAATTTCGATTCCACATTGCAATGAATTCACAGTTCATTAGGAATCGAAATTAGCGATTCGATTAGACTATTCGACCCGTGCAGTGTGTACGTAGGAATCGAATGGTAGTTTGGAATCGGAAGTTCAATCTACAACTCCATCTGACTTCAATGGGACCGGCTCGAGGCCTTGTTCACAGCAGCAGTAGAAAGAGAGACAATGGCTTAATTATCACGACAATTATTCGTAATTAACCGTGGATGCGGCTACACTGCCTCGCATTGACCAAACATTAATGCAATAGATGAGCGGCGAAAGAGAAAGCAACCCCTTCTCGGACTCGCGGTTAGTGGGGGGGGGGACACCGCGTGGTCTTACTCCGCCGGTGGACTTTGGCAGCCCGATTCCGGGGCAGGGCCGTCAGGAAACAAAGGCTAGGATTGGGACTCGCGGCCTACCGTGTGGTTGGTCTATTTTTAAACGAATGGAACGGCATTGTTATTCCGTTATAATGGGCTTTTCTCATAAGTTGTAGATTTGATGGTTGTGGTGGTTGAGGTGTTTTTTTTTAGAGGTGATCGTTGGGTTATTCAGCTTTTAGTGGCAGTTAGCGTTATGTAACTAATGGTTCTGGAGGTGGTGGTGGTTTAGTGGTGGTGGTTTGTGGTCTGGTGGATTTTGGTATCGCGTGTGTGGGGTGTTCGAGTGGTAGTTTTGTTTGTGCTGCTCTATGGATATTTAAGTGGTAATAAAGCGGTCTTGTTGATGGTGCTTTAGATGCAGTTTTGGAAGTAGTGCAGATGGTTTAAATGGTAGTTATGGTGGAAGTTTAGGTAGTTGTGCTTCTGGTGGTATTGGTTGTGGTGGCTCTTGTAGTTGTTTAAATGGTATGGTTTAGTTGTTGGCGCTGGCGGCAGGGGTAGTGGTGGTTGTTCGTTTCGTGGGTGGTGATCCCCGTGTTATACTGGTGGCGGCAGTGCCTCCTTCGGCCTCCGGGACATCTCGCCTGTGTTATGGCCGGAGGCAAGGTTTGCCAGAACTGCGGCTGCAGTGACATCGAGACAGACTCTGCTCGCGGAGATGCTGTCTGCACGGCGTGTGGCTCGGTGCTTGAGGACAACATCATCGTGTCCGAGGTACAATTCCAGGAGGGCGGTGGCGGAGCGTCGTCAGTCGTCGGGCAGTTCGTCTCATCGGAAGGTTTGCAACTCCAGCTTTAACTGCGTGTGTTTTACCATTTCGCCTTCAATCACATACATCTCAGGAGGGCTGTGATGGCACCGTCAAACTTCAGCAGCGGGTAGCGTGGATGGGAGTGGCACAAGAAAATGCATCTCGGTTAGATAACGTGTTATGCTATCGAGATATTGTCGTGTGGCATAACAAGTTTTACGAATGCAAGAGTATATCGTTCCAATGCTCGTTCGCACAGGAGGAGGCACCTTGCCTTGGGCGCCGCGGTGGCTAGGAGATGTTAACTAGCTCGCCTGTGTATACAGGAGGTCGTGGGTTCGTTCCCGACCCTGACGCCTGCTGCTGTATATTTGGAGTTTGCGTGTTCTCCCCATGGTCGCGTGGGGTTTTCTCTGGGTCCTCCGGGGTTTCCATCCACCATTTAGAGAGTAGTTATCTGAAATGTCCACTTTGTAAACCACTTCGTTGAGTTATGATGTATGAATTTTTATTTAAAGCTTTCGTGACTGCAGGGATTCATATTCTTGGTTCTTTCGGTAAAGTCACGTAGAAAGGAAACAATAAAATAATAAAACTATAAAACAAAGCGTTATGATGGTCAGGTCGCTTCTGAAAAATAGATGTATAGCTCCGTGGCCTTTCCTGGTAAAAACATTTTTTTGTTTAATCTCAAATAAAACCAAATATCACAAATGCAAAACCTTTCTGAAAAAACCCCAATAGATATCTTATCGATCTCTAATGACCATCTTGTCAACTGATTGAATATTGTGACAGCAATGGGTCGGTGTCTGACAGAGTAGATTTCATAACTGTTCTTAAATTTGTGTGTAGTGGCTTTGACATAAAACATTTCTTTCCGTAATAATGACCAGGTTTGTCAAACCCTTTGTATTAAGAAAAAAAACCCAGTAAAACCAGTAGCCCCACATATAGACATTTCTCGCAATAAACAACAACTTTCCTGTTTTAACAGATAAGGTAGGGATCTGCCCTGGTGTAATGGTTAGCACACTGAACTTGTAATGCAGAGGTGGCCGGTTCTTATCTATCTCATCGCGGCAGTTGAATTAATATGTTAAAACGTTTTAAAATCCTTCCGCTGCCTCTGTCCATCCAACAGTATGAGTACACCGCAGTTGACTGGCAGGTTGCGTGTGGTGGGGTAAAGTATGGGTATTAAGCCTCCTAATACGTCTGGTCAGTGAGGAAGAGTAGACCATATACCCTCCAGAGATCCGCTCCAGCAGTTTCACGAGCAGGCAATAGCAGGGCTTCACTTTTAGCTTTTAACGGATTCATAGCTTGTAGTTTCAAGCGTGCAAATCGGTGCATTACCGTACTAATATTTCACTGGAAGCGGTTACCGGTTGCCGACTGTTAGGATCGTTTAGTGGAGTATCTATGAGTGGATCACCCTATTGGGTGTAAATGTCCTCATGTCAATATACAAAATATAAAACTGTGCACCCAACAAAACAAAACCAAAATTTTGATGAGATCATTGCACAATATACACTGTTTGAGTTGCAAGGGATACCATTTTTTAACTCTTGTGATGAAAGTGAACCCAGCAGATATTTTATTGACCCTGGGTGCATGTTTTAACCATGCCGCTTTGCTTTGTAGGTCCAGGCAAAGCACCCTCATTTGGCACGGGCCTCTACACTGGCCTTGGAAAAGAGTCTCGTGCACTTACGCTACAGAATGGTGAGCTCCCCACCCAGCTTGACACCCTTGTGCAAATTTGCTTTTATTGTGTAATGTATTAACAAAACCCTGAATTTTATTATTGTTGGATAGGGTATTTGCTTTGTATGTTGCACGTGTCTAACATGGTCATTAATCTTACATATGCAAATCGCAAAGATGTGCAAAACTGATTGTGTATGTTGAAAAACTGTTGTGGATTTGTGCCAAGGCATCAATTTTTGTGATAATATCTCAAGGGTAATTAAGATTGGAACTGATGTTAAATAGATTCTGATGTAAGACTTTTTTTTATTTATAGCATACTAGTTTGGCATTTAAAGCTGATGATATAAATACATTCTTAAGCGGTTTTACTTATTTGGTTTGGACTTTATTATTTTATAGTTATGAATACCAACCATTGTGTAACTGGCATATGGTATCTGTGGGTACAAAGGTGTGCTAGAGACATGCAAACTTTTTTGAATGTGTCATTGCTTGAAACATTGCTAAATTCAGAATATATGACTAATGTAGTGTAATGAATAAACTGTTGAACAGGTCGGAGGCACATAACCCAGCTGGGTAGCCAGCTGCAGCTGAATCAACATTGCCTGGACACGGCATTCAACTTCTTCAAGATGGCAGTGAGCAAGCGGCTTACGCGTGGTCGCAAGATGACCCACGTGGTGGCAGCTTGCTTGTATCTGGTGTGCCGCACAGAGAGCACACCACGTATCCTGGACAGCAGCTGCACGCCAATGAGCATTGTTTATATTTCAATTATTCTGGTTTTCGCAGATATTCATTTTGCACAGCAATGGTGTAGATGATGGACTGGTGGAAAATCATAAGCGTGATTTTTTTTTTACAGCCCTTTTGTCAATCCCCTGCTGGATGAATGCCTCTGCATGCCGTATTGGTCAAAGGGGGTTGTTTGACGATACTTCACCATCCTGGCCATTGTGGTTTAGTGACGAGGATAAACCTTTTACAGGTATCGCCACTGGTATTAGCCATAGCCGCAATTTCAGCTCGGGTTGCCTGGTTCACAACATAGTGCATGAAAATAATAAAGGAGCTGGAACAAGGGGAGTATATTTTCTGAACAGACTTGCATTAGGTTATTAAAGCATTGGCAGTTTTGTAGTCTAGATTTAAAGCTTTCGTGACTGCTAGGATCCATACTCTTTGGTTCTATTGGGTAAAGTCACCTACGTGACTTTACCCAATAGAACCAAAGAGTATAGTTTTGTAGTCGGTAAAAAGTTGTAAGCATCCATGTTTTTATACATAGAAATATAGTTATGACTGCTGGAAACAGTCTATTGTAAGTTTGAATTAAGTTCTGCTCACGGCCTTTTTCAGTTTTATATTGAGCCCAATAATTGACACCCAGCAAGAGTTTAATGTTTTAGCAAAGTCTACTTTGATGCACCACACACATTTTTCCCCGAAATGTTTCTTTAATTCATGTATCTTTCAGATATGTTGCTGGATTTCAGTGACCTCTTACAAGTAAGTCCCAATCATTTTTATCGATTGCATTGTGTTTTCATAAAATGTAACCTGTAACAGTGCTTGATGTAAATGTAATAATTTTCTATTTTGTTTTTGTGCTTCAGGTAAATGTTTATGTCCTTGGAAAAACATTCCTTCTTTTGGCAAGATCCCTGTGCATCAATGCCCCGGCGATAGGTATGGCTGTTATTGTATACATATTATTATTGATGAATACATCTTTCCCTAATATCGCCTGTAATTACCTTTGCACTTACCATTGTGGGTGGCGACTATGCAGTGGCGTAGCATTGTTGGCATCGTCCCTGGCGCAAGGAATGAAATGGTTCGCCCTGTGCTCTTTCCCTTATCTTTGTACCCCAAGTGCCTGGTCTTCAGTGGCTCGTGGTCCCTGCGGCAGAACCGCTGCCTGTACACTCGGTGGCTGCACCGTGTAATGCCGGAAATATTGTTATTGTGATCCTCTTGCACAGATTGACTCTAAATACACGACTGCAGTGTTTCCCAGACTCTGGTCCTTGTAAGGCCCTCCACAGTGCAGCTGTTCGTTTTTGCTGATATTCTTAATATGTAAATCAAGCCGCGACACGTTGCATGCACCAGATTGTGATCGCAGGATGTTACACCGTTAGGGGTCAAAACTACTAAAGTTGGATAAACACTGAACGTAAGTGTATTATACTCTTTGGTGTTTTCGGTAAAGTCACGTAGGTTAAATAAAATAAAATAAAACAACTAAATTAAATCACAACGTTTCAGAGGCAACACAAGCTTCCGTCTTCAGGTGGAACAGTCACAGCAGAATATCTGTATCAAGTGGACAGCTCTGAGACGGCCGGGATTATGTACAGGTTAAGGGGGGGGAGGAGCCAAGAAGGGACGTGGGTGGGGGGGAGGGCTCAGTTAAGCCGCCTTTTGTTATGCTGCAGGGGGTTCAGGGGTAGCGGTGGTGCACTGCACGAAAACAGGTAATACACCCTTTTGTTATGCTGCAGGGGGTTCAGGGGGAGAGATTCACGAGTACACGCAACCCACTAAAAGCAATGGAAATCGCTGTACAATTATAAGGCAGCCAAACTTTGACTTGGTTTATAACATCTTTTCAATGGTTGATGCTGTAGGGGGTTCGGGGGAAGAGATGCACAAGTACATACAACCCACTGAGAGCAATGGCTGTACAATTATAAGGCAGCTAACGTTTGACTTGATTTATAACATCTTTCCAATGGTTGCTCAATTTGAAACCATCCTCTCGGTTGAAGTTGTCTGTTTGTATATCTGGATGGCTTCATGGACAAATCTCTGGTAATAACCGGGAGGTTTGCAGAGAACTTTGGTATCAGAGAAGACAATATCATGAGAACCCGCTGTGTTGAAACAATGATCAGCCACGGCCGAAGAATTCGTTCTGTCGTGTTTCAAATCTGATTTGTGCTCGCGGATTCGGTCAGAAATATGTCGTTTAGTCTCCCCGATATAGCAGTCACCGCAGGTACAACTCAATTTGTAAACACCGGGGTACTGTAAGTCAGGAATGACATCCTTTACGGATGGGATCAGATCACGGATTTTGTGTACTGTATTGAAACACGGCAGAACGAATTCTTCGGCCGTGGCTGGTCATTGTTTCAACACAGCGGGTTCTCATGACATTGTCTTCTCTGATACCAAAGTTCTCTGCAAACCTCCCGGTTATTACCAGAGATTTGTCCATGGAGCCATCCAGATATACAAACACAGACACAACTTCAACCGAGAGGATGGTTTCAAATTGAGCAACCATTGGAAAGACGTTATAAACCAAGTCAAACGCATAACAAGTCAAACGCATAACAAAAGGCGGCTTAACTGAGCCCTCCCCCCCCACCCACGTCCCTTCTTGGCTCCTCCCCCCCCCCCTTAACCTGTATATAATCCCGGCCGTCTCAGAGCTGTTCACTTGACACAGATATTCTGCTGTGATTGTTCCACCTGAAGACGGAAGCTTGTGTTGCCTCCGAAACGTCGTGATTTAATTTAGTTTTATTTTATTTTACCTACGTGACTTTACCGAAAAAAATAAAGAGTGAATCCTTGCAGTCACGAAAGCTTCAAATCTAGAAGTAAGTGTATTAATAAAAAGCAGACTAATTCGGGGGTGGGGTGCCCCAGTATATCACTTTTTTTTACCAAAACCCTTATTTTCATTCGGGTACATTTTTCTTATCTAATTCCAAGTTGTAATGGTATTTATGCTGGTTTATATATATATTAAATACTACCACTAAAACCACCAAAAAACACGGAATAATTCGAGAACACACATTTCAATTCTACATTAGTTTCTCTGCAGTATTAAACTCTTGACTGACTGGCATGTGATTTTTTTTTATTGCAGCGTGGAGACGCAGCTAAAAAGTTATCATTACTTTGCATACTCTTCAATAAAAACAATTCTTGCAATCGTTTTTCAAATATTTGATAGTGCTCCTGAAAGCCCCATTATATGGGGGACACGGTATATACCCACACTTATTACGAGTACGTGCTGCACTGCAATAAACAGTGCACGCTCCGTGCTGACGAGGGTGTGTGTGTGTGCGTGCGTGCGTGCGTACTTGCAGACCCTTGCCTGTACATTCCGCGGTTTGCCCACATGCTGGAGTTCGGAGACAAGACGCACGAGGTGTCCATGACGGCCATGCGCCTGGTCGCGCGAATGAAGCGCGACTGGATGCACACGGGACGCCGCCCCTCGGGCCTCTGCGGAGCTGGTATCGCCTCTCAGTCCTTGTCGTCCGATACTGCGCCTGCCGCATTGCAGGCACCATGCAAGCAAAGGAATAACAATGATACATTTATGATTGCCTGTTTTTGATATTTGATCTATGCTAATAAGCCACGATCAATCCACTGCTAGGTAAAGGCCTCCCAAGTTGTTGCTGTCATAATCCTGCTACGTGATATTCCTCCTAGCGCTTGCACGTGGGCTGTTTTCATCGATCCATCTGCCCAGTGGATGTCCTGTCAGGCATATTCCCTTCCTTGGCTGCCACTCCGTTATTAGTCTCAACCACAGGCCATCATCCTTTATCGTGATGTACCTGGCCCATCCCGCTTAACAGGCAATGTGATATGACGTGTGTGTTTTTTATCATCCATGTGTTTCTGTTTTTTAGTGTGATTCCAAACATGTACACTTTTGAGTTTTTGTTCCATCTTTAATGTCCACATTTCTGATCTAGATATCATAGCAGGTTCAATGCACTGATCTGCTTATCTATGAATTTATTATTTGATTTGCATTTTGCTTTTGCAGCATTGCTGGTCGCATCACGCATGCATGACTTTAGACGGACCGTAAAGGAAGTAATTCGAGTGGTGAAAGTGTGCGAGTCGACCTTAAGGAAAAGGTAAACTTTGCTTATTAACATTATTTGCTCTTGTCCGTTGTAAAATGTTTGCCAGTGACCCCAAAGCTTTGCCCCTCGGTTGAACTTTGCATTGGCTTGGCAAACCGGCTCAATGTCAGGCACTTACTTTTCTGACCCGTAACATTTGCTCATCGGATGCGAGAATAAAAACAGAGTAGCATTTTCTAGTATTATACAGCTCGTATATAATTTGTTCTTTTTAGTTGTGATAAATCCTGTTAATATACGGTATATTTCCGTGTATTCCATGTGTTGTAGACACGACCCAAAATCTACACCTTTTTTCTTGTAACATCACCCAGTTTGTCCTGTCTCCTGCCAAAGAGCTTTATCATACCACATGATCTCGGTGCATACCCAGCTTGGAAGAAGATACCGCCACTTGGTATTGATTGGTGGCTGCTGCTGTTACTGTAGTCACCAAAGTGGAAGGAATTGAGGATGTGGTGTGCTGAGTGCAGGGACATGTGTTTTTTTTTTCTGAGTCAATGACTCGGACCCTACTGAGATATTAAGCCCTCGTCGTTACTCTGCGCTGCAGGCTCACGGAGTTTGAGGATACGCCCACAAGCCAGCTGACGATCGATGAGTTCATGCGCATTGACCTGGAGGCGGAGTGCGACCCACCCTCGTTCATCAGCGGCAAACGCAAGGCCAAAGTGCAGCAGGTATGGCCACCTCTCCACCCAGCCTTGCCCCGGACGTGCCGGGAGAGCAGGGCTGCTATGGTCGCCACTTGCAGTAAATCTTCACTTGCGGATGAAACCGACCCGAGGGCTGTTACGCGTCGCACCAAGTGCACGCTGCTGCTTGCATGTAGAGTCCTGCATCACGTCGGGTACCCGCGGGTACCCGCAGAGCGAGTCGGAACGGAGTCGGTTTTTTTTTACTGCTTCACACGGGAGACGTGACCCGGCAGGCACCCGAACGGCAAGCCGTAAATAAGACTTAGTTGTGTGACCCACTTTTGTACCTCTTGGTTCCCACCCACGGGGTACCCAACTCGATGCAGGATTCTACTTGCTTGCTCTTGCTCGGCTGAAATGTCTGTGGCTAATCGTAAATTAATCTTGGGGTGTTTTGCTTTGTTGGCAGACTGGTATAGTAAAAAAAAGAGTTTCGCCTGTAGATGAAACTTTAAACACCGTGTGTCGTAATCTCATGAACTTTTGAAAACGTCAAATATTAAAGTGTTTGCTTCTTTGTTGTGGGGTAACGATTCACCCGCTCGGCGATTTGATGAATTGTCCTATTTCGTGACCGTGGTTAAATTCAAGAATGATTTGTTTAAATATTGTAGTGAATGTTAACGCCTTGAGTGGCTGCAGATATCACGTAAATGATTGCAACAAATATTATTGCATATGCAAGACGATGCAAATATCACAATAATTAATCATTACTCATTGTTGCATCTTGGAGGTTAACTGTCAAGTTGCTCTCGGTTATTCCTTCTGCGTACATCTGCTTATTTAGTCTTTTTATAATTAGTGTATAAAATTACTAACAATCTTGATTTGAAGCTTTTGTGACTGCAGGAATCCATACTCTTTGGTTCTTTCGGTAAAGTCACGTATGTAGAAAAATAAATCACGACGTTTCGGGCACAACACAAGCATCTGTCATCAGGTGGGAAAGCATGGCCTGCTGCTGAGGCAGACTGCCTATGCCAGCCTGCTTCAGCAGCAGACCAGACTGCCTCAGCTGCCTCAGCTGCCTCAGCAGCAGACCACGCTTTCCCACCTGATGATGAACGCTTGTGTTGCGCCCGAAACGTCGTGATTGATTTTATACCTACGTGACTTTACCGAAAGAACCAAAGAGTATAAATTACTAACATTTTTGAGCCCTGTACTTTTAAAGATGGACCTGGAAGTATCAAAGCAAGAACTCGATGAATATGAAGGTGGGGCCTTATCCGATTCATCGTACCCTTCAACTATCTTAACTTTGTTTTCGGTTTTGTACAAGACATTTAAAGAATAAATCAAATACATACATTCATACACCATTAATCGTGTGTGTGTGACTTTACTCACAGAGGAGATCAGCTCTTTCCAGCAGGAGATTGAGACCGAGCTTGAGTCACGAAGGCCCAAGCTGAGGGGACTTTATGCCAGCTTGCTCAAGGAAGGTACAGCTGTCTGACCTGGTGTTGGAATGAGCAGACTCCTTGACTTGTTACTTTCACTCTGTACATGTACAGCCCCTTTTGTCAATCCATGGCTGGATGAGGACATTTCCCCATCACGCACCTCCGATTAACACGGTTGGCTATGTACGGTGCGATAGAATTTCAACATGTACATATATCAGAATCAGAATATTTATACTGGAGGACTCCGATGAGCTGTAAAGTTATTTTTCACAGATGTCCAGTAGAGGCTGGTAAAAACGTTACAACAACAAACAGTACAAAAACATAATATGTATGCCGTACGGGTCTCGATGGTTATTTTACTATTTCACCACGTTGGTCCGTGTGGGTTGGTGAAGGCCGGGAGCATGGATGTGGGTGCATTGGACTACACTAATTTATTGTGCAGCATTGTCTTCTGCTTCCCAGTGAGTAGCTTCACAGCAGGCTACAACATCTGTTTTATACATGGTGGTAACCCATTCAAGGTCTATCCAAGCTTAAATTTTGAGATCTCATGAGATTGACACATTTCCGTGTGATTTGGTCACTCTTGTAAATTAGATTATTTTGGAGTCTTCAGTTCTCAACTAGTTAAAAAAATAAATTTGAACTTGATAGGCATTAATTGCCTTTCGTCATCATCATCATCAACCGTGATCTGTCTAGTGCTGGATGAAGGCCTCCCCAAGCCATCGCCCATCCCTCAGTCCCACGATGCAACAGTCCACCCATCGACTGCAATCGAGCCAATCTCATCCCTCCATCTCTGTGACAGACATCTCTCATGGGCGTTTCCCCTCCTTTGGCTTCAACTCAGTAATTTTCTGCCCCCCCCCCCCCCGGCCATAATGGCCAGGTTGCATCTGAAAAATAAGTTAATACCTCAGTGGGCTTTGCCTGGTAGTATGGATATGGTTTAGTTTTATTTGTATGTGTTTGGGTGATTTGTTTATCTTTCTTGTACTTTGGACGACTATCATGTTTTTGTACTGTTTGATGTATTGATCTTACCCGCCCCCACTGGACATCTGTTAAAGAGAGCTTTATAGCTCATCGGATTCCTCCAGTGTAAATATTTTGATTATTAACCCATAGCGATGTGCAAATCATGAATTTCAACGGTAAAAATCCTGTCCTCAACCTCCAAATACCTATCGCGATTCTCCTGCCAGTGTGCAGCGACAGCAAGGACGACTTGATGCCTGACCTCGAGGAGGACAAAGAGGGCGACGGCCAGGACGAGGACGATCTCATGCTGATGGACGCCAACCTGCCGCTGGGCACGGACGACATCGAGTCGGAGATACGCAGCGACCGCGAGCCCTCGGAGCCGCTGGGAGATTCGCCGTGTCCACCGCGCAGCCCCGCGCTGTGGCGCTCGCCCGGCCTGGAGGTGGACAACAGCCTGCGTGCGGTGCTGGGGCCCTTGCCCACCGCTGCCAGCCTGGGCCTCAAGGAGTCCATCGAGGAGTGCATGGCCATCAATGAGGCAGAGCCACGTAGGTGACACTCTGAACCGCTTGCCTACACCAGGGTTGCCGTGGTGGGTGTGGTGGGATCCTAAGGTGTGTTGTGTGACACAAGGTCAATGGGGGGCGGTGCAGTGGTTAGCGTGCTGTGCTATGAACCTGGCGATCTGGTTCAGTTCCCAGTCATGGTTAACATCAGTGGCAAGTGATATCAGAATTGGTCCTGCCCTTTACCCATTCATAAATCCATACTTACCCAGTCAGAAACCCGTACTGACCAGTGAAGTGAAGTAGGCTCAAAAAGCTTATCTGAACGACTTGCTGTAAGCAGACCATTGGTGGATTAAAAATGGCTGGATTTTTCTTTATGTATATGAGGTCAATGAGAATGATATCTATCGTTTTGCAAATGATCAGTTATTGCTAATTTAAGCGTTTTAATATAATAATTATGTTTAGACCTTTGTCAATCTGCTGTTGGATGAAAAGCTCCCCACTCCATGGGGAGTTATTTGACTATTTTACAGTGCCCGTCAGTGAGGGTTGGTGAAGGTGGCACCCAGGACCGGTTCAGATATCTCTCCCCATTGATGTTAACTGTGGCCAGACATCGAACATGAGTGGCAGAGTTCATTGCGCGGTGCACCAACACTGCGACCATAAATTTGTCAAAATCATGTTTTTAAATGCTTATTCGGTTTAGTCACGCAGCATGCAACAACAGTACAATTTGTACAACTTTCATATATTTCAAATATATAAAAGAGTGTTCACCGCTTGCAAAAGGACAACAGAGCAGATTGATTCTGTTGTTATTTTTGCACGTGCAGTTGCGGAGGAGGAAGATGGGGACTTGGACCTCACCGACATTGATGACTTGGAAATTGAAGCTGTGAGTGTCGCTGGCCTGAAATTCTGTACCTTAAAAGTGCAGCCTTGTAGATAGCGGAAGGATCGCCTGCTGCAAAAATAAACAATACCATAAGGTTTTAACATGACCGTCATCCCTGGGAATAGGAAGTGTGTTCATTCAGGTTGTATGAGGATAGTGAATGAACAGCAGTTCTGTTTTGTTAAGAATGAGCATGCAGCCAGAGAAAGTACACCAGCACTGAAGATGTTTTATTTGTTTGGCTTTTAATCCATTCTAAATAGTGTAAGCTGTATACAATGATCACATTTACCCCACAATTTTAGTAAAAATAAATGACAGCTCTTTGTTAAACTATCAATAGATGAAAGCATTCCCATGCTATGTTGCTTATGAAGGTTGCGTGACCATACTTCACCATGCTGGTCAGTGTGGCTGTGAAAGTTCCAGATACCTCCCCTGATGTTAGCCATTGCCAGGAATGGAATTCGCTAGGAATGAACTGACCACTGCACCAACAATACACCTCGCACTGTTAATATTGTCATAGAGATGGAAAGGCCAAGATCTACTCCACAATTTCAAGGTAATTGTTGCCGGCAATGCGTTGACCTTGAGCGACTTGGACAACGCGGGTAAGCAATGAAATAGAATGACAGTTCCCCCTTCCCCAATCGAAGCAGGCATTGATGAAGAGCGTGTATACTGGACAATGATTGGTCTACAGACTAGATGTAAACCTGTTGATTAGGGATGGGTTAGGTCAGGAATGTTGCAATTTACCTCCTGGCGATTCGAGTTATTACAATTCTGGGTTGCAATAATTTTATTGTGGCGACTGTGGTGACCTCTAGTGGTTGCATGGGTTATGTGTATTGTATAAAACATGAAAACTTTATCTTATTTGATGCAATTATTGTGAGCTTAAATCTTTCTGATTGGATGATGTCTAATTTCACCTTGAATACAAATGTATTTTCTATTTATACCGTAAAGATTTTTCAGACGGGTGTAATGTATCGTTTTTTTGCAGTACCTTTTAAGCAAGCAAGAAATTGACATCAAAACAGAACTCTGGATGAAAGAGAATGCAGCATTTCTCCAGGAACAACAAGGTATACATTTTTTCTCACGTGAATCTTGAAGGGTGTCTGCAGAGGATTTGTAAAATAAGCACTTTAACATATAAGGAAGCCGTTTTAGATCAGTGCAGTAACATTTTGTCTGTTTTACTCCTTCAAGAAAAAGCTGACAGAGAAGCCAAAGAAAGGGAACTTGGCATATACAAGGAGAAGAAGGTAGGTGATCCACGCAAGATTCTGGTGGGATTTAAAAATATATGTAATTCTGGTGGGGTCTTATGACACTCATATACTTCCCGGTGATTCAGTGTGTTTTCACGATTCATGGTCGCCATTCAACAATTTGATCGTTTTTAACATTGGTAGTGCAGTCTGCGGACACTACTGGCTGTGTGAGGGTGGCCACCTGAATCCATGGCCTACATTACATAAGAAGTAAAAATACTGATTCTCACTCACGCAAATTGATGTATGTATCATGAGCTTAAGACTTTATTCATTGATTAATCAGTGCATCGTTATAGCTTTTCGAAAGTTCATTTTTTCCAATAAAATACGAATGGTGCTATTTGTTGGCACACAGTTGTACCAAAACTGGTTTTCTTCAATTTTGTGGTGGTCGTTTTGGGATAGGTGACCTCATTGGACAGCATCTCATCTCAAGACACTAGAAGCAATGGGTATATTTTGTGTAGGGAGAGGTAGTCAGTCATAGGTAGAAGGAAAAATGAATGTTTTGAGCCCCAGACTTTAACAAGGGCAGGGAATCGACAGCACGCATGACTGGGGTGGGGGGGGGGGAAGAGTTCCAGACGTCCGGCGCAGTAGAGGAGAATGAGTACAGTGCAAAGAGTTGGAGGGACGTGTGAGATATGTTTTAGATTTGTTATTTTTTCCCAATCGTGTAATAACAAATATAAAATATATCTATCTCAGAGGAGAATGAGCGCAGTGCACGAGTTGGAGGGACATTTGCGATGCATTTTATATTCTTGATTACATTTTTCCCAATCTTAAAAGTGAGACGGAATGCCCATATGCATCCTCAGCCCAAGAAGTCGGGCAAGAGGCGAGAGCCGATCCGGGCCAGCACGGCAGGAGAGGCCATCGAGAAGATGCTGGCCCAGAAGAGGATCTCCAGCAAGATCAACTACGAGGTGCTCAAGGACCTGAACAACAAGGGGGGCGGCTCGGGTGCTTCGACGCCGCGTCGCGATGACACTGCGGCCACCACGGCTGTACCGGCATCGCCGCGTCCCGAGTCCCGGGACCGCATGAGGCTGACCTCGATCAACTCCCTGGGCAAGCGGTGAGCAACATCGCCGCCTCGCGTCCAGGCTGGTGACGTAGAGATTTCTCATAGCTCCTTCCTCCTGTCGTTGTGTCGCCCCCCCCCCGTTGTTAGACACGTGTGCGGTAGAGGGGCAGCTTTATGTATACCAGTCCCAGCAGCATGCTGTTAACACTCATAAGACAGAGATGCCCCCAGTATAATCTTAATAGATTGTTAGGCCGAGTGCTGTTAGCGAGGACCCATGAAGGTCGGCACGGCACGCGAGGGGGTGGGTAGTGGCCAGCACCACGTGTGGCTGCCTTTGTCGCCTCAGTGCCGATGTTTACACATGGCACCAATTCACATTGGACCGATTCAGATAATCGTCACTGGTGTTAGCCGTGAGCGGGAATCAAACTCGTTTTGCTGGGTTCGTAGGGCAGCGCGCTATTCGCTACACTACCGCTCCCCACAACAGTGTGCACAAACATTACGCGTGTGTAAAATTACACTTGTACACTTATATACAATATTCATACACATTACACACAGCATCCATACACATTACACACAGTGCATACACATTACAAGCTCTCCAAAACATGTCTTTTGTTTTCTATACTTAAAAGTATTTCGTGTTTTTGCTAACATATCTATATCAGTGCACATATATTAATGTTGCTGTCTTGTGTTTAGGATAAAGCCTCTATTGTCATCTCAGTCAGCCAAGAAATTCGTCCTGGATAAGGTAAGTGATTTAAATTTTTCTGAATGGTTGACGCATCGCTCTTTTTTAATATACTTTGCCGTATTCCTGAATGTATAAGGAACCTTCAGATTAGCATTTCCCAACCTCTACACTCATTTGGTTTTATTGATAATTCTCAATGTTCCATTAAGAACACGTGTGGTTGTTATAGTTGGGCTACAGTTTTAATTGGGGTAAAGTGTTCAACCCAAAATACAAACAGCTGTTATCTTGTAGATATAGAAGTAGTGTTAAGGTCACTAATCCAGAATATAAACAACTCAAGATAAGTAACCCTAATGTTCTGGGCTGTCACATTTTTTGATCCTTAGAGAAAAGGATTTTGAAGTTGGTGCTCCATGCTAGCATTCAACGGGTGTCACTTCCATGACCACTGCGGCGACCATTAATTTGAAAGTCGTTTTCTCATTCAGGAATCTTAAAACCCACATCGGACAGAACAACTACACGCATCCTCCTCCTAAAACACCTATCAAAAAGAAAATGACAATTATTTTGGTTTGCATCCTCCTTCAAGCCACTGGCTTCTCATATACAAAATCAGGACTTTCTCGTCACCACCGCTGCCTATATCTGATGTGTTTTTCTTTTTACGACACAAGACTGCCAGCGTGCGCAAAGAACCACCGGCCGTCCCAGCGCTGGGAGGAGTTCCTGCCCTGGCCCTGACGGAAGCCTCGGGTCCGACTTCGGCAAGAGGCGCGGATCCAGACCACGTGGCGGTGGTGGTGGAGAGCGGGCCCGTTCGGTTCCAGGCCGACGAGGAGGCGGCGGCAGCGGAAGAGGAAGAGGAGGATGAGGAGGACGAGCCGTGCGTCAGTGCGCTCGCGCTCATGGGACAGGCTGGTGAGTGTTCGTCGGCAGTTTGGAGAAACGCGTGTTTCGGCTATACACGGTTTACTTGATGGAGGTACGTTTTTCTGGAACACGGGTGATGTAATTTAGACATAAATTACAAAGGTAATGAAATGACATTTAAATTACATGTAATTGAGTGCCTATCGCTGAAAGTCATTTTATATTTCGTTTATTCGGGCGGTCTCTCTCGGTTGATGCTAAACATGGATTCAACATGAGCCGGATTGTGATCGCAAATCTGCGTGCGTTCGTGTGTTTTTTTGCAGACTACGGTTGCGATGACGATGAAGAATTTGACGACGCCTACTGAAGAAGGATGAAGAATTAATTTATTTTCAAATCACCACGTAGCGGACTTTTTTTTATAAACCTAAGGATGGCTCAAGCACCGACTTTGTCTCTACAAAGGAGTGCCTGCTTTGTTTTAAAAGCGATGAGGATTCATGAATTTCCATTTGAGAAGTGCCGTTTTGGATTGATATACGCGGTGCAGTGAAAACGCTGCACAAGTTGTGCTCTTTACGTGTATAATTACAATCAAATATTGTAAAGTGCATCAAAACTACAATACATTTTTGTTTAAACCATACGTCTGCTGGCTGCTTAAGTGTGCACAATTGCCTTAACAGTTTAACATCACGTAGGCTTTTGCGACCAATATCCATAATACAGGTTTTTTTGGGTTGGATCGCGTCAATATAAATGTGTCGTTAAACCCGCTACCACACGACACAGCCAATTAGTAAGGTTCGTCACGTAAACAGAACCTGCCAATTCGTTACTAGTACAGCACACCGGTGTGTTGCAGAGTAAATCCACGAAAATCTGGCTGTCGCCTGATGATGCTCGTTGCAATTACTTGCGAAACGTCAAACTCAGATTGTAAATGTTCTGTTTACGTGACAAACCTTACTAATTGGCTGTGTCCGGGTGGTGGCGGGTTTTATGACACATTTACGCGTTTTAACCCACAAAAACCTGTATTGTGGATGCCTTATCAGTGTATACAGTACACGCATTATCCTCAGTGTTATTGCTAATTTCCTCCTGATAAACTTGCAGTAGGCTTCATAGTTTTAAAATCATCTTTCAGAGAGAACAATGTTCTTGGGTCGCCAGTTCTCTACAGAGCCAGCTTCCACACAGTTGGTAATTTGCTCACAAAGAGTAGATCGTTTTCGATCATTGCGAGCCGATGTTAGAACCCCAAAACCAGAATGCTTCGACTATTTGAAAATTAAGCCGACTCAACGTAACAACAAGCCAATGATAACAACAATTAAAGCCTTTTGGCCCAATCGCCCAGAATGCACTGAATCTCATCAGCCGTCAGAATCTAAGCCAGGATAGAGCCTGGATAGTGTGACCACGGTGCACAAAAGGTTGCTCTATAGGCTCTGGGGCTACATGGTGGGCAGCAGAGGTCAGAGCAGCAACAACGTTGGACTAAACGTTTATGATCGCAAGTCTGTGCACCCCGTCGGCACCAACCCGCACTGACCAACGTGGTGAAGTATGCTCGAATAAGGCTCGCTTATCCGCACGGCGCAGGGGAGCCTTTCACCCACCGACCATTGCATTGAAAAAATGGCCGTACGTGTACCGGTACAACAAATAACTTGTACCCAGGTATGGTTTGTCGAGGATTCATTTAAAATCTGAACTATAACTTGCATGGACCCTCACCTGGTCAATAAAATACCCTGTGTACGTTTGAATCGGGGTATACAGTATACCAAGGATCTGAACGTACATTTCAATTATGAATTGCCCATAAATGTGTGAGTGGCAGTCATTTAAGCTGGACTTGCATTCATCTGCAACGACTAAATGTCCGGGGAGCAGTAAACGTCATGCGCACCCAGATCTCGGGCGTGTACGTGCTGGGGCTGCGCCCGCGCATCCTGCAGCAATGTTGCCCCCGACATTCTGCCTGCGCCATGTGCTGCGAGAATCCAAGCGGGAAGTTTTTTTCCCCCCGAGTAAATGCCCATTGAGAGCCCCTGTGAAGCCGTTTTCTTCTTCCAAAAGTGACTCGGCCGCCGGCAGACAACAACAGTAGCAGCATCTGGTGGCTTCTTCAGGAACTGAATTCAAGAGGCGTGCCAAACACATTGAACGAAACGTCGGGACATCGTGCCCAACAACACGTGGTAACAACACGAACCCCATCGGAGACCGACGCCGCCCTCTGAGCTATTTAAGTCTGCCCTGAAAATTCGCCAATTTGAAACTTGACGTTACCCCTCTTAGTTCTGGCCGTTTACCCTGGTTCTATTTATTTCAATCGGTCCGTACACGACGCCTTAGGATTTACGGATGGAATGCACCCGACAAGTGTAAATTGCTATTACTGAGATGTTGTTTGATGGCTTGAGCAGTAGGCGGCAGTAAAACGCCCAATTTCAATCCGTGTCTCCCGTGCGGTGAACGAATGAGGCTTTCAACTGATTTCCGCAAGCATTAAGTTGATTACGAGACGGGGAACCGCTGAGTAAAGCTTAATTCTTAAATTTCGATTTAAAGCTTTCGTGACTGCAGGGATTCTTCTTGGTTCTTTCGGTATAGTCACGTAGAATGGAAATAAAATGATACAAATAAAATAAAATTCTCATGACGTTTTGGCCACAACACAAGTAGCCTTCTTCAGGTGAAGAAACAGGACTGTCCAGAAGACAGCGCTTGAGTGAACACTGCCAAGCATGGACAGCGTCTTTTAAGCTGTGTGGGCGGAATTAGCATATGAATTAGCATGTTACCCAGCACCACCTCAGGAGCGGAGGAGGGGGGCGGCTGGGTACACAAAAAAGAAAACAGCCAAGGTGCGCTGCTCTGTCCTGTGTTGCGTTATAACAATGCTATAAACTAGACTACTATACAATGCAATATTATACCTTCCAATCTAAACTACATGCTAGAATATCATATCCATAGACAAATTCCACCTTTGAATTATACAATGCATTACTATACACTACCCTATACTTTAGACTATAAAATATTAGACTTGTAACATGACACTGTCTTATTCTATCAACCCTACTGTATATCACACTGCTGTATATTCACTATACAATTACGATACTATATATTGCCTTATGAATTATGTTAAACATTACAATGTTCTATGCTATAAACCCTACCATTGACCGACGTGTGAAAGGTATTAAGAGGCAGTGCCAGCGAATGGACTGTGGTCTGAAGGTCACCGTAAAATACAATCAATTAAGAACCGAAATGGTTTATAACATCTTTCCAATGGTTACTATGCCAGAATCCATCTTCTCGGTTGAAATTGTCATATACAAACACAGAGACAATTTCAACCGAGAAGATGGATTCTGGCTTAGTAACCATTGGAAAGATGTTATAAACCATTACGGTTCTTAATTGATTCTATTTTACGGTGACCTTCAGACCACAGTCCATTCGCTGGCACTGCCTCTTAATACCTTTCACACGACGGTCAATGGTATGGTTTATAGCATGTGGTATAATAATAAATAGTAGAACATTGTAATGTTTAACATAATTCATAAGGCAATATATAGTATCGTAATTGTATAGTGAATATACAGCAGTGTGGTATACAGTAGGGTTGATAGAATAAGACAGTGTCATATTGCAAGTCTAATATTTTATAGTCTAAAGTATAGGGTAGTGTATAGTAACGCATTGTATAATTCAAAGGTGGAATTTGTCTATGGATATGATGTTATACCATGTAGTTTAGATTGGAAGGTATAATATTGTATTGTATAGTAGTCCAGTTTATAGCATAGTTATAACGCAACACAGGACAGAGCAGCGCACCTTGACTGTGTTCTGCTTATTTGTGTACCCAGCCCCCCTCCTCCGCTCCGGAGGTGGGGGGCTGGGTACACGATAATTTGTGTCCCATTGTCTCTGAAACCCAGTCCCTCCATCTGGCTATTTAAAGCCTCGGTACAGAGCTGCTTCACCTCTTAACTGTGTGCGCGTTTCCCCCCATAGGTCTCTCTACGGTATGTATTCTATCACTATCTTAAATTTCACACTTAACTTACAATTTAACAATCTTTGAAATAGTGTATTCAACCAGACCATGCGTTAATTGTGTTTTAACCGACCGTCTGTGTTGTTACATAGTTTCCAAATTTTGCTAAACCCTGTTTGATTTAGTGTGATGCTCCGTCTCTCTGTATCCCCTGGTATATCTGTGTTAATTCCCTCTACTTAAGGTCTGTATATATATCTGCGGTTATGTGTTTCCTCTACCTGATGATGATTGCTTGTGTTGCAATTGAAACGTATATTATGTCATTTTATTTTTTTCTTATTTCTACGTGACTTTACCGGAAAAAAACAAAGATTAATTCCTGCAGTCACGAAAGCACCAAATCGAGTTTTTTTTACCGACAGAACCAAGAAAAAAAAGCTTAATTCCTGCCATGCCACTGCACACTCGGCACACCACCATTCCCACAGACCAAACCCGCACATTTCTCAGTCGGGAAACTCTGCGGTGTTCTGGAAGAAAGACGCATGACAATTCTACAAAGCAGTGAGCCCCACTCATTTATAACAGGTCCCTGCAGGGTGGGCTGGTAGGAACATTGGAATTTTGCGCAATTTTACGACATTGTTACGTAAAATTGTGCAAATTGAGAGCGTCTTCCCACCTTTTTGCCCTCAACATCGTTAAGGGTTATTCGGACAAATTATACACCCAACAGCACGAGATTTCACTTCGTTAAAGTATTGAAAGGGGACGGACGGACGGACACATTAATCTATTGCAGGCTGGTACACTCAGTTTACAACTTCGTTCCTACCAGTAATAGTTATCGCATACTTCACTGTTAATGGCCACATGAAGGAATTGGAACCACTAAAAGTAAGTCACCTCAGGCGCTACCAGCAACTGGAATATTGATTCCATAGGCACAGCAAACCCCATTCACGAATTCGAACTGACCAGCGTGGTGAAGTTTGCATAAAAAACCCTCATAACAGGCATTGTGTGTAGGGTCCTTCGTTCAGTAGTAGCTTGACAGGCATGTATATATTGTTTGGGGGGGCGGGGGTTATAACTACTATCCATCCGCCTATGGACCTATGTCAATGTATTCCGGGAGCGTTTAATCAAAGGAAGGAGTCCCTTGGGCCGCTTTTGATTGTATTGCCTCGTCAGCAGGGTGTGGCCTGTTGAACTCGATTACTCTCCCGTCTCGGAGGCACGTAATGAGCTCCGCGTTTCCGCTACTTGGCAAGTCCAATCAAATCTAATCACTTTGTTCCGGGCCAATATTTCCTCAACGGCTTTCTCTAAGTGCCACTAATGCATTCTGCCACATCCCTTTACTTAATTGTGCATTAAATGAATGAACAATTATTGCCCTCAAATGTTAAACCTCCGTTTGGGCTAAGTATAATTACGTCGATTTTTTAAAAAAATGTTTTTGTTCCTCATTTTATTTTTTAGGTGTATGAAGAACTGCAGAGCAATGCCGCTCTCCGATTCCCATTGACAAACGGGAACGTTTGCACATTTAACCGGCAACGTTTGTGAGGTTAAATCGGTACGTAAATTTTAAAAAAAGCGTGAGAAATTACAAGAAAGCGTCTTCCCAAAAAAAATCCGATTTAAAAAATTGCAACGAACAACTTGCATGTACGGCCCTCTTGTCAATCCACTGCTGGATGAGCGTCCCCCGCCGCGCCGTACGCCTGTGTGGGTCGATCGTGGGGAATTATTTCGCCATACTTCACGCTTGTCGGTGTGTGTGTTTGTGAAGGAGGGAGGGGTGTAGCTGTGGAACATGTTAAAACTATTAAACGTGTTTTTTTTTAAATATATGCCCAGGTAAGGCCCACTGAGCTATGTCGCTCTTTTTCAAGAGCGGCGTCGCCGCATATGATAGCTCAACTAATTGGCTTATCGCGTGGAAAATGTTTATAGCAGCCAAATTGCTCTAAACGCGTGATGTTGATCCTAAATGTGGAGGGAAAAATCGGAGGACCCGGAAAAAAATCCACGCGACCACAGGGAGAACATGAATACTCCAAATATACAGCAGGCGTCAGGGTCGGGATCGAACCCACGGACTCCTGTATAGCAGTCGAGGTAGTTAACATCTCGCCCGGTATCGCCCATGTATGTATGTATGTTGAACTTCTTTCGTATCGTACCTTGCCAACCGTGCTAATCGGAGACGGCACAGCAACATCGTTTGAAGCACGCACGGCTTTTCTGCTTGGCAAAAAAAAAAAATTCTCGCAAACGTATTTTACGTCTGCCACTGCAGACGAGTTGTGATCCACTTTTCTTGTCCAGTTCAGCGAGTGGGTCTTGCTGTTGGTCCTCGACGTCAGGCACATGCGGTATTTTGAAAGGGCCTTGGTTTTTGTTTTATTACGTGGTTTGGCTCGGCTATTGCTCGGTGGAATGCCGGAGGGCTTATCACGAACACGTGGCGTGAGTGAACGTGCAAGTGTACGAACCCATCCGCACGGCCCCAATCACCATCTAGTTCCCCCCCATCCCAGCGACGTGGGTCTCATTCCAGCCGTCACACCTGGCGTCGAGGCGGGGGGTACTGGGAGGACTCCCCCCCACCACCCACCTCCCCCCCCCCCCCCCCCCGGCAGGAAGACTTGACCTGAAATGAAGGCCACACGGAATAGAGATGTCCCGGTGTGACGCTGGCCGCCTGCCGCGCCACCTGTCAAGGCAACGCCACAAAGTGTCCGCTGGCAGCCGTCGCCGCCTCTGTAACTGCCGACGAACGTAGCAGCTCCTCGAGACTTGAGTCGGGGCTTTGTTTCTGTGTTTGTTTATTTCGGGCCGCTGGTAGATTGGAGTGGGAAAACCCCCCGGGGGAGGGTGCATTTAGCCACAGCCATATATTGGTAGGTATTCTGGATGTGGTGTTCCGGACGTGGAAGGATTTTCCGGGTCGCTATCCCATCCTGGCTCGTGTCACAGAAACGTCTGAGCAATGATGGGCTAAGTTTACCACCCGACCAGTCAGAATATGCAACTTTTTGATTGAGCTGGGTTCTACAACCATAGTCTCTTCACCAATTCACCAGGAATGCACCCAAACTCAACAGATAGTGGAGCCTGGATGGTATTAAGAAAACTACGGCTGTTGTCGCTACACACAGGCTGTCTCTCGGGCTAATTGTTACGCAAGTTTGAAGCTTCGTTATTCCTTGTTTTGGTAGTGAGAAAGTTTGCTTTTCATTACCTTCAAAGATGGGGCATCATATTCGTAAGTCCGTTTATAAATGCGCAACTGTTATAACCGAGGTTAAAAAGAGTGCGCAGTATATTTTAATTATCGTTCTCATTCCACAACACGTGTGCCAGTGATCTCTGAATGCACGTTAAGTTATTACACATTGCAATATGCGGTGGATCGAGACTGAGCGAGGTTGGGAAAACGTAACATTGGCTTTAGAGTTTCCCTATTTCACGCTTTTCAGATAGATGCAATGTGCCCACCTATCAATGTCCAATTTTAAAACAGGAACCGTATTGAATAGCAACAAGAAACATCAGCACGACTGTTCACTTAATGTTGCATACATTTGACAAATATTTTTTCACGTTGGTTCCCACAGTGTTGTCATTTTATAAGTTTAATTAATTTTTGCCAAGTTCTACACTGCAGCTCTGCAAGGCTTGCTGGTCATTACTACCCTTAAATGCCATCCGTAGTCCTATTATGAGCCTTTTTTAATTATCAATGTGTTCCTTGAAAGGTGTTGTTTATAATTTTACATAAAAAAATTGTAATTGTCAGATGTGATTTTACATATATTTCTTTATGATAAACCACCTTGTTAAAGGCGCTATATAAACTTGATTGTATCATTCACTTATTGGAGTGGTGGCGACAGTGGTTAGCGCACTGTGCTTTGATACCGGACACCAGAGTTTAATTCCAGGTCATGGCTAAGATCAGCAGTGAAGTTATATCTAAAGCAATCCTGGGTCTCTCCTTCACCAAACCATACAGTGCCGGGAAACATTAATAAAAGCAGTGAGTGGATTTACAAATCGATATGAATTAATAATTCATTATTCACTCGCGTAATTATCAGGAAAGTTTGGCCCAGAGAGAGCACACTGATTTGTGGTTTTGATACCTGCTTGGGATCTTCAGCAATTGTTGGCCATCACCAAATGATGAACGATAATTATCCCAAGGACAGTTCACGGGCACTCGCTACGTGCTCACAAGGGCTCTGAACCGGCTACACAGGCTGGTGAATCTGGGACTCGATTGGTCACAGCGTTCGTCCTCCGGATCATCCAGCTACGGAACCGACACCAATCCTACTATATGGTCGCAACATCATCCCATAATCGATTCACCAACCTCAAATCGATCTGCCAACTCCAGGCTTGAGGGAGCGAACAATTCTAGATTTAAAGCTTTCGTTCTATTCGGTAAAGTCACGTAAAAAAACAAAAAATTCACGATGTTTCGGCCACAACACAAGTGGCCTTCATCATCGGCCACAACACAAGTGGCCTTCATCAGGTGAAGGGAGCAGACTGTCTAGAGGACAGCGCTGTCCTCGAGACAGTCTGCTCCCTTCACCTGATGAAGGCCACTTGTGTTGTGGCCGAAACGTCGTGAATTTTTTATTTTTTGTTTTTTACGTGAGCGAACAATTGTATGATTTTCATTTGTTTCGCTTCTAAACGCAACCACACTTCAAATGCGAGCGGTCAGGCAACTCGAGCGGGCATGCTGCTTTGCGCAAAGATGGCCATGAAATACAAAGCTACAGTCGGGGAATTTTTTTTGCGAAATTATCATTCGGAAATGATCTTCGCCCATAATTGCAAGTGTTGTTTTTTTATGTGAAGATGCAGTGCATGCACCTTTACCGTTCGTAGTTTCCCAAACCTGAACAACTCTTGATTGTTGCTCCACCCAGAGGGGCAACTTGAATTTCAACTTCCAAACGAATCGCAGGCGGGTGGGCAGGCACATTCCGGCTTTGACGGAACTCAGTCGCCTGTGTTGTGCGGGACAAAGTCGCCATGGCTGTTCGGTGTAGAAAACAAAATAGAACCACGTGGATCTGGGTGATGATGTGGATGTGCCGACCTCCACCACCACCACCACCCTCCCCCCACAAAAAAAACGAAGCGGTCGGCCTACCCAACGCCGCCGTCGCGTGGCCTTCAGAGTGAGTGCGAGCGGCAGTTCACGGGAGGGCTCCGAAACCTCCAAAAAAAAAAGTCGGTGGCAGATTCCTCTGGGCCATGTCGCACCGTCCCACGAACACCGGCTTCTCATTAACGCCGCGGTGTGAGCGTGCCTGGCGCGTGCGGACGGCGGAGGGGAGGGGGGGGGTGAATGAAGGGGATGGGGGTGGTGGGGTGGGGGCAGAAAAATCGAGTAAATATTTACTCTAACTGGCTTTCGATGTGCTTTTGCGATTGCTTAAACGATTTGGCGCTGTGAATTTGCGAGCGTTTTGGGGGGCGGCTACGAATGGGTACGCGAAGCGCGTGCGAGTGTCGTATTTATTCGGCACCCGCGCTCAAAAGAGTGGCGCAAATGTTACGTTTAGCTGACATGTAAGTCTGGCTATTTATCACTTCGTGGATTTAATTAAACGTTTTAAGTTGTCCAGATGCGACCAGGTGGCACAGGCATGACAGCACCGAGGACGGCGCCGCTGAGATTCGTGGGTTTGAATCTGGGTTTCGGCCACCTATCACAGATCAACTTCAGACTTAAGTGTGATTATATTCATGTGTATGGCAATACAGTACCTATGGCCCAGTGGTTAGCGTACATATCAGTGGCGAATATCCACACCGGTCTTTTGCCGGCGCAGATAGCATTGGGGAGACAAAGGCGGACGGGCGGACGTGGCTACCCACCCCCTCGTGATGTGCCGGCATCAACAGGTGCTCACTAACAGCACTTGTTCCAACAGTCTATTGAAGGTTATACGGGGGGGGGGGGGGGGTGCATACATTGTCAATATCGAGGTGTACTCGCCAGAAGACGACTTCAGGAGAATTCGTTCGTAGAATTTTGCTATTCCTCCGTTAAGGGAGAGTAGGCTCCATGTTTAACTTCTTTCGCGCCGTACGTAGCCAACCGTGCTAATCGGAGGTCCGGAGGAAGGACAACGAACTTAACACAAAAAAGCAGTTATAAGGAAATTAGTTTTGAATCTCGATTTAAAAGTGCATAACTCCATTGGCTTCCTGATATCGGAAAAGCGTTCCAGACGGCCACAGAAGCGCATCTGAAAGCGCGTGATGCAGTGACCGTCCCTGGTCGATGGCCAGCCAAAATCCGCTGCTAGTGAGGATGAGTTTGCGTGATGATGGTTTATGCTCCCTGAGATCAGCAAGGTATTGTTGTTTACGATATGGTCAGTAGTTAAGATTGCATGGCCACAGTCGCAAGTCCACTGAATGAAAAACCCATGACAGATTTGGTTTTTCAGTTCATTTGGCTATTTGCAGCTCGTTAGAATTATGAGATTGCCATGACATTTGTCACGTGATAAATTAATCTCGTAGCGGAATGTGCGCATGTGTGGGCCCCCTCTTGTGAATAGTATCAAAAAAGGGGCAATTGAAGTCCTGTAGTTTTTTTAGTTGACCAATCTTCTACACACGAGTCACACTGCTCAGTGAGATTTCCAAAATGATTCTCGGTTTCGCGGTATGATGCCATTAGCACAAATGGAACGAATTTGGAGGAATTTATCGAAAGCAATACTCGTTTCATGTGATTTATTTTTATCGTGCAGTGGTGCTGAAAGCACGGTCCCTGCCACCACCAGTGGTCCGCGAAGGTCCTCCAGATGGGTCCGTGGGCCCGAGATGCGAATGCAGATTGATCCGACAAAAACAACAATGACCTTTTGTTACGGACTATAATTATTTAACTTAGGTAAGCTACCCTGATTAATTTACCCTAACCCTAAGATCTAAATGCAACCCCCGGCCCCCTAAAAAAAACCTTTATAGATGCGTAAAAAAAGTTTTTTTTTATGTTCCGGTAATATGAATCATTTTGTGTTCCTGGTGTTTATAGAGAAGTGATTGCGTTTAGTCACCAGGGGTGGGGGGAGCTGTGTGCTCCGCAGAAATGTTTGCATTGGTTGAGTGGTCCGCGGGTGAAAAAAACCCACACTTATGGTGGTATCACGTGTGCTTCTTGGACCACAGGCAGAGCACACGTCTGCGAGTAACAAAACGTACAACGCTCAAAGAGTCGAAGGTTGTGCCGCGTTGCGTACACTTTGTGCGCCTTGCATATTTCGTAGGAGCCCCACGCATGCCTTGAGTACCACGCGCTTGGCTGGAGATAAACACCTCCAGGATTCAACAAGTTAACGCGTGCTCATTTCAAACCGGTACGCTACATCACAAGTGAGCGTAAAGCATTCCCAGGTGACTCCGAGGGGCTTTCACATTTTTGAATTATCCAATTTATTTCCAACGCTTTATTGTGAAAGCCAAATTCCAAATTAAAGCACGTTCAAGTGAAAAACTTTTATGAATCCCAGAGGAGCATTTATTAAAGCACTATATCAAATAAAATGGAAGAAAGAAAGAGGCATTTTTCAAACGTAAAGTTCATTGATAATTACCGATTGTTTGATAGTTTTTCAGCATTATTTATTTTCAAGCTTTTAGATAATTTATCCCGAATCCAGAGCTTAAAAGACGATCCAAAACACATAAAAGCAATGTGATGCCCATGAATGTTCTGCCACGCGTCATCCGTTATGCGCTCGCACTTTGAAGCAAATAAAACCAATCTAATAGAAGACCTCAAAACAAAAACCAAATGGGTGCAAAAAAATAGTTTCAACCAAATGCAGTTTCTGATCAAAGTGAATAATGGACGATGGACACCTCCCGCTGTTAGCGAACGTGTGGTTTTAAATGTAGATTCAGCCCATCGCCTCTGCACTTGGTATTTATGAAGGCAGGCAGGCAAGCGAGCAGGTGGGCAGGTTGGTAGATGGGTGGGCAGGCGGGTAGCTGAGTGGGCAGGCTGCTGGGCAGGTGGTTAGCGCTTGGCCTCTGTTCAGACGCTGGACTGCAGTGGCGTTCTCGCCCTGGCGCACGTTGCAAGGCAGACGTGCCGTTGCATTGAAGCGCTCTGCTTATAGGGGAGGCACGATAACTCTCGCAACGATATGAATCGCACGTGAGCATGTGAATTAAACATTCGTATAAAGTTGTGGTGCGATAAGCGCCTTGTCCTGTTCTGTCGCTCTGCGCTTGGGAGAGGTGAATTTTAGCAAAGCAACTGTAAGAGGCGCTTCTCGCCTACGGAGTACAGGCGCATGCAGAGAATGTCGGGAATTTTATAGCAGAGTAGGGCAAGCAACTTGGACGTGTGGAACAAATGTCAACCTTGGAAATGTTTGATCGAATGTGGTGCGGATGTTATCAGCAAGAGGGGATTGTTGGTTCGTTGTGTTGAGACACGTGTGCAGCGGGGAGAAGGGCAGGTTACCGAGACAGGCCTTGGTGATACCCAGAGGTCGGCTACCGAAGGGGAAGCCTGAAGTCGTGGTGGTGATGACGAGACTGTAAGAGAGGTCCTTGAAGGATGTGTCAACCGTGTCACAAGGAGTGAGTTCTAAAACCAGGCGGCGGTGATGACATTGCAAGGGCACAAAGATCTTGGATGTCACGTGTCGACTTTGTAAAGGGTCTGGCAGGAGGGAGAGATTGTGAGATGCGGTGGCATCAAGGACATTGGTCATGATGACCTCTTGGCCTTGCATTAACCTACCTCACTGCTGATGAGCGGCCCTACTCTGATCTCGTCGCACAAAAAAGGTGCATGTTTGCGCGTTGTTATTGGTTCGACCTAAGTCAAAGTTTAGTGACCGTGGCATTTTTATTCACGGCAATGTGCTTTTTGTGTTCGTTGAAAATTCTTATTTATCACGAGTGGTGATTTGTGCTCATTCTGCTGTTACGATTTACCACCGTGATAAATCAGCAATGCATCGCTTTGGTTCCCACGAACCCGGCGACCTGAGTTCGATTCCTGGCCACTGTTCGTTGATGGAGTCAGTTGATCGAGATATATAACAGAGCAACCTTTCTCTTGGTCGATTTTGAAATCCCACTACAATTCACGGCCAGCGCGATGTGGCTGACGAGGTCAATTCTATTTTATGTAACCAAGTCCCGCCCATCACCTCCCGTCCAGCAGCATGTGCAGGAACAGAGGTGTCCAATTATTTCCGCGTTCTATCCGATCCGTCGAGCAATCCTACCGATTAATTGGCAATCAATTCAATAGTCGGGACAGCACAGCATCTGCTCATGATTCATGTTTCTATATCGGGAATTGTATTTATTCTTTATGACTGAGTGAGAGCCCATCAACGAGGACGGAACGCATCCTGCCAGGGAAACGATCACATTCATGAGATGGTGAGACCCAGCGGCGTGACACCGTTGAGTACAACATTTACAATGTGCTAATAACAATTATTTATAATTTGTCAATAGCACTGCTCTCGAAGGAAAATAACGGTTTTTTAAATTGTATATAATATAAAATAACGTGTATAAATATATAATAGACGACATTCTAGGTAATGGCCCTTTTATATAGCAGATACATCGTAAAGAAGGGAGATTGCCCGGATTGGTCACCGGTTATGTTTTTTTTGTCTTATTAGAGCAGCAGTATTGAGGACTGTGTTCGTTTATCGTGATTTGTGCCCTGCTCAAGGCCACTGAAGGCTTGCCTCTTATTGAGCGAGGCAGCGTGACGTCCGGCCATGCAGGAATGGAGTTGCAGCGGCAGCGGACACATTTCTCGGCCTCGTTCGTGAACAGCTTTTGGCAGCTTAACAGAGATCAAAGAGGGCAAAACCGGCCTGCATGTCCGGACCTGAGCTCAATTCCCGGCCGCTACTAACGTCATTAGTGAGCGATTTCTGAACATGCCCTCTGGTTCCCTTACCCGTGCCTGGACGATGCTGGTAACGGTTGACCAGTTTGTACCTCTGGTTGGTATAGGCGGCTGCGGAGCTGGTGCCGCGCGGTGGTCAGCAGAGGGCAGCACAGCAACAATCCGTTGTTGTGCTGTACTGCTACGGTCCCACATCTCTTTGTTCCTTGCCTTCAATAGACACGCATCTACCAGTGTGGTGAAGTATGCTCAAACAACTGCCCCTCCCCACCCCACCCGTGACTTGACATAGCACGGGGAGGCCTTTGATCTAGCGGGGAATCGAAAACGGTGTGCAAAAAAAGATTGCAATTCATCTTCCCGGCGTGTCGCTAGATTCTGTGAGAAAAGCGCGACTTGAACATTGGTGTTCGTTAGCCACACGTCACGGCTTCGGGCGGTAATTGTTACTTGACTTGAGGTGTCCCACAAAAGTGTCGCTCGGGGGAAGAGTTGATGATACATTCCCACGTTTGGTTACCATCTGTCCGCCGTCGCATTGCGGACTATCTGTGATCTTTGTACGAATTTTTATCCGTGTACACGCAAAGCGCACACATGAAATAAGAAAAGAGCGTTGTAGTTGTTTTTATGTTTTGTTATCCCACCGCTGCTGCCGAGCCAATGACAAGGATGTTAAATCAAACTTATGAAAGCACTGGATGTTGTCCATCCTACCCCTAACAAGCTGCGAAGCCTGTACAACATTACTGGCCGTGGCATCTGATCAGCTATGGCCTCCGGTTCTGGAGATTCTCACGAAGTGAAGTCCAACACATGTGCTTCGGCTTAAGGCAACCAGCTCGGTAAAATGGGCCAAGAAGGGTCCATTATTCATAATAAAGGTTTTTGGGTTAGATCGCGTTATTCATAAATGTGTCGTAACCCTCCACCAATCCAACACGGCCAATCAGCAAAAAAGTGTCACGTTGACAAAAGACAAATAAATTTTGATTTAAAGCTTTTGTGACTGCAGTAATTCATATTCTTAGTTCTTTCGGTAAAGTCACGTCGAAGGGAAACAACAAAATAATAAAATATATATAAAACAATAAAAATTCTCACGACGTTTCGACCGTTTGTGTTATGGTCGAAACGTCGTGAGAATTTTTATTGTTTTATATATATATTATTATTTTGTTGTTTCCCTTCGACGTGACTTTACCGAAAGAACTAAGAATATAAAAGACAAATAGTTCACTACTTTAGCCCACCGGTGTGTTGAAGAGTGAATCCACAACATTTACAGTTTGAGTACGACGTTTCGCTGGTAATTACATCCAGCATCATCGGGCAATTCGCCACAATGGTAAAGCCCTCACTTGCTCCCGGTCTTAAATAGAGCAGCAGGGTGACGCCATCATTTAACTCATTCAGGTGCAGTGATTTGACGCGGAGGGGGGGGGTATTGTAATAATATGATCGATTGGTAATCAGTCAATGGTTATGATTAGTAATGAGTTATAGATTAGTAATTAGTTGTAATGTGTGTTGTGATTATATGCTACATTAGTAATCCGTTAATTAGTATGTGTTTCCCCTATAAGGAATTGTAATATGTATTATTTAATAATACGCCTCCAAGCCCCACTAAGCCTGTAGCTGTCAGAGCGATTAAAGTTATTTCTATTTCTCTCAATTTCAAATGATTCTCTAATTAGTCTTTGCCAGTAATAATTAGTTTTACACAACACTTCAACGTTAACAAAATCAATTGAGTGTCCTTTTTGACAAGCATGTTCTGCCACTGCCAACAGTTGTGTTTGAGATAATTTAATATTTCTTTGGTGTTCTTTTAGTCTTATGCTGATGTTACATCCCATCTGTCCAATATAGCATCTGCCACATAAACAATTAATCCGATATACACCTTATATTGATAATTTAGGTAATTCGTCTTTAGTTCAAGGTACTAGTTTTTGAATTTTATGTACTGCACCACATCTTACTGTAATGTTTTGCTTTTGCAAAACACGGGCTAATTTGTCAGTTACTCCTGAGATATATGGAATTTTAATTGTTTTAACAATCTTATCACTTTCAGCAGTGTTGCTTTGCGATCGTGATTTGGCATTCAGTGTTCTGTTAATTTGAGTATTGTAGCCATTGTTGTAATGCTTCTTTAACGTGTTTGATCTCTCTCACTAGACTTTCACCATCTGACACTGTTTTAGCCCGATGTATGAGCGTCTTTCTTATCGACATTGCATATTATTATCAGAGTAGTCTCTTTTGTTTGCATTTTGACTGCTTGTGTTGTGGTTATTGCAAACATGATGCCTTGAATAAAGGTGTCAGTTTTTGTGCCAGTTAAAAGGGTAAAACCTATTTCTATATGAGCGTCTTGATAAGAGAGGATTTCTGAGCTGGATGATGATGCGAATCTGCATTCAGATAGGCATCAGTGTGCGTTTGCTTTCTGTAAATGCTGTGTGTTATTTTACCGTTTAGGCCATGTCCAATCAAAATATCTAGGAATGGGAGTGTGTTATTCACCTACATTTCCATGGTGAACTGGATGGCCGGGTTTAGTGCATTGAGATGATTTAGAACATCATTAAGTGTATCTTTACCATGTGGCCGGACAACCAAAGTGTCATCCACATATCTAAATCAAAAAGATGGTTTTAATGTGCTCGAGGCAAGTGCTCTTATTTCAAAGTTTTCCATGTACAGATTTGCTATAGCATGAGATAAAGGAGAGCCCATTGCTGCTCCTTCCTTTTGTTTAAAGAAATCCCCTCTCCATAAGAAGTGTTATTTAAACAATGGTCAGCAAGTTTCGGAATATCTTTTGGTAAACCTGTATTCTTTACTAGTGTAGAGATGTTAACCACGCACTGTTCGGTCACCTGCATTGCCACCAGGTATCAAGGGGGCAGTGCAGCGTTACCTCGGGGTCCATAACGGTTGGGGTCAGACGATTTGAAGTGGATCTTAGCCACAGTTTAGGGAGGACCAATCAGTCAGCTCCACGTGGGAATGTGATTGGTTATACCTGGCCACGAACGAGTATATGAAGGGTGACCCAACAGAGCTCGGGGAGTTCTCTCCCTATATGAAGACCGACGACTGGGCTGAAGACTAGCCAGGACCCTGGACCAGCCTTCCAACCCTTTTGAGGGCTAAGGCTCGGCATACCCAGTGGCCAGGACCCACCGGGCCAGCGGTGGGTCAGATAGCCTCCCCTAGGTCCAAGCCGGAGGACTCTAGGCTAGGATAGCGGTAGATGTGTAAGTTCCGCCAAGTCCGGAGGCTGTACCTCCTTAGGTATCAAGGAGGATAGCGGTAGACGTACAAGTCCCGCCAAGCTAGGAGGTTAGCGGTAGACGTGCAAGTCCCGCCAAGCTAGGAGGTTAGCAGTAGACGTGCAAGTCCCACCAAACTAGGAGGCTGTACCTCCCTAGGGTATCGGGTGAGGGGACCGAATATCCCTCTGTGTGTTAAGGATTGTGTAAGGAACAGTTACAACAGAGTGTGCCTCCTAAGAAGTCTACTCGTCTTTACAACACAACAACTGGTGTCCAAAGTGGTTGAAAATGGAAACAACAATTTTGATTTAAAGCTTTTGTGACTGCAGTAATTCATATTCTTAAGAATATGGAAACAACAAGTTCGGCCCACGTGCGAAGCCATAATGAAGATAACTCTGCCTCACCTGCGGGAACTGCCAGCTCCGCTGAGAATGCTGCCGCGTTGACAACCGCCCAGCCACCGGTGCAGCAGCCGGTCGCTCCTCCTGCCATGGGGGACGGACTCCGGGCAGCGAACAGCCGTCTCGCCCAACTTCTACACGCCGCGGCCTCCATTCTCGACGAAATCAACTTGGAGGTCGCGGGCGGGCCAAATCAACCGCCGGCAGATGTTCCCGCCATCGGCCAAGGCGGACATTTTGATTTTCCCACCGAGGAACCACGTGATTCCGCCAGAAGCGGAAGCCAGGGGCATCCTGGGAACGCTGGGGGCCAATCACGACCCGCAGCGTCATCAGCGCGCGACGCTGTAAATTCAAGATACTCCACGGACGCCGCATCATCACTGTACCAACAGGGTACAGTAGACGCACTCGGCCAAGCAGTCACCGATCTCCGACTCAAGACGGTGCCAGCCGAGGAGGAGACAACGTCCGCCCTCCAACAACACCTGCCCATCTTCCGGGAATTCGCGTCTGAAGGTGGCGACTGGGCAGCGTTCCAGCGTCGCTTCCTGAGCCACCAAGAAATGGTGGGGTGGTCGGACACACAGGCGCTCTGAGCGCTACCGGCCACTCTGGACGACGACGCTCTCGCCTCGCTCCTCACCATCCCCAGGCAACACAGGGCCTCCGTCCGACGTCCGCAGCCGATTCTACGACAGGCGACGCCGCCCTAAGGAGTCTCCCTTGGCGTTCCGGACCACCCTACTCGCGATGGCAAGAGCGTGTTACCCCCGCATGGACGACGAGGCCATCGACGCTATCGTTCTCCAGAAGATGCTGGAGCTGGCGCGCAAGCTGCGCATTGTCATCCAAGCGGTGGACGACGACAGTATGTGCTCGCTACGAGCCGCTCGGAGCATCCACGGACATCTGCTGATCCACACGGAATCGACCATCGCCGCCTCGGCTTCGACATCAGAGCCTGCCAGCAGGGACGCCGAGTTCTCCCCCGACCGGGCCTTCATGGCTACCAGGTCAACGGGCCGGCGATCGTCTGACCACGCTGGTCGCCGCGACGACCAGCAGTGGGGACGGCCTCCTCCACGCGGCGACATGTGTTTCAACTATGGCCGACGAGGCCACATCTCCTCTGACTGCTGTGCACCTCGACGATGCCCCTCCGGATCCCGAGGCCAGTCTTGGCCTCTCACGCTCGGCCCCCATTCACACCATACATACCGCAATGCACCATACGCAAGGCTTGCGATTTGGCGTGTGATGGGGGGTGTTCCGGGGGTTCTTCACGGCCACTTGGACCTGGGCAGTGGTCTGAGTTGGCCCATAGGGTAGTCGCGGCGACGGCAGGTTCATACGTGGTTGTCGGATCGAGGGTGTGGAATTTCATGTGTTGGTCGATACTGGTGCATCGGCTACGATCATTTCTGATTTAATTTATAATATACTGCCCGTATGATGCCGCCGCTTGGAACGGGTTTCTATCCCGTGTTTCGCCGCTAATGGAAGTTCGCTGGGCATTATTGGGCAAATTCGTACGCAAATTTCGATTAGTGACATTAAATTGGCAGGGCCTATTTTGGTCTATTCTTCCCTCGCCGTGCCGTGTTTGCCTATTACCATGTTTAAGGTCTGCTTTGTGTTCACGAATGCGGTCCGAGACATGGCGTTTGGTTTCTCCAACACCAACACCTCGGCCGTGGCAGATCATTGTTATAATTCAGTAGGCTCACATGACATTGACTTTTCCAAGACAGAGGTTCTTTGTAAGCCATCTGGCTACCATGAGAGATTCGTTCATGAGGCTAACCACATATACAAGCACAGAGACAATTTCAACCGAAAAGATGGATTCTGGCTTAGTAATCATTGGAAGGATTTGATAAACCATTTGAGGTCTTAATTGATTGTTGACGCTTACGGTGGCTTTCAGACAGCATACATTAATTTTTCGTCTCCCCCCTCCTCTTTTCAGAACATAGATGGACTAGTCCTTCTAAATAAACTGCCAAATCGCTGCGCGTGGCGCTGACGTTTTTTATAAAAAAATAAATACACCGTTTAAAAATAATTAAATTACTGCAAACCGACACTTCTTTCAAATGTTTCTTGCCGTTGCTTTTCACACCTGATGACGACCGTTTGTGTTATGGTCGAAACGTCTTGAGAATTTTTATTGTTTTATATATATTTTATTATTTTATTGTTTCCCTTCAACGTGACTTTACCGAAAGAGCTAAGAATATGAATTACTGCAGTCACGAAAGCTTTAAATCAAAATTTGGACCTTCTGTCGGGGTTTTGGCAACTTCCCCTCGACGAAGCGTCAAAACCTAAGACTGCTTTTTGGACACCACAGGGTCTTTTCGAGTTTAATAGATTGCCCATGGGTCTCCACTCGGCCCCATCGACGTTCCAGAGGCTCATGGAGCTGGTCCTCGCTGGGCTCCAGTGGGACTCATGTTTCATTTATCTTGACGTCATCGTCTTCAGCCGCACGTTCGGCGAACACATCGAATGGTTGCGTGCTGTCTTCTTGAAAATGCGGGCCGCTAACTTAAAATTCAAGCCGCAGAAGTGTCACCTTCTGCGTGAGTCTGTGCGCTATCTGGGCCACATAGTTAGCCGCTCGGGAATCTCTACCAACCCTGAAAAAAACAAATATGTTCAACAATGGCCGACCCCTACATCTGCGGGCGATGTTCGTAGTTTTTTTTATCAGAGATTTGTTCACGAGGCAATTCAGATTTACAAACACAGACACAATTTAAACCGAGAGGACGGTTTCAAATTAAGCAACCATTGGAAAGATGTTCTGAATCAAACCAAACATTAAACTAATTTTCAATGGTACAGTATATTTTTTCACTTAGTGGTATCCCAAACTTTCGCAGCTGCTTAAATTCCCTTTTCACACCATCAATGTATAAACTCCCCCCTCCCCTCCCCCCCTCGCCGACCTGCACATGTTCACCCCCTCTACACTGTTCATCATGCTAAGTCCGCCAATTAAATGCAATTTTTTATGCTAATTCCTTTGTCAAGGCGTTGTTTCCTCTCACGCAGCTTAAAGGTCGCAGTCTGAGCTTGGCTGTGTTCACTCCAGCGCTGGCCTCTAGACAGTCTGGTCCCTTCACCTGATGAGGGCCACTTGTGTTGTGGCTGAAACGTCGTGATTTTTGTGGTTTTATTTTTTACCTACGTGACTTTACCGAATAGAACCAAAGAGTATGGATCCTTGCAGTCACGAAAGCTTTAAATCTAGAGTTCGTAGTTTTATTGGTTTTGCGTCGTACTACCGCCGTTTTGTTGCTGGCTTCGCGACGATTGCCAAGCCGCTCCACACCCTTACGTCAAAAGGGGTGGCGTTTCATTGGGGGGACGCAGAACAGGCCGTGTTCGACTCCTTGCGGAACGCACTTGTGACGGCACCGTCCCTTGCATACCCCGATTTTTCCGTACCATTCGTGTTGGACACCGACGCTAGCAATACGGAGATTGGGGGTGTTCTGTCCCAAAAAGTTGATGGCATTGAAAGGGTCATTGCCTATGGTAGCAGAGTCTTGTCTCCTGGTGAACAAAGATACTGTGTTACCCGACGTAAGCTGCTGGCCATTTTTTTTTTATTTAGCAATATAGGCCGTACCTGTATGGTCAGCATTTTACCGTGCGATCTGATCATTCGGCATTACAGTACGCTCTGCGGGTTGACCAACCATCCGGCCAGCTTTCTCGGTGGCTCGAAGTCCTTCAGTACTATGATTTCAATGTTACTTACCATAAGGGTGCACAACACACAAATGCTAATGCGTTGTCTCGCCTCCCCCGGCTCAAAAATGTGCGTGCTTTTTGGGCTCGGACCGTTGTAAACCGCCTGTGCGGGTCGCGCCTCTCGAAACGGTGTCCGCCGCGCTTCCCGTTGCCTCAGCGCCGATGTCAGATCACGCGAATCCAACGGCCGCTGACGACTTGCTGGGGCTGACTTTGACCGAATGGGGTCGGCACCAGAACGACGACATGTCGTTGTTGCGGTTGCGGCGTCACGCGAATAATGCGGCTCTGTGTCAGGGGAAATTTAATGAATTTGTTATGAAGCGTGGGTTACTGATGCATTGGGATGCTGACTCGTGTCAACACAAAATCGTCGTGCCCTCCGCCTTGCGATGTAAAGCCGTATGGGCATGCTGCATGCTGCGCGATGTATCTGACATTCTGCTGGGGTGCACACACTGCGCGCAACGTAAACCGCCGGCTAGACCGGCATGTCCACCCCTGCAACCCATTTCGGTGTCTCGTATAAACGAGTTGGTGGCTCTCAATATTTTGGGCCCTTTTCCTACTACGCCACGGGGTAATAAGTACTTTCTGGTTGGGGTGGAGTATTTTACGCGGTGGCCTATGGCCTGGGCCCTCCCCAACCAGTCGGCAGCGCCCGTTGTGGACGCCTTTGTTCAGGGCTACGTCCTGGACAAGGGCACACCAGAACGGTTGCTGACCGATCAGGGAAGAAATTTTTCAGGAGTCCTGCTGAATGAAGTTTGCCGCCTGTTGGGCACAAAGAAAGTGCGCACTTCGCCCTATCATCCCCAAACCGACGGCATGGTGGAGCGCCTGCATAGAACTCTCACCACTATGTTATGCCATCAGGTCGATGAATCCCACCTCGATTGGGACTTGCAGGTTCCGGGGGTCCTCGCCGCGTACCGCATGGCACCTCACACGGCGACTGGATTTTCCCGGTTCTTTTTAATGTACGGCAGGGATGCCTTTCCTCCCGCCGACGTTCGGCTGGAAATCGAACAGCCACCGCAAAAATCAAAGCTCGTTGACCACTTGCGATTCAAACTCCATAAGTTGGCCGAGGCACGGGAGGCTGCCATTGAAAATTCGGCTTCCTGCCAATGAGCGAATTTGCGACTGCGTGACCCTCGGACGTCCACGCATCGGTGGGCACCAGGAGACAGGGCATAGTTTCACTGCCATGGCGGGGTCCGGTAGAGGTGGTGGAGGTCCTGCGTCCACAATGTATTAAAATTCGCTGGGGACGGCGTCGCTGGTTCGTTCACCCCTCTCGGTTGAAACCCTTCGTCACACCACGCGTCCCTCCACAACACATACGACACGGGGGCCGAGTGTGCGACGCGTACGACGAGCCGGATGTTGCCCCGTTGGTGCCTAACCCACAGCGCAGGCGTGTCATTCCTCCCGCAGATCACACGGGAGTGATAGCTCCGTGCAGGCCACGTTCGGCCTCGATAGACCATGGAGCGTCAGGTGTCCCCGTGGAGATGCCTAAAGATCCACCGGATGTTCTTGTTCATCCTCCTCCTCCTCTTGTGCCGCCGACGAAGTCTACCATCCTCTACGATGGCCCCGCGAAACACACGTGTGCTAAATCTCGCCGGCTTTTATGATGCTCTCTTGCCTGTATATACGTTATGTTGTTAGGGGGTATTTATATGGGTTCTTCTCTTGTTCTCGTTCTTGTTTTTGTTGTTCGTGAGGCACACTCACAATTCTTCCGTCATTGCATTTCGGTGTTTCGCATTGTTGCAGCCGGGACGGCTGGAGCTTCCGAAGAAGGAGGTGATGTAGAGGTGTTAACCACGCACTGTTCGGTCACCTGCATTGCCACCAGATATCAAGGGGGCAGTGCAGCGTTACCTCGGGGTACATAACGGTTGGGGTCAGACGAGGTGAAGTGGATCGTAGCCACAGTTTAGGAAGAACCAATCAGCCAGTTCCACGTGGGAATGTGTGATTGGTTATACCTGGCCACGAACGAGTATAAGGGTGACCCAACAGAGCTCGGGGAGTTCTCTCCCTACACGAAGACTGGGCTGAAGACTAGCCAGGACCCTGGATCAGCCTTCCAGCACTTTTGAGGGCTAAGGCTCGGCATACCCAGTGGTCAGGACCCACCGGGCCAGCGGTGGGTCAGATAGCCTCCCCTAGGTCCAAGCCAGAGGACTCTAGGCTAGGATAGCGGTAGACGTGTAAGTCCCGCCAAGTTAGGAGGTTAGCGGTAGACGTGCAAGTCCCGCCAAGCTAGGAGGTTAGCGGTAGACGTGTAAGTCCCGCCAAACTAGGAGGCTATACCTCCCTAGGGTATCGGGTGAGGGGACTGAATATCCCTCTGTGTGTTAAGGATTGTGTAAGGAACAGTTACAATAAACAGAGTGTGCCTCCTAAGAAGTTTACTCGTCCTTACAACACAACACTAGTGTATCAAGTAATTTAAGCGATTCGTTCACTGGAACCTTAGTGAATAGAGAAATCACATCAAAACTTACCAGAATATCATTAGGATTAAGTTTAATATCTTTAATCACATTCACAAGATGTTCTGAATTTCTTATGAATGAAGATGTCCTACCGATGTAGGGCTGTATTTGTTTAGTTATATATTTTGCTAATTTGTGGCAGAGCTTGCTGACCATTGTTTAAATAACACCTACTTCTTATGGAGAGGGGATTTCTTTAAACAAAAGGAAGGAGCAGCAATGGGCTCTCCTTTATCTCCTGCTATAGCAAATCTGTTTATGTAAAACTTTGAAATAAGAGCACTTGCCTCGAGCAAATTAAAACCATCTTTTTGGTTCGATTTAAAGCTTTCGTGACTGCAGGGATTCATCTTCTTGGTTCTTTCGGTAAAGTCACGTAGAATGGAAATAAAATTATAAAAATAAAATAAAATAAAATTCTCACGACGTTTTGGCCACAACAGAAGTAGCCTTCTTCAGGTGAAGAAACAGGACTGTCCAGAAGACAGCGCTTGAGTGATAACTGCCAAGCATGGAAAGCGTCTTTTAAGCTGTGTGGGAAGGAATTAACATGAATTAGCATGTTAATATGACACGCTTGTCCCTCATATTAACATGCTAATTCATGGTAATTCCTCCCACACAGCTTAAAAGACGCTGTCCATGCTTGGCAGTGTTCACTCAAGCGCTGTCTTCTGGACAGTCCTGTTTCTTCACCTGAAGAAGGCTACTTGTGTTGTGGCCGAAACGTCGTGAGCATTTTATTTTATTATGTTTATTTTTATTATTTTGTTTCCATTTTATGTGACTTTACCGAAAGAACCAAGACCATCTTTTTGGTTTAGGTATGTGGATGACACTTTGGTTGTCTGGCCACATGGTAAAGATACACTTAATGCTTTTCTAAATCATCTCAATGCACAAACCCCAGCCATCCAGTTCACCATGGAAATGGAGGTGAATAACACACTCCCGTTCCTAGATATTTTGCTTGGACATGGCCTAAACGGTAAAATAACACACAGCGTTTACATAAAGCAAACGCACACTGATGCCTATCTGAATGCCGATAAGCATCATCATCCAGCTCAGAAATCCTCTCTTATCAAGATGCTCATACATCGGGCTAAAACAGTGTCAGATGGTGAAAGTCTAGTGAGAAAGATCAAGCACGTTAAAGAAGCATTACGACAGAATGGCTACAATAATATTCAAATTAACAGAGCACTGAATGCCAAATCATGATCGCAAAGCAACACTGTTGAAAGCGATCAGATTGTTAAAACAATTAAAATTCCATATATCTCAGGAGTAACTGACAAATTAGCCCGTGTTTTGCAAAAGCAAAACATTACAGTAAGATTTGGTACAGTACACAAAATTCAAAAACTATTATCTTGCACTAAAGACGAATTACCTAAATTATCAACAGGTGTATATCGGATTAATTGTTTATGTGGCAGATGCTATATTGGATAGACGGGACGTAGCATCAGCATAAGACTAAAAGAACACCAAAGAAATATTAAATTATCTCAAACACAACTGTCGGCAGTGGCAGAACATGCTTGTCAACAAGGACACTCAATTGATTTTGTTAACGTTGAAGTGTTGTGTAAAACTAATTATTACTGGCAAAGACTAATTAGGAATCCATTGAAATTGAGAGAAATAGAAATAACTTTAATCGCTCTGACAGCTACAGGCTTAGTAGGGCTTGGAAGCGTATTATTAAATAATACATATTACAATTCCTTAAAGGGGAAACACATACTATTTAACGGATTACTAACGTAGCATATAATCACAATAACACACATTACAACTAATTACTAATCTACAACTCATTACTAATCATAACCATTGACTGATTACCAATCGATTATATAATTACAATACCCCCCCCTCCGCCTCAAATCACTGCACCTGAATGAGTTAAATGATGATGTCACCCTGCTGCTCTATTGAGACCGGGAGCAAGTGGAGAGGGCTTTACCATTCTGGCGAATTGCCCGATGATGCTGGATTGAATTACCAGCGAGACGTCGTACTCAAACTGTAAATGTTGTGGATTTACTCTTCAACACACCGGTGGGCTAAAGTAGTGAACTATTTGTCTTTTGTCAACGTGACACTTTTTTGCTGATTTGCCATGTCGGGTGGTGGAGGATTACGACACATTTATAAATAACGCGATCTAACCCAAAAACCTTTATAATGAATAATATTGGTTGCGAAAGCCTACGTGTTAAACAGCGCCCATTATTGTTACGGACAATTTATTAGAAAACAGAACACCAAGGAAGTAAACTCGTGCAATGTACAGTGTCCGTTGCGCTTAATACATTCGGTGGGAATTTGGGTGTTCAATAAAAGCATCCATTGTGTTTAGGTTGTATTAGCTTTGATTTATTGGTGTTAATATTGCGGGAATATAGACTGCTGAGGGGGGTGTATTTGCATGTTGGCGCATTATGTAACTGTGGATTTGTGTCGTGCGCAGTCATAACGCTTTCCAGTAAAAGCCAAGGTGAGTTGCTCATAGAGGCACTTCTTGGGGCTGACAGAAGCAGGTGGGCATTGACAGCTTGGGCAAGCAGTCTGAAATTTGAACCGACCGAAGTTACTTGCCAATCCCATGAACTGACTCATTGCTGTGTACAGGGCTTCAAAGCAGCTGGAGCTGCTTGGGCCTGAGCTCCAGAAAATATTTTCCCACCCATCCCCCCCCGCCCCCTTTGCCTATGCCTTCTGTTCGGGAAAGTTCGAGCTTGGCTGGCCCGAAAAATATCTCATGAGAAATTAAGCTGTGGTTATGCCAGTGAAGAACGACCGCTACCATCGAGTGGCTGATGAAATGCCTTCTCGCGCTTCGGTTGAGGTGACAGTGAGTTGAGTGAATTACGGCAACATGTGGGCCGCCGCTGGCTTCATCGCCAAATCACCCTACACGCGCCTGGGCTCACCGGCTCTCAGAAGCTGAGCAGATTTGCACTTGAATGGGAGAAGACTTCTTGTGAATGCCGGGTGCGGCAGGCTTGGCCTCTTCAAGGCAAGGCCGTAGCCATGGAGTCAACATTGGGGGGACCAAATCTTCCAGGGGGTCTGTGGTCCCCCCCCCAGAAAAAAATCTAAATTTGAAAACTAATTTCCTGCCTAAAATATAAAAAAATGCACTAACACATAGGATGGACTTTTTATAATTTTTTTACAATAATGTCTAATAGTGCATTGTATTACAGTGCTCTGTTTTTCTTTTTTTACCTTTTCTTGTTTCATTGTATGTAATGGCAGAGATTAGGGATTAATAAAGTACAACTATAACCACAATCATATAAACAGAAATATATTTTATAGCAATATATTGGGGGGGACACTTTGAGCATATTTGAATATTGGGGGGGATGTGTCCCCCCCAATATATATCATAACTAGCTTAACTACCCGGCTTCGCCCAGGACTTGGATTCACCACGCCCGGCCGCCTTTGTCTCCCCAATGGCGATGTTCACACACCACACCAGTTACGCATTTGAGTCGACCTAGGGGAGGCCCAGGACCGGTAAAAATAATCGTCCCCGGTGGTGGCCGTGAGCGGAAATCGAACTCGGGTCGCCGGGTTCGTAGCGCAGCGCGCTCACCACTACATTACAATGCGTTACGCTTCCACATGCGCGGGTCACATGACAGATCTGATGTTACAGCTCACTTGCCGTGCAAACAATATATGCATTATTGAGCTCCCCCCCCAAAAAAAATGACATGGTGTACAGTCTGGAAAATACCCACATGGAAAATTTCAAGTTTGTTGCATGTCGGGAAGTACTCTAAACATTTTGAACAAACACACATAATCACAACTTTGTTTTTTATATATATGTGGAGATTACGGCCTTGCTTCAAGGTGCCCAGGAGTTGGCAATACGGCAGTTATATCCTCGTGTGCTCGAGTTTTCTCCATGCACCGCAGTTTTCGCCCACATTAATCCAAACGCTCATCACTGGAACTGTTCTAACGTTCCAATGCAGGACCCTCTTGAAGATGATTCCTGAGACTCAGCGAGACTTAAATATGTAAATAAGGCACATTTTATTATTATTATAATACTGACTGTGATGCGTGCCAATTGGAGGGATTGTGTCTTCAGGTGTTGGTCAATTCAAGTTGGATCGGTGTTTTGCATTGAGGCTCCAATCCCATTCTGGGCCTTGCGAACGTCATTCGAGACTTCTCCCCGTTGGGCCCTCAGAGAAATCTCAATTTACATTGCATCCCTTGGAACGCACCGCTGCTAATGAAATGCAAGGAAGATAGAAATACATTGGCATGGTGGGCCACCGCGGGGAATCCGTGACCCATGTCATTACATGTATAAATCAGTGAGGGTTCACATCCCGAGACTGACCCATTTATTATGGCCGCTTTTTGTATTTCCTGTCTTTGTGTGTGTCGAGCGCCACGGATGGACGGACGGACGGATGAACGGACGGATGGACAGACGAACGGATGGACGCATGCTCCAACCGTTCTTTTTGCGTGACGCACTAATCGCGCCCCGCAGTACATCAGAAACCCGATCCTTGCAGGTGGACTAACGAAGAGATTATTGCCCCCCCCCCCCACTCTTTTGGTCGCTTCCCAACAAAGTGGGGGGATTGGGTCTCCTCTCTCGCCGGCCTCTTTTCATCGCGCCTCCAGTCGTAATGTGCATCAGCTGCCGGCATACGATTGTGGCCGCGATCTCTCATGCCACCGAGCCATGCGGTCGCGTGGCATCTCGGCACGACTACAGATGAAGCGTTCGGCGCGATGCCACATGGCGCGATAGGGGGTCCCCCCGTGGTTCCCATTAGTCGTTAACGTGATGTGCCTGTACGCGGAGAAGAAAGGGATCCGGATCGCGCGGAACGCGTGGAGATGTTTTTGGTGCCCACCAGCGCTCTTTCCCCGTCCGCGCGATGGACAACCACCACGTCCTCGGTGGCCGAGATCCCACGCTTTTGATAGTGGCGAGGCCATCGTTAAGTTTGGAATGAAACATGAAACATTGTGTCCTCTGTTCGACGTAGACAAGGAGATCTATGTCGTGGATAACATATATATATACACACAAGCTGGCAAATGCACTTTTGTGCATTTTATATTTTTAATTGTTGTGTTGGGGCAGCATTGATGCGAAATCTCTCTATTGGCAGTTTGAAAGCAGATTAAATCGAATTCCGGTTGGCCAAATCGCTATTAAAATGCTTTAAAGTGTATTTTGTTCAGCCAGGTGTGAACTCCAGCAACAAGAATGCCTTATTAGCAAAAGTGACCCGAGCGAGTGTAGTGAGATGATGGTTTCAGTTTGGTCACCGATGATTGGACAAAAAAGCCACGACATTCATGCTGGTTGTCCACTTGAATTAGCGAAATTTCCAGCTTTGAAAAATCTAAAACGTTGGTTTGACTGCCAAGTGACGAAACGGCGGTTAGTCCTGCCCACTACTATGTGGATCTCGGAGGTAGCTCTGCGATATCCCCTTGTGTGGACCATTCCCGAAGACAAAGGAGTTGTGACCTCTCCGGAGAAGCTTAAATGGGTTTGTCGTGTCTTGACACGACACCGAAAGCAATCAGGATAAAGGTCGGGCAAAGAGGTTTAATAAATTAAAAGGCAACATTTCCTTTATGGATTTCCACCGTGGGCATGGTGAAGTGACAAAGGTAGCTCTCAGGTAATCGACTAATGTTCATTTACATCAAACCCAATGCATTTCAACATTTGATGTTAGGACGTCAAATAAAGACCTTCGGAAGTTCAAACGTTCATTTGCCCGAGCTGTAACACCTCCTTCGCAGGGTCAAAAAGAAGTAAAAAACGGTGGAAATATCCAAGATGGTGTCAGGCGTTCGTTGCCCTCGAGTTGACAAACAGACCTGAGGATGCACACTCTTTACTATTTGGCATGGGCTCCCATGCTTCATTGTTGCGGCGTGTCCAGGAAGTGGGGTTGACTTGGAGGTGTTACAGGAGTTTGTGCTGCCTCGCCTCTCGAGATGCTGCCGATAACCCCCAATGAATTCCTTTTATATCGCTCATAGGTAAAGAATAGCGATGTCGGCACGCATCTCCATTGGAACCATGTTATAATGCCCTTCTACAGCGTTGTTTTCTACAGCGCTCCATTGACCAATAACGCATCCTGAGCACTATAAGAGGCATGAATGCACTTAAATGAGCTTTTTTGTGTGCATTTGTCATTACAGTGACCCAGCTCACTCGTGCAAATGAGACTCCCATCGTGGCCTCTTGAGTTCTCACCATCGGGTTCAACAAAATAAACTTGAATCTCACCCCATCACCTCCCGCCCCTCATTCCCCCGGGCCCTCCGCACGTCCGCGTCAGCTCTGGCGAAGGATGTCACACCCATCGCTGAGAAGACACACAAGTCTTCTTCATCATCATCATCATCATCTTCTTCATCTTATTCTTTCGCACAGCTGATGCGCAGATGCAGAGCTGCAATTACAATTTCACATTGAGGTGGCCAAGCCAGATAACCGCTTCAGGAGCATGCGGAGTTTATTGTAGTGACGTCTCCTTCGTATTTGTGAATCGGGGCAAGTGCCAGGTGCGATCGCCTAATGAAGACTGGCACAGGGAGTGGGCAGTCATCACCACGCCCGGTCGCCGTTGTCTCCCTCGTGACGATGTTTACACAACGCACAAAGTACGCTATTTGAGGCTGAGTCGATCTCGGGAAGGCCCAATACCAGCGCAGAAAATCGTCACTGGCGTTGGCCATGAGCGAGTATTGAACTTGGGTCGCCAGGTCCAGAGCCCTCCAAGGGAAGGCATGAGTACACCTATGCACGCATGTATCTCTGCATTATGTAAAGCCCCTTGGCTGCGCCATCATCCAAAGAGGTTTTTTTTTGCTATCGGATAGGAACTGAAAAACATCGCACGTCCACTGCAACCACTGCCACGGCTCCCGCTGGCAGTAAAGTTACACTGCTGCCATTCCAAACCCATAGTCAGAGATTCACTCCAAACGAGAGACCCGTCCGCTCCACAGTGTCTCTTTCATTCGCTTCCAAGCCGACACAGAGGCCCAAAACTCACTCAAGGATATCTTGCACATTTTACTACGATAAAAAATATATATAATTTGTTTTATTTTAAAACATGCTTTTATGAAATGTACTAAAAAGTTTAAAATCAATATTTTCTCTTCTTGGTTCTTTCGGTAAAGTCACGTAGAGTTGAAAAAAAATACAACAATAAAAAAAAATTCTCACGACGTTTCGGCCACAACACAAGTAGCCTTCCTCAGGTAAAGAGACAGAACTGTCGGGAAGACAGCGCTTCAGTTAACACAGCCAAGCTCAGACCGCAACCTTTAAGCTGTGTGAGAGGAAGCAGAGCGCCTTGACAAAGGAATTAGCATACAAATTAGCATTTAATTGGCGGACTCAGCATGATGAACGATGTAGAGGGGGGGAGCATGTGCAGACCGGCGAGGGGGGGAGGGGAGTTTACATATTGATGGTGTGAAAAGGGAATTTAAGCAGCTGCGAAAGTTTGGGATACCACTACTTGAAAAATTTACTGTACCATTGAAAATTAGTTTAATGTTTGGTTTGATTCAGAACATCTTTCCAATGGTTGCTTAATTTGAAACCATCCTCTCGGTTGAAATTGTGTTTGTAAATCTGAATTGCCTCGTGAACAAATCTCTGATAAAAACCCGTGGGTTTGCAAAGAACCTTGGTATCGGAGAAAAGTATATCGTGATCACCCACAGCGATGTAACAGTGATCAGCTACGGCAGAAGAATTTGTTCTGCCGTGTTTCAAACCTGATTTGTGCTTGCGAATTCGGTCAGAGACATGTCGTTTCGTCTCCCCGATATAGCAGTCACCACAGGTGCAGATCAATTTGTAAACTCCGGGGTACTATAAGTCAGGAATGACATCCTTCACGGAAGGGATCAGGTCACGGATTTTGTGTACTGTATTGAACTGGACCAGGATCTTGTGTTTGTTTAGAATTTTGGAGATCTTTTTAGTAACGCCTGCTATATATGGTAGTGTGATGGTTTTGATCGGAGTATCAAGTGGTTGTTTCTGTATGGAGGGAGAAACAGCTTGGCGGATGGTACGGTCAGAGTATCCATTACTTTTTAGGGCCAGATGTACATGTTTTAATTCACTGGTAAGATGGTGTTGGTCCGAAATGCAATGAGCCCTGTGGTATAACATTTTGATGAGAGAATTATTTTGTGTCGGGTGGTGGTGGGAATCAGGTTTCAAGTAGGAATCTGTGTGGGTGGGTTTCCTGTAGACAGAATGTCCCAATGAGCCATCAGGTCTCCTCTCAAACAGAACATCCACTTCCATGGTGAATTTGATGGAGGGGTGTCTGAAATTAATGTGGTCTAGGAAAAGGTTCAAAGCCGGGAGGCCATGTGGCCAAATGACGAAAGTGTCGTCTACATATCTCTTCCACAGGGAAGGTCTGAGGGTGGAAGTCTGGATGGCGTCTGATTCAAATTTCTCCATGAAAATAATGGCTATCACTGGTGACAAGGGGGATCCCATGGGGGTACCCTCATTTTGTTTGTAGAAGGAGCCATTCCAAGTAAAGTAGGTATTGTTGAGGCAGTGCCTAACCAGTGCAGGTGTATCGGGGTCTAGTCCATGTTGGACCAAATTTTCAATTATTTCAATGGCATCAGGTACTGGGACCTTGGTGAACAAAGAGACCACATCGAAGCTGACAAGAATATCGTCAGGGGACAGTACAACGTCTTTGACCATAGAGACCAATTGGTTAACTTAACTCAGATTTGTTCACGAGGCAATTCAGATTTACAAACACAGACACAATTTAAACCGAGAGGATGGTTTCAAATTAAGCAACCATTGGAAAGATGTTCTGAATCAAACCAAACATTAAACTAATTTTCAATGGTACAGTATATTTTTTCAAGTAGTGGTATCCCAAACTTTCGCAGCTGCTTAAATTCCCTTTTCACACCATCAATATGTAAACTCCCCCCCCCTCCCCCCCTCGCCGGTCTGCACATGCTCCCCCCCTCTACATCGTTCATCATGCTGAGTTCGCCAATTGAATGCTAAATTGTATGCTAATTCCTTTGTCAAGGCGCTCTGCTTCCTCTCACACAGCTTAAAGATCGCGGTCTGAGCTTGGCTGTGTTCACTCCAGCGCTGTCCTCTAGACAGTCTGGTCCCTTCACCTGATGAAGGCCCTTGTGTTCTGGCCGAAACGTCGTGAATTTTTTATTTTTTGTTGTTTTTTTTACATGACTTTACTGAATAGAACCAAAGAGTATGTCGGAACTATGTCGGAAAAAAGTGGCAGTTTCTTTTTTCTTTTCAACGTTAGCACCACTGTGGTTAGCACCATGGAAAGCGACGAGCTTTGTTCAGACGGATGAGTCCATCTATGCTCGGAACGGAGGATCTAAACCACATTGTATAATATCGTATACACAGCCCAATGTAAGCTCTAACATTATGCATTATATTGATGTCTCCAACGACGTGTGTACTGTGGTGGTGTAGGCGAACAGGGCGTAGGGCAGGTGTTCGTCCTAGTCCTGCTGATTTGCGGCCACCATGCGTTTGAGCTTCCCGGCTAGAGTCTGGTTCATACGCTCCACCATCCCGATCGCCTGGGGGTGGTACGCCGTAGTTCGAACTTGCGGCACAGCGCCTGGAATAGCTCTGCCTTGAACTCACTACCCTGGTCAGTAATGACTCGTTCGGGGATCCCGTGCTTAAGTACGTAGTGCTCCACGAACGCTCGGGCTACCACGAGGGCCGTCTTATCGGGGATAGCCACTGCTACGGGATAGCGTGTGAAGTACTCTACCGCTATGAGAATATATCGGTTGCCCTGGTGGGATCGCGGGAATGGCCCTTGCAGGTCGATCCCAACCAGCTGGTTCATTCGACTGATGCGGAACGGTCTCAGGGGTACCTGATATTGCGCCGGTTTCGGCCCACATTGCTGACACGCGCGGCAGCCCTGCACCCAGGCGGCCACGTCTTGTGCCAATTTGGGCCAGAGATACTGGCGACGCAGGGTCTCCCGAGTGCGTCGTTCCCCGTCATGGCCCCCGAGCGGGTGGTCGTGCACCAGCCTCAGCAGCTGGGGTCACACCTGGGCGGGAACACAGATGCACTCTGGTTGGCCGGCTTCGGTTAGTTCTCATACCACCCCGTTTTTGGCCGATCCTCCTCCACCATCTCCACCTGCCAGTACCCAGACACCAGATCGAGGGTGGAAAAATACCGCGCTCCTGCGAGACTGTCAAAGGTGTCATCGATGCGTGGGATGGGGAAGGCGTCGCCGAGGCTGACTGCGTTCAACTTTCGGTAATCAACACAGAATCGGGTCGACCCATCCTTTTTCGTCACTAGTACCACCGGGGCAGACCAGGGGCTCGCTGAGGGCTGGATTATGTTATCGCGGAGCATATCCACGACTGCCTCTATAATCTGGCCCCGTTCAGGTGCACCCACTCGGTATGCGGGGATTTTAATGGGTCGGGCGGCACCGGTGTCAATTTGGTGCTTCACAAGGTCTGTCCATTCCACGTCCGAGTCGTGTTCACTGAACACGTCGGCGTACTCCCGCAGTAACCCACGCAGCTGATCGGCCTCCCTCTCAGGTAACTCTGCCCAGGGTACGTGTAACGCGTCAAGCAGGGGGACGGCCTCGGCTCGGGGAGTCGTGCCGACTCGCCAGGCCAGGTCCTGGTTGTCCTCGGGGCGACCGGGTCCTCAGCCCAGAGTGCAAATACCAAGTCGTTAGAATGGCGCGCGTGCAGGGGGTGTATGGTGGCTACCGGGGTGCATCGTCGTAACATTACTGGGGTACTATGTGGGTTAAATACCCGCATAAACAGTCGGCCCCCGTCTGCGTTGACCAGCGTGGCTGAACCCACAACCCTGTACCGCGCCGCCAACTCCGGGTGAGGAGTTAGCATTACCTCGCCCGATGGTCGGTGTGTGGGGTCGGTGGAGGATGTTGCCACTGGCACCAGCATTTCGGCGAGCAGGCCGATGGTGACGGCCGACACCAGGGTAGCGGCCACGGGTGTGAAGTGAGGGTGATTCGGCTCTTGTCCCTGGAACGGAATCCGCTCCACGCTGCCTTCCACCCTGGCGCATCGCTGTCGGGGCTGCACGTTGAGCCCGTTTCTCCAGGAGGTCTGTACCTGCGATACACTCATGGCACAACACACTCGAGACATAGAATTCCTGGTTGCACACCTGGTGTCCGAGACGGACCTCGAGGGAGATCCTTCCCAGCAACCCCATCCCGGCTCCACTCGCCGTGTGCAGCGTGCGATCCGGGGCCTGCAGGCGGCCCACATCAACCCCGAGCACGCTACAGTGCGTGGCGCTCACGAGTGAGGCTACGGCCCCCGTGTCCAGTAGGATCCGGGTGCGCTGCCCCTTCACCTGCCCTTCTACCAGCGACGTGGCCCCCGTGATTCCCGCCACCAGCTCTCGTAGCCAGTCGCCCGTCCTCACTGCGTCCTTGGGTGTTGTTGCCGGAATCTGTGTGGAGGTCACTCGCTCGCCATTATCATTACAGTTTATTTGTGTTGGGACCACGTCGACTGTCCCCCTCGGTGGTCCCCTCTCTGGGGAAGCCTTGGTGTTTAACCCTGGCGCATGTCTAGTGCGGGCGACCTGAGAACAGTCCCTCATGAGGTGCCCTCGGCGGTCGCACAGGTAACATGCCCGGGGGGCGGCCCCTTAAGGGCCCCCCTGTCCGCTCCCTCTCCCCCTTCCAGTACGCAGCTGTCCGAGGTCGGACTCCAACTGGGACACCCGTCCGGCTAGCCCCCCTACTGTGGAGCGTAGCTCGCCCATCTCGGACTGGATGGTCTTCACATTTTTGTGCGCTTCCTCGCGTATGTGGGTTACCTGGCCGGCTATAACCCCCATGCCGGTTTGTAGCCCTGCTACCCATCCTGGGGTTGTCTCGCGGGGCCCTGGAGGCTCCCTTGCCCGACCCCTTCCTGTACTGGAGCGCCCCTCTTCCTCCTCCTCCTCTGGGAGCAAGCTCGCGATGGCGCTCTCGTCCCAGCCCTCGAAGCTGCGCGCGCTCACTAGCAAGTCTTTCGCATTTACGCGCGCGCTCCACCAGTGTATTAAAGGGGAGACGTGTACCGCTTAAATCGGGGTGCCACCACATGGTGCGAACCAAGTATCGCTGGATCTTTTCGGCGGCGAGGTCCTCAATTGCCTCTGTCGTGTACCCCGGGCGTGCGATCTGTGTTAGTGAGCGCACGTCCTCGGTGTAGTCACGCAAGTCTTCGCCGGGTTGGCGCCGGCGTGCCTCTAAGGCCGCCTTTGCCTCCTCCTCATTTCTCGTGCCGAAACGCAGGTCAAGTTGGTGCATTAATTCTGCTAGCTGGGTTTGTGTGCCCGCGGGTAGAGCTTCTGCGTAGTCAGCCGCCCGTCCATCTAAGTGTATTGTAAGTTGCTCTAACGCCTGCGCGTCTGTCCAACCATTAATTTTTTTAGCCCTTGTGACGTTGCGGGCAAATGTTTTCCATGAAGGAATCCCCTGGCCGGTGAATACATGCCTTATTTTTGCGTGGGGTAACGCGCTGAGGGTTCGTGCCGCTTCTGACGCCAAATTGTTAGGGCTGCTGCCCCTCGACTCCCCGTTCTCCTGTGCCCCCCCACTCTCCTCTTCTCCCCCCCTCGCTACTGCTCCTCGTGGCATGATTTAAGTAGCTGCGCTAACCACCTCGCGAATACACTGTGGTGCCCTTCTCATACACGCCAACCACGAGCTGGGCAGCGGCGAGAGTGCCCACGCGTACAGAATACACGTGACACCACAACGCACGGGCTCACAAGTTAACGTGCACGGCGAACGCGCATGCGCGGGCAAAATATACGCTCGTGCGCAAACACAAGACACCACACAACGCACAGGCTCACCACACCATGCACCCCCCCCCATTTCCTCCGTACTCACAGAGACAACACGACGCGGTTTAATGTCTACTGGTGGTTTATTGTTTAATTAGAGTGAATCTACCCGTGTCAGTGTGGACCAGCAGGGCAGATCTAACCTATCTCTCTACGGTCTAATACCCAAGTAGCCTATCCTCTCTCTACTCACTCTCTCTATTAGAATTTCCCCCTTTGCCTTACCTCTCATCGTACTTACGGTCCGACCTCGTGGTGTTGGAGGTCGCGGAAAGACGAGGCTGCACGCGGCTTTTGCTGGGAACTGGGTCTGGCTGCTCTGCGACCCGTCTCACGGACGTTCGAGTAGCAGGGGACGATCACCCCTCGGTTCCTCACTCCACAAGACCCCAGGCAAAAGAGAACGAGCTTCTCAATTTCATCTCTTTTTATGCTCCTACTTCAAAGCCCACGCGCCGCCGATCCGCTGGCCTCTCAGCCAATCAGGAGCCTCCTCTCCGACGCCCTGCCCCCCATTGTTTAGCTAAGTGCACCTCCGACACCTAAAGGTGCGCCGCATCATGGGAATCAACCTGTGCCGCCCCCCACCTGCCTGCTGGTCCGCGTGTGCCCTTGGCTGTTCCCTCACTGCGGTTCTCAGTGAGTTCGCCGTGGCCGTGCAATTTTAAGTCAATCCACGGTGCCGCAGTGCCATTCGGTCTGGGGGGGGGGGGGGGGGGGGTGGGGGGCCTGCCAATTCCCCGGCCTTGAGAAACCGTGGAGCACCCCCACGAGGGGGGCCCTCGGGTGAAAACTCAGGGGCAGGTGACCCCCCCCCCCCCCCCCCCCCCCCCCCCACGGGGCCCTACGTGAGTGCGTGTGTGTGTGTTTACGTGGAGGGTGGCGGGGGAAGCGCTGTGACGGCAGCCGGGTGGCTTCTCTGCCGCAGCCCCCCCGTTGCCGGCACGGCTCCCACGGAGCGGCTTCGCTGTCCTGGCACCACATCTGTTGGTGTAGTGAAGATCTTATTATTGTAACGTACAGCTGTTCACGTGTTGATGTTTGTGAATGTGTCTCCACTGACAATCGCAAGTAACTGGTCATATGTTGGTCATGTGCTGTAATGTAAACGCGTAAGTTTTTAAGCCGTTTATGTTTGTGAAGATGTCTGCATTGACAATGGAAAGTGACTGCTCATATGTTCTTAATATGTTGTCATTGAAACGTAAAGTTTTGATGCCGTTTATTTTGTGTAAAATATGTGTGCATTGACAATGGCAAGTAACTGCTCATATGTTGTAAATGTGTTCTAATTGAAACTTATAATTTTTAAGCCGTTTATTGTGAAAATGTCTGCATTGGCAATGGAAAGTAACTGCTCATATGTTGGTAATATGTTCAAATAGGAAAAGTGACTTTTTAAGCCGCTTATTTTCGTGTATATGTCTGCATTGGCAATGGAAAGTAACTGTCCATATATTCTTAATGTTGTAATTCAAACTGAAAGTTTGTATGGCGTTTTTATTTGCAAATATGTATGGATTGACAATAGAAAGTAACTGCTCATATGTTGTGAATATGTCTGCATTGGCAATGGAAGGTAACTGCTCATATGTTTGGTAATATGTTCTAATTGAAATGTCAATTTTTTATGGCTTTTATTAATGTGAATGTGTCTGCATTGGCAATGGAAAGTTACTGCCCATATGTAGTTAATATGTTCAAATGTGAAAGTTTAGTTTTTAACCCGTTTATTTTAGTGATTATGTCTGCATTGGCAATGTAAAGTAACTGGTCATATGTTGTTAATGTTGTAATTTAAATGTTTTGTTTTAAAGCCGTTTATTTGTGTGAATATGTGTGCATTGGCAATGAAAATTAACTGGTCATATGTTGTTAATAGGTTGTAAATGAAACCATTTATATTTGTTAATGTCTGAATTGGCCATGTAAAGTAACTGCGCATATGTTGTTAATATGTTCTAATTACAAGTTTAAGTTTTTAAGGCGGTTTTTTTTGTTGTAAATAGGCGTGGATTGACAATGGGAAGAAACTGCTCATATGTTGTAATTGTTATCGAAAGTTTCAAAGGCGTTAATATGAGCGCCCCACGCTTGTATTTAGAGTCAGTTACAATAAGAGTATACGAAACGTGTAACGCAAAGTACTTGAACAGAAAATATTAATTTTAAACTTTTTAGTACATTTCATAAAAGCGTGTTTAAAAAAAAAGTTTTAAAAAATATATATTTTATTTAAGTACTTTTTATTGGCATCAAATATTGTTACCAAATTATATTTGATGAATTATGTACAAAAGTTAAAACATTTATAAGTGTTAAAGAAATTTCGATGAAGGCTAATAATTGTTCTATTGATCGGGGTCGTACTTTCTCATTCGTCCCATTTCTTCTAGGGCAGCAGTGTTGTAAGGCTTCTTTTCCCGTGATCAACATGATACCGCACATATATACATTGCATACCAGTATATGTGCAAAAAATGTTATATAATGTTATACAATTATTGAACGTGAATCATTAAGGACAGTAAATGATAAATGAAAGGCACTATTGAATGTCGAAAAATGTATGATATCAAATAAGTGTGTAGAAATGCTGAAAACAAAAGACTTGCCATTACGGAGCAGAGAGTGGCCAATTACTGGCAACGTGAGTTGTTGAGCATCGACAATTACACCGTAGGCAAAACAGAGCATATATATATAAAACAATGATAACAATTTACTTTAAACCTTTTTGTACATTACCTAAACGAGCAGTAGTAAGTATCGGCACATGGTGAACATTAATGTACTGTCGTTATGAAAGCATGGCACGACTCCAGTCAGAGTGGGCCCCGAAGCGCGCCACGACGTAAGGGGCCGTGGTCATTTACAGACAACGTGGACAATTAGACCCAAGCCGAAAACTTAACATTACAAAAATAATGTTTTATAATGTGTTTTTAATTTTTTTTTATGTTAGAATATAGTATTGTCATCAGTATGACATAAGCATACCAAGTTTGCAGTCGATGCCACATTTTAAAGTGGGTAATAATTGCGTTACAAGATTTTGAGAATGCAACGGCAACAGAGAGCGAGTTAAATATATAAAATCGCGTGAAGAAAAAAAAGATGACGACGACGACGACAAAGTAACCATCACCCACCTCGCTGCCGTCACTAGCCAAGCGCCCTGCTGCCGAGCAAAAGCGGCGAGACACTCGGCGAGTCTTTTCCTGCCTTGGGGAGTCGTTGCCCGAAACGTCTGGCCACTCAGACACGCGTGGAGGTCGTGGCGTTTACGCTGCGCGCGCGGCACTTGCCGACTCATTAGCCGACATGCAAATGATATGCAAATTAGATGCTAATGATGCTTGCTTTTCATCCTTGTGTTGCGCCCGAAACCTCGTGATTTAATTTTAGTTGTTTTTAAAACAAAAAATGTTTTTTTGGTTTTAAATTAGTTTTTCACCCACGTGACTTTACCGAAAGAATCTAAAAGAGTATATGGATCCTTGCAGTCACTAAAACTTCAAATCTAGAATGCTTGCTTTTGTTTGGTTTTGCCGAAGGCGTCGGGGAGCAGAACTTTCCGAACGGGACGGGGCAGGCGAGGAACACGAGTCCGGAGAGAATCATCGATTAGACACTGTGTAACGCTATTTTTGTTCCTGGGTACTAAGTGTGATTTTATTTAAACTGCTTATGCCTCAAAAGTACCAAAAGTTGGCTATTATTATTATTCCCCACTAACTTTGCTTTCGTGACCAGGACTTTACTGTGAACTAACGACACATGCCACACCACGTTTTCTCATTGAAAATAGCTGCATTTCAAAATATCACTGTCCTAGGTTTGAAGCTTTCGTGACTGCAATAATTCATACTCTTTGGTTTGTATTCGATAAAGTCACGTAGCCAATTTTTGGTACTTTTGAGGCATACAGTTAAAAAAATCACACAGTACCCAGGAACAAAAATAGTGTTACATAGTGTCTAATCGATTATTCTCTTGTTCCTCGCCTGCCCCGTCCCGTTTCTTTTTTTATTTTAATTTGTTTTTTTACCTACGTGACTTTACCGAATAAAACCAAAGAGTATCACTGCCCTGGTCACAAAAGGAAAGTTTGTGGGTAATAACAGCCGTTTTCTGTACTTTTGAGGCGTAAGCAATTAGGAAATAACACTTACGACCCAGGAACACTTTTTTTAGTTACAGTGTTATTATAACGATCACCTGATGAATTGTAGAATCCCTGAGAGCGTGGGGCGACTGTTACCTCATTGGTTACCACTGTGATAGAGTTCCCATCATCGTTAAAACCATCATCATCAGTGTCGTCACCACCACCATCATCATCATCACCACCACCAGCAGCAAATACAAAGATACGGCCCTATAGCCTTTGCAGAATTTTTGGAGTAAGTGCGGTGAGCGAGCATCTATGAAAGCTGACAATGCACACGAGGGTGTGGGTGGCCAGCACCACGACCTTTGTCTCCCCAGTGGCGATGTTTACTACACACTGCACCAGGTACTCATCTGAGGCTGAGTCGACCTAGGGGAAGCCCAGGACCGATTCAGATAATCGTCATTGGTGTTGGCCGTGAGCAGGAATCGAACTCTGGTCGCCGGGCTCGAAGCACAGCACGCTAACCAACAACAACACCACCAACCACCGCCACCATGATCACCATCAAAGACAAAGATGTCCCCTATAGACTGTAGGAGCAATTGCTGTTAGCGAGTAGCGCCTATGAAGGCCGGCACGGCATCACCACCACCATCCACACCACCACGACTGTCGTCAAAAGTAAAAAAAAACAGAAGCACCATCATATAGGAATAGGTTTTACCCTTTTAACTGGCACAAAAACTGACACCTTTATTCAAGGCATCATGTTTGCAATGACCACAACACAAGCAGTCAAAATGCAAACAAAAAAGACAACTCTGATAATAATATTAATAATAATATTAATAATATTGAGGTATAATGTAAATGCTCACCCCGAGCCCTCAATACTCTGATAGTGCGCTGTTTTTGAGCTGTACGCCTTTTGGCGTCTTCTGGTCCAACACCAATGGAGACTAGGCTCTAAGAAAAGCTGTCTCGGGTGTGGACCAATCAAATTCAAGGACAGTGCATATTATTATCAGAGTTGTCTTTTTTGTTTGCATTTTGACTGCTTGTGTTGTGGTCATTGCAAACATGATGCCTTGAATAAAGGTGTCAGTTTTTGTGCCAGTTAAAAGGGTAAAACCTATTCCTATATCTTGTTTCTGGCAAAGGAGGTCTCATAATGTTAAGAAGCACCATCCTTGTCATTATTGAATATTCGTCATCAGACACATCATTTTAGGGGTTAGACACAATTGGTAATGGCACTTTTCAGGAAGTCACCCAGCGTCACCCAGCACAGCACCCAGCACAGCACAGCACCACCCAGCACAGCAGCCAACACAGCACCCCCCAGCACAGCACCACCCAACACAACACCACCCAGCACAGCACCCCCCAGCACAACACCACCCAACACAGCACCACCCAGCACAGCACCACCCAACACAGCACCACCCAGCACAGCACCACCCAGCACAACACCACCCAGTACAGCACCACCCAGCACAACACCACCCAGCACAGCACCAACCAACACAGCACCACCCAGCACAACACCACCCAGTACAGCACCACCCAGCACAACACCACCCAACACAGCACCAACCAACACAGCACCACCCAACACAACACCACCCAACACAACACCACCCAACACAACACCACCCAACACAGCACCACCCAACACAGCACCACCCAACACAACACCACCCAACACAGCACCACCCAACACAGCACCACCCAACACAGCACCACCCAACACAACACCACCCAACACAGCACCACCCAGCACAACACCACCCAACACAGCACCACCCAACACAACACCACCCAACACAACACCACCCAACACAACACCACCCAACACAGCACCACCCAACACAACACCACCCAACACAACACCACCCAACACAACACCACCCAACACAGCACCACCCAACACAACACCACCCAACACAACACCACCCAACACAACACCACCCAACACAACACCACCCAACACAGCACCACCCAACACAACACCACCCAGCACAACACCACCCAACACAGCACCACCCAACACAACACCACCCAACACAACACCACCCAACACAACACCACCCAACACAACACCACCCAACACAGCACCACCCAGTACAACACTTAACACAGCAGCCCCCAGCACAGCAGCCCCCAGCAGTGGCGAGCTGTCATCCCGTGAATCCCCCCGCGTCTCCCCCCCGGCCAACTCCGAGCTGCCCCTCCCCCCCGTGCTCCCTTCCCCCATCGCCCCTCCCCCCCCCCGTGCTCCCTTCCCCCATCGCCCCTCCCCGTGCTCCTTTCCCCCATCGCCCCTCCCCCCTCCGTGCTCCCTTCCCCCATCGCCCCTCCCCTCCGCCCACAAGATTGCCCCTCGGCGAGCCACGTTTGGCTCCGCACAAGCCACTTTACACGCTCCGCGGGCCCCGTGTCTCCGCCACGCCATGAACAACACAATAAGTAATATTTATAAAGACTTATTTATAAAAACACGCTTTAATGAAATGTACCGTACGAGTAATGGCAAAACTCCACGACTCCAGGAAGTGGCCCCGAAGCTTGCCACAACGAAAGGAGACCCGTGGTGATTTACAGCCAACGTCAGTTGAGCGTGGACAATTAGACACAAGCCGAAACATAACATCTAAAAAATATGTTTAAAAATCGATATTTTTATTTCTAATGATAGAATATAGTATTGTCATCAGTGTCACATACGTATACCAAGTTTGCAGTCGATACCACATTGGAAAGTGGCTTAAAATTGAGTTACAAGTTTTGAGAATACGACGACAGTTAAATAAAAGCGTGTAATAATAAAAATGTCCCTTTCCAAAACCTCACGGTTATCAGCCGCCTTCTAAAAAAAATCTATTCCCTCTCGCCTCTCTCTATTTTTCCATTTTTGCTAAACTGTTTCCCAATTCTCAACCTAGAAAAAAGCAAAATGTACAGAAAGATTTTCATTCGCTGAAAAATGTTGCTTTGCGGCTTTGTGTTTACTTAACAGTCAAAAGCTTGTACGTGGCTTCTGCTGCCATCTGGAATGCTCTTCCTTTCGATATTAGGAAGCCACTGATGCTATGCACTTTTACATCTAGATTGAAAACTCATTTTTAATTAGAACTAATGTTTGTGTTTAGTTTGTTGTCCTTCCCCCGGACCTCCGATTAACGCGGTTGGCTTCGTACGGAGCGAAGAAGTCCAACATGCAATGCATCGAACCTCGATACCGAGGATGTAAGGGCCTTCCTCCGCCTACGTTCTTGGTGGCATCCCAACGTGGATCGGGCCTCTGTGCGAGTCCATTCTGCCGCACGGCACGACGTGACCGCGTGACCACTCCAACACGTGACGTCAATAGGCACCAGCAACCAACGTGCATTGCGCGCACAGGTATGGCCCGTCCGTCAATCCACTGCTGGATGAGGGCCTCCCCATGCCGTGTGGGTCGTGGGTGGTGGTGTTGGTGGTGGGGTGATTCACCGCACCTCACCGCCAAGAGTCAGTGTGGGTCTGTGAAAGCGGGATACGTGTCGATGTGGAACCATAGAAATGCAGTACATGGAACGGATTTAACTACACTGCCCTCCGTTGACCACCCTACGACAACTCTGCGTGTATGTTCGTCCGAACATGATCCAGTCTCAACCTTGCTTAGCCCCTGATAGTGGATGAGATTGGGTGCATTCCAGGTGGTTTAGTCATAGATGGAGAAAGACGGTTTGCATTAAGTCTTAAAATCTGGGTCTTGCCTTGTGGCTGCAAGCGGTCACATTCACTGCCTCGAATTGCCATCGTGTTCTCACAGCGGAATATTCAGCCGTGCTGTTCATTTTGTTATTTGTTTCATGTTTTTGTTCCTCCATAATGTTAAATGTTATCCCGCTTGGAGCTAGTAGCGTCGTATCATGAGAGGAAAAAACCCTCTGGATCCCTCGCAGAGGAGTGCAACTCTCTTCCCGTTACAGTACGGCCCACAGCACGGGATGTGAGAGAGCTACCTCTGAAGATCTCTTCACGTGACATTTCCGACTCGCTCTACCACTGAAAGTCATCTTCGTCGCATGAAAATCGAACAATATTCGTATTTTACAATATTTGTACTTTGTATTTTATAATATTTGTATAAACAATATTCGCAATTATCATAGCTGGGATTTAGCCAAATTTGTGCGAGAATCACATTTAATGTGAAGGTTTTTTTTCCATGTTTGGCTTAAACAATTTTTGAGAGTTTGTGACTTCACGAGAGAGGACACTTATGGAAGATGACGTGCACGATTCGAGTATTCACTGATGCACCTCGCAGCCCAAGACTACGACGCCTGGAATTTCCAGACAAGTTCTCCCCCTTCCAAATGCTACCCGGACTCAAACCCGCCTCGCTTCTGAGATCTGCCGAGGTTGGGCGCATTCCGGGTGATTTGGCCAGAAGCCACACGGTACGAATTTCACACCTTGCGCTCCATGTGTGTGTGTTTTTTTATTCAAATAAAGGGGCACAACGCTGGTAAGTGGGTCTGCACTTCAGAGACAATCTTGCGATGTCCCTATAGCACGATATGACCCTGAGACGTCGTCTCGACCGCGTCCGTCCAGTGCTCGCCGAGCTGCATTGGCTTCCGCTTGCCAAACTAATGCAGCGGTCGGCGCTCGCTAAACACAAAGTGCTTGCCACAAATGAACCACAGTACCTCGCTGATCTCGTCAAGGAGCATACACCATCGCGCGAACTCGGGTCATCCTCGCAGCAGCAACGGATTTTGGCTTGCCGTCGAACAAAGACGGTCACCGCATCGCGCGCTTTCGAACGCGCTTCTGCGGCCGTCTGGAACGCCCTTCCGATATTAGGAAGCCACTTTTTAATCATCTAGATTGAAAACTCGTCTTTAGAACTGATTTTTGTGTTCAGTTTGTTGTCCTTCGTCGCACCTCCGATTAGCACGGTTGGCTACGCACGGTGCGAAAGAAGTTCAAAATAACGTCCATACAAGTCTTATCGAGTACAGTGTCAATAGTACTGTTGCTGGCCACTTGGCGTCTGTGCTCCGTAATCGGGGTGAGGTGGGTGGTGGAAATACTAATAACAACATATACACCACTGGGCTAATAATGTGTGAGAACCATCTGCCTGAGGAACCAAATCTGTTGTTGCTTGTCCATGGATTTGAGCTCGTGAGCGATGGTGGCGGTAACGGCGGCCTGCTGCTCTGTCTGTAGTTCGGGAGGGCATCTGCTGTGCGTTCCATCTCACCCGGCATCTGAGTTCGATTTTGGTTGCCCCCCCCCCCTTCACTCTCCCCCCCCTCCCCAACTCTCACGTGGGAAGTATGCAGCAGAATCGACGGCTGGCGCACCTCGTCCGGGCCTCTGTGCGGCGCGGTGACGAGCTATTGCCACGGACAGACGATGATCGTTACCATGACTGTGGGAACCTCCTGGGACGCGTTGCTTTAGTGATCTTTTTTGCGCGGAAATATCATTGATTGCCAAGAGCACAATTTCTCTGGCTTGCTGCTACCGCAGCAGCTGCTGATGCTGCTGCTGCTGCATCGAAGATGGATTGTGGACGCGAACGAATTCGTCTTGTGGCTAATTGAGGGTTTGCAAAGAGGAACTTCAGTGCATGCGCACCATCACGCGGCACTGAACGCGATTAATCATCAGCGCGTGATCAATCCACTGCTGGATGACGGCCTTCCTAAGCGTTATATATGCACTGTATGTTGAACTTCTTTTGCACCGTATGTAGCCAACCGTGCTAATCTGAGGTGCGGGGGAACGACAACACACAAAACACAAACGGCACTTCTAAAGAAATTAGTTTTCAATTTAGATTTACAAGTGCGTATCTCCAGTAGCTTCCTAATAAAAAAAGTTGTTTATGAGGGTTGTCCTTAGGCAGTATCCAGCTTTGCATCAGCTTTACGGTAGTCGCATATGTTGACCATTTCTTGCAATGCGTATTCGTGACTGTATTAATGACCCAGACCTCTCGTGTAAAACACAGACGTTGTTCGTCTTTGTGGGGCTGTCGTCTATTTGTAAGCGAAGGACGCGCGGTTATTCGGCTGTAACTTTCTCCGCAGGCTATTTGCACTGGACGGAGTCGAAGCGTCAATGCTTTCACGCTTTTCAGACCTTGGTGGAAAGCGTTCATAACAAGGGCGACGTGACGAGCAACAGGCCCTTCATCATCATCATCACACACGAGCAGAGAGGCCAGAAGTGAGCCGGAGTGGATACTCAAAGAGTTGGAAGACTGCACTTTAACACCACGGAGCCTGAATAAGGATGACATGAAAAGTGTTGATTTGAAGCTTTCGTGACTGCAGGAATCCACACTCTTTGGTTCTTTCGGTAAAGTCACGTAGGTAGAAAATTAATAGGTCACGACGTTTCGGTCGCAACACAAGCAACCGTCATCAGATGAGACAAACACAGCAGGAGAACTGCGTCACCTGATGACGGTTGCTTGTTCTGTGACCGAAACGTCGTGATCTATTAATTTTCTACCTACGTGACTTTACCGAAAGAACCAGAGAGTATGAAAAGTGACGTTTGTTTCTTGAACTTCTCCCGCGCCGTACGCAGCCAATCGGAGGTGCGGTGACATGTTGCCCGTTGAACCGTTTTTCAATTGGCTCGTGAATAGTGACCTGTTAGTAGCTGTCGAGTAACAGACAGAGCCTTCAATAATCAAGAGCTGAGTATCGTAATACTTGGCCTCTTTATTTATGCGCTATTAAGAAGAGCCACTGCCCGAAACGTCACGGCCACACGGTGTTATTGACGAACAGGTTGAGTTTGTTTTTGTTATTTGGGCTTGCGCACCGCTGCCAATGCAGCAGCGGCATCACCGTCCTGCCCCCGCACCTTCTATGAGCACAGTTGGTTACGTACGGTGCCAAAGAAGTTCAACATATCATGGGACCGTTTTTCCACTCTAAAAGTATGAAAAATAAGAATAGGTTTTGCCCTTTATGGCAACACAACAGGTGTTAAGATGTTCAAATACCAAATACATACCTTGTGCAAGGAATCAAGTCTACATTAACCACACGATACTGGCATAAAGGTACCATGATGTAGCTGTTCCCCCCGAGATATAAGTGCTCTGATAGTGGCATTGTCCTTGTGCTGTTCGCCTTTCGGCGTTCTCTGGTCTGACACTGGTGGCGTGACTCGGCTCTAAAGAAAACTGTCTCTGGTGTAGGCCAATCAGTTTATCCATAAGAGGTTTTTTTTTTTAGATCGCGTAAATATATAAATGTGTCGTTAAAACCCGCCAGTACCCGACACAGCCATCAGGCTGTCGCCTGATGAAGCTAGTTGTAATTACTGGCGAAACGTCGTACTCAGTTTGTAAATGTTGTAGGCTTGGCTGTCCTAGTGGCGAATTGGCATGTTTTGTTTACTTAACAAACCTTACTAGTTGGCTGTGTCGGGTGGTGGCGGGTTCAACGATACATATATATTTACACGATCCAACCTAAAAAAACCCTCTTATGGATGATATTGGTCGCGAAAGTCTACCAATCAGTTAAAAAAATGCATATATAATTATCAGAGCATGTTTGTTTGCACTTTCACATACATACACACGTGACCTGGTGAGCAAAACGTGGTTAACGATCACCGTAGCTACGGCACAGAGCCGATGCAACTGCGAGCGAGCGAGCACCGTTGTGGTGGCGAGAGAGTGGCTCAGCTGGGAGAGAGGGCCTGGTGGTGGGGGTAACATGTCTTTGATCACGGGGTAACTTCGGTGCCCCTGCCATGGCTTTGTGATTTGCGGTGACCTGAGAGGGCTTCAACGCGCAGGGAGGGGAGCTGTCTGAGGTTAACAAGCGACAAATATACAACTTACTGCTCGCTGAAGGTTGTTATGAGTGACTTGGGAAGCTGCCTTAGAGGCTGTAGCCCAGAGCCAATAATTATTCTTTCACTTGCTGCAAAAAGATTGTTCCTTAAAAATATGTAATTATTTTTTTATTTTGCCAATATTCTATCCTGATTGGCTACATGTCACGATACAGTTTCCATTTGGAGCTCTTGCAGGGCAGTGCAATAACCCTTGTTAGAGAACGTCCCCTGTAACTGTACGTCACAGAACTACCTCTTGAGTTCTCAGAAGGTGACCCCTGGTCCGCACAGTAAGGAGCAGCACTTTCCCACGCGCTCAGCCGTGTCACATGAGAGTATTGTTTTGCCGCATTGCAGTCAAACAAATATTGTTTATTCTGAGAGCTTGAGTTTATCCAAATTAAATGGTGACTGAGCTGAGAGCATTAGCTCACCACAGTTGAGAACACGGCTGAAACCTGGCTTATAACGCCACCTCAGCAATATTCGTCTTTAAAGACACGGATAATTTGTATTTATTTATCCCGGTCCGGTATTCATTCTCTGCTATGCTTTCTAGTTGTATCCCGTATATAAAATATAATATCATTATGAGGATGGGGTAATGCTCAAGTGATGAACTCAGCCACTTGTTCCAAGTCGGACACTTTCATTAAACATGAAACACCAAATACTTTCGAGCGGCTCCCGCGTCGCTCTGCGCGCGCATTGAACAACACCAGAAGTGGACGGGGTTGGATTTTCACCAACTCTCCCCGATGCGTTTTTTTCGGGGTTGTGTCGCGTATTTTTTTCTCCGTGATGTCCGACGTTTCGTTATGGGTGCAGGTGCGCTGCTTCGGAAACCCAGGGAGCCGAAGTAGCTGGCAGCGCGGCGGAAGCGAAAGAGTCGGACGTCGTGACGAACCGCGCGCGGTGCCACCGCAGACGGCACGTTGGAACGCGCTGCAGAATCCACGCGCGTCCATCGTCGCGCCAGCGGTGCTCCCCCACCCCGCCACCCCCATCCTTGGCACGCCGAGCGAGGGTGGAGGTTGTGGCGTGCCGCGTCCTTTTCGGAGAATCCACGCTGAGCTTTGAACGTCGGGGAGGAAGACGTCGGCCCCGACGCGAGGGATTAATGAAAACCTCCGCGCAGTTTGTCCCTCTCGCTCCGCTCTGCGCTACGGTGGCCGCGGTCCGCGCCATTGATATCTCACCGCTTGACCGTAATGTGTCCCCACAGACCTCATTAATTTTCCTGCCGGGGGGTCCTTTAATTTCTGCCGCCCCGTGTCTCGGCGCTCTCCGGGCGCGTCGTGGGGCGGGAGGGCGGGCACTACCCTCTAGGCCGTCTGAGGCACTGGAGCGGGGGGGGGGGGGATGGGGGGGGGCTCACAAATTTGAGTGCCACTCAAGGGGGTGCCCGGCGCGAGACGGTCACGCGGCCTCTGCCTGACTCGGCAGGCATGGGCCCAAGTCGGATTGCTCGCGGCCGGATGTTTTGCAGACCCTGGCTCGTGCGGGGCTCTGCTCAAGGCCCTCTGCTCGCCAGTTTCCAGTTTCCGCTCGTCCCCCCCCCCCCCCCCCCCACGGATTTCAGCGCCGATTCATCGTCGAGTTCTGCTGGAATCAAGTCACGCGCGCGGCTCCCTCCGCCACCCCTGCCTCCCCCGACACTGGGATGAACTCTCGAGAGCGGATTTCACTTTGCGCGATCCGACGCGTTTTGTTTTATTTTCGATGGACGTGTTCTGATTGCTTTGCTGGAAGATTATAAGGTGTATTTCGCACCCCCCTCCCCCCCCGCTCCTGTATTTTAAAGTAAAAGTTGAGGCATTTGTCTAAAAATCCGTTCGGTGTGCAGGGTGCGGTGTGCCAGACCAGACTTGTATTATTTTATTGACACTCGACACTTGTTTTCGGGGTGCGTCTTACTTTCCATGTTATCTTATAATCCGGACGATAAGCTCAAGATCTATTTTTCCTGGAAGTTTGGGTATATTCACACGTTGAGTTCTGCATACGAGAAGCGGTTATTCATAGTTTATTGCAAAATACACGTGGACGTTGACGATCGTCATGGAGAGCGAGCAAAGAAATCCGCTCGTGTGGAGCTGCTGGGTGAATTGTCGCATCCTGACCGTGAGAGATGGCGCTGGCTTGGGGAAACGTTTATCCAGCAGTGCTGCTGCTGCTGATGATGCAAATATCACATTTAGGTCAACGGAGTGGATGAAGCTGTTCGGCCAACCGAGTGAATTTGAGTCATCCGAGTTCTTCATAATTCCACGTCCAGAGTGGAATTATTTCCCCAAGCGGAGTTCGTAAATGAGCGTTGAACGACTCGCGGTTGATGATAAGAAAAACAAAATCTTTATTGAAACAATGCGTGTTTCACGGCTATAATCATCGTGGCATTACAAAAAAGACCTGTACAGTGACAAAAAGGCCAACTCCACATTCCGCTAAAGCAATGTACACCTGCAATAAATAAGTCTTTTTATAAAATAGGAATGCACGTGTATCGCAAAGTATCAGAAATTTCGCAATCCGTTACAAGATGAGCTACGACCAGAGCCGTGTGTGATCTCCGTCGGAAGCCGGCGGGATTGATCTGCAGCGAATGTTTAAAATTCCGCGCACCGCACGGATCCGAGGGAGCGAAGTCCGGAGCGGCTCCCGCGTCGCTCTGCGCGTCGGAAACACCGCGAGCTGGGGGGGGGGAAAGATTTTCACGAACTCTCCGATGTGTTCTTTTTTGGAGGGTTGTATCGCGTGTTTTTTTTCTTTCGGGGATGACGTCCGACGTTTCGTTTTGCGTGCTGAGCACCGCGCGCGGTGCAACTGCGGTTGTGCTGCACGGCTCTCAGGAGCGTATACGGCTTGCGCCGCTCGCTGCTCGGCACGATATCCAACGTTTCACTTCACGTGCTGGGAGCCTCTTCGAGGAACTGAAGAAGCTCCCAGGCGTGTGGAAATCACGCGGAACAGACAAAATCGCATCGGATGGCTCTGCGGCACGATCGTAAAAACAAAAAAAAACTGCGCCGGGAATCTCACCAAAACGTTTCTAACTCTCTCCGCCTCTCTTTTTCCTGCTCCTTCGTTCGCCGGAAGTGATCGGTGCCGACGACGACCAAAACCAACCCACGCAATGTTGCGCGTTTACAGAGGCAGCAAAAACGAAAGCGCGAGCAACGGCCGTGGGGAGGAGGCCCCTCGCGTGGAGGCGCCACTCCGTGGTTGGCGTCCACGTCTCCGCTCTCCATGGAAAATTATCGCTCGCATGGCGAAGCAACGACACCACTGGGGGGGGTGGGCAGTTTCCGCGAAAGTGTTTCCAGAGTAAACAAATATCAATTCCTCCAGGGGGCTAGCGAATATTCGTTGCCACCAGCAAACTTTGCTTCCTCGCCCCCCCCCCCCCCTAGGTATTTTCACCCCCCCGGTTAGGTGATTAGGCGTTGTGTTATGGTTAGGCACGACTTTTCGGGTTAGGCACTACTTTATGGCTGGGCACTACTTTGTCGAGGACAAAGTCGGGACCAAACGAATGGTGTGAAAAAGTACAGCGACGGAAAGAAAACTCTTTCACGAGTTAAGTGTGGAAAGTGGTGTTAAATTTAAGGCTATAGTATAAAATGCACGGGTATAGATGCATAGGCAGAGAGAGATTACTTTGGAACTAAAAAAACAAGGGGGCAAAAATATTCGGATGTGGAACCAATATTTCTGAATATTGGTCACGAATATTCGTGGGGGCGAGGGGTAACGTTTATGTACGTGATATCAGGAATTGTTATTGGCAACGCATTTACCACGAGTAGCTGGATCCAGCATTGGCATAGAGTGTTGGGGCTCTCTGCGGGCCAGTAAAAAAACATAATTTAATGCTAAGTGTGTGTTGATGAAGAATTTCCAGCGAGCACTGCCCTGGAGTTACCCCTAAGCGCACGGTGGCTCTTTCAAACTGGTGAATCCAACTCGGTGTTGTCGTAGCAGCGTTTTGTCACTCAGAAGCACTTGGCAATCTGGTGACGGTCCGTTACAATGGGCAAATGGAAATTCCACGGATGTGCCGGCATCTTTATTGACATTCAGAGTTATATATAAAAAAAAGAAAAGAAAAACGAACCTTAATGCTCATGATTACGGTGCAAGAGGTCGATTGAAAGCGTCTCCCTGCTCAAACGCGAACTGGACAATGCTCATCTCCATTGGTGGCCTTGAGCCAAGTCATGGAAATTCTACATGTCTATGGCAAGAGCCAGCCTTTCGGTCTGGGACAACCACCGTCAACTTCCCACCTCGTGGTACTAATTTTATATACTCGGGGGGGGGGGGGGAGGGGGATGATTAGCTCGGTCAATCCAGGATGTGAACTTGCGACCTTCCGATTGTGCGTCAAACACTATTCACAACACCACCCAGCCATACACAATAACAATAAACAAAATCAATACAATAACGATTGTTTAAATATCGGATCTTAACGCCAAATCGAGTGTGCACATGACCGTTGCCAAAGTTCACACAAGCTCCTAAGATGATTGAGCGCTTGGCCGTTAAAAGTCTGCCTGCGGTTTCCAAAGGCCCTTTTGAATTTTCCGCGGGGTACCAGCTGCCAAGTCGACAGCGTAGCCAGCGAAGGGAAGGCTGACGTGGCAACAAATGAGCAGGGGTGTTGGACTCACCCAGGGGTAAGCAATCTGAGGCTCCGGAGCCTCAGGCGTCTCTTGAAGGACTCCTTCGTGACGTTATGCACGTGCATTGTGGCTCTTGACATAGAGGTTTTTTTTGTACCGATTTCTAAAGAAATGCCTGTTCTTGTTATTTTGGTTTGCGGACCCCTGGGCTAACCGGAAGACGTGCTCCGCTATCGCACGCACTCGGCTCGTAGGTAGAAGCCACAGCAGTGTCCAGGGGAAGGCCACTCATTGATACCGAAGATTCGCCATATCGTTGGCGCCAGACTTTTTCCGTAGTGCCCTTCGTCTCTGCACGAACAGCAGGCCCAAATCGTTTGGGCGCCACAATGTGCTTGCATTTCGGCCGCGCCGTCGAGATGTGAATCATCTGCTTTTTTTGTCTTGAAGACAGGACATCAGCTAGAGGTCACCTGGAGGGGAACGGTCGGTGTTCAGATTGTGACGCATCACTGCATCAACGTGTAAGGAGCACAGCAGTACTGCGAGCCCTTCACGGGTCACAATTACCACATTTCACTCCAAAACCACTCTCTCGCTCTCTCTCCCTCCTTCTCTGTCCGTGTTCCCATGAACTCTCAAAACTGAGCCCGCCTGCTTCGTTAACTGCATAAGTTGGCTCAGCCTCGGTACCCACAGTGACCTTACTGCGAGCTGCAACCTGGGCCGCACGGCCAGCTGTCACCGGGCCGAGTGGCTCACTTTACGAAAGGCAGCCACTCACTCTGAGGCAAGTGGCTCTCGGGTGCAGTCGCGACGTTACGGTGGGGGCGGGGGGGGGGGGGGCGGTGTGGAGCGTGGAAGAGCGATGTGGACCCGTGTTCGGGTCGGCTGTGAGGCCGCATTTGCGCTTAAACAAAGGGCGGCGCAAACACTGCGAAAATTATGGACGTTGCCGCCGCTTGCGTTGCTCACCGCTCGAGCCGTATCGATTTTTACAACAGAACAGTGCGAGGAAAGAATAGGCGTTCGGCGTGGGATAGCGTGCGTTTAAAATACACGGTCGCTTTCCTCCGGGCTCGTGACGGTGTGGAGCTGTGCTCTCGGCGCTTTGCACGGCCTCGGAGCACTGGTGCAAGGAACCGAGGCACACTGGGCCACACTTGCCCATATTTGAAAGTCGGCACAATCGTCAAGAACATCCTCTCACCTTGCATGGAATTTTTTTTTATAAAAGGCGACGTTTCGGGGAAATGGCCCATCACGTTAATAGAGAGGCCAGCAGATAAATAGGGGAGAGGGCCTGACTCGAACTCTCTGGCCTCTATGTGTTATGAAAAAGGACCATTTCCCGAATTATTGCCTTTTACATATTTTTACTTTTAAGGACAAATTCTTATTGACGAATGGGTTAATTTTTTTTTAATTCGCAGCTGTGCAACCACAGCCAATGCAATTGCACGCAATAATTTGTCGATGCACGGGGTGTGATCTTGTTGATTTGAAGCTTTCGTGATTGCAGGAATCCATACTCTCTGGTTCTTTCGGTAAAGTAACGTAGGTAGAAAAAATAATAAAAGAACACGACGTTTCGGTCGCAACACAAGCGTCCGTCGTCAGGACGTCATTAGGACGCTTGTGTTGCGACCGAAACGTCGTGTTGTTTAATTATTTTTTTCTATCTACGTGACTTTGCCGAAAGAACCAGAGAGTATGTGTTCTTGTTACGACCGAGGGAAAACTCCGGCCTGTTTTATAACGACCGTGCAAACACGGCACAGCACCTCCGTCTCCCACGGGACGCTGGCTGCGAGGGCGCGAGGCTTTGTGGACGAGGAGTAAAAGCCCTGAAAACGCGATCGGGCAAGTAACACGGCCTGAAGGTGCTTGTACGCCTACACCAGGAGAGAGCAAAAAGTGCAAAGTGTGAATTTTATTCAAACCGCTTCTGCTGGACATATATATAAAAACTAAACTAAACTGCACAGCTGATTGATTATGTTTTTCCTCGTTTCAAAATGCGGGCACGCTCGCTGCACTGTGCCGGCGGTGAACTCCGCACATCCCCAAGCCCCGGCCAAGCTCGCTTCAGCTCACAGGCGTTGACCCTGCGTCGCGACACGACCACTGTCGATAACAATCCCTCGATCCGAATTCCCCTACACTCGAGCGCGCAACAACTTTTGGCATGATTTTATAATCCCTCGCAATAAAACAACAAAAACAACGTAAAAAAAAAAATACTGCTGCACGTTTAAAAAAAAAAAATAACCGCGCGAGTGGAAGATCACAACAGCGTTTTAATTGTTTTCAGTGAGTTTTAGCTTTCATCGAGTCCACCCGCCCGCTGGGCATCATACGGTCACCTGCAGGATCTGGGGTTGGCCGCACGGCTGCACGTTGGGCCTCAGCGGCTCGCACTCCGCTTGGGCCGCCTGGGCCGCGGCGAGGCTGTTCCCGCCGCCGCTCCCCGCGTCCGCTTTGCCCGCCGGCCTCCGCAGCTTGTCGATCTCCACCTGCTCCAGCTCGGAGTTGTGAGTCCTGCCCTTGAGCTTCATCTCCAGCTCCTTGTTGCTGACGGCGCGCGCGGGCAGGGCCGCGCGCGGGTGCCGCACGATGGGGTTGTGGATCTTGGCCGGCGGCTGTCCGCCGGCGGCCGCGGCGCCGGCGTTGTTTCGGCGGCCTGCCACGTCCGGCGCTGCCACCGGCTCCTCGTCGTCGTCGTCGTCGTTCCTCTTCCGCCGCCGCCGCTGTCGCCGTCGCTGTCGCCGACGGAGGCACCAGACGCAGAGCAGCACGGCTGTGGCGAGCAGCACGAGCAGCAGCGAAGACACGACGGCCAGCAGCACGTGGTCTGATGCACAAGGGCGCCGCAGGTGGGGGGGGGGGGGGGGGTGGTTAACATGTCCGTCTGAACGATTCATTCTATCATTTCGCTCGTTTATCTCTTAGTCTGTCCGCACGGCCATGCTTCAATCTGTCCGTGCTTTGTTTTTAAGTTAATTCGTCTGTCCATTAGGCTGTGCACGTGACCTTTAATCTGCATAATTCCATCCATCTTGTCCATCCCTTAGTCAACGTGCCTGTCCATCTGTTAGTATGTCCGTGCGTACGTCCACTCTACAGTCTGCACGTGGTTCTGTGTGAGAATCCGTTCATCCATTCGTCTGCATAATTCCATCCATCTATCCATCGGTCTATCTGATCGTCTGTTCTTCTGTCTGTAGGTTGATTAAAAGATCTGCCCATAAATTAGTCTACGTGGGTGCTTTGAATGCAACGCTCGGTGGATCGCTCAGATTTGTGTTGCTACTCCCAGTCCAGTGGGTAGCGAGGGGGACAGGACCTGGCACTATAGCAATTGGCTTCATGTCCCTGTCCTTAAGGATCTCTTAAGTTAATCCCTCGTATGCATTGTGGACTTCTACCGAAAACACGACATTCGGTTTTTCCCTCCACGTTTAGAATCGACATACACGTTTAGAGAATTTGGCTACTATAAATTTGCACGCAATAAGCCGCTTCGTTGAGCTGTCATTTGTGGCCAGGTCGCTTCTGAAAAAGAGCTGTATAGCTCAGTGGGCCTTACCCAGTAAAATAACATAAAAGTTTAGTCTCAAAACCAAACAATTATGAATGGAACAGGCCAAACATCCCCAATGCAGGACCTTAACAAAATAATTATTGAGGCTTAGTGAGGCTTTCCTGGATAAGTAAATGTCATTACATATGAATAAGTGACAACGTGGGTATTATTAACATTCCCATGATTGTGATCTGCCTCTCAAACTGCGGCCATCTCATCCATTTTTAAAGTCTCTTCCACTGTAAGAGGACGCAAGGCAAATTAAAGTTGTTTTTGTGCCCCACAGGCATCGTGTCAACGCTCACGGTTTGTCTGCCACTGCGATTGTAGCGCGCGCGTCCAAGCTGATTGCCCTATGGAGACCTCCGAGCGAGACAACGACTACAATTTCACCTTCAGCTGGTCAAGCCCAGATAACCGCGTCAGCAGCGGCGGAGTGTATCACCCGTGATGTCTCCTTCGTATTCGTGAATCGGGGCGTTGCGTCGTCATACGTTGTTACGGTCTGTTCTGGATAACCGCTGTCGCACACTACTGGAGAGTTTTTTATTTGCCATTTGTGCATCAGGTATCCGCGTCTTCCATGGTTTGTGCAGCGGATGCGGTTTAAGCTGCCCCATGAGCTTCGTGGTAGATCAAAACCTAGGGATTCAGCAATCCTCTAAACGTGGCCGATAAGCCAATCCGGGGCTCTGGCTCACTCACGCTGCCACGGTGACAGTCACTTCAGCTGAAATCTCTTGATCCTCGGATGCATTGACCAAAATTGTTTTTATCGGTAACACACAGGGTGGCAAATGCTCACCATGGTTTCCGATAATAATTTTATCATATCACAATATGTTGGATAGCAAGGTCACCGTTTTAGCTATGTTTATCATAAAACTAAAAATTAATGTGATAGGAAACTTCCATGGAAGATGAAGATAAATAGGAAGTATCTTATATAGTATGGAAAGTGTGGATGCTAGTCTTCATGCTTATGGTGTATACATTAGCATTTGCCACCCGAAGTGGTACCGACCAATTGCCTTGGCTCAGGGGCTATCATGCCAGAGATGGTGGCAGCCTCTGTCAGCTGATGACAGCTTCTCAAAGCTCCATGATCTCAGTGGCCACCAAAGACAAAGATCCCCCATATAGTATTTAACTGACAGTTGGGGCAAGCGCTGTTAGCGAGCACCTATGAAGGCCGGCATGGCACACGAGGTGGTGGGTGGCCAGCACCATGCCCGACCACCTTTTTCTCCCTAGTGGCGATGTTTACACACCGGACCAGGCACACATTTTGAGGCTGAGTCGACCTAGAGGAGGCCCAGGGCTAGTTCAAATAATCGTCACTGATATTGACCATGAGCGGAAATCGAACTCGGCTCGCCGGGTTCGTGGCGCAGCGCAGTAACTTCTATGACACCGCTCCTGACCATCACTGCCACCACCGCAGCTACAATAATGCCTGTGGGACAGATTTGCCGATGACGTGACGGGGTAGGGAAGGGGGGGGGGGCGACCCTGACCTGGCCGTTTGGAGTTGAGCTCCACGTCCGAGATGGCTGCAATTCGCTCCCCGCTCCTCCGCCGCGCGGCCTCGGCGAGCACCGTGGCCGCGCCCCACACCGCCCCGCTCCCCTGGGACCCTGCCGAGCGGTCTGTGGACTGGAAGAACGCGATATTGATTTATTTATTCATCAATCACCGTAGTCATGCACCTTTGTTTTGGAAAGGAACGCTGCTGTGGTGGAGCTGCGAGCGCAGACGTCATTGGTGGGCGCTCCGGAACATCACTTACCCAAACAGTCTCTCAAAAAATAATGCGGGGGATCTCTGTCTGTGTGTATCTGTGTGTGCATCTATCTATCTCTATGTGTATGCTTGTATGTACCTGTATATGTGTTTTAGAAACACATTTAGAAACATGCGTTTAGAGTATTTGGCTGTTATAACTGTAAACATGATAAGCCACTTCGTTGAGCTATCATTTGTGGCCAGGTCACTTTTGAAAAGAGCTGTATAGCTCAGTGAACCTTACCTGGCAAAATAAAATAAAACACAGTAGGAGTAGTAGTAGTAGTAGAGCCGCCTATTATTACGCAACTGGCGAAAGCGGAGACGTTTAACATCTCGGGAAGCATTCACAGGTGCCCACAGGACGTCAACCGCCTCTTCATCGAGAGAACGACCCTGGGAAATCCTGGCCAGGTTGGGCAAGCCTGTGGGTGAGACCCAGGGGTTTGGGGGGCAGCGTCGGGCGCGTGCGTGCGCGGAACCCCCCCCCCCGCCTGGCTTACTATCGCGACGACGACCGTGTCTTCGCGTCCCTCGGGCCGCTCGCAGAGCACGAAGAGCGAGTAGACCCAGGAGAAGTCCCGCACGCCCGGCAGGAGCCTCAGGTCCGCACAGATGTGCTCCACCGTCGTGCCCTGTGAGAGAATCGCGTTCGGTTTTGACGTTGGCGATTCACGGGCAGTACCACGCATTAGGCGAGGTAGGCATCCCGATCGAAAGAAAAACATTCGTGACGGCCGTTCCGATTTAGACTTTAAACGTCGCATCGTCCGTAGGTGATGACAGATCTCGCCAATGGAGGTGCTTCTCCAGCTGTCGTAATTTCATCTCCGGATGTTTCGAGAGCCAATCACGAGACCTTTAGTTCCTGCCAGTCCCGTTAACCCTCGGAAACTGACGCGTGTCCTGGCAGGACATACAACTTTTCAAAATTGGCCGTCCAGACGTCCGGAGATGAAATTACTACCCGTTGAGTTGGCATCTCCTTGGCGGGATCCTTCCTTGCCAATAATCATTTACGAATGAAATAATCCCAATCATACAGAGAAGGGCGTGTCATTTTGAAGGTGATTATGTGCAGCTTTCGAAAATATGGGGTGTGTGGAATGCAGTTCAAGGTTTGACACGTACAGGTAAATGAATGAAGGGGCACGGGCGAATCACACTCCCGGGCCTCTGAAACCAGCCGCTAGAATCACAATGTAGACATCGATGTATTGCTGCTGCTAGGTTAATAGCCATTGGAGAGAAGTAGGAAGACGAATGAAACATTTAGGAGTGCTTTCTTTTGCTGGCCGCTTGGCACATGAAATCTTTGGGCCTGTACTCGGCAACCGTGAAGAACAAAAAATAAAATAACCACCACCACCACCAGAATAAAAGCGGTGGCGGCGGCGGCCAATCAAGAAGCAGCAGTGGATCGATCATGGCATTAAACAAACAAACAGAAAAGTTCCCGCCGCACGTTACCGCAGGCAGGCGGGCGCGATCCACACGCAGTGTGAGCCGCACGCAGCCCGGCCGCTCGGCCACCCCATCCGGCGGCGGGACGGGGCGGCAGTCGGCGGGCGGCGGCGGCAGCGGCGGCCCCACGCACTCGCCGGCCCCCTCCCGGCACGGCCCCGCCAGGCAGCCGTGCCTACGCCGCGCCAGCCGACACGCGTGGGCCGGAGGGCAGCCGGGGTCGGACGTGCCCGGCGAGGCCACCGCGGAGAGAGAGCACGAACTCCGACCGCACCACACCTGGGCGAGGCGCGGGGAGGGGGGCGGGAGTTGAGAGTGAAAACTGGCGCGTGTCCTGGCAGGAATGTACGTACGCACCTTACACAGGCAACCGTGCTAATTGGAGGTGCGGGGGGTGTGGTTAGTGGTGGGACCATGGCGGTTTTGATGGTTGAATCTACCGGGTCATGTGGTTCATGATGTGGGGTCATGTGGTTCATGATGTGGGGTTATGTGGTTGACTCTTTGTGGTGGTGTCGTTGATTCTGTGCGGTTGTGTTGTTGATTCTGCTTGGATAATTACGTACGGTTTATCCTGTGGTGGTCGATGCTGTGTGGTTGATTGTGTGGAGTTATGCGGTTGATTCTCTATTGTGCTGTGGGCGATGCTGTGTGGTTGCGTGGTTGATGCTTCGAAGCCGTGCATTTGAATTGCCCAAAGCTCAGTCTTCCTTCGCTTCTAACATTCAGTAAAATGTTTCTCTCTGCGCAGCCCTAACGTTTAATTTTCTGCCGGTTCAACGAATCCTGTATTCACATCCACCCAACTCTGATTATAATTCACACCAAGTCAAGTGGAAAAAATCCAATGAGCATCAACATCCAAAGAAAGCATATCGAGGAACTGGAACACGCGGTTTAATAAATGTCCCACATCATCGGTCTCGCTGTGAGAGTGAGCCGGTGAGCGAGCGGAGTGCACCACCCGATCCAATGTTAACATTAACTTCCGACCCAAACAAAACACGCGCGCGTATTTTTATTTTTCTCATCTGAATAAGCAGACCCTGCACTCTCGATCACTGTGGGTCTTCAGACACCATCAAGGCAAAGGGTCCGCGTGGCTGTGGGATAGGTGATGGTAAAGGCGCAGCCCTGAAATTACCATACTGATGGCAGAAGGCCTCCACTAAATTGCCCTAAAGAGAACGCTCCTACAGGGTCAATATTTGGCCTACTATTCCATTCTGGTTCAGACGTCCTGAGAGCCGTGTCTATCTGAGCCGATCACCCAGAAAATCAGAATATATATTTATACTGGAGGAATCTGATGAGCTACAAAGCTCTTATTCACAGATGTCCGGCACATCACATCCAGGATACCTCTCACTGTGACTGGTGGATACAAGTCACTGGCCACAGATGGTGGCGGCTTGAGAAGGCCTTTATCCCACAGTGGATTGGTCATGGCTTATGATAATGATGATGGTGATGTGTAAATGGATGATGATGGGCGAGGAGCGTTCGAACCTTGGTGCAGTTGCCCCAGCCGTCGACGCACTGGCAGGTGTTGCACCCATCGACCCACGTGGAGCCATGCGCGCGGAACTCCCCGTGGGGCCAGCATGGCCTGGGCACCTCCATGGCTGCGTGAATTTATAATAAGAATCATTATTGATGAACAAAACAACTCGCCGCATTCGTCAGAAACACTTCGGCGGACTTTGAATGAATTTGTTTACGAGTGGATTTTAGAACCCAAGTCACCCGGAATGCGCCTGCCGTTTGTTGCCGGCCGTTTGGCACTTCGGGCCTGCGGGTCGGCACGTCCAATTTCCCCCACCGTTCGCAGCCCGGAGCCCGGGCCCCTATCCGGCGCGTGGGCACCGGTGTAGTTGCACCGCCTGTACACTCCACAGGCTACAGGGGCAGCCTCTGTCCCTGTGCATGTGTGCAAGCGCCTGGCTGAGTATGGCGCACATGGCGCGTGCGTGCGTTTGTTCGTGTGTTTTTTTGTTCAGTTGTTCGCTCGCTGGGCGTTAGGGTTGAGGGGTGAGGGGGGGTCGGATGATCTCACTCACCAGGTTGGTGGCAGTTGGAGTCGGGCTGCCCCGGAGGACACACGCACCTGTAGCCATTAATCTCATCGACGCAGGAGGCCCCGCGCGGGCACGGGGACGACTGGCACTCGTTCACGTCTGCACTCGGGGGCACGGCGGCAACGCGGCAGACGAGAGAGTCGCTCGTCGCGTGCTCCAGTGTGTTGTCGCGTGTGTTCAATGTGTCACCGTGTGTATGAATCTATCGCTGCGTACCGTGTGCTTGAGTGTGTTATCGTTGGCGTGTTACACTGCACAACAATTGTGTAGCATTTACACGGTATTCCGCCCCCCAGAAAAGGCTCGGCCAGTCTTTGCTGGATAAATAAAGGGCATTGCTGTTGATTGCAAAACGCACGTGATCTGTAATGTTGAGGCGCCCTTCTCGCATAAGTGCCACGCTAAAAACCTCGGCTCTTTCGAGCTATTTCAGACCGCAGGAAAGAGCATTCATTCATTCATTATAACGGCAACAGCTGACCGTTATAATGGGAACAAAAGAGAACGCGGACGTTTTTGTAACAAGTCACTCCAGGGGTCGTTGATAGATTGGAGTATTCCTCTCGTGCTCAGATTTTGCTGGACGCAAGTGAACCTTTTTGCGCGCTGGAAAGAGCGCTGTTTATTTTCCTAGTTTACATGTTGGAATGGGGGAGAGGGTTCCCATTGAATGGCAGTGTTACAGACGTAACAGCAGCAGCTGGGTGGTCTGGGGTTGAGCAGTCGAGCGGTGGCGCACTGCCTCTGAGCTTCCCGCTCCTCTTGCCCTCTCCGACAAAGAGTTGCAGTCGGATCTGCGAGAGCCGCAGTGGGTCCCACGGAGTGGCGTGGCTATCGAGTGTGCGCAGGCCATACAAACTAAACTTTCAAACTTTAAAAAAAAAATTTGTATTCTTTTTTTTTATTTTACCGGGTAAAGGCCCTTGAGCTACGTAGCTCTTTTACCAGAAGCGACCTGGCCACAAATGATAGCTCAACAAAGCGGCTTATCGCGTGGAAATTTATAGCAGTCAAATATTCCGAACGCACGTTGATTGTAAATGCGGAGGTAGAAACCGGAGGACCCGGATAAAGATCCACACGACCACGGGGGGAGAGAGAGACACGCAAACTCCAAATATACAGCAGGCGTCAGGGTCAGGATCGAATCCACGACCTCCTGTATACCAGGCGAGGTAGTTAACATCTCCTAGCCACCGTGGCACACAACTGCATTGGGGCCCCCAGGGGTGGCTGGGACCTAGAGGCCAGCAAAGACGGGGGGTGGAATTGAACGGGGGGGGGGGGGGTGGTGCAGCGATTCCATTCTCTTCCTTGCCCTCAGGGCCCGTGCCAACTGCACTACGCTACTTTGGTCCCACGATGCTGCTCGCGACGCGGTGCGGAGTGGCGGCCAGGCAAACTTTCGAGCCGAATATTTCGACAACGTGCGTTGGTAACCCAATGAAGCAGCTGCGCTTAATTTCAGCCAGGCCTGTCTGGGTTAGCGACGTCGATTGTATTTCTACACGCGGTTCAGGATACCTCTAGCTATGGTAGTGGCTACTAAAAGCCACGTGTCACCTATTCTAATATGCCGTTTTACATAGCTGGCGGAAAATACTCGGTGATAAATGAAGTCCTGCGTGGATCTACGTGTTTTTTTTATTTTAAGGGAACAAACCAGAATTGTGTGCATTCATTTATGATTACAGTAAATGTTTCCCACAATCCACCAAGATTATAATATTGTAAAAAAAAAACTGGCACGCTGTTAAGTTTCTCTGTATTGAGTTTTGTATTTTTTTTTTTATTGCACGTGGAGTGGTGTGGTGTTATTTAATGATCGGAGGTGCCTCTCTGGCAGGAGCACAGGGAGCCAACTCGGGCTTTACAATCCCTGTAACCTGACGAGAAACCCGAAGCGAAACAGGACCTGAGACTGACCCCTTGGCAGTCGGGCCCGGAGTTCCACAGTAAATTTGGCTCCACTGCAGCAGGGGGTGCTAAATCCTGGTGATGATTGATGCCGAGGTAGGCGTCGCGGGGCCTAAACGTTGCTGCTGCTGCTGCTTCTGTTGCCGCCGCTGTTGGGAATTAACTTATTGTATAATTTCTTGGCACAACAAAAAAAACCGGGGCAAACTGGCGGAGGGAAAACGCAATGGGAACGATGCGCTTTTGGCAGGACTGGAATGGAGCAGTCAAGTTCAACTCAGGTCAAGGGTCACAGTAGGACGGGATGGTCACAGAGTGATGCCGGTCACAACCAACACGGAGTCGAATTCAACCGACCCTTCCCATAAACGAGGAGGGCCCAATGGCGAAGTGACTGTGAATTTGACGCAATAACAATATGGACAAATCTCTCATCCGTCGCTAGATGTAGGCGATCTTACTCAAACTTATGAACGTCGTAAAATAATCTGACAGTTTGACAATATAAATATATGTAATATGACAGTTTAACAGCAGTAACCAGAACTAATATGAGCATCAATGAGAAATGTATGTGCTTCTAGAATAAAAGCCATAACTTCGATCAGGGTTTTGTTAATGTACATATGTTGAGTGTCCATTGCCAAGGTCCAGTCCGTCTGAGATCATTCCTCTCTCTGCCGGCCCAGGAGACACTGGCGGGACTATGTCTCTCGGCTCGCCTGGGAATGCCTGTGAGAGCTAGAGTCTATGTATAGTAGTGTAGTGGATCGTAGTGTAGCGTATAGTAGTGTAGTGGATAGTGTAGTGGCTAGTGTAGTGGCTAGTGTAGTGGATAGTGTAGTGGTGGATAGTGTAGTAGTGTATACTTATGCACAGTATAGTAATGTATAGTAGTGTATAATGTAGTAGTGTATAGTGTAGTAGAGGGGGGGGGGGGGGTGTGCGACGTCTTACTTATGCGGCAGTCGGGCCCTGAGAATCCCGGGGCGCACTCGCAGAGGTACCAGTCCCCTCCGTCCACGCACGTGCCGCCGTTGTGGCTGCGCACGTCACGGCACGAGACGGGGGCCGGCGGGGGGGGGGTAGAGAATGAAAACACGACTATTCGAAACTGTGATCATTACAAAAGCCGATAAACTTCAGACTTTGCACCATTGTGTGCCGCAGGAGCTGCACGTACCACAGATGTGAAGCGCAGTCGTTCGCACCTGAAAAGTGGAGAGAAAACAGGGATTTGAGAAGGTGAAATCTCGTACAGCGCAATAGCGTAAAAATACAAACGTGTATCAATACGGCCGCCCGTGCCAAGAACCGAGAGCATTCGCGCCCGTTGGGATCAGCGTCCGTTTGCAGCGTGCCGTCTGACGCGCGTAAACATTTTAGCACGATCCATACACAGAGTCCTGGGAAACAGCTCGCCGCAGGGATCATCGCTTGTTATTATTATATTCACTTGTTTTTAATAAGCGAGGATAGAAACAATATTGAACGCATAGCTGCCGTAATCTCCATTTTTTTTTTTTACCGAAGCACCCCAAGAGGCTTTCGTAAATTTGCTTTCTTAACTTTGGGAGCGATTCCCTTGACGCCGTTCGGTGCGCGCCAAGGAACACACTTCGCTCGATCAGATGTGCTGCTTTAGGTGCGACGGATTGACATGGCGAAAGCCCCGAGTTTCGCCCGAGTCGAGGCGACCGGGCCTCGCACACCTTGACTCTAAGAGGCAATGAGGGAATGTGTCGCTGGTGGCGAGATCTTATCTCCCTCGCCTGGTACACAGGATGGTCGTGGGTTCGATCCCAACCCTGACGCCTGCTGCTGTATATTTTGAGTTTGCGTGTTCTCCCTCCACGTGATCGCGTGGATTTTTCTTCGGGCCCTCCGGGTTTTCCCTCCACTTTCAGAAACATGTGCTTAGAGTATTTTGTTGCAATGCATATTCCACACGATAAGCCATATAGCTCAGTGGGACTTAACTGCTGAAAAAAGTTTAGTTTTAGTTTTAATAGTCCGGGGGCTCAGGCTCCGCCGTGAGCTTGGCGCGCGACTGAACGAAGTGCCCACCCACCGCGGCCCCTCCGCCGGCCCGCGGACGCCACCTTGAGAAGCCGTGACCCTCGCCGTTATTCGACGGCCGGGGCAACGGGAGCGGTATAGGCCGATTTGCCGCCCGCCGTCGCGATCGCAACAACGCCCAAACGGAAATCGCCACGTCCGCGCGTCACCGGCGATTGCAGTAACGACGAAAAAAAAATCTGCGATCGGATTGATTTACAAATGATGCCCCGCCACCGTGACGAAAAAGAACGTGACCCGATGACACGTTGGAGGGTGATGCGGCACAACCGCGAAAACCTGCACAGGAGTTATCTGTGCATTTGTTCATCCTTCTTCGAGTGCGTCAGTCGCAGCACCCACTTAAGTATTGTCATACAGATTCGAGCAAGGGCTCATGCTGACCAGAAGGGACCCATGGTATTGATGATGAGAGCCACGTATGACTTACATTTGCCCTCGGTATAAAAAAATGTGTGACTGCACTACGTCGCATGAATGTCTCTCACGACATGTGTTAAGGACTCCCCAACATAGTTTAGCTTCGACACACTCATGCTTGGGTGGGTGAATGAATGAGTGATTGTTCAGGCACGTGTGTGAGCACCGGGCCAGTAAGCAGGTGACCTAATTGGCAAAAACAGGTGAGTCAGACGGTAAGCGAATGGGCAGAGAGGCGAGCGTCTTGAGTTTGCGTACGAGCAGAAGAGTGAGCGACCGAGCGGGCAGGGCACGGAGCAGACAAAGCGAGCGCTTCTCCGCTACTGCCCCGTGATTGGAGCCCCAACTTGTCCCTTTGTGGTGAGGTGCACCGTCTGCTGTGTGGTGCCTTTGTCGCGTTTGTGTCGCAATGCAGGCCTCACTGGAGCCGCAGGTGCTGCCCGTCCACTCGCCCTCGCACTGGCACGAGAAGTCCCCAGCGAGGTCACGGCACTGCCCACCGTTCTGGCAGGGGTTCGGGTCGCAGCGGCTCACAGCTGAGAGTCGAGGAGGAGGAGGAAGAAAAAAGTCATGCATTTTTAATGCGTTCTGGGACACCGATGGATTGCTTGTCTTACGGCATGAAGCCGATTAACAGTTTGAATTTTTTGTAGCAAAAAAATATTCATTTTTTTTTAAATAGCCACTCACAGCAGGATAAGAGGTACGCTTGAGTTTTGTTGTGATGTTTCTACGTCTGCCACTTGTGTGTGTGTGTGTTTTTTTTTACTCTGTATACATTTGACTTGGGGAGCAGGAGTGCAGCGGTTGAACGGCACTTCGCTCTGAACCCCGCGACCCCGAGTTTCGATCGGTGGCGAGCGATGTCTGAACCGATCGTGATCACCCCTCCCAAGCTCCCACCGACCAACCCCTCGCAACCCGCATGGCAAAATATGGTGAAACAACTCCCACGAGTGGCGCGAATGGCATGGGGAGGCCTGATTATTATTGTAATACATTTCAAATTTATTTTATTATTATTTTGCTCTCAACACCGATAAACACTCTCACAATGTGCTTGCCATAAACGTGTAGAGTTACAGTGTGGTATGTATTTAACACGTAGTGAAAACTCGAATGGGTATTTGCACACGTGTGCATATTTGAGGAGAGCTTTGGAAACTTTACGAATATTTTTTGGGATCGGAGATTTCTTATTCTTTTTTTTCCTTCCGCCAAATTTTTTTTTATTTTCGTAAAGGACTTTATGCTAATACTGTTGTGCTTATCGCAGCCCCACACCCCCCAACAATTGTCCAAATGAATCGGCCCATAAAATGATGTGCCCGTGCCGCGTCTGTCACGCTGAATCACAATTAAGGAGAAAAAAAAATCTCAGCGACCAGCAGCGCGTATCGACAGCGGAGATGAAAGCAACAACAAAAAAACCCCCATAATTAATTGTGGGGCCCTAGCCAAATTTGTCCTTCTGGACAAAAGGCGAGCGTTCAAACACCGCGGCAGGGAGCCCTATTATTAGCGACGTGATGCTGAGACCGCTCTCATCTCCCGGTGACCTGCCGGTGTGTTTGAGCGCGACTTGGCTAAGCGCGAGGACGATCGCCAACAAACATTAAACGTTTTCTCCATTTACACGGCAATGCTTGCAAATTACGCCGAGGGATAGAAAGAGGAGACGTCCGGATGAGAGCGAACATTGGTGGGTTTAGAGACGTCGCACTGCTGAGAGACGTGGATCTGAGGGGATGAGGACGGCTAGCGGTCGAGAGCAGTGACAGAGTGACAGCCGAAGGAGGGAAGATGCCTGAGAGGGCATCCAACCGAGGAGGTAGAGTCACGAGTGACGCATTGGTTCGCGTATTGCGCTATGAACCTGGTGCCCTCTAAGTTCGATTCCCTGCCGTGGCCAACATCAGTGGGAGAGCGATGTATGCATCAGTTCTGGGCCTCCCCCCCTTCACCAACCCGCACTGACCAGAAAGGTGAAGTAAAATCAAACATCCCCCATGAACAATGTGGCTTGGAAACGCCTTCAAGCAGCAGTGGGTTGTCAGTGGGGCTAATATTCACGTACACTTTTGCGGCACGGACATTTAGAGACTTCAAAGCCCAAAAATGATTGTTGCGTTTTCACGCTGTGATTGGCAACTTCTGCGCCATTCCGTGATTCCGTCGCCGCAGAATTGACCCAACCGACGGCGGGCCTGCCCCGTGGAGCCGGAATCCGGCACTCACCGCGCTCGCAAAGCTCCCCCTCCCAGCCGGCGGGACAGACGCAGCGGAGAGCGCCAGCCTGCCACACGCACGAGCCTCCGTTCCGGCAGGAGTCTCCGACGGCCACCGACGACGGCACTGCCGCCGCACCCCCCGCCGTTCTGTTCGCCACGGCCGCTGTGCAGTTCTCAGGCCCTGCTCACGTGCGAGACGACACACGCACGGCACACGCACACGCGCGCGCCACCGAGGTCAGCGCCGTGGCTGTCGAGTGCGCTGGCAGTGCAACTGTTGCCCAGGCCCAGAGTCCAGGTGGCGGGCCATGGAGATGGGCAACATGGGGGCGTCCCATATCATTTTTGCACCACCAAGGGCCCGTGCCAACCACGTTATGCCACAAATAGAAAAAGACAAAGATCCCCCATATAGCCTGTAACAGACTGTAGGGGCAAGTGCTGTTAGCGAGCAGCACCTATGAAGGGCACACGAGGGGGTGGGTGGCCAACACTACGCCCGACCGCCTTTGACTCCCTAGTGGCGATATTTACACATCGCACCAGGTACTCATTTGAGGCTGAGTCGACTTAGGGGTGGCCCAGGACCGGTTCAGATAATCGCTACCGGTGTTGGCCGTGAGCAGGAATCGAACCCGGGTCGCCAGGCTTGTTGCGCAGCACGCTGACCGCTACACTACCCTGGGCTAATATTCACTCGACAAAGACGAAGATTCCCCGTGTAACCTTAACAGACTTTGGGGGCAAGTGCTGTTAGCGAGCACCTATAAAGAACGGCACGGCACACGAGGGGGTGGGTGGCCAACACCACGCCCGGCCGCCTTTGTCTTCTTAGTGACGATGCTTACACATCGCACCGGGTACTCATTTGAGTCGACGCGCATGCACTGTGCTGCATGAGACAAGCGACGGAAATTAAACCAAATAACAGCGCAGCCCCCTTTGCCTGGCCCACTGCTAGAGGAAGGTCTCCCAACGGTGTGTCGATCATGAGGATTGTCTGACCATGCTTCACTACGCCGGTCGGAGCGGGTAACCGTGAAGGGGGTTGGGAGGGGATTTGGGGGGGGGGGGGGGTGGGGGGCGGCGGCCGGGAGGTCAGGAACCGGTTCAGATCTCGCTCGGGCCCTTGGTTTGCGAATCGAACTCGGGGTTTCAGCAATTGGCCAACCGATGAAATAAAACAGCGACGACAGGTGCGGACGAAGTGGACGCGAGCCAGCACCCGCGGCAGGATTACGTTCGCAACTCGATTAGCCCCGCGCGATTAGCGAGCCGGGTGCGGCACTTCGAGTTATTTCCATTTTCCGTGCGTAAGGCGACGGCGTTCATTAGCGGACAATTTTTGGCTCCCTATCCAGGACGCCCACGGCGAGTAATCCCCACACACTCACTTCGGTGGGTAGTGGGTGGGGGGGGGGGGAACGGGCAACGAAAATACACGCGATGATGATGACGACGCGATCATTAAGGGAACGCTATATTTGCACGACGGCGGCCCGCGAACCCTGAACCCGTTCTTGACGGCATCGCGAGGGACTTTTTCTTTTGAAAAAAAAAAAGAATTTTCTTCCAAAAAAAATCACGTCGCTCCACGCGGGTTGACACCTCGGGTCTTGGCTCATGGGGGCCGCCTCCGCGTTGCTGCCCGCGATGTCCCTGACGCGGGAGGACTCCGAGGGGTGGGTGGGGGGGGGGCGGCGGCCCGTGGCTCTTTCCGCGCCGAGCACCGAGCCTCGCTGCCCGCCTTATTTGTGGCGGCAGACGGCGGTGACCCAAGTGGTGAAGTGATAGAGACAAGATCACGTAAAAAAAAACCGTCCTGCCCTAGCCCCACTCCCCCTCCTCCTCCTCCTCCCTCTGGAGTAAATAGTGGGCCTCCGCTGGCAAGAGGCTCTGAGTGTCCACTCGAGCGCGGATCGCATTAGCCGTCCTTAAGCTCGGTGTTTATTTCTGGGGTGGGGGGGGGGTTATTTTTTCCGTTTGTTTTTATTTTGGGGTTTGGTGGTGGCGGGCGGGGGGACGGGACGGCACCACCCCGCCGCCGCCGCCGCCGCCGCCTCATCGCCGCCGTTTCTGAAACGCCGGAATTTCCAAACGAGCGAGTACACATTGAGCCACACACCACCCTCCCCACCACCACCACCACTTCCCCGCCCTGTGTTGTTCAACAAATGCAGCACCGCCGCCAAAGGCAGACTTAAAGGTTGTTGCGAGCGTGGAAACGTTTCCATCAACGCCGTCGCTCTTTACGAATTGCGTCCTCCGAACCTGGCGGACGGCAACACAAAGACGGAACCGTGGGGCTTTTTCCGGGGGGGCAGGCGTGGGGGGTGATGACACGGGCCGCGCAGTTACCGTGACTATCATACAACAAACAAAACGTTCTCGCGCATTTAAATCGGTCACCGTGAAACGTTCACGTTCCCCAAATACGAGCCGAAACGGTGTTTCGGTTGAAGGCACTGCAGGCAACGGAGGACTTGGCTCCTCTCACTGACCACGGCAATAGCCACGCAGCTACTGTGTACTCGCTCTCTAACATAAACCGAAACAAATCACTAGAACTAGTCCTCTCACCGATCATAACCCTACTCCAAAATAATTAAGACAACAAGCCATCCGTACTAACCGTAGCCCTAATCAACTACGCAACAGGCCAATTGTATTTGACCTTTCACTCATCCCAATCCTAACCAATTAAAGAAGCAGCCACGAGTCCGACCTTTACCCCTAATCCTGACAAACCAGCCACTAGTCCTAGCTCTACCCGCCGACACCAACAACTTAGTTTAACACGTAGGCTTCTGCGACCAATATAATCCATAACACAGTTTATTTTGGGTTAGATTGCGTGGATATAAATGTGACGTTAAACCCGCCACCACCATACACAATAAATTAGTAAGGTTTGTCACGTAAACAGAACATGCCAATTCGTTACTAGTACAGCACCACCGGTGTGTTGGAGAGCAAATCCACAACATTTACAATCTGAGCACGACGTTTCGCCAGTAATTACAACCGGCATCATCAGGCGGCAGCCAGATTTCATTTGAGCAAAGTGAGTCCTTGCTCAAACGAACAACGCAATCGAGGCTGCTGGTAATCCCGGCTTCCCCTCCAACGCTGCCCCCCGGCTAAGCCAACGGGGGCCACTCGGCACAGTCCTCCCGCCGACCCTCACCCCATCTGCCCGGCACTTCGCAAGAGATCAGCACCCCTCCACTCCCCCCCCCCACCCCCCGTTACGCTTCTCCTCTTCCAGCTGCGCGGCGGCGATCGCGGCCACCCGCTCCCCGTGACTCGGCTTTCCGCTCGGTGAAGTCTCGCGGAGAAAACCGAGACGGAGGGCGAGAGATTTCCCGAGAGAGAGAGGGTTGGGGTTGGGGTGGGGTAGAAGACGCGCGGCCGAGGGTGAAGTTACCGTCGATGGGTTTCTCGCAGCGGCGCCCCGTGTAGCCGGGCCGGCACGAGCACCGCGATCCCCTCTCCACTTCCTGAAAGGAAGTAAAAAAAAACCCGAGGACATCCATCACCGCGAAGCGGGCACGCGGAGTTCGCGCGCCCGCTCGTGTGCTGCTGAAGGTAATTCATAGGACGATCGGGGGGTTCTTTCAGATGTTTTTGTTTCCGTCGTTCCGGAAACCGCTACTTTACTCGTTACAGTTACTTTACTACGCGGGGTCAATGATGAATCGATGTTTATTTAATGTGCCGAGCCAGCGAACGAAGACGGTCACTGCATCGCGCGCTTTCAGATGCGCTTCTCAGGCCGTCTGGAACGCTCTCCCTTCCGATATTAGGAAGCCACTGGAGCTATGCAATTTGAAATAATCTAGATTGAAAACTGATTTCTTTAGAACTGCTATTTGTGTTCAGTTTGTTGTCCTTCCCCCACACCGGCAATTAAAACGGTTGGCTATGTACGGTGCAATATAAGTTCAACATACATACGAGACGAAATATCCGTTTGGATGTGTTGCAGATCGGCACACTCCTTCGAGTGTGAAAGAACAGCCCCTGGAAGCGGATGCTACATTTTTTTTTATTCTTATTTAAGTGCCGCTGTTTGAAACGGAGAGGCTCTCACGATTAACCTTCATCGACTTGCTCAATTTTCTTCATGCAGTTTCCATCGTGCCTGCTCCCCCCCCCCAACACCCCCACAATCATAGACTCGCCCGCCATCTCCGTTCATATCTCATTATTTACACTGACGACACACTCTGTCTGAATGTACGTGTCTGTGTTCGTTTGCACTTCTTTACGGTTGTGCCCTCGGAGTGTGATGTGCATTTGTGTGTTTGATGAAATGAATCATTTGGCGGGACCCCGGAGTCCCGCAAAAATCAGGTCAATAATTATTATTATTTTTCAGTCCGCCCCACTCGTGATCCCGACAGCAACGCGCCGCCCGCCCAGACTCTTGCCAACAAGCGCCAGCAGCAGCAGGTGGCGATCGACACGATGGGCGCCACCCCACCGGCCAAACGCAAGCCCCGGGGGGCGTCCGCCGCAGTCACGCGCGGCGACGACGCCCTCCGGTCAGCCGTCGATCCTCAGCTTCTTTGCCAAGGCGAGCCCGCCGCCCCCCAAGCAGTGAATTTAACGTGTTTGTGTAATTTTTCAAC